>NC_059115.1:60562488-61167488 GCF_020740685.1 Jaculus jaculus
GCTTTACTTTAATCTCAAGCATGCAAACCTATGGACTGGAACAATACCTCAGGGTGTTCTGATTCATGGCTCAATGGAATTGGTTTGGAATTATTCAATTGGCTTTCTTGGATCTCCAGCTTTCCATTGATCATAGAGATCTCAGGACTCTCCAGCTTCTATAATTAGCAAGCCAATTCTATATGATAAATTTCTCCTTCCACCCACCCATGCATCCATAGTCCACTGATTCTGTTTCTCCTGTAGATCCTGACTATAGAGCTGCAATTTCTTCTATCTAAAAAGTTGTGTTTCCTCTTTCTTGGCATGCCTAGCCTTCTTTAGGTCTCCTAGGTCTTAGCTCACATATTCTGTAGGTAAATCCCTTCTGTTCACCTTAATTGAGTTATGCAACATACCCAGTTAATACCATGTGAAACCATGTGACTTAGTTAATTGCTTATTGTGTTTTGTTTAGCATTGTAGTAAGAGCTCAGTTGGATTACATCAGATCATCAGCTGCAGTAGATTAGATCATGGCTCATCTCTGTTTTGTTCAACTATTTCCCAGAATAGCATTTGGTATGAACAGAGTCCTTTAATAATAGGTTGAATGAGTAGATGAAGTTGTCTGGAGGACAACTGCAAGAAAGCGCTAACTGAATGGCCAGAGGTAAGAGAAGTCTTCTCATGGTGCCAGTGTTTCAAGTAGATCCTAGAGAATGAGGAGACCTTCCAAGACAAATATAGAGTAAAAAAAATCACATAAAAAGAGACACAAGAAGTATGAAAAAGTTCCAGTGAGATTAACCATGAGCTGTTTGTTCAGAGTGTTGGGATCACAGAACATGGGCACAGCAGGAGTCATACCCACAGGTCTCAAGTCCAGTGCCAATCACACTGTGCAGGTTCAGTGCAACAAACTCAGAATTCGCTTCCATAGTCAGTCCTGAGGTAAAGGTGAAAGCCTGTAAAACAGCCGTCCATTACGATCAAATATGTTTGAAGGCATGATTCTCAAGGTTTAGTCTGTGACTTGCTGGGGATTTCTGAGACATGTTTAGGGAGCATGAAGGGGTCAAGCTGACTTTCATAATGCTGATACCATGTTTTCCCATTGGTTTGTCATGTGCACCAATGGTTCAAAGGCAATGGTTTGGTAAAACTTCTGATGCCTTGGCACACGTGAAGGTAGATGCACTAAGCCTTTTTTGCAGACTTTATGTTCCTTGTTGTCATGCTTCTGCACTTAGGAAGACCTGGTTTTACTCAAGAATGTCCTGGATAGAATAATGTAAATCGCTGGTTTTTATTAAATAATGGCCCTTTAGAACATGTCTATTTCATATTCTAGGTAGTGAAATGTGAAGTACACATAAAACACTTTTAATTTATATGATAGCTGCCTTCAGCAAAAGTCTTGTTTCACATTGAAATGTCAGGCTGAACTAGGTCATGGAAATAATTTTCTCTTGAAAGAACAGGTAACAGACAATGCCATGCAATTCAGTCTTGGGTGCTTGGCAGACATGCACAAAAGTGAAAGGCATGGGGCTATTACTTCAAATAATATAGAGAATATTTTGTAAAAGATAACATTTGTGTATCTAAGGGATACTGGAATTTTAGATAACTAGTTTTGCTTTTGAGAGCTTAATGGCTTCTACCGGCCTTTCCTGATGAGACAGTGCAGTTAGTCAGTGTTATTTCTTAATATTTTATAATAAAATATGTCAACATTTAGAACATATGCATAATTTAATGAGTTTATTTTTCAAAAAATACAATATAACATCACAAAAAAATCATAGATGGGCAAAATATATTAAAATTCAATATAAAGCAATATGTCTAAAAAAGAATAGAATTCCAAAATCTCATTGACACAGCTTCAAATTCTTTATCAAATCCAATCTTTAAATCTCAACTTTCTGTGGAGTTTGTAGTAAGTAATATTGACAATTATCTGAAAAGTTTCTACCTCTTAATATTTCAATGACAGTGACACCTCAAAAAGATTGGATGCAGAATATTTAATAATTCAGTTATCTTCTATTAAACTATATATTTATTTTGAAAAACTAAAAATTTATTATTTAATTTTAGAAAATATAGTTCAATTATAGTATACTTTTAGTTATAATTATAGTTTAATAATAGCATAATTATTAAGCTCATAAATGAACATTTTAAAATTTCTCAACTTTAATTTCTAGTTCAGGTAGTCCTCAATTTATGTTGTACTACATTAAACAAAGCCCATGAATATTGGAACTGTATTACAATATTTTTACAGTTCTGTAATTGAAGCCTTTGTTATGCATGGAACACACACAGGGGAGGTCTGCTGGGTAGTAGACGCTGATGGATAGAACCCGCAGAAATGAAACCTTGGGGTCTCTTGTCATGTTTTTTTTTTTTGGTGTTTTGTTTTGTTTTGTTTTGTTTTGTTTTGAGGTAGGCTTTCATTCTAGTCTAGGCTGACCTGGAATGCACTCTGTATTCCTGTATTCTCAGGGTGGCCTTGAACTCAAGGCTATCCTCCTACCTCAGCCTCCCAAGTGCTGGGATTAAAGGCATGTGCCACCAAGCCCAACTTCTCATTGTGTTTTTGAGTAGTTATCTAGATCTCAAAATCTAAGAACTGCTGTCTAAAGAAATGACTGGAGGGATGGCTTAGTGGTAAAGGCATTTGCCTGTAAAGCCAAAGGACCCAGGTTCGATTCCCCAGCACCCACATTAGCCAGATGCACAAGGGGGCACAAGTGTCTGGAGTTCCTTTGCAGTGGCTAGAGGCCCTGATGTGTGCATTCTCTCTCTCTCTCTCTCTCTCTTTCCTTCTGTGTCAAATAAGTTTTCTATTCAATTGTTGTTGCTGCAGTGAGATGGTCAGCCAGGATGTGAGGCTTTGAATCAGAAGACTCAGAGCTCATTTCTGATGTTTTAAAGCTGGCTCTTATGTGGATTGGGATGACACCATGGTGTGAAAGAATTCTATGTAATGTTTACTTCGTTGCTATGATTTTTCAACTTATTAGACCTAACGCTATTTTTTTGATCCAGCTGTTGTACTTGGTGAGACTCCTTATGAAGGAATATTGGACTGTGACAATAACTCATCTGTGTGTGGCCAAGATGTTCAACCAGTGCTAATTCAAACAAGATGGAACTTATAGTACTACTTTGCTAGACATCGTATGAATGTGGTTCATTTGTAAAGAAAAGGAAAAGGGTAACCATAAGACTTTCAAAAATTTATAAGAATATCCTAAAATGACCGTTTTAAAACTAGTATGCAATGTGAAGATAAGAGTGATAATTGTATTCATGTTATTTTGTTTTGTTTTGTTTTTGCTAACAAAAGAAAACAGTGTGTGATTTATATTCTCAGTCACAGCCTGTTGCAACTGTCTGAGTGTGTCTCAGAAGACCCTCTCCCACCCTTCCCTTGGCCATCTGGGTTAGCCTCTCTGTACCCAACTGAATCTTTACTTCCCAGAGTCTTCTTTCCCTGTTTCAGCACCTTTTCCCCGCCCTCTGGCCTCTCACTGTCTTTCTAACAAAAAGTCACATCCTTCCTCCTCTTTTCAAGTACTTAGTAGTTCCCCCACTTTAACATGGCTATCTGTAACCTTCCTGACCCTCAGCCTAGTGGCAGTGAGGGACACATCACCAGTGACATTCCCCTCATCAGAAGCTTATGCTTTCATGTGAATTCATGGTCACTGAATTAAGTTCAGTTATAAATGATGACATGAAAAAGTACCAGTGTGACTATTTTTATAAGCCAATGTACAAAGCATGAAGGGCTAATCTGTCTTTATGGTTTTAATGTACTATGTAGTTTACAAGCCATGTTTATCACCACTGTCTTACTTGGAACTTTCAATGGCTCAAAAGGCAAGGTAAGGCTTGTTCTAAGATGCCTAAAGTCATATTTTGCAAATCCCCTTTCAAGAATCACATTTTATGTGTCTCAATTCAGCATTATTTTTCTTAGCTCATGATAGTCTCATAAATCCTATTAGAAATTGCTTAAATTTTAATGTGCAAAACTATTACTATCCACCCACTGATAGAATGCATTATATTTTTTACATGTGTATGAATACATGATGTCAATGTATACATGTATGCATGTTTGCAGGAGTGCAGGCAAAAACTTGTATATACAGTCACATTCATGTGAAGTCCAGAGTTAGGTATCAAGTGTCTTTTTCACTTGCGTGTAACCTTACTTTCTAAGATAGGGGCTCTTGCTGACTGAACCTGGAGCTCAATGATCTGGTAGAACTAGCCAGGCAGCCAGCCCCTGGGACCCTCCTATCTCTATCATCCTAGTCTCTGGGATTACTGCTCAGCTGTGCCACTACGACTGGCTTTTATGTGGATGCTGTGGATCAAAACTCAGACCCCTTATTCTTGCAAAGCAAATGTTTTGCAGGTAAAGCCCAGAATGCATACTTAAGAACAAACAAACAACAAGAACAACAAAAAAAAAAAACACCAAATTAACTGGGATCTTTTCTGATCTTGGTTATTAACTGTAACTGATGGTCTTGTAGTAGTTTCTAAGCATTTAATTTGTGAAGATGAGACAGAACTTAGTAGCAGAAATGTCAAAACCTAAAAACAGCTCAAAGAAAACATGATAGCAAGAATAGAAAAAGAAAACATATTCATGAGATGTTAAAGAATTCCATGTGTTTAATTAACCGAGTAATAGAAAATAAAGAACATTGCAAGCTGTTAAGGACATTTGAAAGGTGTAACTCTTTTATCAGTATTAAAGATTTATAGTAATATAAAGTAATAATTAAAGAAGAAGTATACTTTGATTGGGGAAGAAAAATTGAATCATCAAAAGAATATTATTCTAAGAGATACAGTAAACATTTTAAAATTAGTTATTTAAAATAAGCTAAAAGAATTAGGTTTGGATCATAAATAACACAGAAACCTGTGCCTTCCCTGGAAAGCACATTTTATGGAACTTGCCTTGTTGACATATGCCTGAGCCCCTGAGACTACTGGAAATACTGGACAGGTGCTCTGACAACCCGCTCCCTCCTCTACATATCCTACCTAAAGTCATGTGAATCAGAGTTCAATTAATGCACTATTTCACTGGCTGTAAGTAAGTTCTTTCAAGGCCCCAACTAAGGAGCTATCATTCTTACCTGAGATTTCTTATCAGTTCTGCTGCGAGTCCCATCATATCCCAGAACACAACATCCATGGAATCAGTGGGATATTCTTAAAACATCTGCTCACTCATTTGAGACTTGAAGGAATTAAATGAATGTTTCTGTTCTTGAATCGAGTCAGAAATTATATATATTTCTATAACATGTATATATATATTTCTTTACTATATAACTCTTTTTATGGTGACTAGAAAATGACTAGATTTTTTTAACCCGTTCTTTCCTATTGCTCAGGGAACCCCTGTTTCAGATTATATTCCCAGGTCCTCTTAAATCCCCTGGAAGGACTAAACATGGTCTTTATTGATTATATATTTTTATTGTTATGTACCATTAATAACAAATTCTGATTAACGTGAGGGAATAATGGAATAATATTAGAATTTTCTTTAACTGTTGGTTCAATATTTTTATTCTTATATGTGCCATATATGGGATCACATTTCATTCCAAATTAATTGTTTGGGTCCAAAATAGTTTGATATGCATTAAATGGGGCTGCTTATTAAGTATATGTAATTTTAGTTAGAAAATGTTAATTATTTGTATACATTCCATCACCTGTATTAGGTCATGGCTCTTCAGTGGAACAGAGCTCCTATCATTATTATATTTGATTGCTTATGTGTACATGCTAAAGGCAAGTGTGGAATCCATTAGAAGATATAGTATGGGCAAGTAGCCAACCCAGATAACAAAGGCGTCTTCCCCGAGGGATGGTAACTAATGCGTTAAAAGATCAATTTCTGTAATTGTATAGTTGTCAAAGAGTATTTTTATTTCGTCATTTTGAGAATGTGGCAAAGTGATTATTTGTTGCTGCTATTTTCCACACTTCAGAGAACAGATGTAGAAAACAATTTATTTGACTAGTTGAGGATAAGGATGTAAGATTTTGGTCTAAAGCTTTTATAGCCAAGTACAAAATTCTTTCTATTTACTGGTCCCTGGAACAACTCCCTCTCTCGTTTGTTTAGAGTTAGCAGCCAGATCATGTGTAGAGATAATACTGTATCTCAGTGTCCTTCCTCAAAATAAGAAGTCAAGGTAAAGAGTGCTTATTTGAGACTCAGTGGTTTTACCAGAGGGGCTGGATGACAAGGTTTTCTTAAGTATTACTTGTAGCTGTAATCTAAAGTTTTCTCCACTCTCATTGATGTCTTTGTTAGCTTAGTTTGAATCCACTTTGATAAGACAGTCCAGGTCTCTTCATGCACACTTTGACAAAAAGTCTGTCTTGCATGTCAGCATGAACTGCATTATCAGTTTCACTACAAAACTGACATGATTGTCTCCTTTGTCCATTGTGTGTAAACAAGTACATCTGAAGAAAGCCTTGAGGGATATTAGAATTAAGACAAACAGAGAGAAATTTGGCTGTTATTACCAAAGTGCTAGGAAGGAAAAATCAATTTCCAAGTATATGAGAATAAAAAATCAATCCCCCAACAAACGTGGTTGAGACAACTGTACTTACTATGGTTGATCTGTAGCTCTCCAAGCCTACTGACGCTTTCTAATATCCTCATCAGAGGAACATGGGACCAAGCAGATTGGGCAGGTGGAAGCCTCTTTCATATGCTTGCATTGGAATGGGAAAGCTATTCATAAATTCCCTTTGGAGCTGCATCATCATATATGAATCCGTACTGATAGTTACCAGAGATTATACCCCTTAAATATTCAGGTTTTCACCTAGGAACTTGTCACTTTGGGCTGCCCTTGAGTAGTTGGAATTGATCGCATCTGTATCCTGGAAGACAGTGAAATGACATTTCTAGAGCTAGTGCTTAGCATCTATGGCAGCATCAGATATTCCTTTGTGGCTGGTGGAATGATGTGACTATACACTGTCTAAGTGAGACAGATTTGGTAGAACAGTTTCAATTATGTACCCAAAGAAAGATTTGCTCTGAATGTAGCCTCATCAAATGCAGTTCATTGGGTCTGAAAGCAGGTGGAAATGTAGTGGAACCAGGAATTGCAGACCATGTAATTTGAAAACGTTCATCATCCAATATACTTTGAAGCTTTTAGACAGGGGCCAGCCTTGTTCCATAAGTTACCATAAAAAATCACATTTTTTAACTAACCACAAAGGAAGGACAAATTTTCACTGCTTTGTTTTGCCTTATAAAAGTTAAAATGCACAATGTGACAATGTAGCAGTGCATTGTCAGCTATGGCAAACTTTAATTATTTTTCTCAATACAACTAGCTGATCAGATATAAATAAACCAGTTTCTCTAATTTTGTTTCCTTTGGGTGTGTGTGTGAAAAGTGTTATATCTGTGTGTGCATGGGTGAGTTTGTGAACATGGAGGCCACAAGTGAATATCAAGTGTGTCTTCTTCATCCACTCTCCATCTTACTTTTTTTTTTATTTTTTATTTTTTTGGTTTTTAGAAGTAGGGTCTCACTCTAGCTCAGGCTGACCTGGAATTCACTATGTATTCTCAGGGTGGCCTCAAATTTACGGCAATCCTCCTACCTTTACCCCCTCAGTGCTGGGATTAAAGACGTGTGCCACCATGCCTGGTTCCATATTACTTTTTAAAACAAGGGGTTACCCCCCCTGGACCTGAGGATCTCCAATTGTAATGGGCTTCCTAGTTAGTGCTTAGGGTTCCTCCTGTCTCCACTGCTGGGATTGCAGGTATGTGACACTATGTCTGGCTTTTTATGTGAACTTTGGGGATCTGGATCTGAACTCAGGACCTCATGTTTGCATGACAAGCACTTTATCAACTGAGCACTCTCTGCAGTAGTTCTATTTTTCCCTTATGTTGCCATTAAAAGTATTTGCTCTAATTTTAATAGATAACTTCAGTGTCTGACTTATCCAACACATTTTTGTCAGTAGTCAGTGTCCAATAACCATTTGTCTTCTATGGGACATCAAAAAAATTGTAAAAACCTCTTAAGTACACAAACATTTGTCTTTTTCCTTGAAAATAAAATGAACTTAGTATAGGGTTGTGAAAATACATATATCTCATCAGCGTCTGCTATTTCCATGGGTATCAACTAATATTAATTATTCATCAGAGAAAAATTCTTCAGAGAGATGCTTTGCTTTCTGAGTAAGTATCTACTGCTTCGTTTTGTTTTCAGTCTGGAAGTCAATTTAAAGATTCTTCAGGCTTCAATGAACAGAAGTCTTCTGTCTTAGGGCATAATATCCATACGTTAGCTCAGAGAGCCAGTGTTGCCCAGGTAGAGTGATTCTCTAGATGCGCAGTTAGAACCCTGGGTCTGGGCTATGCAGGAGTAATTTAAAGAGAATGGAAAGGCTTGCCCTTTCATCACCCAAAGCAGAACAATTACCATAGCAGAAGTAGCTCACATTCTAATTGACTAAACAAAACTAATTTCTTCCAAGTGAAAAGCCAAAGTTTACCACATTCTGGCATTCATGAAGAGGAGAGCCTACGCTTTAGTGCTTGTCCACTGTCCAGGCTCACCAAGTAGCTTGTTATTTTCAGAAAACAAACATTTCCTTATATTTACTTTTAAACACACAAAGTGAGGGTACATCTATTGACAGAAAATGGTCATGCATACCAAGTTTCCTAATTGTGTTTATCTTTCCGTACACTACTTCTGCTTTTCAGAGTCAATCCTGAGTTAATCGCGAGGCTACCTCACTGACCATGCAAACACACATATGCATAGACTGCTTATTTTCAATTATTTCCAATTCCAAAATGTAGGAATCACTTAAGGAACCCGGCATACAACTTTAAGCAAACTGTGATACAAACACCTAAGAGAGAACATATGGACAAAATGAAGGTGACCCCACAAAACCGATGGTGAAAATCAATTCCCAGGAGACAATAAGATACTAATGGAGAGAGGGAGGGGATATGACAGAGAGCAGAGTTAAAAAGTGGAAATTGGGTGAGGGGAGGGAAATATCATGGTTTTGTGTTAGTAAGTTTAGAAGTTGTCAATTATATACATATATATAATTTACAAGCTAGTCTTAAATAGTAAAGGAAATAAATAGACTTGCAAGTCATTTCAAAAGTAAATTCTAGGCATGGATAGATGACTTGGTGGTTAAGACACTTGCCAGCAAAGCCAAAGGATCCAGGTTTGATTTCCTTGTACCCACGTAAAGCCAGATACATATGGTGGTGCAAGTGTCTGGAATTATTTATAATGACTGAAGGCCCTGGAGCACCCATCCTCTCTCTCTTCCTCTTTCTTAAATAAATAAATGAAATATTAAAAACTAAATTCTAGAAGCATACACAGATAACAGTGAAGTGTGGTGGAATGCTGAAGGAAAGTAGGAAGAAATGACACTATAATGAACACAGCATTTTTTTTTTAATTTTAAAGTATCTCAGTAATCTTCCAAAATGAAGATAAATCAGGGTAAGTGGAAAAAAGCAGGAATTCTGGGGTGTCTTTGAGAGTGACGGAGCTGTTCTCAGCTCTTAGGTGGGCAGTAATTCAGGAGCCAGGCTGCCAGATACTTATGCTCACACAAAGCTTCAGTTGAAATCATGGCTTCCATTTCTTGTCTTATGGATTTCAATGAATGGAAACCACACACTAGAGGATAAAGTTTAGAAAGATTTTATTACATATCTTACTGAGATAGAGCTAAGAAAAGGAAAGAATATAGAGCTTTGACTAGTGTGGTGGTTTGATTCAGGTGTCCCCCATAAACTTAGGTATTCTGAATGCTAGGTTCCCAGCTGATGGGTATTTGAGAATTAATACCTCCTGGAGGGAGTGTATTGTTGGGGGCGGGCTTATGGTCTTTATAGCCAATTTCCCCATGCCAGTGTTTGGCACACCCTCCTGTTGCTGTGGTCCATCTTCTGTTGGCCAGGGGGTGATGTCCACCCTCTGCTCATGCCATCGTTTTCCCCTGCCATCGTGGAGCTTCCCCTCGAGCCTGTAAGCCAAAATAAATCTCTTTTTCCCAGAAGCAGCTCTTGGTTGGGTGACTTCTACCAGCAATGCGAACCACACTGCAACAGTAAAGTGGTACCGAGGAGTGGGATTGCTGCTAGACACCTGACTATGTGGCTTTGGCCTTTTGGAGCTGATTTTCAAGAGGAATGTGGGAGGATTTGAAACCTTGGCCTAAGAGACGCTTTGCAGTGCTGTAAGTACAGCTTGATGGTCTATCCTGGTCAGAGCTGAAAGACCTGAATGCAGTAAGAACTACGGACTGTGAGGTTTGGCTTATGAGGGTGAGAAAGAGCTGTGCCTGGACTGGGCTAGCAGTTTGTGTGAGAAGCTTGCTCTTGTGCCCATGTCCTGAGAAGTTGTGCAGGGTTGCTTTGCGTAGAAATGAACTGGTGTGTGCAGAGGGATATGGCACAGAAAGAAAAATCTTTGGGTGAACTGCTGCCTGTTCAGCTGCAACTGAGAGATGACAACCTTTCAGACTGGGCTAGCTGACCTGCGCTGGGGCAACAAGAAGAATGTAGACTCTTTAGAAGGGGCCTGAGTGCTCAAGGAGTGTCCTGTTCTTCAAAGTCTGCTTTATTCCCCCCTGGATTAACAAATTGGCACCCTACCTGGTATCGTGGAGTATAAGAAATGCTGGAAAGAGGGTCATTGAGTTTGCAACATGGTCTTGTGTTTTGGAAATGGCCATGGGCAGTGTGAAGCGGGTTTGCTGGTTGCCTGCATAGAGATCCCATGGGGCCATGAAGATGAACCATGGCTTGCAGTGGAGACCCAGTGGAGATGCCGGGACCATGAGATGGCTGCTGAGGAGCTGCCGGCCCCGATGAAGTTCCCAGGACTGTGAGTAGCCTAGCTGGAGGGGCGGAATTGGAATGCCAGAGACTTGTTGCTGGTTAGAATTATGTGACTTGAAGATTTGTCACTGGTTTGAGTTGCTGGACTTGAAGCTACAGAGTTTGATGTTTGCCCTGGTTGTTTTAAATCTTGTATTGGTTGAATGTTTCTTTGCTATGCCCAATGTCATCTTTTGCAGTGTGAATATTTATTCTGTGCCATTATGGGTTTTTTTGAAGTTATATTTTGGTATTATGGCTCAGTTAAAAGATCTTGAACTATGGGGATGTATGAACATCATTGAGATTGATTAAAACTATGGGGACTTTTAAAGTCAGACTGAAAGCATTGTATTTTACATCATGTATGGATATCAGTTTATGGGGGCCAGGGGCAGAATGTGGTGGTTTGATTCAGGTGTCCCCCATAAACTTAGGTATTCTGAATGCTAGGTTCCCAGCTGATGGATATTTGAGAATTAATACCTCCTGGAGGGAGTGTATTGTTGGGGGCGGGCTTATGGTCTTTATAGCCAATTTCCCCATGCCAGTGTTTGGCACACCCTCCTGTTGCTGTGGTCCATCTTCTGTTGGCCAGGGGGTGATGTCCACCCTCTGCTCATGCCATCGTTTTTCCCTGCCATCGTTTTTCCCTGCCATCGTGGAGCTTCCCCTCGAGCCTGTAAGCCAAAATAAATCTCTTTTTCCCAGAAGCAGCTCTTGGTTGGGTGACTTCTACCAGCAATGCGAACCGGACTGCAACAACTAGGAAGAGGCAAGAGTGCGGTTCTTGGAAATGGGAAAGACTGCCCTGAGACCCGGTTTGAGGATTTGCATGGCAGTTAACTGGCTAGCGATCTGATTAGTCCAACCCCAATGCCAGGTGCCACCAGGTTCTCAGGAAAAGGGAGTATTCCTTTGATGTTTCTTAGTATTCTAAGAAAGAGGGAGATAAGACAAGAGACACCTCCTCCCCTCCTCTGGGGAGGATTTAGGGGGAAAGAGATAAAGGATAGAAACCAGATTCTCCTTCACAGGCTCAAAGACATCCCTTGCTTATACTTTGGGAGGGGCCGTGTTATCCCTAAGTTGCTTCAAAAGGGAGCCCAAAAGCTAAAACAAAATTTAACCCTGTCTATATTTCCCACAAAAAATATAGGGATGAAGGGATATCAAGTGCAGGTGGAGAGAAAAGGAAGGAGACATGGTAAGGGAAGACAGGCAGAAAGAATAATGAATACAAGTACTTGGTTTATGTAAGGTGACCATGTGACTTCACATTCAGGTCGGTGCTTGCTTCATGGAGACGAATTAGTACTCTTTGTTTAATGCACTGAAATAGGTGAAGCATTTCTTATCTATTTCCCATGTCTTATTGAATTGAACTGATGAGTAAGTGTATTGGGTTTATTTTCCTTTACACTTTATATATTTTCTTATTTTGGATACGGGGCTCAAGCCCAGGGCTCTACACATGCCATCACCGAGGCGTACCTCTGGCCAGGTTTCCCATTGTGGAGAAGGAACATGAGACATAGACTGGAAGACTGCCTATGTGTCATGGGAAACAGGAACATCATACTGGGTTCATATGTTCTAAAATATGTGTCTTATGTTTATATCTATGTTTATATGCACATATGCATGTATATATGCATATCTATGTGCATTTATTTTATTTAGAGAGAATGAGAAACAGAAGACAGAGTGAAAATTGGCACACTAGGGCCTCAGCCACCGCAATGGCACACCAGATGCTTGTGCCACCTAGTGAGCATGTGTGACCTTGTGCTTGCCTCACCTTTGTGCATCAGGCTTATGTGGGTACTGGGGAATTGAACCTGGTTCCTTAGGCTTTGTAGGCAAGTGCCTTAGCCTCTGAGGTTCCTCTCCAGCCCCATTTATGTTCACATTTTATGAAATATGTAAATATTAAATAATTCTCTACTCTCAACAATGGCCATGAAGTAAAACATCCAAGGACAGTGAACATACATTGAACTTTCCTCTTGGTCTCTACTTTTCTTGCCCACAAAGACAAGCTTCCCATTGGAGGGATGGCTTACATCAACACTTCCATTTAGAGGGAAAAATAAGATGAGCATGGGACATCCTGTTCAACTGGAATCAGAGGAAATGCTAAACACATAAGGATCAGGGAATGCCATGTCTGCTATATTTTAAAACTCAAATTAAATATCTATCCCTCTTCTAGCTCTCAATCATTTCTATGATGATCTTAGCAATTAATGGCTCATACATAACTATTAATATTTTCATGTTTACTGAGGAAGGAAAGATCTCTCTGAACTTCACCAGGTAAAATAGGTTAGCAATGTTTACCCATGCCTAGATTCCTTACAAATGCTCCCTTAATTTAAGCTCAGATGTGTCCTCAGTATGGCTTCAAACTTCTCTTCTGCTTGCTGGGTTTGTGTGAGCTGCTGCTGTTCTATGCCTGCCACAGAAAATTTGTATCACTTAGTTCTTTTCAGAAAATTAAACATAGATTGTGTGGAGGGTATGAAGACAACATAAAACAAAATGTCCACATCGCACTTTGTGGCACCAGCTCATGTAGTGCCCTGGAGGTTGGGAGCATATGGAGACACCACTGTTTATATTGATGATCACATTAGTCATTCAACACATGCAGCCACTCTGATTTGAGCATAGTTTATTTAGAAAAATCTTGGCACTAATAAAGAAAAATACATAGGCAAGAAACATTTTTCAAACTTTGATTTATGTAGAAAAATGTAACATTGACTATTCAATAACTATAAATAATTCCCATAAAGGAATTTCCCAGCGCATACCCTTTAAAATACTTGCAAAGTTTGGAAAACACATCTCAGTTAAATGACAAAACTCTTTCCTCTAGGGTTCTAAAATCCCATTAATAATGTGAACACTGGACATGTATGAAGAATTTTTAGTGTTGTTACTTGCACTAAAGTTTGTCTAGGAGACATAGATATGAGACTATTTTCTGGAGATTTTGCTTGAGAAGATAACACACTGTTGATAGCTAATAAAGCAGAGTGCTTCTGCTGACTGCCATAGGCCTCTGGAGAATGTGCAGGAAGGTTGCTGTTAAAATCCTGCAGGCAGATTGGAGAGCACCATTGCTCTTGTTTTCTCAGTGCATGTCAGAAAGCCCGACTGAATTTAAACCACAGGCACTCCCTCATATCTTTGAATGCATTCCAGATGGAAGGAACGTCACTGGTAAGAAATAAGGAGTTTGGGGCTGAAGGGATGGCTTAGTGGTTAAGGCACTTGCCTGCAAAGCCAAAGGACACAGGTTCAATTTCCCCAGGACCCACGTTAGCCAGATGCACAAGGAGGCCCATGCATCTGCAGTTTGTTTGCAGTGGCTGGAGGCCCTGGGGCTCTCTCACTCTCTCTCTCTCTCCTCTGTCAAGTAAATAAAAATAATTTTTTTTTTAAAAGAAAGAAATGGGAGTCTGCAGTCATTGCTTTTGTCAAGTGGGTATGTGTCACTTTTATTACATTCAGCCTGTGAAAGGAAATGGGCACTATCCTATCCTGAGATGTGGATTCAAGTTTATTAAAAATAGTACATCACAGTATGAAAATTCTAACGTTTTATTTTTATTTATTTGTGTGTGCGTGTGCAGATTTTTTTTTTTTTAATAGAGCTAGTAGGACTCTGTCACTCCTTAAGATAAGAAATGTTCCCAGAAGAGAAATTACACAAAGGTCCTGCTCATTCAATTCACAGACATGTTGTGCATTTGGTAGTGCAATCCACACACAAGGGATAAAATGCACAATGGAGAAAAGAAAGTACAGAGCTATCTGGGGCTGCAGATATAGCTTTGTGGTTAAAGCATTTGCCTGTAAAGCCAAAGGAACCAGGTTCGATTTCCCAGGATCTACATAAGAAAGCCAGATGCACAAGGGGGCACATGTGTTTGGAGTTTGTAGCAGCTGAGAGCCCTGGCAAACCCATTCTCTTCCTCTCTGTCTTTCTATCTCCCTCTTTCTCTCTCCTCCTTTCTGAAATAAAAGTAAATTTAAAAATAAAAAGGATAGGTCTGAATAAAATATCTATTGTAACCAAGGTATACAAGGAAGAGGCATTAGTTCATGAGATTTAGGTGTCAAAATTAGGCATGACTCGAAGGTAATTATAGAAATGTTTTGCCAGGAATTTGAAGTCATGCATAATGCTATTTCAACAGCACTTGTTTTCCATGAGTATAGTGCCTAAAACTCATCTAACTTACATTTTAATAGCCCCAAGGGACTTGCTTAAATGAATAGATATGAAAGCTTTTGATACTAACTTTAAGAAAGTCTTTTATAAATCAAAGCTGGTAAATTGCCTGTTGCTGCTTCAAAAGTATTTATGTGCTCTTCAATCATTTAGACATCTACCAAGTGGACTAGTATATAGATTACTGCTTTGCCGAGCATCTGTTTCCTGCACTGATCATGCAGTGGAAGACTGGACCAGTACCTGTCCAAATTTTAATAAATTAGATCTAGTGAGATAATGTTATAAATTATAATATATATTTGTTGAACATCAGTGTCCCATGATCATCAGCCTGGGATAGTCATAAAAGTTTTAAGTCAGCTTCCGGGTAGATTTGAACTAAGTGTTATGTATGCGTGGGTATGTGTGTGTTCATGCACACACATATCCATGTGTAAGGATGGAACATGATTTCAGTTAAAATGTGAATGACATGGAACTCTTAACTTTTAAATAAATTTATTTCAATTACACTTCAAACCTTCTATTTCATGCCATTCTAATTTTTCAAGTGGAATCTCCACAGACAGACACAGAATATACTACTTAGAAAAACCTTAAGTCCCAAAACACAGGTGCACACATATGCTACTTTTATTTCTATAACTAGATTCTATAATTCATGTTGGGTCTGACTGGTTCATTTAGGTTTAGAGGGAAATATTAACCTTGAAAAATAAGATTAACTAGTTATGTTTACTTTAAGAGCTAGTCTCCTTTCATGACATGTATGCTCAGATAGTTGGTTTCCATCTGGCCTTCCTTCCTTCTCTCTGAGGTGGAATAGAATTCTGATGGCAGCAGTAGGTAAGGGTACACATGTGCCTGTACTATGGCAGCTGCACCTCCACGGACATAGACACATCTCTGCGATTCTGTTTGTGTCCTGACTGTGCTGCTGGTGTCTGTGAGACTTTGGTGGCCACAAGTTTCTAGGTGTGAGGCTTTCCTGCTCACATCTTCTCCTAAGATTGGCTGAGTGCTGCTAAACCTCCAAGAAAAACAGGTCCATTTTATCCCATGTAAGCTTCCTTATTTTGCTTATTATCCTATTGAAACATTTAATTGTTCAAGAAGGTCCTATTAGATAGTTTCAAAATATTTGATGACAACTTAAAAAAATACTTTTATTTATTTACAAAGAGAGCTAGAGAGAGAATGAGAATGGGAGTGCTAGGGCCTCTTGCCACTGCAAACAAACCAAACACATACGCCAGTACTCCATTCAGTTCTTGCTTTAGTTTTTTTTTTTTTTTTAATCAACAACTTCCATAAGTATAGACAATAAACCATGGTATTTCCTTCCTACAACCCCCACTTCCCCTTCCCAAGTCCTCCCTCCATTGAATCTCTTCTTTCCAATTAGTCTCTCTTCAATTGATGGCATCATTTTTCCTTCCTATTATGAATGTCTTGTATAGGAAGTATCAAGCACTGTGAGGTCATGACTATCAAGGTCATTTGGTATCTGGGAGATGGCATTGTAATCAGTCCTACCCTTCTTTTAGGTTGTTTTTTTTTTTTTTTTCATTCTTTGGCAACGGATTGAGCCTTGGAGGGTGTGCGGAAATGTCTCACTTAGTGGTAACCCTTCTGCTGTTGCTTCTTCTCAGTACTATGGTTAGTTTTGAGTCACCCAATGGTCACTGCCCTTTGAAAAGAGAAGCCTCTCTAACCAAAAGTGAGAGTAGCATTAATAAATGGGCATAAATTCTTTTTATGATATAGAGCTGATGGTTTTTACAAATGACTATATTGTATTTATTTCTCTGTGTCTGGCTTATTTTACATAATATGATGGCCTCCAGGTCTGTCCATGAAGCTATCTGTAGTTCTTTTGTCCATTTGTTCACTAATAGACATTTGAGTCAGTTGCATATTTTAGCTGTTTTGAGGAGTAGTGGGATGGGCATTGAAGGGAAAGCATCTTTTGGTTTGACTTCATCAAGTTTGGCTATATGCCCAGTAGAGAAATCCCTGGATCATATGATTTTTCTATTTTTAGTTCTTTGAGGACTCCCATTCTGTTTAAAAGTGAAAGATCATTTATCTACAATGAAAATTATAAACTAGAGATGCAGCACATTGGAATGGACACAGAAATGAAAAGATTCGGTGATCTTGGATCACAAGAATTAATATTGGTAACGCGCCCATATGGCCCAAAGCAGTCTAGAGAATATTGCAAATTGCATCAAAATGCCAACGGACTTTCCCACACATAGAATAAAAGCAGATGGTTAACCCTCATTGTCACCTTGATTGGATCTCAGAACACCTAGGAGACAGATCTCTGGGCATTTCTGTGAGGGGGCTTCTGGATTAACCCTAACCCTAATCCATGCCGCCTATGAGTGACGCCATGGCCTGAGCTTCCAAACTGAACAGAAACAAAACGTGAGACACGCACCAGCAGTCTGCTGGCCCCGCTTTGTAACTTTGTAACCGCAGATTGACTGTGACCAGTTGCTTCCTGCTGCGCAGCGGCGCCTTCCCCACCACGAGGGAGCGTTTCTCCACAAACTTGAAAGCCAAAGTAAATCCTTTCTCCTTTCTTTGCTTTTTGTCAAGGAATTTGTCACAGAAACAGAAAAGTAACTAATGCAACATGGAAGCACAAAAGACTCAAAACAGCTAAAGCTACCTCGAGGGGTGGGGGGTGGAATAGGAAACTGGAAGCAGCGCAATATGTAACTGAAAAGTAATACAAGGCTATAGTAATGAAAACAATATGGCGCTGACATGAAAATGGTTATTATAACTAACCTCATGAAACAGATAAAGACTTCAAAAATTTGCATTCATACAGAAGAATATATTTTACTAAGAAGGCAATAATATGGGCTATGGGGACGGCTCAGCAAGTAAAGGTGCTTGTATACAAAGCCTGATGGCCTGGTTTCAATTCCCCAGAAGCCGTGTAAAATCAGATGCACAGTGTGGCTCATGCATATGGAGTTTTCCTGGGAGGGCAAAACCAGCCCAAGAGAAGCTGAGATCACATCTGCCCCGCACACCATTGTGAGATGGGGCTGAGCTTACAGGCTTATACTCCAAGGGCAGAGCCATCCACAGACTGCTGCCTGGGAGAGCAAACCTAGCGCAAGAGCAGCTGCAAGCAAACAACCAGTTTGGATCCTACTTCTCACATTCATCTTCCAAGCCCACATCCTCCTGCCACACACAAAAAAAATTATATGAAGAAGGGCTAAGGTAGAGGGCAACTGTGTACTGGCCTAGGCCCTAAGGAGAAGCTTGGAACTGACCTCATTCCAAAAACCCAGACAAAGATTAGGACTGGAAGAAAAAGCACCCATTTTAGGCACTAAGAGAGCCAGGTCTCCCAAGGTTGAAGAAAAATTTCCCAATCTTAGAAAAGAGAGACTGATCTAAATACAGGAGGTGCACCGAACACCAAGTAGACAGGTCCAGAGAAGAAACACCCTATGATGCATAGTAATCAAAACACTAAACATAGAAATCAAGGACAGAGTATTAATAGTTGTTAGAGAAAACCAGCTCATAGCATACAGAGGTAAGTCCATCAGAATTACCTCAGATTAGATCAACCACTGGGTCCTTTCAAAGCTAAAAATCTACGGAACAGACAAGCAAACTATCAACAAAGTTCATAGACAACCCACAGAATGGGAGAAAATCTTCACCAGGTATATTAAATATTAAACATATTTAGAATTTACAAAGAACTCAAAAAACTAAATAACAACAGCAACAACAATGAAATCAAACAGCCCAATCAAAAAAAAAAATGGCTTAGAGATTTGAACAGAGAATTCTCAAAGGAAGAAATAAAAATGGCCATTACACACTTAAGAAGATGTTCAATATCTTTAATCATCAGAGAAATGCAAACCAAAACACCTCTGAGATTTCATCTCATTCCAGTCAGGATGGCATTCATTAAAAAGTCGAATGACAACAAAAGCTGGTGAGGCTGTAGGGAAAGAGGAACTGTTATCTACTGCTGGTAGGAGTGTAAACTTAGACAACTACTATGGAACTCAGTATGGAGTTTCCTGGAACAAGGTGAAGATATAGTTACCATTGATCCAGCAATGCTACTTCTGGGAATATACCTAAAGACTCCACTCTCTATTACAGACAAGTTTGTGGCTACTCTGTTCACAGTAGCTAGGAACTGGATCAGCCCAGACGCCTATCAACTGATGAATGGATAATGAATATGTGGTACATATATACAGTGGAATTCTACTCAGTGGTCAGGAAAAGTGAAATAACGAAACTTTCGGGTAAATGGATGGAGTTGAATAAAATCATTCTAAGTGAGGTCATGCAGGTACAGAAAGACAAATGCCATATGTACCCTGTCATCTGTGGTTCCTAACTGGGATCAATTAGAGATGAGTATGGTAATAACCCCCCCAAAAAATATGGAAATAAAACTAGATGAGACCAGTACAGAGAAAAGCTAGGGAGAGAGGAGAGGAGGAATTAATTGACAACTTAGGGAAGGGAAGAATACTGGGGGGGGGGGTATGGAGGGATGGGAGGAGGGTGAATGGGGGGGAAATTACACAAAAGTTAATACAACATGAATCAGTTCCATAGAAATCCTAATTCTAACTGGCATTCTACAAGATTTAACCACCCATACAGGGAGGGGGCAGTCTGGACAGAAAGTGGAAAAAGCTTGAGCTTCTTAAAACTATAGATTCTGGCTGGTAATACCCTGGCCCAGAGCTTGGTTGGCCATGGAGACCCATGAGATCCCCAAACAACTTAGTCCATTGCTAAAACACTGGATCACCTGCCAGAGCTAAAAGGTAAGACCCTATTGCTGAAGACACCACAGGCTATAGTCACAGGACAGTAGAGTACAATGCTACAAACATAAAGGAAAGTAGCTCTCGACTCTCTATCCCTCAGAGCGCTGGAAATAACTGCTGGAGATGCTGGAAGAAAACAGTCACCAACAGCATGAATGAGCAGGGGCCTCTGCAGACTATGAAATCAATCAGTTGGGCAAGAAATATACACTTGTGCAATAGTGGCCCACAGACTCTGGGTAAAGAACTGTTCTCTGATTATACACAAGGCCCACTTGGCCAGCAAGAACTCATATCTGGTACTAGCAAACAAGTTAGATTCCCATAGTCAGGAAACTCATACTTCAGAGAGAAGTCCCCACTGTTCTCTGGAGAAGAAGAGTGGGTTTGCACACCGACAAACTCTCAAATAACTTTGTTTACCCCCTCTAACCCAAGCTGCTCTCACTTTTGGTTGGAGAATCTTTACTCTACAGACAGCAGACATAAATGGAGAATTGAGGTCTATCGATAAGACAAGAAGATAACTGACCACCACAAGGCATGCCACCTCGTACACATCTGCCAGGACCCAGGAGAACTTGCAGTGATCAAACAAAACCCATCAAAGCAGAAATCTGCAGGTTACAAAGAAATCAACACTTAATCAGACTGCCAACAAGCCTGCCTTGGCTCAAGGAACATTACTGAGGTGATGACTGAAGATTGTAATAGCCACAGATTGGGTGGGAATACCCCGAGACATGGTTCCCCCACTATCCCATGGGGATTGATTGAGGCCTTCATGACCCCACAGTGAATCCCATAAGCTCACTGAGGAGGGCCCCAGGGGAACAGGAATAGGGAAGAAGGAATAAAAGGGTACAATGTCTTAAAATAAATAAATTCATTAAAAAATTATGCTTGTAAAATTGGATGTATTAACTCAGAAGAATAAAATGAGACTTTCACCGTACACATAAATCCAGTCAAAGTGAATCAAAGACCTACTGGCAAAAATTGACACCATAAAATTCCTAGGGGAAAAAAACAAACAAACAGAGAAAACACTTCAAAGCATGTATATAGGTGATAAAGGTTCCCAAATGTATAGGCAACAATAGTAAAAATAGACAAGGGAAATGATATCAAACTAAAAACTTATGTAGCAAAGACAAGAAACATCAGAACTAATTATGAGACAAACAATGGAATAGAAGAAACATTTTCAAGCTATTCATTCCACAATATAACCAGGATATATGAGACACTCAAAAGGCCACTTAACACACACACACACGCTCACTCATTCTCACACAACCTCCCTCCCCCACAGAAACTAAAGAATTAAATAGGCACCTTTTCATGTAAATATATATCAAGTACATGAAATATATGCAATACAATGTTCAGTCTCTAATCATCAGAGAAATACAAATCTAAACCACAATGAGTTATCACAACTTTGCAGTTAGAATGACTATCAATCAAAAAATTAATAAAAGCCTGCATGATGTTTCCTTTTGAGGGAAGTCAAGGAAATGTTTTAAGCAGAGTGAAGTCATAGTTGCAACAACCCTTTGGAGTTACTAAAACCCTGACTTGACCTTCAAATGGATGGATGTGAATTACAAGTCACAGAGCTATTAAAACCAAGTAATTTAGACATTTCAAACTATTGTTTATGGGAATGTTTTATATATTCCTGTGACTTTTCCAGTATTTTTATAGTATTTTATTTAACCTGGACAACAATGTATATGAGATAGTTACTAATAGTATCCTCAGTTCACAGAGCAGGGCATGAAAGCTTGTAGGAACATTCTGGAAATAGCACGCTTAGTGTTTGTGTGTTTAGGTTGGAATCATAACCTGGCAGCCCAGCTGCACTTACTTATATGAGACCAAATTTTTTTCTCCAAATTTTATCTATCAGAATGTACATTCCTATTTTGTTCCTATTTCTCCTGCAAAAATCATATAATTATAGCAAGATTTCTAGGGCAAGAGCTTTCTTCCAGTTAAAGCCTAGTAGGACAATCACTGATTTGTAGGGCTAAAGGCCTTTTCCATGGCCTGAAGTGGCTTCCTTTTCCTCTGGGTAACAACGACCCCTGCTCTGCTCTTCAAGGACAAGGGCAAAGAAATCGCCGGGAAGCGTTCTTTACCTCCCTAGGCCCATATATATGCTCTCTGTTTTGTCCTATAGCATCCTTTACATGCCTATAGCGTTTTCCCTGACTCATTGCTATTATTTGTTTGCGTACTGTCTTTCCCACTTGGTTGAAGCTTTAAAGGACAGGAAACTTAGGTAAATACCTAAATAAATAAATAAATATGCTTGTAGCCACCAGTATCAGGGATTGTAAACCACAGGCAATCAATGAACACCAGACGAGGGACAACGAGATTGAGCTACAGGAAAAATAGCATAGTCAGTTATTTCCTTAACCTCATAGAATTTAGGATGCAGTCAGAAAGTCAAAACTGGCAAACTATCAATTGAGTAGCAAATGTCTTCTGAAAGGGAGATCTATATGAAATTAAAGTATACAGTTTTGATGAGGAAGGTAGATGTGTACATTTCAAAGTCCACTAATACAGGCTTAGTACATAGACTTGACTTCTAAATAAGCTTGTGGCTTTCTAATTGTCATATGTCACCTCCTTCTGTTATTACTTGACAGCCACATATTGCTCACGTATATATTAAAGCTAACTTCCAACATGTGATATCTTTCTGCAAAAAATCAGAAACATGAAGGGTTTTGATTTGCCAGTTCTATTTCTAAGTATGCTATTTATTAAAATGTTATTGAGTATGCCAAGGCTTGATCCCATTGACATACGGTTTGGAAACGAATATTCCAGACAGAGCTTTGTTTAGCATTTTGGACTAAAGCCTACTTGCCTGGGAATGTCATTATTTCTGTTGAAAATGATTTACCTGTGTAACTTTTCAATCAGAAAATTCTTTTAAAAATAAACCTAAAAGGGAAAAATAATTTTCCTGCCAGGATGAACAAAACATTTCCTTCTTTTATAGTGTGCAACTGACAAGAACTGCCAAATGCAAATCCTTCTTTCCAAAGGTAATGAGAGTGTATTACTCAGATATACTCAAACTCACTTTTTCCTCTTTGTTATTTAAGCCTCACACCTTCATGGTAACTCTTTAAGTCAGTTGAATATCAGTTAGCGACACCATCAGTCAACTGCTAAATAGAATGACTGATGTGCATTTTCCTTAGAGTCGTCTGAATGGGAAGACAATAACGGGAGTGGCACAACATTTGGAACTGACAGTGTTAGAGACTGTGGGACACCCTCAGGCAGTTTGCCTTTTACTCAGAGTCTACTCCATACTTTGGATGTGCATGATAAATTTGGTTCTGAAAGAAATCATTAAATTTTGGCTGGGCTACTGAGTTAAAGGACTTCCCTCCTCAGCCTAGGCTAAATCTAAGTGATAGTTATATAGTTTGGGAGCATGTTAAAGATGACCTTTGTGATCACACACATCAGTATCAGGCTATCCCAGAGCAATTTCATATTACAAAGGAAGGTTTGTTAAAAATCTGTCCATTAAGTCTGAGCTCTTGGAGGTGTGTGTATATATGCCTTACGATGGCTGTTACAATTGAAACTTCTGAACAGTGATTATTTTTTAGTTGCACCTTTAAAAAATGTTGAATTGTAGTATAAAATGTAAAGACTAAGTTAAGTGCTGAAAAATATAAGTACCCTGCCGGAAAACCCAAAGTAGTCATTGTGTTCTGTCATGGGTCATATTTAGCAGTTAGATTCTGAAATCAATTGAATTTGTCTTGATGTTGATACTCTAAAGACTCCTGAATAG
Source organism: Jaculus jaculus (assembly GCF_020740685.1). Lineage (NCBI taxonomy): Eukaryota > Metazoa > Chordata > Mammalia > Rodentia > Dipodidae > Jaculus > Jaculus jaculus. The sequence goes on from NC_059115.1 coordinate 60,586,380, forward strand.
AAACCTGCTACAAGTATGATATAATGTGGGACTTGGATACATACATACATACATACATAAATCATATATATATATATATATATATATATATGCACAAAAATGTGTGTGTGTGTGTGTGTGTGTGTGTGTGCGCGTGTAGAGAGAGAGAGATAACACTTTTGGTTACTTTTTCTATCTAACAAAATTATATTGACTAATGGGATGATGTGCATTTGCATTTCTGTATCTCTTTAAAATTACAGTTGTTTAGATGGTGCATCTTGAATCATAAAGAAGCACCAAGAGCCTCTTTGATATGTTTGTGTACTGAGGACATGTCAGATCAGAGAAGTCCTCACAACCACAAAGTGGAAGGGAGTCATTGTTGGGAGATACGTAATCTCTCCATTACATAAATAGGACACATTGATCTCAAGGAAACCTTTTGAGAAGAAATCTACATCTGCTGTATTCTGCTCCACTTCAGGAAAGCAATGCCCAGTTTATATGACTGCCATGGTGTGCTGTCCAAGACCTAGAAAGACACAGTCCACAGATTTTTCTATCACATTACCATGCTTATTGTACTAACTGAAATCTATGATCTCTATCTTCTTCAGTGGATGGTTTTATTTTCCTTTATCTTAATTATTAACAAACTGTTGACATATTATGGAATGCCCTATAAGGCAGGTGGATCACTTTCAATTCCGTAATATTTATTATTATTTTATTTTTATTCATTCTTATTTTTTAAATATATTTTTCTATTGAAAACTTCCATAATTATAGACAATAACTCATGATAATTTCTCCCCTCCCTCCACTTTCCCCTTTGAAACAAACTCTATGCTTCATCACATTCCCTATGCTTCCCAATCAGTCTCTCTTTTGTTTTGATGTCATCATCTTTTCCTCCTATTATGCTGGTCTTATGTAGGTTGTGTCAGGCACTGTGAGGTCATGGATACCCAGGCCATTATGTATCTGGAGGAGCACATTGTAAGGAGTCCTACCTTTCCTTTGGCTCTTACATTCTTTCTGCCACCTTTTTCTCAATGGGCCCTGAGCCTTGGAAGATGTGATACAGATATTTCAGTGCTGAGCACTCCTCTGTCACTTCTCAGCACCATGATACCTTCTGAATCATCCCAAGGTCACTGCCATCTGAAAAGAGAAGGTTCTCTAAGCAAGGGTGAGAGTAGCATTGATATATGGGTTTAAAAATATTAAGAAAAATGCTTACTGGGCAGTTTGGTGAGCATGGTATATACATTTAGCCAGATATCAACAGATATTACATCCCTAGGGCTCATGACTACACCTGTTGTAGGTTTTCAGTGTCAAGGATGTATTCCCTCCCACGGAGTGGGCCTCAAATCCAATTAGAGAGTGACTTTTTTCCTCCATAATAGACATGCCACTATTGTACCTGTTGGCTCATTTGGCCTAATTGGCCAAATTTAAGGTTTGCAGTGTCCACTGTTGTTTATCTCCATTGGTGATTTCACTCTCTCCCATTGGACTGCATGCAACATAGCTTTTTCTAACTTTCTGTCAGCTACTCTATATGGAGGAGGTTTTCAGCTCAGTTACAGCAGGATTTCTCAGTGATCTTGCAACCCTAGTATATGGAGCCTTCAGTAATAGGGTCTTGCCATCTGTTTCTGGTAGGAAAGCAAGAGCTTTGGCAATAGCCTGTAATGTTTTGTGGGCATCAGGGACCTCTGTAGTCAACAACTCACTGGAAGGTATCTCATCCCTGGCATTGAAAATTTTCTAGTAACAATCTATGGCTCCTGACTGTTCTATTGTCCAAAAAAAGTAGGTTTTCATATGACTTATTTATATCCTCTTAGATTTTGATTAGCCGTCCCTCAACCTTCCTTTACTCACTCTCTTCCCTTGACCTCACTTAGGCCTTTTCACCCTGATTAATCTGTTCTTCTACTAACATATATACAATACCATCCTATCAAGTATTTTTTTTTTGTTACTTTTCTTTATTTATTTGACAGTGACAGACCGAGAGAGAAAGAGGGAGAGAGAGAGAGAGAGAGAGAGAGAGAGAGAGAGAGAGAGAGAGAGAGAATGAGCACACCAGAGCCTCCAGCCATTGCAAATGAACTCCAGACGTGTGAGCCCCTTGTGCATCTGGATAACGTGGGTTCTGGGGAACTGAGCCTCGAACCAGGGTCTTGAGGCTTCACAGGCAAATGCTTAACTACTAAGCCATCTCTCCAGCCCATATTAAGTATTTTTAACATCAAATTATAAAATATGTTATTTGACTAAGAACTTGGAAAGTTAACTAATCTTTAAAGCAAGTTAAATTTCTCCTCTCATACAAATTATCATACATATATATATAAATTATACATAAATAGTGATATATATAAATTATACATATATATTGATATATATAGAAATTATACATATATAGTGATATATATAGAAATTATACCCTCTGGTTAGAAATCTAGGCTGGGCTTTGTGGCTCACACCTATAATGTCAGCACTGGAGAGGTTGATGTAGGAGTTGATCTGTGAGTTTGAGAGACCAGACCAGATCAGTCTAGGGTTACTTAGTGAGTTCTAGGTAGGTCTGAGCTAGAGCAACACTCTTAACTTAAAAGGGAAAAATAAAAATCTATTTCCTTATGATAGAGTTTCAGAAAATGTATACATACCCTGTAGTATAGGAAATATATCTGAGACTTAAAGTAATTTTGCTCTCCTATCTGAAGTTTATGACAAGTTGATAGAGTGTGCAAATCAGTATTAAAATTCAGAATTTCTGTTTTGTGGTTCATGATGTGGCACAATTACACAATGGAGTTCTACTCAGCAGTAAAGAAAAATGAAATTATTAAATTTGCAGGAAAATTGATGGATCTGGAAAGGATTATATTTAGTGAGGTAACCCAGGCCCAGAAAGCCAAGCACCACATGTTCTCTCTCTTATAGGGATCTTAGCTGCAAATGACTGGACTTCTATATGAGTAGGAATAAAACTCAGTAGCAGAAGCCAGTAAGCTAGAAAGGGGATATAAAGGGAATAGAAAGGGAGGGAGGGGGAACTTAATAGGATGGAATAAATGAGGGGCTGCCAGATCCCAGCCCTGGATAGACATGAGACATTGTGTTCCATGTATGTCTTTACTCATAAGTGCATAGGCTAGTTAGAGAATCAAGGACACATGATTAAATGCCACAGAATTGGCTATGCAGTCATTTTTAAAAACTTAAAAACAATGTTCCAAACTTGCATGTTTATTTTTCTAAATGGGCCATGTGAAGCTCCCTTTTGTAAACTAGGTCAGTGAAAGTTTCAGTTTTTGCAGTCACTTTCTAACTTACACGTATGCAAAAAATAATCAAAGGGTAGAGACAGCACTTCCCTTTCATCCTCATGTATCTTAAAGGCAGCAGGGCAAGTTTGGCTTGTGCACCATGGAACTTTCATCTTGCTGGAGCCCTGCAGATCAAAGGATAATGCCACAGAAAGATCAGAATGAATAGAAACAGGCTGTCAAATGGGGCATTTGCTCCTTTTCTTCCCTTATTTTGTGAGTTCTCATTATTGAAAAGGAAAATAAAACAGTGTTCTTTAATACATTCCTAGTGAAATTAAGAACATTTGAAACACATATTAGCCTGGGGTAGTATTAATGGTAATATTAAAATTCCCTTCTACGAACTATGGGGAAATGCATATTTTGCCAATTAATCTTAATTGTTAGGTAAGATATCCCCTGATTATCATTTAATATTACAACTATATTTTGAAATAAAAAAATATTATTTGTTCAGTTCTCTTGCAATGCCCATGCTCCCTTAAGAACGGTAAAGTAACGGAAGATTAAAGGGCCATGAAAATCCGGCAACAGAAACATTCCTGCTTCCAAATTTGGTTTCCTTTGAGCCCATAAAATGATATATCCACTGTAACATGGCAATTTGCTGGCATGTAAAATTGAGTAAAATATTGTGGAACCTTAATTAAAATAAATATGTATCTATAAAAAGAAATCATGGGGATGAAAAGATTACTGAAGATATGAAGAAGAGCGCTTTATTCACTCTAAAGGCAACTGACACAGGGGCAGTTTCACAGATCTACTTTTGTGTTGTATCTCAGAACTGCAGGCATATATCTTGTTTATTTTATTCTACTTTGTTTTCTCAAGGGTGGGTCTCACTCGAGCCCATGCTGACCTGGAACTCACACACAGTGATCCTATGACACCAGCCTCACCAGTGCCGGGACTAAAGACATGTGTCACTATGCATGACTCATGGAAATCACTACTGAAATGACAAGAGTGATGGTTCTTTTTATAAAGTTTAATGAAGAAATTTAATATATGACCATATTGCAAATTGGTCATAACCCCGTCGGGTTATAATTCTATGTTCTTTCTCCCCTGATCCTGTTCCACTGAGGGCTCTCCACAGTGTGAAGGCTCCAAAGTCATCAAAGCAGAAAATTAGAATCTTCTGAGAGCTCAATGCTAAAGGAGGCTTATAACCTGCCCTCCAAGGCTCAGGAATCATGACAGAAGAGAGGAGGGAGACAGAAAGCTTATTAGAGCCCAGGATTGGGAGGTATACTGAGAGGCGTTGCTCCTGGCTCACACCACCTCCCCCCCCCCCCCCGGGACTGACTAATATATTCATGACTCCATAGTGATGGTACTGCAATCATTGCTATGAATTTTTCAAACACTACTTAATGACATAACATATTTTATGGAATTAGATCTTTTAAATAGGCTCTTTAAACACCACTGATTACATCTTTAAATTCTAAGATAATTTTTTTTCATATTCAATACACAACTTTCCAAAAGCTAAACGTGTATGCTAGTTATACAAAAAACTCCATGCATTCTCCACGCACTGGGATTGCACAGCTGGACTCAGGGTTGCTTTTAACTAAGTACGGTTCTTTGCCTCAGGTTCCAGCAAATTTAGTTTTGATAGATGCCAATTCCAGGCCTACTTCAAATAAGTCTCCATAGATGCCAATTCCAGGCCCACTTCAAATTAACCTCTCATTTTCACTTTTCCGTTTGGAATAGAACAAGAAGAAACAATACCTTTTGAAAAATGAGTGCTGAGGGTGCCTGACCTTCCGAGGATGAAGAGCAAGTTGACCGTGTGGAGAAAGGCCACTCCACCAGCACGCTCCCGTCCACCATTCTTACATGAACACGAGACCGACTGTGATTGTATTTGAACCGACATGTTGTTGTTTTAACCTGCCCTGTGGAATATACCAGCTGCTTTAAATTAAAAAGACCAGATGAAATCAATTCAGAATGACCAGAAGTGGTCAGTGCTCATTTCCTCCTCTGGACAACAACAGCAACAGCATACAACGATAGCATTGCGGTAAGTGCACGTCACGGCGAAAGACTGAGGAAGAACTCATAGTACCGGATTGAGGTAACTGTAAGAGAGAACTTAAGCAGAGCAGCACTTTAACCCTGGCTCCCAGCTTGGGTCATCCATTACGCAGAAGAATGAGAAAACAGTTCTATGATACCTCACTGGCATCCACACCAACAATCCTGTCCATAGGAATGTTCCAGCATGAACTATCAAAGACAGGTTTTTTTGTTTGTTTGTTTGTTTGTTTGTTTTGGAGGAAGGATTTTTTCTTTAGAACTGGCTGATCTGGGATTCACTCTATAGTCTCAGGTTGGCCTCAAATTCACAGAGATCCTCCTCCCTCAGCCTCCCAAGTGCTGGGATTAAAAGCATGGGCCACCATTTCTGGTAAAAACATCATTTGATTATCCAAAGTAAACTATAGATTCAGTATAATATCTTCAAAAGTAATGATATTCTCCACCAAAACAGAAGTTAAAGAAAATAAAAAGCCCTAAAATTTAGCTGAAACCACAAAAGACCACAGTTGCCAATGTAATCTTAAGAAAATAGGACAATGAGTGGACATGGTGGCATGTGCCTTTAATCCCATCACTCAGGAGGCAGAGGTAGGAAGATTGGCATGAGTTCGAGGCCAGTCTGAGACTACAGAATGAATTTCAGGTCAGCCTAGGTATAGTGAAACCCTAACTCAAGAAAAAAAAAAAAAAGAAAGAAAAAGAAAAGAAAAGAAAAGAAAAGAAAAAAAAAAGGAAGGAAGGAAAAGAAAGGAAATAGAACAATGCTCTAGATGTTTCACAACTGCAGGTCATAAGCTAGCATGAAGCTATAGTGATCAAAATGGCATGATTGTGATTAGTGCAAGTCAAATATATAGACTAACAGAGCAGAACAGAGAATTGGTAACTGAATTCACGTGCTGCACATAGATATGAAGCACTTGCCCCGTAGTCTCATGTATAGAAAGCTTGGTCCTCAGCTTATGGCTCTACCTGAGATGTGTCTGGAAATCTAGGATATTAAAACTCATCAGCCACTGATGAGTTTGAAGTTGAGTGACAATTAGGATCCTGGTTGAGGAAGTCGGTCACGCGGGATATATCGTTGAAGGGTAAATCTTGTCCTAGGTCCATCTCTTCCTCTCTCCATGTCCTGGTTGACACAAGGTCAGCAGCATTCAATGGCCGTCTTATCTCACCATATTTCTGAGTGGTCACAGGTCTAAGAGCAACCAAGACAACTGATCACAGACTAAAAGCCCTGAAACCTTGACCAAAAATAATCTTTCTTCGTTTTAAATTCTATTAGGCCAGATATTTTGTCACAGTGATGCAAAGCTGACACACCAAGTATTCGAGCCAACTGATGTTCCACACAATCATGAAGATCATGCTATAGAGAAAGGAAAGTCTCTCTAGTAAGTGTCTTTTAAAAGCCAGAAGAAACTACACCCTTATCTTTTACCTTACACAAATTTTAACTCAAAATGGATCAAAGACCTACATGCAAGTTTCAATTAGTATAAAACTACTAGAAGAAAACATAGGGAAAATGTCTTAAAAACATTGGTCTGGCCAAAGATTTTTTACTTTTGTATATGGTCTTATAATTATGAGCAAAAAAAAAAAATCAAAAATAGGTTTTAGCATCCTACAAATCTTCTGCTCTGCAAAGGAAAGCATGGATATACATCAATGAAGCAAGAATAAGTTGCTATTATTAAAAAAAGAAGAAAATACTAAATACGATATCAAAAAATCCCCCAAACCTCAAAAGCCAGAAAACTATGTCAAAGAAATATATCACAGAGAAGTAAAAATTCTTAATAGGAAAATACATAATCAAAAAGTTAATTTTTTTTAAAGATATGGTCTCAATTAACCTAGACTGACCTCAAACTTGCTATGTATCTAGGCTTAAAGTAAGCCTCAAACCCTAATGCTCTTGCATCCACCTTCCAAATACTAAGATTGTAAATATTTAGCATTATACCTGTAGCTTGGCTAAAAGGGGTAATTATATAAAAAGTTCATTATCTAATTATAAGCATTTCCAAAAAGAATGCCAATATAAAAACCAATGAAAATTTTCTAAAATGTTTCATGAACTAAAGGACTTTATTTATAATATTGGAAGTTTTTATTGATTATGTACACATGTAGTTATAATAGATTACAGCAAAATATGTCAAAGAATTATACATGTTATGAAAAGCTGCCACAGAGGTAAAGAAGGGAAGTGCTCTTTGAGTCCCATAGAAATAAATACATCAAAATATCTGGGACTTTTTCAATAGTAAGATGAGAAACCAGGAAATAAACAAATAAGCATATGCCTTCCAAGTTCTGAAGAGAAATAATTCCAATGAAGAATTTTCTTACACAAAAATTACCATGTGCTAGAACCTCATGCACTCTCATGTACATTCTCTAAGAAGTTAATTGGAGTCTCTGGTTGCCTTAAAAATGTCAGCAAAGAAATGGAAATTGGAAGATAGGCTACAAAAGACACAATATGGAGGAAAAGATAATGAATAGTTTTCCTCAATGGTGCAAGAAACATCATGTAACAATAATATAAATCAACATATGTAATGCAGATTTTTCTAACTAAATTATAATAATTACTGGCTATCGGAATATAGGAAGAGGCATGTGTATATTGGCAATAGAAAATGGATAAGAGAGAGCTAAGGCTCAGCCATGATGGGCAATCAAAAGATAATACCAGCTTGGTGTGCTGACACATACTTTTAATCCTAGCACTCAGGAGGCAGAGGTAGGATTGCCGTGAGTTTGAGGCCACTCTGAGATTCCATAGTGAATTCCAGGTCAGCCTGGGCTAGAGTGAAACCCTACCTTGAAAAAAAAAAAGATAATACCCAAAATGAAATTTAAAAAAACACAACAAACTTCCTTTGTATGCTATTTATAGTGAAATAAGTGAGAACAGGAAAAGAGGCAATAGAGTCCTGTATCCAACTATAAGCAAGCTATGTTGAACTCTTTGTCACTTTTGTCAAAACTTGCATGTAAATGTGATTAAACTTTACATACTATGCTGTTATAAAACTACAAATGAAATTTTCTTTATACACATTAAATGAAAATCCACATTGAAAGATAAGTATTTTTAAGTGACACATAAAATTATACATCCTGGGGGCTAGAGAGATGGCTTAGAGGTTAAGCACTTGCCTGTGAAGCCTAAGGATCATGGTTCAAGGCTCGATCCCCAGGACCCATGTAAGCCAGATGCATAAGGTGGCTCATACATCTGGAGTTCATTTGCAGTGGCTAGAGACCCTGATGCGCCCATTCCCTCTCTCTCTCTCTCTCTCTCTCTCTCTCTCTCTCTCTCTCTCTCTCTTTCTCTCTCTGTTGCTCTCAAATAAATAAATAACATAAACAACATCAAAAGGCATACTTTTTTACAGAACACCATGAAACATTTTGATATATGCACACATTGTATAATAGTCTGGTTAGGATAAATATATCTATTTCCTTAAAATTATTATATATTTGTAGTGAAAGCATTCAGTCCTTCTTCCAAGTTTTTAAATGAATACACAGTATACAATTATTATTTATAGCCACCCTGTGTTCATCAGCCTTTACATTTATCTACAATTTAACACCCATTTACCAATTTTCTTCTTCTTTCTAAGATTTTATTTATTTACTTATGTTGAGAGAGAGATAAACAGAGAGAGATAATGGGCGTACCAAGGGCTTTTAGACACAGCAAATGAACTCCAGATGCATGCACCATCTTGTGCATCTGCGTTATGTGAGTACTGAAGAATAAAACCTAGGCTTCACAGGCAAGTGCCTTAAGCCCCAAGCCATTTCTCCAACCCTCATCTTTATTATTTCTTCTTTATACTCTTCTGAGGTTTAGGTAGCCTCTCTTCTACTCTAAAGTTCTATGAGATCAAAGATTTTGCATTCTACATTTGCTTCAGGTCACATAGAACTTGTCTCTCTGACTTCATTGCTATATTCTAATAGGGTAATAGAAGAATACGATATAATTCCCTCAGTGACCCATTCATTCTCTACTCTTTATTCTGTTATTCCTTCCTGTCTTTACTTTTCTTGTGTGTGAGCTACTGAGTTTAGTCAGGGTTACACGAACAGGGTGTGGGGTTACGTTCTGGACAACTCAACAGTGGCTACACCACTGAGGAAAATAATTCCCCCTTCCCCAGCAAACATTAACTGTTAAATGCCTTGTAGAAGTGGACATGATTAAAATTATTATTAAAGTAGGCATAGTCAACAAGGCTGAAGCAGGGGAATCACTTGAGTTAAGGAGTGTGTGGGCAACATGAGTAATGTAGCAAGATCTTGCCTCAAAAATATTGCATTGTGGGCTGGAGAGATGGCTTAGCAGTTAAACACTTGTCTGTGAAACCTAAGGACCCTGGTTCGAGGCTCGTTTCCCCAGGACCCACATTAGCCAGATGCACAAGTGGTGCATGTACCTGGAGTTTGTTTGTAGTGGCTAGAGGCCCTGGCGCACCCATTCTCTCTCTCTCTCTCTGCCTCTTTATCTCTCTGTCTGTCACTCTCAAATAAATAAATAAACAAAAAATAAAATAAATATTGCATTGTAAGCAGTCCTACCCTTCCTTTGGCTCTTACATTCTTTCCAGAAGTTCCTCTGCAATGGACCCTGAGCCTTAGAAGGTGAGATAGAGATGTCTCAGTGCTGAACTCTCCACTGTCACTTCTTGCCGCAATTTTACTCTTAGAAATCACATGTGATTTGGGTACTCAAACCCTGTTTGCTAAAGTACATGCTCATTAATACATGGCAAGATGAGTGCATCTGTGCCCTAGAGAGCATCAGGGTTTGGGTACCATTCTGATGCTTGTCACAGGAGAGCTTCCCTTAAACTGCCCACATTTTTGTTAGGTTCAACATCATTGTCCTTACTGAATAAATAAGATCTGAATTATGTGAAGGGTTATTATTGTAATTTGAGTTGTCATGGACAAATACACATCAAAATGCCACTTTGTAATTATGTTGTCAAATATGTCCATGCTCAAGTATTCTAGATGCTTGCAGAGTAATGGATAAGTTTCATGTACACTGCATTTTCTAAGACAAATTAAATTTTGAAGCACTTGGCTAAATTTCTTACATAGAAAAGATCCTAATTATGTAAAATTGCCATTTGTTTTATTTGGAAAGATGTAAAGGTATAAATTAAATTAAAACACATAAGAAAATCTCTGGTAACTGAGATAATGAACTTTATTCTATCCATGTGCCTTTCTACCTAATATAAACTTACATGTATAATTGTACTGACTGTATAATGTAACTGTACTCAGTATAGCAATGATGTACCTAGAAGAACATTTAAAAATTTTAAATACACTTTTTGATTATGAGTTTCAAAATTTAGATTTGACCTGTGGAATATTACACAAAATAACAAATGGTATGATTTTTAACTAAATCAAAAAGTTTATTTGCTAAATTAAGTTAATCAAATTAATTAAGGTAAAATAAGTTATAATTACAGTAAAATAGAATGAAGTATAAATATTCTTACAATTTATAAAAGAACATAAGACTCCCATGTTCTTTTTTTCAGAATAGACACTAGATTTTGAGACAAACATCAGTCCATACTATAGTAGCATAGATGTATTCACCCTATGTATGTATGCCTATTTATACATGTGTATATTTCCTATATTTCATACTTTATATTACATGCTAAAATATCAATTTAAGTTGTCTAGATAGTTTACAATAAGCTAAGATTTTATTTCTCTGGCAGCTAAAGCATTGAGAGAAGCCACATTTGCAAGAATATAGCATTTGTTTCTCTATACCTTGAACCTCTCCTTGGCCATGTGACCTTGGTAGGTTAATGTAGCCTTAGCAAATATGATTTAAGCAATTTTTAAATGTTTATTTAATTTTGTTTAAATTTAAGATGTTTACTTAATGCTAAGGATTAGAACCTAGATGTGGTGGTTTGAATCATACATCTCCCATAAAGTAAAGGGTTTTGGGCACTTGGTCCCCAGGTGGGGGCAATTTGGGAAGTTCAGTTTCTCTACTGAAACCTAGAGAATGGGTTAAAATTCATCAGATGGGGTGGGGTAGAGGGAAAGAGAAGAAGGGACATTATTAGGTTACTCAATTTGGAAATGTCTTGTTGTGATAAGGCTTAGGGGTGTTATAGCCAGTTCCTTTTTCCACAGATGAGGTTACTCTCTTGTTACTGTTTTCCACCTGTTGTGAAGGAAGCCTCTGTTCATGCCATACTTTCCCTTGCTATGATGAAGTTTATTCTGAGACTGTAAGCCAAGGTAAAACCTTTGCTCCCACTGCTGCTTTTGGTCAGATGTTTTGTCCCAGGAACAAGAAGGTATCTGTATGACTAGGTCCTTGTTCATGTTAAGAAAGCACTCTACTAGTGAGCTGTATCTGTAGGCCTTGAGCAACATTTTAAAAGATATTTTCACGTGGAGCTTGGACATACTTGCTACTAGATATGCTGAAACCATCCAAATCAGTGCCAAGTCTACAGAGAGGAAATCATGTGGAATGAGTGTTGGTAAATGCATGGACACTTAGCCACTCCAAATGAGAATACACGTAAGAATTCTCCCCCAAAATCTACCTAATATTCAACACGAATAAATGTATGTAGTTTAAATCAATGGATGTTAGGATAATTTGCTCTATAGTAAATGGTAAGAGCCAAGGTATAAACTGACATTCAGAAGCACAGTGACATTGGAAAAACATCTAAAGAATGTATCATTGTATTTGGGACAACAAGAAAGAATAGAATAAAAAATTGTGAAGAAATTGTACACAAAAGCAGAAAAATGGACAGAAAACTCAATGGAATCTCTGGAAAAATGATACAAAAATTCTGCTAGCACACTAGAAAAACAGCAATTCATGTTACTTATATACCTACAAAGCAATGTTGAAACTGATCTCCGTGACATATTTGCAGACCTAGCCAACTTTTGGGTTTAGTTCAGTGGAATCTGTAAAGGATATTCTTTCTTTTTTCTTTGAAAATGAAAAGGATCATACTAGGTAGCTCAGGCTGGCCTTGAATCCTGAGCACTAGGGGTATGCCATCATGTCCAACTTTCAAACAGAGGGCTGAATGGGATGGAGTGCTTACGCTATGTATGATAAGCATGAGGAAGATACAAGCATGTTATAGAAGAAACTAAAATTTACATGCACAATTTAGGTACATCCCAGGATTTTTATGATTAGAAAATAAAGTGGCCAGTCTGGAGAGATTGCTTAGTAGTTAAGGTGCTTGCATAAGGACCCAGGTTTGACTCCCCAGAACCCAAATTAGCCAGATGCACAAGATTGCACATGCACACAATATTGTGCATGTATCTGAAGTTTGATTACAGTGGCTAAAGGCCCTGGCATGCCTATCCTCTCTCTCTCTGTCTTTCTCATAAATAAAATATAAAATATAAAAGAAAACAAATTGGTCTTCTTATAAATATCGGATTTTTTTAAAGGTTTCACAAGTTACTGAATAATAGATACAATAGAACAGAAGGTAAAGAGAAGGATGTGACTCTAAGATCTGGTGTGAGTCCCTTGGAATGTTGCAAGATGAAAACTAGAACTAAAAGGAAAGTGGCATCCCAGCTTGACACACAGTCCAAAGTAGAAAGAAATGGGTTAAAGGAACTGATAATGCAACATTCAGGAAGGTAATACATGTGAATCAGATTCATGGGGAAATATCTTATACGAAATATGATAGCAATTATCTAAATTGTACAAAATGGGGTTGGGGGACTTCCAGTCAAGATGGCAAAGTCATAACCACGCTAGTGCTTCAGGGCTAAAATCAGCCAAGAATGTGTGTGTTTGGGGGGGGGGGGAGGGCTTCAGTACCATTAATTCTTAAAGGACCTCCACTGGGTGGGCATATGGGTGCACATTCATGAATTCCAAATTTTATACACTCCAGGGCACAGCTAGGGTGAAACAGCATGCTGGGATGGGCTAGAACACAGCACCGCAGGCTTTTAGGCAGGCAGGGCAGTCTGAAGAAAATTAACATCAAGCAGAGCTTGTAAAAACACCTACAGAAGTCCTCAGGGGCAGAGGTAATCATGTGGAGGACAGAACCTCAGATATGGAAGACAAGGGAGAGGAAATTGCTCACGAGCCCAAAACCTTGATAACTTTGAAAAGTCAGGGAAACAGAACATGAGGGAATTGTGGGATACCCTAAAATGACCAAACATCCAGACCATGGGTATGCCAGAAAAGAAAGAAACCCAGGCCAAAGGCATGGAGAACACATTCAACAAAATTGTTGAAGAAAACTTTCCCACACTCTTAAAGGAGAGACCTATCCAGATACAAGAAGTACACAGAGCATCAAAGAGACTAAGCCAAAGAGGAGACTCTCCAAGGCACTTTACAGTTAAAACCCGAAACAATGAAAACAAAGGGAGTTCTAAAAGCAGCAAGAGAGAAACAACTCATTACATACAATGGCAAAATTTATGTGGAGTGGCAGGTCTTGGATATTCAGAATTATACTTAGCAAAGAAAGGCCTCTGGAAGTATCATCATATCTAATCTAACACTATAATACAAAGCCATAGTTTCAAAACAGTACTGGAATAAAAATAGACATAGACCAATGGAACAGAATTGAAGACCCAGACCTTGGTTCAAGTAACTATAGCTACTTGATCTTTAACAAAGTTTCTAACAAGGTACACTGGAGGAAAGACAATAGCTTCAAGGAATGGTGCTGGACAAATTGGATAACCATATGTAGAGAAAAGAAACAGGACCTACTCCTCTCACCATGCACAAAAATCAACTCCAAATGGATTAAAGATTGAAATATAAGAAGTGAGGGCTGGAGAGATGGTTTAGTGGTTAAGTGCTTGCCTGTGAAGTCCAAGGACCCCAGTTCGAGGCTTGATTCTTCAGGATTCACGTTAGCCAGATGCAAAAGGGGGCGCACATGTCTGGAGTTCGTTTTCAGTGGCTGGAGGCCCTGGTGCACCCATTCTCTGTCTCTCTCTTTCTCCTTCTTTCTCTCTCAAGTAAATAAATAAAAGTAACAAAAAAATTAAGAAGTGAAACTCTAAAAGTCCTGGATGAAAAAATAGGGGAACCTCTCCACAATTTAGGAGTGGGGAAAGACTTCCTAAACTATACTCCAGTAGCCTAGAAAATTAGTCACTCAACCAGTGGCATCTCGTGAAGCTAAAAGGCTTTTGTACGGACAAGCATACCATAAACAGAGCCAACAGACAACCCACAGAATGAGAGAAAATCTTTGCTAGCTATACCACTGACAAAAAACTAAAACAAAACAACTAAGCAATTTAAAAAATCAAACAAACCACTCAAAAAATGTGCCAGAGAACTCAATAGGGAATTCTCAAAGGAAGAAACACAAATCGCTAATTCCTAAGGAAATGAGTAACATCCTTAACCATGAGAGAGAGGCAAATTAAAACAACTATGAGATTCCACCTTACTGCAGAAAGGATGGAATTCATTAAAAAAAAAAAAAATCAAACAGCAATAAATGATGGCAAGAATTTGGGAAAGGAGGAACCCTCGTTCCACTATGGAAATCAATATGGAGACTCCTAAAAAAAAAAAAAAAAAAAAAAAAAAAAAAAAAAAAAAAGCTGAAAATTGAGCTACCAACTGACCCAGCCATTCCTCCACTGGGTAGCTACCCTAAGGGCTCCACTCTTCACTTCAGAGACTTTTGCTGAACCATGTTTATAGCTGTTTGATTCATAATAGCTAAGAATTGGAATCAAATCAGATGGCCCCGGTTTGATTTTTGGATAATGATGGTGTGATACATTTCTGCAGTGTAATTCTACCAGTAGTTATTAAAAATGAAACAATGAAATTTTTAGTAGAATGGACGGACTTAAAATAGGTCATGCTAAGCAAACTCACATAGGCACAGAACGAGAAATGCCACATAGTTTCCCCATCTGTGGTTCCTAACCTGGAACATCTTGAGTTGAGGGCATACCTGACAGACAACTCTAGGGAAGGATAAGAAGGATGGAAGGGTTTGAGGGGAGGGGTTAGGGAATAGGAGGGAGGGGTGAAATATACACAAAACCCAATCGAAAATGAATTGGTGCTCAGAAACCTTCCTCCTGGATAGCAGACTAAAAGATATAACTTGTTGTAGTCAGGTTCGCATTGCTGGCAGAAGACACCCAGCCAAGAGAAGCTTGAGGGAGAAAAGACTCAAGCAGAAGCTAGGGGAAAATGATGGCCTGACAGAGGGTGGACATCACCTCCTGAGCAACTTCAGAGGGACAACAGGAGCAGGAGAGTGTGTCAAACACTGGCAAAAGGAATCTGGTTTTAACACCCATAAGCCTGCCCCACCCCCAAATTACACTGCCTCCAGGAGGCTTTAATTTGCAAATTTCTATCAGCTGTGAACCTAGCATTCAGAACACCTAAGTTTATGGGAAACGCCTGAATCAAACCACCACATAACTCAATAGGAGCATGGAGGGATAGTCTGGTAAGGAGGGCCCTGGAGAGGGTGGTACGAAACCTAACTCCAAAGTATTTGTCTGTGGTTTGCAACTCCTAGAACCAGAACTTGGTTACAATCCGTGTTGAGCTGTTGATTGGAGAGACATGGGAGGCCCCCAAAAGAAGACAGACTTCCATCAAAGCATTTGATGACCCTGTTGCTGATGACACCACATGCTGCTGATGTAGAACAGGGCAAGATCTGGCTGAATTTGGAAGGAAACCCGTTCCCAGATGCTTAGCCCATATAGCGCTGGAAATCACTGTATACACTACTGGGAAAAATGGCCAACGACACTGTGAGCAAGCATGGGACACTACTGTATGGAAACCACCAGACTGAGAAGATGCGCACACCTGTACAACAGTGGCACACAGCCTAGGTGGGTAACTGATGGTTTTCTCGTTGGCTATGAGATCCGCTCAGTAGAACTGAACCCATAGCTGGACCTGGGAACCAAGTCATAATCCTATGGAGAACAAGATTATGGACTCCAATAAGTTCCCACTAGTCTTTGCTCAAAAGTGAATACCCTGCAAAATCTCTCTAAATTAATAATGATTAACCCCTTTATACTATCTGCTCTCACTCCCCATTGGAGAATCCATTTTTGTTTTTCAGAAATCAGGGAGAACCAAGGACAACCAGCAGCTAAGGCCTAGGCGAAACCACAGGCGATCTGGAGAGATGAGCAAGAGCGCTGCTTCCATGGTGAGCCTGACTACCTTTCATGGTGAGCCAGAGCTGTGGAGACAGACTCTCAGAATACTCAACAAAGCACCAAAAGTGGAAATCCAGAAGCTTCTGAAAGCGGCAGAAATTTGAGGAAGAAGAAGGTAGTAAGAATGTAAGAGTGACAGGGCAGGAGGAAATATCCAGTAACATTGCCGCGGCCCGCCCAGTGACAGACTGCTGCTCTCACGACCCATAGTGCACAAGTCCGTGGTGAATATCTGTGATCTCATAAGGAGGGCCCTTAGTGGAGGGGGGGGGGCATGTCAGATGGTACCAACATATGATGTGTCCACACAAAGTTTCCACTTAGTAACAATAATAATAAAGAGTAAAAGAAAGAGAGTGGCTTGAAGCAACTATTCTTCAGCAAACATGAACCATTTCCTATGAAAAAGAGCAGTAAGTTGATGCGTTCACTTAAAGAGTGACAGAGCCAAAGGCACTCTGGGGGTACAGTATTTGCGATGTACTTCTGAGGAACAGAAGTAAGCCCCTTTGAACAATAATTTTCTGCTCCCAGAATAGTGTGTCAGTGTGGTAGTTTGAATGCATGTGCCCCAATGAACTCAGGTGTTTTTTGTTTTGTAGTTCTTTTTTTTGTTTGTTTGTTTGTTTTTGTTTTTCAAAGTAGGGTCTTTTTCTCACTCAAGCTGACCTGGAATTCACCATGTTGCCTCAGGCTGCCCTCCAACTCACAGTAATCCTCCTACTTCTGCCTCCCAAGTGCTGCTACTGCACCTGGCTATAACTCATAGTTTTTTGTTGTTGTTGTTGTTGTTTTTTTGTTGTTGTTGTTTTAAGCTTGTCTCCTGCTACCTGGCTGGAGATGTCACTGGGGTGGATGTGTTTTCTAGCCCATAGGTGTGCAGAGGGCAGTGGGAAATCTGGCTTCTTCTTACTACCAGTCCCCAGCTGTTTTGTGGTGTGTTTGTGTTTGGTTGTGATGCTGGATGGCTAGTGGTGAGTTTCTCTCTGCCTGGATCTGTGAAAGGGGGTCAGCCCCTTGCACCATTGTGGAACTTCCCCTGGGTCTGTAAGCCTGAAATAAATCCAGTTCCTCCCAGAAATTGCATCTCTTTGGAAGCTCACCCTAGCAACGTGGAGCTCTGGGCATGAGTCAGTGACACTCATGCTCATTCACTGTTGCTTCTTCCTCAAGGAAGGCTTTCATTGCAGTTCGGTGTCTGTCTCAACATTGTATGCACAAAACGTGTAGCTTGCATTTGTAGTTGGCAGGCACCTGGGCCAAGAACCAATCCCAGGCATGTCATCTATGTCAAGGCCTGTTGAGATCATTGGATAAGACATTAGAGAGGGGGTGTCCCTGAAATCAACATATGCTGCTTTACCTGCAGGCTGCCTAGGGTTAATTACATCCAGAAAACAAAGCATGCTACCCAAGTTGAACCGATCCCTACAGAATTTCACAGCTCCTCTCAGTAAATTGTGAAGTCCACTCCTGGATTATCACCTTGGCCTGAGGGTTTACTTTGGCACTGAGGGATAACCAGATGTGATGCAAGAAGAGGCTTATGATGAATGATCATCCTGGGGGGCACTATCTTTTGCTGATAGCAACTCAGTAACTCTCGTTTACAGAACCCCAACCTATGTAACCTGTTAGGACAAGGGTGCACATAGAGATCCTAGTCATCTGAGTGACACAGTCGGCTTAGCTGAAGCCTCAGGTTACAAATGACGCCATCTTCTACCACCATCCACATGGCCCCTGTTAACCCAGTATAGACAGCCTAATGAATTCTCAGCAAAGTTAAATAATGTTTTATTTTAGGCCATTGGCTTTCAAGGAACCTTCCTATTCCACAAAACAAATAACAAGTAGTAACAACATATAGCATCCATTAAGTAATTGCAATTTGTTTAACTTTTCACAGAATCTTCATTCCTGAATCACTAACACAAGCTTCCTAAGCTCATTAGCTCATCCACTCATCTACCTACTTTAACAACTATCACAAAGTACGGTGATGTTGGTGGTCTCTATCCAGGCTGCCGGGAATGTTCCTCTGTTTCCTTTGTATACAGGCCAGAAAGGAACTTCTAATAGGAAAAGCTCAGAGAAATGCTTATGGCATGATGTGTCTTGCTCTGAGTCTAATTCCCAGTTTTTAGTTCTTTGTTGCTAATTGTTTTTTTTTTTTTTTCTCTTTGATTTGGAAAGGCAAAACATAGGCTATTCTTAGCCACTTTGCAATCTAGTACAGCTGCTTTAGTTCCAGACTACTCTTGAAAAATGGATATTTATTGTCAAGACATTGCCTAATCCCTTGCTATTGAAAGCAGAGTTACAAGACCACCAACATTGACTTCACCTAGAACTCATTAGAAATGGAGATTTCGGGCCTCACAGAGGCCTGCTGAATCAGAGTCTGGATGCCGGTGAGGTCCCTCGTCACTATTTGCACTGCTTGGTGCTGTTCTACGTGCCCCTGTCAGAAATCGCTCTGCCACTGTACGAAATTAGACTCAGCTCACTTTCCAGAGCTGCGAGGGGCAGTTTTGCCGTCCTCTAGACTCCCAGGCCCCTCTGTGTTACCATGCAATCGTACTTGTTCCACTCCTTACCCGAACGTCCCAAAATTTCAAATTTTTTTTTTTAGTTTGAATCATAGGAAACTAAGTTCTATCTCTTTAAAGTTATAAAAATAGAAACTTTCTTGGCGTGAAAATGTACTTTAAGAAAGATGATTTTGCAACATCAAGAATGAAGGCCTCGGAGGCATGCTAGACTATGTCAAAATCCTAGTTTATCACTGAGCCTGGTGTGTAATCCCAGCTGCTTTGGAAGCTGAAGCAACAGGATCACAAGTTCAAGACCTACCTGGACTACAAAGTGAGTGTGTTACCATCTAGGGGCTAGGTTCATTTTCTCCGCTGAATAAAGAATTAAAAGTCAGGAACATGTAGGAGATTTAGGTAAAGGAAAACGTTTATTGAAAGTAAGAGGTAGAGAAACACAGACTCCTCACGAGAAGAGGGCATCCGGAACTGGAATGTGCTGCCCCAGTGGGAGGTGAGCATTATTCAGTAGACAGGCCTCCTCAACCAGTATCCTGCTGTTCAAAGCATCCTGTGCTGCCTATGTCCTGGACATGTTCGTGAATGTCCCATCAAGACTACTAAATGAAGTTGCAGGCAGGGCACGTCATCCACATGCCCTTGGCTCTCAGGGGAGAAGAACCAGGACATGAGCCACCCTCTCAGCCCTCTTGGGACATATTAGTAAAAGAAAATAGCTATTTACCTAGGTGTTCCTCTTTCCTATCTAGGTACCTAGATGTGGAAATGACCTAACTCCGATGGTCTCTATGGCCAGTCTATGTAACTTAAGTAAGTAAGTATGTCTATGGGCAGCCTGTGTAACTTACTGAGGCCATGTCTCAAAACACAAAAGTAAAACAAGGACTGAAAATACAGCTCAGGGAGAGAGCACTTGCCGGCCATATCTCAGGCTCTAGATTCAATTCCTAGCACAGCACAACAACTAGCTAACTAATGCCTACTTCTCTACCTTGTTTGTAGTGCACAACCTTAAGTAAAAAAAAAAAAAAAAAGATACTTGGTGTCCTTGGGTCTTAGTTGTGTCATGTGGAAACTGCAGGTAATAATAGTTCATTCATATAATTCTTTAGTAGTTTGAATAAGAAAATACATGTGATAATGCCTAATGTAAAAGATGGCTTATGGTAGGGCCCCAGCTAAAACTAATGAATAATTGGGGAAACAAGCAAGAGTGCTATGTTCTTGGTGAACCTGGTACCAGCACAAGGGTGAAAGAGATAGACACAGAGTACAATCAACTCCTACCAAACCAGAGATCCAGAGACACAGAGGCTCCCAAACCTCGTCACTGAAGCAGATCTGAAATGAACCCAACATGGCACAGGGAACTTTGTGGAAGAGGGGATGGAAAGAATGTCAAAGCCACACGTTGGGTCATGATACACAGAGACATTTCTTTCTACTCCTCACTGATGACTAACCTTACAATACGTGACCCATATACCCCAATAAGGAGGGTCCCTGTGGAGGGGGGGAGCACAGGGAGGAGGCTAACAATGGTACTAACTTAAATGTATTCACTGAGTACAAAACTAATAATAAATAAATAAATAAATATGTTTTCTTTGTGCTACGCCTTGGATTGTCAAACTAAAAAATAATAAGAATTAAGACAATTAAATACATAAAAATTAACCAGGTGTGTTAGATTGCTACTCCATGTATTTTAAGGCAGGAGGTGATTTCTTTCTTTCTTTCTTTCTTTCTTTTTTTTTTTTTTTGATGCTAGATATATTTCCCAATCAAACCTATGCATGTTCTCCCTTATACTTTAAAACATATCTAGGTGATTCATAATGCCCAATGCAATGTACATATCATACGGTTTCATTGTATTGTATTGTTTAGGGGATGATGACAAGTTACGAAGTATCTGTACATGTTTAGTAAAAACATTTATTTCCAGATGTTTTTGATCCATTGGAGCTCAAATCCAGGGTTGCACAACCCCTAGTTATGGAGGGGGTAGTAATTGTATGTGCATTTGCCTATGAACTCCAATTATTTTTACCATGAGCCTTGATTAGAGTAAGCTCACTACCTAAAGCTCATGGACACAGTATAAATCTGTGGTTATTGATGAACCAGGGCTGTAAGTGCTCAGGAAGTCCCTAATAGAAAGATATCACCAAGAGTAACTTATGGAAGCATAAACTGCCTATAAAATGTGTTATTTACTAAGAGAAAAGTAGTATATAAAACTTCAATTTCTTCAGGTGAAAAGAGTATAAAAGGTACCAATATTCATCTGCTCTCAAAGGACACGGAAATTTATTGGAATTACTACCTGGGCAGAAAAGCATATCAAGATCTGACTTGCTACAGACCAAAATTAAGTTTCTCCTCACATTCTGGCCTATGTCATAAAGAGACAGATGATATTGTTGTTGGCAGTAACTGAGTCAGAGCCATGCTTTATAAAATGAGAATGAGCAAAGAGAACTATTCAGAGAGAAAAGGCAACAATGCAATAAAACTGGCCTCTTAAAGTATACAATACATGAACACCAGTGCATGGTGTTATTACTTGGTTATTAGATTTGAAGTTATAGGCACAGAACACACTATCAAGTTTAGTTCAGTTAGCTGCTTTTCTACATGACACAGTCAAGCTTTCAAGTAATTGTAGACCCCATTTCCTAACATCACTTAAGAGTCTCATATTCTACTCCTTTTATCTGAAACTAACCTTAGCATTTTGGAATTGTCGAACTAAAACTCACTGATAATAACAGGAAGCCAATTATGAAGAGCAGGGTCTACATGCATCACTGTTTATCAAATATACAAGAGTCAAACTTTTGGCACAGTCATGTAAAACTATCTTACTAGTTAGTGTTGCTACTTTCTCTTTGAATATTTTTATTTTTAACTTAAAAAACTGAATTTAGAGATATGATATGTAAGATTTATGATTTTTAAAATAAGCATTAAATCATACTATTAAGATAAATAGCTTAATTTATCATCTAAATAATGTCACATACATCACTTTGATACACTGTATCCTCTGCTTTGCCACTCAATAACTATTTATTAATCTGGTCCTGATAACAAAAAAAAACAACAAAAAAAAAACTGTGTCAGGGGTAATAGGAAGAGATACAAAAATAAGCAAAAATGTGATATGTTTTTTAGCAGATTAAGATTCAATGCAAAGTATAAGCACAAACACACATTGTGTACAGGAAGAATGAGAGAGGGATGGACCAGGTGGTAAATTGAAGCAGAATTTGACAGTAGTCAGCCTCAAAGATGTAACTTTGAACTGCTTGTTCAGTCCAGGAGTGATCCACACTTTGCAAAATTGTGCAGAAAATAAACCTCTAGAAACCAAAGAAAATAAATTATTCTGTAAAGAACAGTTGTCAACCAAAGTTGCGCTGTCCATCTCTACATTTGTTTTGGATTTAGTTTTGTCCTTCCTCCATCCACAGCTTTATGTTGTCATGCTTCCTGTCCTATAAAACTATTCTGCTCTGGGTCCTAAGAATAAATGATAATTGTAGTGGCCCCCCACAAACTCATGTGTTCTGAATGTGTGGTCCCCAGCTGATGGCAATTTGGGACTTGGAACCTTGTTGGAGATGTGTTGAGGTTTGTTATAACCAGCTTCCTCTTGCCAGCATTTGGTTCACTCCCCTGTTGCTGTTGTCCACCTAATGTTGACCAGGAGGTATGTCTAACCTCTGCTCATGCAAGCAAGTCAGCAAGTCTGCCTCCCGGAAGTCAGCCTCTGCTCACTTTTGGAGCTTCCTCTTGAGTCTGTAAGCCAAAATAAACAGCATTCCTCCCATCATTTGCTTGTGGTTGGGTGTTTTCTGCCAGGAATAGGAAGCTAAGTGAAATGGTAAAATTGATACCAAGAAGTGGGGTCTTTGAGGCTAGAAACAGGACTGTACGGCTTTTGGCCTTTTGGAACTGATTTGTGAGAGGAATGTGAAAGGTTTGGAAATTTCTGCCCAAGATACACCTTGCAGTGTTGAAAGTAGAGAGGCAGAGTTTTATGGATTATTCTGGTCAGAATTGAGAGATTTACGTGCTGTGAGAACTATGGACTGTGAGGCTTCTCTCATGATGGTGAGAAAGACTTTTTAAAAGACTGGTATAGAAACATTTTGTGTGAGATACCTACTGTATTCTGTCTGCCTATGTCCTGAGAACCTGTGCAGGGTTGTCTTGAGTAGAAATGGACTGGTGTGAGCAGATGACTATGACACAGAAAGAAATGAAGATTGTAGGCAGAAAACTAGAAATTCAGCTGTCATTGTTTGACAGATTACAACCAATGAGATTGGGCTAGCTGATCTGATTGGAACAGCAGGAAAAATGCAGACTCTTTTGACAATAGAGGGCCCAAATGCTGAAGGTGATTTCCTGTTCTTCAAAGTCAACTATATTTCTCCCCTAGATTAAGTGGGTAACCCACCTGATACTTTGGAGTATAACAAATGTAGGAAAAAGAGAGTTATTGGATTTGTAATGCCCTTTTGTTTTAGGAAATGGGTATGGGCAATGTAAGGCAGGATTTGTTGGAAGTGCCTGTGTGGAAACCCAATGGAACCATGAGGATGAACCATGGGTTTCAGTGGAGAACTCCAGGACTATGAAATGGCCACCAAGAAGAGCTGCTATCTTGGGATGCATTGCTCCCCAGGGTGTATGGAGCCCAGCTGGAAGGGTGGAATTTGCCCTTCAGAGACTTGTCATTGGTTAGAGTTGTCATGCTTGGAAGTACAGAATTTGATGTTTGCTCTGCTGCCTTAAATCTTGTATTAGTTCAATCTTTCTTTGCTATACCCAATTCCATCTTTTGCAGTATGAATGTTTATTTTGTGCCATTAGTATTTTTTTTCTGATGGGGTTTTAAAGCTCAGTTAAGAAACATTGCCCTGCGGAGATGTTTGGACAGTGCTGGGATTCATAAAACCTCTGGGGACTTTTAAAGTTGGACTGAATGCATTGCATTTTACTTCATGGATGGCTGTCAGTTTACGGGAGCCAAGGGTGTAATGTGGTGGGCTTGATTCAGGTGTCCCCCATAAAATTATGTGTTCTGAATGCTAGTAATATAGTTTGAATGTATGTGCCATGTAGACTCAGTTGTTTTAGTAAAACTAGTAACTTAGGTCTCCAGCTGGCTGGAGGAAGTGTCAATGGGGCCAAATCCTGGGATCCAGCCCAAAGGTGTGCTTGGAGGCAGATCAGAATTTCAGCCCAAAGGTGCACAGAGAGTTTTGAGCTCTGCCTGGGACTGTGCTTGCTCCCTGATTTTCATGCTTGTTACTTTTGTATTTTTGCTTAAAATTTTGTCTAGTTGTTTCCCCCTGCTGTGTGTATGGAAGCAGCTTCTTCAGCCAGTAATGGAATTTCCCCTGGACCTGTGAGCTAAAGATGAGCACCTTCCTCCCATACATTGTGACTGGTTTTGATGTTCATCCCAACAACTTGGAACTGTCTACAACAGCTAGGTCCCCAGCTGATGGAAATTTGGGAACTGGAACCTTGTTGTTGGAGGTGTGTTGTTGGGGTGTTTATGAACGTTCATGAACCAGCTTCCCCTTGCTAGTGTTTGTCATGCTGTCCTGCTGCTGTGGTCTACCTTATGTTGTCCAGGAGATGATGTTCAGCCTTCTCATGCCACATTTTCCCTACCATCATGGACCTTCCCCTTGAGTCTATTAGCCAAAACAAGCCATTTTCCTCTCATCAGCTGCTTCAGGTCAAGTGCACTCTGCCAGCAATGAGAAGCTAACTGCAACAATAATCTGCAATCAGGACAAATGAATGCTGAAGGCCCAAGGCCTGACTGTGTTCCAGCTCTGGGGCCTCTAGGAAACATTTGCACCAGCCACTTAATCATTTCTGTAGGGCAACCAATGCTTTAATTTAAAAGCACAAGTCTATGTTCAAGAAGGCTAGAAAAAATGTAATACTTTATATATCAAATTTTGATGGTCGAACTACATTGAAAACTCAGTAAGGTAATTGGATAATTGCTCTGATTCTAGAGATTCTTATACCCTGACTCAGACAGGTTCTTGACTGTTTCATAAGCACTAGAGAGAGGTAAAGTGGTATGATATGTCATGGTTTAAGAAGCACAAGCACTCTGGCTTATGTCCACAATCAATTGGACGAAAGATCAGTCATGAGTCCTTACACACACACCCCCCCCCCCCGAGAACTCCAGTAATGGACGAGCCTTGCTTACTCCTCAGATAATCTCACAGGAATATGGAACTAGGGGTGGAGAGAAACATTCTGTCCTTTATTATGACTCTTCATTAGTTTGACCAATGCCTGTACTTCAATACAGCTAAGAAACTACCAAAACATTCAAAATCTCGAACACGATGGGAGTTGTAATTAAGTTTTCTAAAAACGTGCGTAGAAGGGCTGGAGAGATGACTTAATGGTTACAGCACTTACCTGCCAAGCCTAAGGACTGATCTTTGACTCTGTAGGTCCCATGCAAGCCAGATGCACAAGGTGACACAAGCGTACAGTTGCCATGGCATACGAGATGGTGCACATGTCTGGAGTTTGGTTACATGCCAATTCTTACTCTCAATTGCTCTCTCTCTCTCTCTCTCTCTCTCTCTCTCTCTCTCTCTCTCTCTCTCTGATAAAATAATAACAATAAAAGAAAAATGTACATGGAGTGGAAAGTGGAAATAAGCTTTGCCAGATGCATTGGAGCTAAGGAAGAGAACTGGACAGAGAGACCTGTGGGAGGGCAGAAGGGAGAGAGAGGAAGAGAAGAGAGACAAGAGGAGAGAGACAGGGCCAGTGGGAGAGGACAGAGTATAGAAACGACTAGAGCTCCCTGCAGCAGCAGCTGCTCTTTGAAACTCCTCCTGCCGTGAATGCCTTATAACCAGGAGCCACATACCCTGTGTTCTGAATGCTCCTGAATACAATTGGGAAGCCTTGTTTTGCTCTATCAACCAAAAAGGCCACTGATTTCTCCTAAGAAACCTGTTGCATTTTTGAGATCACCAGAGGCAAATTCTGCATTTGAAAAGATATTCCTGGCCAAAGCTTTTATACTCTAAGATGCCATGTTTATGTTGGTTCAACATCACCTGCAGCACACCGGCCATGTCTCAGGCATTTCCTTCTCTTGTTGTCTGACAGAGTTTGCTAGGGATACGCATTTCCTGGAGAAAGCTCAGAGGATATTTATTTTTGGTGGGGGTGGGACATTATCTAGTTATTGCTATTGTTCTGGCCTGATGATAATGTTCCTGTTTCTAATTATGTAAATATACCCAGACATTGGCAGTGGGTAGATACTTTGTAAAAACATGAGTATGTATTAACACAAACATGTCCATCTTGCTGCTTTTCTGTCATAGCTTCCCAGCTACAAAGGTTTGTGTTTTCAGTCTATTTTCGTGTACAGAGTCACCACAAAAGTTACATATCTTAGCAAGTTCTAAGATTTAATTCCACATGCAATGAACCAAAAAGAGAAAGGAATTTTTGAAACATATAAATATAAATATATATGTTTCTATTTACATAGTATAAAAACAAACTCATAAACCAGGTACATATGTAACAGAAAAAGTATGACTGCACCCATTGATATATGTTCAATATGTAGAAAAGGTACTGGGCTGTGGGTGGGATTAAAGGACACAGAGGCTATATTTCAAGTAGCTGATTTTACAGTGTAACTGTATATTCATTATGCTTTAAAATAATCGGTAAATGCTTTACTTAACAAAAATTTCACCAAAAAATAAGCAAAATAAACAACTCCTAAATTTCCCAAACTTCTGTCCAGAAACAGATGGATGTTAGACTATTTCTAGTATTCCCAGTAATCAGGACATTTTGTTTGCCATCCCTGTTTATTTACTTCCAATATGTTTTTTTTTTTTTCCTGCATTTTGAGTGCCATTCACTATGTCTTAGGTACCCACGAGCAAGAAGTTGCCTTTGGACTTCTTAGAACATATGTTCTTTTTATTTATTAGAGAGAGAGAGAGAGAGAGCAAGAGAGAGAATAGGCATGCCAGGGCCTCTAGCCAATGCAAACAAACTCCAGATGCATGCACCACAATGTGCATCTGGATTACATGGGAGCTGGAGAATTGAACCTGGGTCCTAAGGCATAGCAGGCAAGTGCCTTAACTGTGAAGCCATCTGCTAAGCCCAGAACATATGTTCTTTGTGACACTCTCCTTACAGGTACTGCTTGCACAGACATCTCTACTTCACAATTACCCATCTGATGCCTTCTTCAGATTCTTGGATATGACTTCATAGAGAGTTGATTATCAGCTTAAAGATTAAACTTGTTAATTTAATTACCATAAGCACATAGCAATAATATAGATTGTTCATTCTGTGGCAACTTTGATGGCAAATGGTAAGAAATAAAAGGATTTCAGGAATCCTTGTACATATAGCAGTCAGTGTAGTATATGCCATGATAATAGGAATGAAAGAATAGAACATGTTAGCTGCTAAATTCTCTTACTAAATGCCATTTACTTAAAATTCACCAGTTTATTATTTGTAAATTAAAAATCAGAAGCAGAATCTTTGCAAAGAATTACAATTAGTTCAGGTTTTTGAAACTTAATTCCACATTATACCCAAGAAATCTAATGAAGGATTGAAAAAAAATTACATGTCTAAGTTTTACTATTTTCTCATGGAAATTTCACATTTCTTTTAATTATTAATGACTGCAGCACATATAGTAATGTTAATGGCTCAGGGACTTTATCACCCATGACAATCTTCCATTTTTGCATGTGACATTATTGCTGTTGAAAATGTGGTGAAGCATTGTTTGCTCTCATCATTACTTATAGGCTAAATATTTTATTAGATTTGCTCTAAGAACTTTTTTTAGTGTGGTAATAAAAAGATATGTATTATATCAGCCAGGCATGGTGGTGCACACCTTTAATCCCAGCCCTTGGAATGCAGAGGTAGGAGGATCACCATGAGTTCAATGCCATTTTAAGACTACATAGTGAATTTCAGGTCAGCCTGAGCCAGAGTGAAGCCCTACCTCCCCAAATAGGTATATTTTGGGCTGGAGAGATGGCTTAGCAGTTAAGCGCTTGCCTGTGAAGGTTAAGGACTCTGGTTCAAGGCTTGATTCCCCAGGACCCACTTTAGCCAGATGTACAAAGGGGCACACGCATCTGGAGTTCTTTTGCAGTGGCTGGAAGCCCTGGAGCACCCATTTTCTCTCTCTCTATCTGCCTCTTTCTCTCTCTCTCTCTCTCGGTCACTCTCAAATAAATAAATAAAAATGAACCAAAAAAAATATAAAAAGGTATATTTTATAATTTTAATATAATATTATATTTATATATAGTATTTATGTATTATATATTTACTATATACATACTATATATAGCAGACATGTATATAACATATTTATTAATATATATTATATTCATAGTATTTATATATTATATATATCATATATATGTATATATATAGTATTACAATATATTCATTATATTTAAAATATTTTATGCAGCTAAGAATGCCAATATAGAAGAAGTCCTATGTGGTCATTCTGTTACAAAATAAATTATTGTATGAAACACTGACAAATTGTGATTACTAATTTGTACCACAATAGGGAGAAAGGGAAACAGTTTTCATACATAAACGAGTAACTTATTCAAGCTACGCTTCATGAAATTCATGCCTGGAGAATAAAGGTCTGAAAAGTTGAAGTCATCAAAGCAGAGACTCCTTCTCCACTGTTTATATTTTCTTCTTAAAGGAGACTCTAATATGTTGTAGGGAAACATTTAGAACCATGCAAATAAGGTTTTCTTTTTTTTTTTTTTTCCAACTTCTTGGTGAATCCTCTCATATGACATTTATATTCTGAACATCTATTGTACATGATACTTCCATCATTGAAATGTAGAAACTGAATGGCCAAGTGGGCAAAAGTAGTTTTGGTGAGTGCTAGCCAGAAAAGCAGAATAAAGTAGTCACACAGAAATATTTGTTTCTCCTATCCCTGGATCTCAAGAAAAAGAATTTTTTTTTAAAAAATTTTTGTTTATTTTTATTTATTTATTTATTTGAGAGTGACAGAGAGAGAAAGGGGGGGGGAGAGTGGGCGCACCAGGGCTTCTAGCCACTGCAAATGAGCTCCAGAGGCATGCGCCCCCTTGTGCATCTGGCTAACATGGGTCCTGGGGAATCGAGCCTTGAACCGGGGTCCTTAGGCTTCACAGGCAAGCACTTAACCGCTAAGCCATCTCTCCAGCCCAAGAAAATTTTTTTGAAGTGACTCATGAGCAGCCTCAAAATAACCAGGATCCTATAACATACATCACTTTCACTTTTGGTCTTTCAAGGTTTAGGCTATCTTGGATTTCTTTAACTTTACAGATCCTTAGTTTCTTCTTGGACCTTAGCTTGTTTTCAAATACACTCAAGTGAATTATCTGACACCCCTGTTCATAGTAGTCTTGTAGTTTCCTTTATATCACGGGGTTGGTTCAGCAAGGAGGTGTTATTCTTTATTATTAGGAGCACCAACTAGCATCATCTACATTACTGTAGCCAAGCTATTTAATGTCTGCCTCCATTTCTGGATTTGGGAAATTGAGTATCTGCTACATAGGGTTGCTATGAGGCATCAGTAAGGAAACAATGTAAAGGATGCAGGGTATTTCCTGGTACACAGAAACGCCCAGTGAATGCTAGCTAATGCCTTAGGCCTGCCCTATTCTTTTTCATCTTCTCAAGAAATCTCCTTAAGCATTCTTTCTTGAGAGATCTACAGTGCACAGATCACCGCTATGAAACTATAGTGTATTCCTCCATGAAAACACTGATGCCTGTTTCCCCAGAGGCTCTGCAAGATGAGCAACACTGGTGAATTGGACCTTTTTTTTTTTAATGGTTTTTGGAGGTAGGGGTTCACTCTAGCTGAAGTTGACCTGGAATTCACTATGTAGTCTCAAGCAGGCCTTGAACTCGTGGTGATCCTCCTACCTCTGCCTTCCAAGTGCTGGGATTAAAGGCTTGTGCCACCATACCTGACTCGCAAATATATTTTTAAACATCAGCAGGAATCTCAGGTTTCTCAGTAGCAGACATGAAATAATAATGTATTCCAGATGAAATGTGGAATGTATAACATGTAAAGTAAATTCATGTACTCTAACTGAAGATGAAAGTGGTTAGTTCACATGTCAGGAAATGTATTTCACATCATGATTGATCAGTCTTTTTTAATAAAGCAAAATGATTCTTTGTGATTCTGATGATTCCTCACTGCACTAATGTGAAAGTGGGAAAGTACAGTTGTAGTCATCATTAAATTGAACATACACATTCCCTGTTATCACTCTTCTATAAATGTGTTCTTTCAATTTCTCAGATTCTAAAGCAAGACTATCAAACCTGATCTTTTTATTTTATTTATAAATCCACATAAAATTGATGGGGTTATATATTGGTTTAAATCAGAACATTTTAGATACTGAAATATTACCAAATATAATTTCCTGTTAGTAGGTATTCCTTTGGGAAATAATTTATCTATAAGAACTACATATATAAATTGTCTTTGCTAACTTTTGTTTCATTAAACATTTCTTACTTCACCTTAAAGGGCTGAGACTCAATTTGACCCCACAAGCATCTCTTAAGTGTCTTGTACATTAAAGATTCTGGTCGTGTGCAGAGTGGGTGGAGCATCATATATGATAATTGTAGAGAATCCTGTAATCTTATTCGTTCTTTCACACACTTGTTTAAGGAAATATTGTTATTTATGTGTTGTAGATGGTGGAAATAGGTCTCAAAAAGGTTACAAACTTCACTCAGTCCCTCACAAAATATATACAGGGATGGTCAGATGATCTTAGTTTAAGTCATTGGATGCTGTATTCTGACTTCTTTCCAACAGAGCACAAAGGTTCCATTGTAGCATCCAGGAATGTGGAATGCATTAGGAAATAATATATTATATATAAGATGTACTGGACAACTGATATAATATAAATTTAACTGAGAACCAAATAAATTGCCATAAAATACAGAGTACCAGAACTTTCTTAATGGTTTAGAATGGTTTGATGGAAAGTTGACTTTTATTTGCATTTGAAGGATTATTTGTGACTTTTAGTTTTAGGTTTAATGGGTCTTTTCAGAAAGAAAAAGTATTCTTCTTGCTCTGTGATGATGGGGTCATCAGGAATTTTGAATGGAAATAAATCGAATTAAGGACTGCTTACTCTTGATAGCATCACTTCCCTTGTAGGTCCCTCAGCTAGTCATTGGCACAAAAGTGATTAATGATACTTAGAGATTCATCAGAAAAGCATTCGTCCTGACTTGGACAAGTACAGAATTTGGTCAGTATTTCAGAGATCACCCCAATAAGCTTTATCTTGACACAAGCTCCTAATTTGTTTTCATAGTCGTATGGCCAGGATGATAAGGTTGATACCATCACATAACACATCCTTGAGAATGTTGTTCTTTTCATGCATGTACACACACTGAGCAGTACTGAGGAAGACAAGGAAGGAAGTTGTCTAGAAAGGTGATTACCTGGCCAAGACCATAATGGTTCTTTCCACAAGTTTCCAGAAACTCAGAGCTCATATGATTCATAGAAAATATTTGCTATACATTTTATTTATTTATTTTTTCTTAGTTATGGACGTACTCAGTATGTAAACAGCACATGTTGGTACCATCCTTATCCTCATCCCTGTCTCCACCCCAAAGGGATCCTCCTTGTGGGGAATGCCAGTTATCCCCATAGGGATTGTTGGTCATGCATTGTGGGGGTAGCCATCAGTTATGGGGAAGAGGCAATATCTCTGTGCATAATGTCCCAACTTGTACCTGTAACAATCTTTCTGCCCTCTCTTCTGCAAAATTCCCTGATCCATGTTGGGTTTGTTTTAGGTCTACTTTAGTGATGGGCTCTTAAGGAGCCTCTGGATCTCTGGATCTCTGGCTTGGTAGGAGTTGAGTGTCCTCAGTGTCTATCTCCTTCACCTTTGATCTGATGTCAGGTTCAAGGAGAAAGCAGCACTCTTGCTCATTTCTACAATTCCTCTATGGTTTCAGCTGGAGCCCTGGTGAAACGCAATGGGCCATTTCTCTCCTTAGGTCCTGCTTACATCTGAAAAAGAGAAGCATATTCTCCAATGGAGAGTGAAATCAGCATAGGTTAAATGGGATAACCACTGATAGTTTATATAGAATTTAATGGGTGTAGGCCATATTATAGCCAAAGATTGATGAAAGCTTGATATTGGAAAGCAAACTTGTTATCTGGATATGATTATGACTTGTTTCCCAGTTACAGATAGAGGTTCCTTTCCACTGAGGTGATCTGTCAGTCAATCCAAGAGCAGCTGGTCATCCATCCACCATGGCTATGTGCCACTATTACACTTGTGTGAACACCATGTCAGGTTGTTTGCTTCTGAGCATCTTAAACCTTGAGTTGCTCAGACAGATATTGGCCACTTTCCTCTAGTAGCTCATATACCAACTTCTAGCACTAGATGGGCTAACTATATGGGGACTGGCTCCCTTCCAGATTCCCGCCAGGTCTCTCCATGTTCCATTAGGACAGCATATGGTGTCTTTGGCAGTAAGGTCTAACCATTAACCTCTGGTGGGCAATCAAGGGCTCTGTCAGAAGTCTATCTTCTTTTTTTTTAAATTATTTTAGAGCAACAGACACAGAGAGAAAGAGGCAGATAGAAAGAGGCAGATATAGATAGATAGATAGATAGATAGATAGATAGATAGATAGATAGATAGATAGATAAGAGAGAGAGAGAATGGGCACACCAAGGCCTCTAGCCACTGCAAACAAACTCCAAATGTGTGTGCCCCTTTGCACATCTGGCTAACATGGGTCCCAAGGAATCGAGCCTCAAACTGGGTCCTTAGGCTTCACAGGCAAGAGCTTAATCACTAAGCCATCTCTCCATCCCAGTCTATCTTCTTTTGAGAAAACTTATAGGTCTCTCTGATCCACAGATCATTGTGGGTGTTAACCACATATTGGTTACAGGTCAGCACCAAGGGAAAAGAAAATAAAAGAAAGAAAGAAAGAAAGAAAGAAAGAAAGAAAGAAAGAAAGAAAGAAAGAAAGAAAGAAAGGAAGGAAGGAAGGAAGGAAGAAAAGAAAGAAAGAAAGAAGGAAGGAAGGAAAGAAAGAAAGGAAACTAAAAGGAAAAGAAAAAAAAAATGAGAAAACTAAGGATAGACCTCATCTTATCCTCTCCAGGGCCCTTCAATTCAGGTGCTACCTCTAAGGTCCTGATGAGGGTTCAACCTTGTAGTTTGTCTTCCAGGATATAGGATTTTATGGTACTGGTTCCATGTTCCATTTGGGTTTGGTTTTGTGCCCCACAACATTATCCTCCCCTCAAGCCCTACCCTTTCTATTATCCAGTCCTCAAGATGCCTATTAGGTATGTCAGCATCTCAGGCTGATCAAGGTCAGGAGCTGCAGATGAGGGAGACCATAGGTTGTCTTTTTGTGATTGGATGAGTTCTCTGAGTATGATTTGCTCCAAGTTTGACCATTTTTCTACAAATTTCATTGAAAAGGTAATCAAAACCCTTCCCCCAAATAAGAGTCCAGGACCAGATGGCTTCTCAGCTGAATTCAGTCAAACCTTCATGGAACAATTGAAACCAATTTTTCTCAAACTGTTACATATAACTGGAGAACAGAAGCTATCCAATTCCTTTTATGAAGCCAGTATCACCCTAATACCAAAACCAGACAGAGATACAATAAGAAAAGAAAACTGTAGGCCTATATCTCTGATGAACTTAGATGCAAAGATTCTGTACAAAATCCTTACAAATCAAATTCAAGAACACATCAAAAGCATTATTCGCCTTGATCAAGTAGCCTTTATCTGAGGAACACACAGTTGGTTCAATATATGGAGATCTGTCAATGTAATATACCACATAAATAAGATTAATCACAAAAACCATATGATCATTTCAATAAATGCAGAAAAGGCTTTTGACAAAATAAAACATCACTTCATGCTCAAAGCCTTGGAGAGAATAGGCATGGATGGTTTGTAACTCAACATAATAAAGGCTATATATAAAGCTCCTAAGGCCCAAATAATACTTAAAGGGGAAAGACTCAAGGAATTTCCATTGAGGTCAGGAACAAGACAAGGGTACCCACTCTCACCTCTGCTCTTCAAGCAATAAGACAGGAGAAATAAATAAAAGGGATACAAATAGAAAGGAAGAAGTTAAGTTAGCCCTATTTGGAAATGACATGATTCTATACATAAGCAACCCAAGAGCCTCCATCTCAAAACTCTTAAAGATGATTAATTCCTTCAGCAAAGTAGCAGGAAACAAAATCAACACATAAAAACCAGTAGCTTTTCTATATGCAAAGGACAAAGATACAGAGAATGAAATTAGCAACATTGTCCCATTTTCAATAGTAACAACAACAACAAAATACCTTGGAATAACACTAACCAAGGCTGTGAAAGCCTTATATAATTAAAACATAAAAACACTCAATAAAGAAATTGAGGAGGACTTGAGAAGTTGGAAAGGCCTCCCATGTTCCTGGATAGACAGACTTAACATTGTGCAAATGGCAATCTTACCAAAAGCAGTATGCAGATTTAATGCAATACCAAAAAAAAAAAAAATCCCAGCATTATTCTTCATAGAGATAGAAAAATGATCTCAAAATCCATATGGAATGGCAACAGGCCTCAGACATCCAAGCATATCCTCTGCAAAAGAAACATCTCTGGAGGCATCACCATACCTTATCTAAAGCTATATTGCAAAGCCATAGTAACAGAAAACAGCATGATACTGGCATACAAAAATACAAAAAAATACAAAAATATAGACCAATGTAACAGAATTGAGGATCCAGACTCTAGGTCAAGTAACTACGGCTACTTGATCTTTGAAAAAGGCCCTAATTATGTAGACTGGAGAAAAGATAGCATCTTCAACAAATGATACTAGACAAACTGGATAACTATGCTATAAATTTTGACTTATTTTCTTATGTAACCAAGAGCCTTTTTGATTTGTAATTTTTCACCCATGTGTTCTCTGCATTTTATTCAAATAGCATTTAGAAGTTATTGAGAGGCAGATGGGGACAGGTTCACTAGATTTCTACGTTAATCATGCCTTTGTTACCATATTGTGCAATGGTAAACTATGCCTGTAGATATATTCTAGTTCAGCTGTCCATATGAGCTTGAGAAAAGAATTGCACTAGGACAAATCTGCCTAGCGATATGATTCACAAGAACTAAAAGATAGATTTTAGCTAGAATATTATCAATCGTAATGGAAAGAGAAACATGTGGAAAATGTTTTTAAAAAGTGCTATCTATTCCTTCACAAGAATGACATAAATTTGTACTGCAGACCTACTGCAGGAACGTTTTCAGTCTATCACTACGATAGTGCTCTCTGAGCATGGAACTGGTGAGCTGGAAGAACAGAAGGGGAGAATTAGGTGTAGGCATTTCAAATCGGAGCTAAAGATACAACAGTCATGGAGACATGAGCAATTTGTCCCTTGCAACGGGGGACTGGTGTATTCATTGATTTGGGATTTTTTTAATAGAAGGTATTAAATGGGTATCAACAGTAGGAGTAAGACATATAAAGAATGCCAAATGCAAAATTTTGCCAGAAAGTTACATTAGTAGGGACAGAAAGTGTCCAAGTTAGGGTCAGAGAAATTCAAATGCTTGGTAGTACCGTGAAAAGGGGAATGTATATCCAGTTGTATAAGGATGGGATGTGGGATGCACACGTTTCCATCTAATCTTGAACGGTCATTACTGACTTTGAAAACGAGAATAATGAAGGAGTAATGTGGCTGCCTCGTGTGGAACAGGTGTGGATGTTTTAAACCACTAGTGAGCCCCCAGGACATCCTGTCATTCTGACAACTTGCAATGATATAATGTACATGACTCTCTCTGGCTGCTTTTTTTTTCCCCCACTAATATTATCTCCATATGGTAATAATTGTGCTTAATGTTGATATCACTCATGAAAATTACCTTGCGTAAAGTAGATATGCAATGTGGAAAAGACTGTAGTAATGGCTCCTTTTGGATCTAAGCAAAGTCAGCTAACAGAAGACCAAGATTAATTGTGAACGGTTTAAAGGTAAAAACAAACTAATGGCAGGACAGTTCAAACTTATGTTGGAAAGCTAATTTTGCAGTTCCTCATCCCCTTACATTAATAATATTTTGTATGTACTTAAAGTTAAGCACAAAAGTCAGTGTGGTCAAAAAAAGTCTATTGCCACATCTCAAAGCACAGTGAACAAACTACATGTTAGACCATTTAAGCACTATCTCAGAGAGTGATATTGGGCAGATTTCTTGGCAGGCCTCAGTGCTCATACACTCTGATCTCCAAATATAAGTTACTGTTTTTCATTTTAGTTGCAGATGATATGCCAAAGATGGTCACATTTTCTACAGTTTTTCCTTTGATTCCCTGTGCAAGGATGGAATTCTGGATTAATTCTTCCAGAAAAATCCATTTAAATACTTCAGTGTTCAGTCGTCAGCACAGGCCTTTCATTTTAAATTTTTCATATGGGAAACAAACATTTTTTTTTCTTACAACTTGTTAAAAGTTTGATCAATTGCATATCAGATTACATTTTTGAAGCCATATAGTGAATGCATTTTTCATATTTAAAAATCAACTAGGATTGATTGTATAATCCTGTTGCTGAAATTATTCAAGATGCCAAAATTATTCAAGACAAAGCTTAGATAAAGCTAAACATATTAATCTGAAGTAAAATGTGACTTAATAAGCTTAATAATAAATATAAATTTGAACATGAAGAGAGTTCTGGAAGAGGGTGCATGTCTGTGTAACTTGTAATTTTCTTTAAGAGAATCTAGGATTTATAACATATAAAAGGGCTTGTTTCTGTCTGTAAATGTTGGCACAACTGCCATGGCTTGTGCCCAGATCCACAATACTCTGTATCTAAGATGATATATCATTATGAGGAAGTGTACCTTCCTTTATGAATTATGAGGATAAATAAGCTTTGCCTTAGGCTAAAATGAATATGTAATTCTTTTCTCTTTAAGTAATGTATCAGTATTCAAAAGAAAGACACTAAAAAGATCTTGTGGTTGTATGTTTCCAGAGATAATAGTGAATTTTTTCTTGGTAGTCATGCTTATATTTAGTCATTTATTGATTTTATATATATATTTCAAGAGTAAATATGTGGCAGGAATATATGTCAATATAGCAGACATAGAGAACAACTTCTTTAAGCTCTTATGTACCTCTGTCTTTTGTTTATAAAGCCAACCCAGATCTATTTAACTTATTTCATCTCTCCATCAAAGCCAAGTTCTCAATTACTTTCTTTTCCAATCTCGAGCACTCTTCCCTTTACACAAATGTCTCCCATGTGCAGATGCTAGGAACTTAATGTCAAAGGGTAGGTTTCTGTTTTGGCTGTAAGCCATTCATCATATGGGCACATCCATATTTCATCTTGGACATCCATATTATATGATACAACCATGCCTTGCTCTAACCTTTGGCTCAATTCCAGTGTAGCTGTTTTCTATTTCTCAGTGAGAAATCTATGTGCTTGACTTATGATGTCCCAGATGTATTCATTTGGACTGTTTCCCTCAGGAAGTCTAAGGTCCCAGGGTGGCAGAGTCTGAGGCAAATGCTCAGATTTTCCTGTAATGAGTCTTGATCCCAGCTTCATTATGCTGTTTCTTACCCCTGGAGAAGAGCAGTGTCTGGCAGACCATTATTTCCCCACCGAAGGTGTTCCCTGCTATTCTTTTTGGGATACTTCACATTTCAGCTTTCCGAGTGACATCTAGATGAACTTATTTGAATTTCATGGTCAAAGTAATTTATTTATTCATGAAGTATGGACTTTTGCCTTGATATTGCTCATTGATCTCTGTGTCTTACTGACTTTCTAAATAGATGTAGTAGTTCAGCAGCTATTTTTTTTTAAATTATACTTTCTCTGGAGGAATAAGTTGTGAGGAAGAGTTAGAATAAAACTTGATAATAAAAAATGGAGAGCTGGAGAGATGATTGGGCAATTAAGGTATTTGCATGCAAAGCCTAATGACATGGGCTCAATTCACCAGTACCCACACAAGGCTAGATACATAAAGTGTCACACACATCTGAAGTTTGTTTGCAGCAGCTGCAGGCCCTGACATGCCTATTCTCACTGCCTTTCTTCTCTTTATCTCTATGGTTTCAGATAAATAAATAAATCAAAAAGTTTAAGAATCTTCAGAGAGATAAGTTTTTGTAATATGCTTTTAGAATATAACATTGTTCAGAGGATAATGATAGATATATATGAAAATAAAATTTTGTAGCTAGTAAGATGACTGTCAACCTTCCCATAGCATCCGTCTAAGATCCAAAGGCATTTACATTCCTTGTCTCTCTCTCTCTCTCTTTTTTTTTTTTAAGTCTAACAATGTAGAAAATTAGCTTTTGGTGTCTCCAGGACCAAGAAGCTGGAATGGGAGATACACTATTTCAAACTGATGGCTTGCCTGTGTTCTAGCATCCATGCAAACAATGAGAGTAAGCGGTTTTTTCCATTTTATGTCCTGTAGGGAGAAAATTGTCATATTTACTGTACAATGTCTCTGGGAAAAGATCTGGAAGTTTAATTGTTAAAGCTAAATCTTAAAATATAAAACATCAGGTTTAACTTCATGTCCAAGTTAGTGACTGTGCCAAACCTAGGCTGGATTTAATAGAAGAAAATATATTTAACAGTGCAGTAAGGAAAAGAAATGCCATCCAAATCATGGCTCCTATTCCAAAGATAAATTAAAGTGTTATGACAAGGCCCATGTTAATTTAACTACGCTTTCAGTAAACTATTCCACAGGCAGGCAGCAACCACAGCCTGCCAGTTGTTATATTTTAGTGCAGAAGGACATTTATTTTCTAACTGAAATAAAATATATAAATGCGTATGTTTGAGTGGGCCATTCTTGTAGGAATCATGTTAAATTAGACTGATACACAATTCAAAATTCAACAGTATCAAACTGCAGTATGGTACAAATCTCAACATACACTAACAGAAAAATAGCTCAAGTGAATGAAAAGCTGTTCTTGTCAAAACGATAAAAGATAAGGTACAGGACAGAGCATATATGTGTTTTAAAATGATAAGCCAAGTATGGCTTCTCTGTCTTTTCTTCTCCCCAATTTTGGACATGGAAGGTTCTGACTAGACAAAGATTCAAGAGAACCTGTTGCCAACACTTGCACGCAGTCATCCTTGGGCTCTTGCTGAGGCCTGTAGGGACAGCTGGGTATGATCGTCACACTTGGGCCAACTTTTCTCGCCAAGCTTGCCTGCTACCTGTAGGTATTTTATTCCTTGGGATTGAATTTAAAAAGTGCTCAATTTGGCTTTTTAAAATTCTATCTATTTTGCTTTCCAATTCAACTGATCCAATAGTCACTCTTTCTTTTCACCCTTCCATAAATTACTCTTTCTTATATATGTCACCATCTAAGCAACTTGTATTTAAGATAAAATCATGTATTATATATATGTATATCTTCAGAATATAATCCTTTAAATTTTTTTCCCAGCTAGATCTATTCCTTTATGTACACACACACAAACACACACACACACACCACACACCACACACACACACACACACACAGAGAGAGAGAGAGAGAGAGAAAGACAGAGAGAGAGAGAGAGAGAGAGAGAGAGAGAGAGAGAGAGAGAAACACATACTTTTCATACTTTTCCATATAATCTTTTAGAATGTCCTTGCTGAGCACTTGATAAGAAAGTTAAACTAATGCGAGCAAGAGAACAGTTCCTTTCCTGTGAGGTTAATCTTTGGTGTTTTCTTGTTATTGTATTAAGATGTTTTCTATGTAGAACATAAAGTATAGAGAAAGCTCTTCTTTCTCATCTCTCTCTCAGTCTGCTTTACCTGTTCTGTCTTATGTTTTGATCTGTTTCCCCCTCTTTCCTGCTAGATGAATTTGTTGGAAGTTTTTGAGGTTACACATACTTTCCATGATAGAAAATTTGTTACTGGAATGTTGTTATTTCTTCAATCTCATTAGCCATCCCTTTGATATCTATGCTATTCCCCTAATCCTATTCTAATCTCAAGAGTTTAAGTATTTGCTCAATGAGACTGGAGAAAGTGTGGGAGGAGATTTTGCTTGCTGGTTTTTTTCTTGGAGATACGTGGACTTGGACTATTAATATAGTCTCAGTCTCAAAAGAAGACAGTCTGAACCTTAATGGTAATAACCAGACTGCACGTGATTTGAATTTGCTCAAACTCCTACAGTATCAAGTAGTAGAGGAAATAACCATAATAAGGCACTTAACTTAATTAGTAATCACAGAAATGCAAACTAAATCACAATGTGATATGTCTATGCTTCCACCAGAATGGTGGTGATGAAAAGTGCTGAGAACCTCAACTGTTGAAAAAGCAGTGGAAGAGATGGAATTTTCTTATACTGCTGAGTGTACAAATTGTAAAAGTCACTTTGGAAAATTATTTTACAGCATATCCCAACTGAAAGCTAGACCTTCCATTTGACTTAGTGATCCTAGTCTTAGGTGCATGTCCAAAGAAAGGAACATTTTATTTTGTTATGACTATTTATATTAGCCCCTCAGGATAAGTGCACTGAATAGTTTGTGGTATAGTCTCACAATGCAATGTCATGCATTGTTAGAATAACTATTGCTTCAGGCAATGAAGTTCTTAAATTAAAGAATGTGAAATATTTCAAAAACCATCCAAGGAAACAGAGTGTATTTTGCGAAACAAAGAACACACTCTAGTAGATTCAGGATAGGACTTCGAAGGAAGATGGTACCTTGAAGATCTATGAGGGAGTTTCAAGTTGTTGCTAGCTTTAGTTTTGATGAAAGCATAGGTCATATGGTTGAATTCATCTTGTGCATAATTGCACAGAGCAAGCTGAATAAGTATTATTTATGTGATCTTTACTAGTATGTTACAAAAGTTTGTTAAAATATGTCTGAGAATTTTAATACAAATTTGCCTAAAACTAAACAACAAAAGAAATAGCCTTATTAGACGTGACTAGTCATATCTATGAACTATAAATAGAAGAAGCAGTTAACATGAATTCTAGAAATAATAATAATTTAGAAAATGAGACTGAAAATATACATAACTTTTATGAAAAAATTAGTTAATAATATTAATATGACCTTTAGATATTTCAAAAATTATGTTTAGAATAGACATGCAGACATCAAACTTAGTTATGTTTTATTTTCTCAACATACTGGACACAATTGATCTTTATTTCATTCTTGAAACTTATATAACTTTTTATATTTTGCAATATAAAAATATTTCTGAGATTAATATTCCTAGAAAAACATGAGGACCAGGAAGACAAATTAGATTCTTCACCTCACTGGTTGAGTAAATAATTCCAGAAGTCAATGAAAATTTCAAAGAGGATATTTACCTCAGGTTTCATATGTGTGTCTGCCCATGTTGATGCCGTCATCAAGTGGCTCATTTTTCTTCGGAACATACATGCCTAATTATAATAAAAATATAGATTTGTTATAATCTGTTTTTATACAGTTCCCATCCTTAAGCCTTTATGTTTGTTTTGGGAAAATATTATTTCCGTTTATATAATAAAGAATAAAAGAACATTATTTCTGTTTATGTAACAAAATAGGCTGGCTTGAGAAATGTATGTTGGAAACAGGTAGTAAAACCAACTTAGAACAAGCTTATTCTTCAATTGTTTCATTATAGGAAATGTTAAAGCAATGATAATTTAAAAAATCCTAAATCAATAGCATGAAATACTCTTAAGTGTATGTTAATGCATTTAGAAGAATGGCACCAAACATTTAAGGGTATGGTAGAAATTTACTTGAAAATGATGCCAACTTCCTTTCAGCTTTTGGATATAACGAAAACTATTGTTCAGGCAAAAAAAATTCTTCAAGTTTGGCTTACTTGATTTGTTGATATAGGAGTGCACACTAGTCTGTTCAGACAAGTGTAAAGTCTCAAATTCTGTAATTTGTTCTTGTTGGTTAGACAAGGAGGCTGGACAC
This sequence comes from Jaculus jaculus, assembly GCF_020740685.1. Lineage (NCBI taxonomy): Eukaryota > Metazoa > Chordata > Mammalia > Rodentia > Dipodidae > Jaculus > Jaculus jaculus. The sequence goes on from NC_059115.1 coordinate 60,628,835, forward strand.
ACAAGAAAATGCTTGCATGTAAATGGAAAGTAAAAAAAAAAAAGTTATTTTATTCTCTGTAACCAGTGACAGGAAAAAAAATAAAGTTATTATTTTATATAAAAAATGACACTGTTGGCTGGAGGGATGGCTTAGCAGTTAAGACATTTGCCTGCAAAGTCAAAGGACCCAGGTTTGATTCCCTAGGGCCCACGTTAGACAGTTGCACAAGAGGGCATGTGTGTATGGAGTTCGTTTGCAGTGGCTGGAGGCCCCAGCATGCCCATTGTCTCTCTCTCTTTCTCTCTCCCTCTTTCTCTGTCAAATAAATAAATAAATAATAAAATATTTTAAAGAACCACTGTTTTCCAAACATGATGTTATTATCTCATCTGCCATGCTTCAAGGGAACAAAACATCTTTGTTAAATAAATTCAAACTAAATCCTTTACTTGATTTGACAGTCACTGAAACATGATAGAAATATGCTTAGCTAAGCAAAGAAAATATGACTAATTTTAAGGTGGTTATACAGCAAACATAAACCTAGAGCAAAGCAGAAAAGACCTGCAGTCTGCTTAAATGGTGTTTTTAAAAGATGAAGAAAACCTTGCTGTTTCGATCAATGGGTAGCTGATTGATTGCAAATGACATACTATCATTAGTAACAAGACTTGACAATTCCATTAGACTAATATGCAACTACTCACTTCAATTCTCTTGATGAGCTTATCATTCATATTTTCTAGAATGCAAAACAAAAGTAAGAATACTTAGAAGGTTAAATGAAGGTATAAACTTAGGATGTAAGGGGAATATTTATGTTTCTCTGCTTCAAATAATAAAGCAAATTAGGCCTTCTATTTTATCAAGACTTATGTAGTCAGTTTTTGAGTAATCTATTTTTACTCTATTTCAACATCTACATTTTAGTCAATTTATTGAATATCAATCTGTTCACTAACTTCCTGTAACCTGATTTACTGCAAAGTGTTTAAGTAAATCTAAGAGAAGTTCATGAGACTGAGCTCTATATTCGCACAACTTAAAATGAGGAAGTAATCTTCCAATATATAATCGTCCTACTAATTTAGATTTAATAGAATTAAAAGTGATTCACAATAACATATATATATGTATATATATATATGTTATATATATATATATATATATATATATATATATATATATATATATATGTATGTATGTATGTATGTAAAAGAGATTCAGTAATACCTTGTGCTTGAACATGTTTCTCTACCAGACTGGTTTTATGTTCTTTGGATTTTAATAAAGCATGAGGAGAAGCTGAAGCAATGGTACAAAGGCATATCAAATAATTTATTTTATTTCCATTTGATAGATCTCTCAGGTTCCATATATGTACCCCATTTTGATCATCATAGGAAGTAGGTACAAGTGGCATTATCAAATTCAGAATTTGATAAATAATAAATTCAGGGCTGGAGATATGGCTTAGCAGTTAAGGTGTTTGCCTGCAAAGCTAAAGGACCCAGGTTTGATTCCCTAGGACCTCCATTAGCCAGATGCACAAGGGGGCCTATGCATCCGGAGTTCATTTGCAGTGGCTGTAGGCCCTAGCACACCCATTCTTTCTCTCTCTTTCTCTCTCCCTCTTTCTCTGTCAAGTAAATAAATAAATAAAATTGAAAAGTGTTTTAAAAAATTACAAAAAATAATAAATCAGCTATTGAAATAAATTATGAAGGATGACTTCCGTATGTGTGACTTACCACACTTCTTTGTTTACTCATTCACAGTATCAAATATTTTGCTGAGTGCCAATGCTTTATTATTCTTTAAAACAATTTTTTTTTTTTCAAGGTAGTCTCACTCGAGCTCAGGCTGATCTGGAATTCACTATGTAGTCTCAGAGTTATCTCAAACTCATGGCCATCCTCCTACCTCTACCTTCCAGGTACTGGGATTAAAGGCATGTGCCAACATGCCCTGCTATTATGCTGAATTCTTGAAGACAGCATTATCAATGTAGATCTACTCCAGTTCTCAATGAGTTCAATAGCATTAGTGTAGAATGGCACCTAATATTGTTTTCTGTTTATAGATTTTTGATTTTGTTAGATTTTGTATATATTTTGTTTATAGACTTCATTTATTTGTTTTGTCACTAATACAAGTGATAAAGCAGTCATATTTTAAATTATTTTTGGTGATGCTAGATATCATACCCAGGGCCTGCTGCATGCTAGGCAAAACTATATGTTATCCAAAAGAGAAGTCCTCAAAAAAATCTTTAGGTGTACAGAAAAAAACAGAGATTTCAAGTCTAAGGAGGAATCAGAGATATTGCCATGGCAGAGTAGTTATAAGCCAGTATTTCCAACACCAAGGTCTGCTGGGAACAGGAGAGGTACACAGATGAACATGTATGTGAGGCTTGTGTAGAACAAAGGGAGTGACAAAGGCTGAGGAAACTGGGGAATGCATATTCTTTTTATTTATTGGTTGAGTTTTTGAGTAAAAACATCAAGATTCCTCAGACTTATAGAGACAGAAAAAAAAAATGAGTTACACTCTTTCCTAGAAGATAATGATCAAATTCTTTGTAATATTAGAACATTTACTATCATGAATAAGTATGTCCAAGGAAGAAACAATGAAACAAGGGATCTTTTCTTAACTAAGAGCTCTCTTTGTTCCTTACCCTGTCATTTTAGACTGCTTTTCTAAAGTTGTTTTTATTTTTTTTCCATAAAATAAAATAAAACATGTAACTGCTGTAATAATTTTCAGAAACATAGCCAGGAACTAAGGTTGGTAATTTCTTTTAACATTTTGACAGTGGATCATTTAATCTATTAGTATTTCTGAAATAGCACCACTAAAAAGCTGTGTAAATCATAAATATGTAGAAATTCATTGAAACTAGATAAATGTTAAAAAGTAAAAGAAAAACAGTAGTAAATAAGAGCGACTGTAACTCTTTGAGGAAGATATTTAATAGAAGTTCTAGTTGTGTGGTCATGTTTTACCATTGGTAAAACAGTGAGATGACCACCAGAGGGAACACAATTCTGTTGTCTATGCATTAGCTAAGTTATCCTGTCTCATTAGTGTGAGCTTTCTGTATACAATCAGGCCAGAGACTTGTCTCTTTTGTTTTGGGTAATCTAAAGTTCCCAGCCAATTTGTGGTAATGATTAATATTGAATCTCATTCCCCAGACAGTGATCCTAGTATTGATGATGTGGGTAAGGATTTTGTTTCCCAGAGAAGCATACACCACGCTTTTTCATTTGAGAAGTTTTTATGTAACACTGGATAGAAAGGCATATATGTATATAAACCAAACATTTTCTGACAAATCATAATGAATATTTTAAATAATTCACATGTGTCATTAGATGCTCATTTTTACATTAAGGATTAAGCTTGATATCATAGAGAACCTTCAATATTTTTTCAGATTTGATTATATTTTAAAATCATCAAAGCTAGGAATGCTACTCTGCATAAATATATAGTTCAAAATATCAGAAAGATGTTTAGGACCATTTAAGAAATTGTTGAAATTTCTACCCTAATCCCAAGCCAAAACTCCCTTAAAAAGGTTCTTTCTCAAGCCTCTCTTGATTTGGTTTCTCTCTGTTTATCTACATGCCTGTCATCTATCTATCTATGAATGTATACTACTTTAGGATCCCCTTTGGTTTTGGGCCCTTTCACTTTTTAAATTTTGAGCAAGTTATAGAAACTTGGGCTGGGGAAATGGTTCAGGACTTAAAAGTGCTTGCTTGCAGAGACTGCTGCCCTGGGTTAGATTCCCCAATATTCATGTAAAGCCAAATGTATGCAATAACACATATATCTGGAATTCGTTTGCAGGGGCAAGCCCATACTCACTCACTCACTCAATATTTCTCTTAAGTAAATAAAGTTTAAAATAATTAATACATATCATATCTCAAAATCTGTTCAGATGTCTTCATTACTATTTAAAAAAGAGTTGTAATAGACCCTGAGCCTTGGAAGTGGTGATAGAGATATTGCAGTACTGATCACTCTTGCCACTTCTTTCCAGCACCATGATGCCATCTGAGTCATCCCAAGGTCACTGCCATCTGTAAAGAGAAGGTTCTCTACCAAAAGTGAGAGTGGCATTAATATAAGGGCATGAGCATTAAGAGAAGTGCTTACTGGGCAGTTTGATAAGCACAGTATATACATTTAGCCAGACAGCAGCAGATGTTACACCCCTAGGGCTCATGACTACCCCTGTGAAGAGGTGGTGGAAAGAATGTAAGAGCCAAAGGAAGGGTAGGACTCCTTACAACGTGCTACCCCCAGACACAAAATGGCCTGGATATCCATGACCTCACAGTGCCTGACACTACCTACACAAGACCATCATAAGAGGAGGAAAAGATCATGACATTAAAATAAAAAAGAGACTGATTGAGATGGGGAGGGGATATGATGGAGAATGGAGTTTCAAAGGGGAAAGTTGGGCAGGGAGGGTATTATCATGGGATATTTTTTATAATCATGGAAATTGTTAATAAAAAAAGTTTAAAGAAAAAAAAAAGTTGTAGGGTCTTGGACGGGGAAGATGGGTCAGTGGAATAATGCTTGGCATGCAAGCATCAGGACCTGAGTGAGTTCAGGTTTTCAGCACACACATAAATGCTGGGTGGGCTTGTCAGCCAACATGTAATCGCAGTGCTGGGGAGGCAGAGAGAGGGATACCTTGGGACAAACTGTCTAGTTAGATTAGGTGAAATTTACAAGCTCAGGGTACAAGTGAGAGAGACCTTGTCTCAATAAACATGATGGAGAGTGATTAAGGAAGGAAGGTGACTGATGTCAAACTCATGTTTTCACCTGAGTATATACATGCACTTGTTCATATACACATGATGTACCACACACACACACACACACACACACACACACACGCATGCACGCACGCACACATACACACACAGACACAATAAATAAACAAAAAGAGAGTCGTGGAATCTCTAAGACCTCTGAATGAAATTGCTTTTATGTTGGTCTTACACACAGTAATGACCCTGTTGGAAAACAAAAACAAAAACAAAAACAAAGATAATGCTCAGTCCTCACCATGTTAGCTCAAGTGTGGACATGGAAGTACTTGTCTATGCAGTAAGAAGTTTATTAGGTCATTGCAGGGAAGTCAAACCTTTTCAATAATTTTACCTTTGTATAGTCAGCAATCACCTCTCTCCAGCCCATTCATGAGTTTTATGATAAAGCTTTGCTTTGGAATATGTTTTTCTTTATTGTATTGAATCTCCTTCGCCTTGATGGTCACAGAATCAAATTGGCTTAAAGAGATCAAATTCTTATGCATCTTGATATCTTCTGGATAGCATTTGCTATTTAATCTCAGTCTTTTCCCTTTTGTTTAGAATTATGGGGGAAATGCACAGGTGCTATCTTCCCTTCTAAGCATGTACCTCCCAACTGCCTGGTCACAGAGAAATTCCCCTGATAAATATGCTCCAAAGGCACAGGAGATTTGTGCTTTGAATCCCTCATTTTTCTGACATTTCCTTGTGGACTGATTTATTAACTAGCAACACAAATGCCTGCTCTTTTATTTTTATTTGTTTATTTATTGGACAGCGAAAGAGAAAAAGAAAGAGAGAGAATGGGCATGCTAGGGACTTTAGCCACTGCAAACAAATTCCAGATGTGTGCACCCCCTTGTGCATATGGCTAACATGTGTCCTGGGGAATTAAACCTGGGTCGTTCAGCTTTGCAGGCAAATGCCTTAACTGCTAAGCCATCCCTCTAGCCCAAATGCCTGCTTTTTAAAATTTTTTATTTATTTATTTATTTGAGAGCGACAGACACAGAAAGAAAGACAGATAGATAGAGGGAGAGAGAGAATGGGCACGCCAGGGCTTCCAGCCTCTGCAAATGAACTCCAGACGCGTGCGCCCCCTTGTGCCTCTGGCTAACGTGGGACCTGGAGAACCGAGCCTCGAACCAGGGTCCTTAGGCTTCATAGGCAAGCGCTTAACCGCTAAGCCATCTCTCCAGCCCGAATGCCTGCTTTTTAAAAGGAGGTGCATTAACCTCTTTAAGATGTGTATGTCACCCTTGACTGTAGGCCCAGTAATTACAAGCCTCCTCTCACTTCTTCCTTTGATAAAGTACTGTTTTCCTAAGGCAATAGCCAAGTACTGCATTTACCCCTGACGGAGTCAGAAGAAAATGACATATGATTTCCTCTCTGAACCTTCTAATCTGGAACTCTTTCCTCCTTCTCCATACTTTGACTACAGTTGTTGAAACTAAATGAAAATCTGGGTTCTAAATAACCTGCAAATTCATTTAGACAGCACTAAGATTTTTTCCATTTTGTTTTGTTTTGTTTTGTTTTGTTTTGTTACTTCATAGGCAAGCACTTAACTACTAAGTCATCTTTCGAGCCCAATTTTTTCCATTTTCTAATTATGAAAGGCTTAATAATTATAGCACCCAATCTTGGTGGAATATAAAGAATCATTATTAAAACTTTAAGGTAACATAAGGAAATTCAATTTACATTAAAAAACATGGTGTAGCAACAACTTCAAAATCTGAGAACTACTTATATTTGGGGTTATATGACATTTTGGAATACTTTTTAAGTTGAAAGCTATTTTTATTAAGCTGTAATAATGTTTTATGAATAAAGATTTAAAAATAAATAAATGGCACTCTTTAATTTCTATACTTAATGTAACTACTTGAAATCAAATTGTTATTTACAGTCATTCTATGAGTGAAAAAAAACAACAACTCAGGTATTATTTCCAATGTATATGCAGCCATTTCTATCTCACTAGTATTGATGGATTGATTTCCTGAACTTAGAAATCAGGTCCATTGAGGATATTAACACTAGGGTATTATTTTACAAACTTCTGTCAATCTCGTCAAAATCCAAATGACTCCATTTTGGAGGGTCTCACTAGCTTAAGGTAGCACAACTCTCACCAACTCTAACAACCATGTAAGAATTCCCTGGATAGAGGTGATTATCAGCAATGCCCTCCTCGTGCACAAAGCCACAGTGGTATTAGTGTTTCAAACTGTGTGCACTCATTGACCAGATGAATGATTTATAGCATGTTTTAAAGTCTATAGCCAGTGAAAATTTTAATATTAAAGTTCATAGCAGTGTAAATAAACCCCCAAATGTTTGGATTTAGAAGTGGCTAGGGAGGGAAAAAATGCATTTTCTGAAGTTAACTTCCTCTCTGGTAGCCCAAGTAAGAAGTGCTGTGAAGGACTAGGCATGGAGCACAGCAACACTGGTCTCTCTTAGAACGAACAAAGCTCTGGGTTCCATCCCAGTCCCCAGCATTGCACACCAACACCATCTGCAAAGTATCTATGGACTGTACCACCACGGCAGGAAGACATTAAATTGAATTTGGTGGATTTTTTATGAAGAGTATAGTAATGGAGCACAGGACAGATGTCCGTGTAGTTAAGGATATCTCCAGAACAAGCTTGGGGTCTGAGAGGACCTGACACTGACAGAGTAAGAATTTTCAAATCTCATGTAAACAGCTCACCATGCACTTTTGTAATCCAAGTCCTGCAGTGAGCAAAGAAGGTAGCATCGCTGAGGCTCATAAACAGCAAGCTCCGTAAGCAGTGAGAGACTCTGTCACACGAAGTAAAAACCCAGGCTGGTGAGTGATGGCTCTGGCCATCACAGGCAAGCCTGTGGGACACCACGTGCATGGAACAGCATTGCATGTGTACACACATGTACCCACACCACACACACGCCATACATACACACCACACACACACTGAACCGATGCATAGAGTAAATAAATAAAACAGAGTGGAAGGATGCAGAAGAATTCTCGAGTCTGGAGTGTAGACAAGCAGGGGCTGGAGGAGCCTGCTGGACCCAGCTTTTACTGACGTGAACTGCAATTGGATGTTGAATTGGATGTTGAATCACAGGAGAATGTTCATCTTGGCTGCAACTTTTTCTAGGTCATTTGATAAGAGTTGGATCTCGCTCTTGGCACAAAGCCTTAAAACTGTTAGTTAAAAGCCTGTGGTGTGGCTTTGGCCTGTGAGTGGTTTCAGAGTGTTCTCCAAGGCTTAGTTCTGCAGAACTTGGTGAAAGAATGGGCACAGTCTCTTTGTTTTAAAATGATAAATACCATCTTAGAGGAGCCCTTGAAAAGAAAAGAGCTGAATTCATGTTTATCTAGATACTAAGGAAATCTTGCAGGCAGGGAAATTGCTGCTCTCAGTAAATGGCTAAGCTTATTTAATTCATTGAGCCTTTAATCTTTCATGAGGTTGACTATCAAGGGTGTTATATAATAGGTGCTGACACAGAATCCATGGGTAAACAAAAATATACCTATTCCTATTAGATCAGTTAGTTGTGATTTTTTTTAAATTTAATTTAATTTTTTCAAGGTGTGCGGAAGCTAAATGAAGGGATTGGGTACAAAGAAGACTTTGATCTTAAAACAGAAAATATGTGTTCTGGGGAAATAACTTAGTGGGGTAGCACCTGAATCTTGACACTCTGAGTTATTTCCCCAGCATCAGGAGAAGAACATAGAGACTAGTTTTTCATAGAAAAGCTAGAACTTCAACCCACTCTTTACTAAACCAGGTATTTTAAAATTCTTTACCTCACAGGATAATCACAAGCTGGTCTGAAGAGCCTAAAGCTAGAGTTAGCATTTTATAGATGTAGAGGCTGAGAGTTGGTGAAGACCATACTTCTCTAAGATCACACACACACACTTGTATCCTGGTAGGTGTGGACTCCAAAGGTCAGCATTTCCTAAAACCTAAACATCTTCTTCCTTTTTCTTGAGGACTATTTGCAACCTCAAAATAAACAATGTCTTCTTTAGCAGGATTTGTCATTTGCCTAAAGCAACCACAGCTGTGGTGGCTTGATTCAGGTGTCCCCCATAAACTTAGAATGTCGATTCTTTTGAAGGGGCCTGCATGCTCAAGGAGTGTCCTATTCTTCAAAGTCTGCTTTATTCCACCCCCCTCCCCACCCCAGGATTAACAAACTGGCATCTTCCCTGGTATTGTGGAGTATAAGAAATGCAAGAGAGGGTCACCGAGTTTGCAAAACAGTCTTGTATTTTGGAAATGGCCATGGGAAGTGTGGAGCAAGTTTGCTGGAGGCCTGCATAGAGACCCCATGGGGCCATGAGGTTGAACTGTGGCTTGCAGTGGAGACCCAGTGGAGATGGCGGGACCATGAGATGGCTGCCGAGGAGAGCTGCCGCCCGATGTGGTTTTACAGGACTGTGAGTAGCCTAGCTGGAGGGGTGGAATTGGAACGCCAGAGACTTGCTGGTTAGAATTATCGGGCTTGGAGATTTGTCACTGGCTAGAGTTGTTGGACTTGAAGCCACAGAGTTTGATGCTTTCCCTAGTTGTTTTAAATCTTGTATTGGTTGAATGTTTCTTTGCTATGCCCAATGCCATCTTTTGTAGTGTGAGTATTTATTCAGTGCCATTATGGGTCTTTTGAGGTTTTTTTTTTTTTTTTTTTTTTTTTTTTTGGTATTATGGCTCAGTTAAAAGATCTTGTACTATGGGGATGTATGAACATCATTGGAATTGATAAAAACTATGGGACTTTTAAGTTAGTTGAATGCATTGCATTTTACATCATGTATGGTTATCAGTTTATGGGGGCCAGGGATGGAATATGGTGGTTTGATTCAGGTGTCCCCCATAAACTTAGGTGTTCTGAATGTTAGGTGCCCAGCTGATGGAGATTTGGGAATTAATGCCTCCTGGAGGGAGTGTATTGTTAGGGGCGGGCTTATGGGTGTTATAGCCAGTTTCCCCTTGTCAGTGTTTGGCACACTCTCCTGTTGCTTTTTGGTCCACCTTATGCTGGCACGGGGGTGATGTTCCCCCACTGCTCATGCCATCGTTTTCCCCTGCCATCTTGGAGCTTCCCCTCGAGCCTGTAAGCCAAAATAAACCTCTTTTGCCCAGAAGCTGCTCTTGGTTGGATGATTTCCACCAGCAATGCGGACTTGACTGCAACAACAGTATATAAAGAACGTCAGTGAAAGGATTTATTAATTGAAAAGCAGATTTGACTAAAAATATGTGTAGTTATTTGCAACTTATCTGTTTTTGTTCTGAGCACTGTCCTGCTCTGGATTTTGCCACAGTCAACTTCAGTTTGAAAGGCTGATGACTGTCATTGCGATTTCATAACATACAAATATAAATGTCCACTTTGCTCACGGGATTACTCTTCATAAGTAACTAAATCCACTGGATTAGTTATTATCATGGATGCTAGAAGGTGGGAATTCCATGTGTTCAATACCTGTTTTGCAAATAGGAAAAAAGAACAATATGAAACTTCAAATGAAGCCATCTTTATTTTGGCAAGCCATCTTGGTTAGTGATCAGCAATATGACCAGTTGAAAGGAATTGTTGCCTTTTCTGTGTCTTTCAATGTACAATTATTCTTTCCTCTTCTGGACTTTCAGTTTTTAAATGGAATAAAATCATGTATTGATTATAACCTTTATTAATCTTGAAAAAATAAGCATCAGTTCTCAAACTTCTTCATTTGAGTCATGAAGAGCAACAATTCACTCCTTGATAGTCCTGAGCATATTTCACACTTTTGACAATGATTTACAAATCTATAAAGGTAATACTCCTCTTTTCAACCATTGTAACTAGACTTCTAAGTGCTGGCAACTTTAGGATCATCTTTGATAGGAATAGCCTCAGATTTGTACCGTGGAGTGGAGGGGTTGAGAGATGCCTCTGGGTATTAGAACATGCATTGTATTTTAGCAATGGCAAGGTAATGACCAGGACAGACTTCCGTGTGGCTGGTTGACTATGGTAGAATCCCAGGTAGGATTGTCCCTTTAGATGTCTCAATCCAATGTTGTCTCACTTTCAGAGATATTGATTCAGATGAAGGTATGAGAGTTTTGCAGTATGATTTGAAACCTTTTAACCTGTGTCAACTCTTACTCAATCTAAATGGATTCAGAGATGGTACTTAAAATTAAAGGGCAGAGAGAATACAGTTGTTTTCTAATTACTCCAAAATTCAATTTAACTACATAAGTCATAACAACACTTTTTTGTGTCTAGAAAAATATATTTTTGAGAGCAAACTTCTATAGCAATGTTTCTATTGCAGAAGGGGAATAACAACTGTGAACTATTGTCTTATATTTACTTTCTATTAAAATAACAAATGACTTTCATATTTTGCATGTCTCTTAAATATATAGAATTTGAGATTACTGACTTGTTACTTGCTTCACTATTACACTATTAAGTGTCACTATAAGTGAATCTCTCTTTTTTTTTTAATTTTTATTAACATTTTCCATGATTATAAAATATATCCCATGGTAATTCCCTCCCTCCCCACCCCCACACTTTCCCATTTGAAATTCCATTCTCCATCTTATTACATTCCCATTACAATCATTGTAATTACATATATACAATAACAACCTATTAAGTATCCTCCTCCCTTCCTTTCTCCACCCTTTATGTCTCCTTTCCAACTTACTGGCCTCTGCTAATAAGTGAATCTCTTGAGTGAGACAGCTAGCTTCTTGATATTATTCTGACATTTATAAGATGATTACTGTGGCAGTCAGCACTGACTTAATCAGTTCAGAAGACACATGCTTTAGGTGTAGGAGAAGCAGTCATTTTCAGTGATGAGCCATGTCTTCTGGTATTCTTTCAATTATCTATTAACAATGTTTATTTTTCAGTTCTTGTAAATTAAATACCTTCTGATTTTCTCAGCCTGAGTAGAACAACTTTGTCCCTTCCAAGGACAAAGTTCAGCCAGGAAATGGGATCTGTGTAGATAACTTAAGAGTTGAAGCTGCTCTTTCCTATTGAAGTCATGCTGTTTCAATCATATTTAGGCTTTGAACATGTGATGCAATTTCAGCAATGAACTGAAGGTGGTCTTTTTTATTTACTTCTCTGTAATGGCTTGCATGTTTTATCTCTATATGCCATGCACCATATACAGAAAATTCCAGTGTTCTTCTGGCTGGATTTAAGTTGATCATCAGAGACATTGTAAGAGGTTATTTAAACACAAGTTCCTTTCTTATGCTCTGAATGTGGAAAACCCCTCTTCCTCCTCTCATTGGTTAGAAATGCTTTAAATTATGTTGAAATCACTGAACTATATAAAAAGAAAACAAGGCACAAATGTGTTTCCTTCATGTGTTGGAATCTGGATACAATTTTGCGGGGGAAGGAGACATGACTGGCATGCTGCTATAAATTGTCAGCGTTTTATTGCTCCCTGTGTTAATCCATACCCAAAGGTGATGCTCTGACTTCAATTGTCCAAAGCCAGCCTCTTTCTCTGTGCAGATGCTCTACAGTAAACAATTTACCATAGCTGACTGTATTTTTAGACAATCACCCTCAATACACTTCAGAGTAAGAGTGTTATTAAGAAATAAGTGTTTTCAAGTTCTCAGGGTTTTTTTTTTTAAATCTATCTCTTTTCACCTTATTTTAACCACTTCCGGAAATGAATACCTCTTCACTTACACATTCCACATTTTCTGCTGCTTCCTCTCATAACAAGGCCAAATTCAAGAAATATTATTATGGCTTAGAGGAAGGAATAGTAATTAAGGGCTAATGAGAACCTATCAATTAAACATTCAAAAAATGTCTGTGCTGGTTATTAAGTATTTTTTTTTTTTGAGTCAAGCTCAATGGACTGCCTTTTTTAATGTTACAGTGAGAGGGAGAAAGAGAGAGAAAGAGAGAGAGAGAGAGAGAGAGAGAGAGAGAGAGAGAGAGAAAGAGTTGGCATGTCAAGTCCTCCAGCCACTACAATCAAACTTCAGTGGCATATATCCCCTTGTGTGCATGTGCAACCTTGTGCATGTGTGTTACTATGTGTCTGGCTTATGTGGGACCTGAAGAGTCAAAGGTGAGTTCTTAGGCTTCACAGGCAAGTGTCTTAACTGCTAGACCATCTCTCCAGCCCTGTTTAGTATATATTTTTTTAATTTAATTTATTAGTTTTCTTTTCAGTAAATACAGGCAGTTTGGTACCATTATTTAGGCTCATCTGTGATCTACCCCTTCCCATTAGACCCTCCTTGTTAATGAAAATGGGTCGTGCATTGTGGCATTAGCCCCCAGTTATTGGTATGATAAATGTCTCTGCAAATCATGACCCAACATGTGACTCTGACATTCTTTCCTCCCCCTCTTCCGCAAAATTTCCCTGAGCCATGTTGGGTTCATTTTTGGTCTGCTTCAGTGCTGAGGTGTTGGGGGCCTCTGAGGCTCTGGCTCTCTGATTTGGTAGGAGTTGATTTTTCTCTGTGTTGATCTCCTTCGCCTTTGTGCTGGTATCTGGTTCACAGGAAAACATCACCCTTGCTTATTTCGCCAGTTGTCCTTAGTTTCAGTTGGGCCGCTTTTGAGGTATGTTGGGGCAGCTCTCTTCTTAGGATCTGCATCTATCTTTTTTTTCCCTTGTTGTCTGTAGTGCAGCTAGGTGGTCGCCATCTTCCCTGTTTAGTATATTTTTAAAGACCTAAGTGGCATATTCCTAGGTGGAGGTCTATTTTAACTCATTGTGCAATCTGATCCCTGTCATGCTCAGTAGTTGTGGACATACCTGGATATAATATGTCAGCATCCAGCCCACGTTGGTAGTTCTACAAGAGTGGTATTTGGGAATATTTCTTGATGAGATAGAAAACATATTTTTCAAGTTTTATTACAAGAAATGGGAAGGAAATATCTGACTGGAATCTCCACAGAAGTATTTTATGTCATATATTTCACTATGCCTAATTTTAAGTGTAGAATATGTCATGTGAAAAACATGTAATACATTTCATGGAATAAATATGTGAATGAGTGCCCTTGCAACTGTATTCTAATCATGTTTATTTTTTCCCTTAAATATACTATGTAGTTTATGTTCTGCTCATTGTTTGCTATTTCTTATAGTAATGGTAACTTATCCCCCCCATAGGCTTTCAGAGGTATCCTTTTTCTCAGGCAATAAAACCACAGATTAATCACTGGTACCTCATGAAATTACAAAGATTTTGCACTGCAAAGGACACAGTGAAAAAAGCAAAGAGGCAACCTACAGAATGGGAAATAATCTTCGCCAGCTATATATCTGATAGAGGATTAATATCTATGATATACAAAGAACTCAAAAAGTTAAATAATAAGGAATCAAACAAGCCAATCAAAAAAATGGGCTATGGATCTAAATAGAGCATTCTCAAAGGAAGAAAAATGAATGGCATATAAGTATCTAAAAAATGTTCTACGTCACTAGTCATCAGGGAAATGCAGATTAAAACTACATTGAGATTCCATCTCACTCCTGTCAGATTGGCTACCATCATGAAAACAAATGATCATAAATGCTGGCAGGGATGTGGAAAAAGAGGAACCCTTCTACACTGCTGGTGGGAATGCAATCAGGTCCAGCCACGGTGGAAATCAGTGTGGAGGTTCCTAAAACAGCTAAAGATTGATCTACCATATGACCCAGCTATAGCACTCCTAGGCATATATCCTAAGGACTCATCTCATTTCCTTAGTAGTACATGCTCAACCATGTTTATTGCTGCTCAACTTATAATAGCTGGGAAATGGAACCAGCCTAGATGTCCCTCAACTGATGAGTGGATAATGAAGATGTGGCATATTTATACAATGGAGTTCTACTCAGCAGTAAAGAAAAATGAAGTTATGAAATTTGCAGAAAGGATTATACTAAGTGAGGTAACCCAGGCCCAGAAAGCCAAGCGCCACATGTTCTCCCTCATATGTGGATCCTAGCTACAGATGACTTGGCTTCTGCATGAGAAGGAAAATACTTAGTAGCAGAGGCCAAAAAGTTAAAAAGGAGATGTAAAGGGAAGAGAAAGGAAGGGAAGAGGGTACTTAATAGGTTGGTATTGTATATATGTAAGTACAATGATTGAGATGAGGAGGTAATATGATGGAGAATGGAATTTCAAAGGGAAAGTGCAGGGTGGGGGGGAAGAAGGGTATTACCATGGGATATTTTTATAATCATGGAGAATGTTAATAAGAATTGTGAAAAGAAATAAAAAAGAAAATTTACAGAATATCAGCTTGAATGCCCATGTTTCGTTCTTTTTGTAGCTCTATTCCTGGTTCACTGCCAGAGAGACTGACAGACAAATTGGTGGACAGGTGAAGTCTATGTTATATATGAATAGTTACTAAAGTATTTGCTAAATATGTCATAGAATCCTTCTGTCTCTCTCTTCCCCTCTTTTGCTGACTCACACACACACACACACACACACACACCACAGATAGAGATATAAATCTTGTTGGCAAAAACCAAAATAGAATTAATGCATTTTTTAATTTCCAGGAATGCAATATTTCCTTCATGGGTCCACAATCTGTGAAAATCCTTGTTCACACTCACGTGCATCCTACATATGGACTAAAACTCACACCAGAACATTCTGCTTAACAAGGGCATAGCTCTTACATCTTGTTGCTAAAGTGAATGCGACGATATTCTCAAGTAATGGTTTCAGCTCTTGAGGTCTCCTTGAGTCAACTCCTTTGTGACACGCCCCTCAGAGGGGATCTTAAGTGTTTCTCCAAAATGAATTTGGCCACTGTTCATCGGCGATCCTTAAACCAGTGCCACTCCTTTTTCCGAATGCCATTTGATCATGATCTCGATAGAAGAACAGCTGTTTCACATGGCATGCCAGTCTGGGAAGAGCACCCAGGTACTGCCATTCCAATTGTTTTATGAACATGCTGGAGAAATGGCAGCCTGCCATGGACAGTATCCACATGGTTATGTGAAAGAACACCCAGACATAGAAAGAAAAAAAATGTGCCTTACAGATTGCAATGTGTACAATTTTGGCCATTTTGCACATCCTGTGCAGCTGTGCATTCATGATGCTATGTTTAGGCAAAAATCCGTGTAAGAATTCATCACTAGGAGATGGAAGCTTCGCGGCCATTTTAGAGGCTTGCCTGAGGTGTCTGCCAAGAATCTCGTCTTCCAGAATGAGCTCAGCCTGTCTTAGAACAAGCTATGAGCAGGATGGGACTGCTTGCTCAAATGTAGTATTTTCAAAGATTGTAAAGCTTCTTCAAAAATTAGCAAGCTGTAGGAAATGGATTGCTGTCACGTTACTGATTCTTAAAGTTATAAATCCCAAACATCTGGGAGCTGAAACAGTCATGAAAAGAGAAACATTATGCCTATATTCAACGTCTCTTTTGTTGTGTGTCCTCCTCCTCCTACACTCTGAGGAAATAAATATGGGGGAAAAAAAACATAACTATTAAGGAAAATTTGCTCAGCTGAAATGTACAAGACCAACTGTTCATCACTAGGACTCAAGTACAATTTATTAGGTATCATTGATTTGTTATTGTGAGACAAACACTTCAGACAAGTCCCTCACAGGCAGGAGGCAAAATAAGACATGTTGTGGATTCATCCATTGATGAAAGAAGTGATAGGTTACATGCTATTGGAAAGGAAAAATAGTATATTTTTTTTCCTCTCCCAAATGCCTTTGCTTTTCAAAGGTTTAGAAAAGTTAGGAGCTTTGAATAAAGATCCTACTTAGAGAAGAGTGAAACGTCTGGACACGAAGACATAAAATCACTTAATCCCACCATGTCTGGCTTTCTTAAGAAAGTTACTTTAGGGATAAACTTCCCATCAAGATGGTTGACTTATAAGCACTGGAGCTTGGGGGTGAAATCAGGTAAGATTGGTTGTGGGGGCTCCAGTACCAGTAGAACTAGGTGTGGGTGCTAACGGGGGTGCACTTTCAGGAATCTCCTATGCGCTCTCCAGGCACAGCTGGGGCACAACTGCAGGCTGGGTTGGGCTGGCGCTTCACATGGCCCAGCTGAGTTTAGGCAGGCAGGGCGGTCTGGCGATGGTCCTTCCTCCATGCCCCACACAGTCAGAGATGGGACCAACCCACTGAGAGCGTACACACAGCACAGAAGACCGGGACCGATCTTCCATCTACACCATGCCTCTGGTCCCCACCGTTCCAGAGTCAGGACCCACGGGCCTGCCCACCAAGCCTTGCCAGTTCCTGCACAGATGGCCTCTGAGGCGCCTCCAGTGCCAAAGCCGGGGCCAGTGCTCCTGCCTCCCCCTGCACCGCTGGCCCCTGCAAGTCTCCATAGTAACCAACCCTTCCGTCCGCACGTCTGCCTGGCTCTGTGCCTCTCATCCCTATGCTGCTGGTCCCTGGCTGTACCCATGGTGCTAGAGCTAGGGCACATCCCTCCCTGCTACCCCTACTGCTTTCACCCCTCCCTGTGCCACAGATTGCATCCCAAGGGTGCCAGGTTTTGACCCAGCCTCCCCCCCCTCCAAGCCACCTGTTCTTTCCAGCTGTCTCTGGGCCTCTGATTCCTGCCTGTCCCCATGGTGCCAGAGTTAGAACCGATGTTTCTTCTGCCCCACCAGAGCAGCCAGCCTCTGCAGGCCCCTACTCCAAGCTCCTGGTCCTGGAACACCCACATCCCTCGAGCCTCAGAGTATCTTTCAGATCTCTGCTGCCTCCTAATGTCACACCAAGCCACATTACTGACCACCTCCACATACCTAAGCACCCACAACAGCCGCACTAGGACCACCTTTAGGCCTGGTTTCTGGATCCCTGATGACTACCAACTTACTCACACTTCCTCCACTTACCCATCACCAGAATGCCCCTACCAGTGCCCCAGACAGGAAGCACAGGGATATCTGCCAGAGAGTACCAGAGTGTCCTCTGCAACCTTCTCAGGGGGAGTACAGCGGGGAAACAGAGGCAAGTGCTACTGCTCCTGAGCCCCATAGGCAAGGCACTACTGGAACACAGGGCTGACAGATTCTGGACTCCAACCATAGCTCTTGTGTCGGCCCAGAATTACTGGCACATCTACAACACCCACAAGTCACGCATCTGTCTCCACAGTAGGTAATCTGGATAAAATGCCACCCCACAACAACCCAGTTCAAATGCAAACTAAGACTCGCTGAAAATTCTACAGGGGAAAATGGTTCTTCCTCCTTGAAAAAAAAAAAAAAAAAAAGACTTTTACCCTGAAGATTGGGAGACCACAGTCATAAATTTATGTGCAGAAAATTAGGTACACCACATTTCATAAAACAAAACCCACCTGACAACAAACCAGAAGTAAATCCCAAACCATCAGAGTAGAGGACTTCAATACTCCAATATCATCAATAGACAGATCACCCAAGCAGAAAATCAATAGGGAAATAATAGAGCTTAACAGTACCATAGATCAACCTAGACCTAACAGACATCTACAGAACATTCAACCTCAGTTCTACAGAATACACATTTTTCTCAGCAGCCCACAGAAACTTCTCCAAAGTAGATCATATATTAGGGCATAAAACATGACTTCATAAACTCAGGAAAATTAATGTAACTTCCTGTATCATATCAGACCACAGTGCTTTAAAGGTAGAAATTAACAAGAGTAAAAGAAGAAATTACACTAGATCCTGGAGGCTGAATAATATGCATTATATAAGGATTACATGGTGGAAAAAATCAAGAAGAAAATTGTAAAATTTATGGAACTGAATGATAATCAAAACACAACATCCCAAAACTTATGGGCCACAATGAAAGCAGTCTTAAAGGGAAAATTTATAGCATGAAAGGTCTACATAACAAAGACAGAGACATCACAAATTAATAACATAACCATCCACATAAAGGCATTGGAAAAACAAGAACCATCTAACCATAAGAATTCTAGATGGAAAGAAACAATTATGATCAGAACAGAAATTAACATATTGGGAACTATGAAAATAATTAAGAAAATTGTTGAAACAAAGAAGTGGTTCATTGAAAAATTAAACAAGATTGATAAACCCCTGGCCAATTTGATCAAATGAACAAAAAATAAGTCTCAAATTAACAAAATTGGAATTGAAAATGGAGAACTTACAACAGATATCAGTGATGTTGGAAGAATCATCAGGGCATATTTACAAAACCTATAATCCACAGAATTGGATAGTCTGGAAGAAATGGATGAATTTCTAGAAAAATAACCCATACCAAAACTAAATTCAAAGCAGAAAAGTCTCATAACAAACCTTATTACAACTATCCAGATTGAAATGTTATCAAAATCTCTCCAAAAAGAAAAGTCCAAGACCTGGTGGGTTCTCAGCTAACTTCTACCAAACCTTCATTGGAAAACTGAAACCAGTTATCTTTTCTTCAAGGTCTTTAACATAATTTGAGAACAGGAAATGTTCCCCAATTCCTTCTATGAAGCTAGTCAACGTAATATCAAAAGAACACAGAGATAAAACAAGAAAAGATAACTGCAAATCTATATCCCCGATGAACTTAGATGCAAAAATCCTAAACAAAATCCTCTCAAACTGAATTCAAGAGTACATCAATAGTATCATCTACCTTGATCAAGCAGGCTTGATTTTAGGGATGCAGGGGTGGTTCAACATATGGGAATCGATTTATGTAATACAGCACATAAATAAACTAAAACACAAGAAACACATGGTTGTTTCAATAGACACAGAGAAGGCCTTCAACAAAGTATAGCCTCACTTCATGATTGAGACACTAGAGATACTAGACATAGAGGGATTTTATCTTAACAAAATATAAAAAGCACCTAAAGCCAAACTCATACACAATGGGGAAAGACTCAAGGGGTTCCCATTGAGATCAGGAACAAGACAGGGGTGCACACCCTCACCAAGGCCCTTCAACACAGTACTAGAAGGCCTAGCTCAAGCACTAAGACAGGAGAAAGATATAAAAGGGAAACTAACTGGAAAGGAAGAAGTGAAATTAGCCTTATTGCCCATGACATGATCCTGTATGTAAGTGACCTGAAAGAATCTACCATAAAACTTCTAAACGTGGTAAGTTCCTTCAGCAAAGTGGCAGGCTACAAAATAAACACATAAAAATCAGTAGCCTTCCTATACACAAAAGGCAAATACATAGAAAATAAAATCAGCAATATTATCCCATTGTCAATAACCAACACCCCCCCCAAAAAAAAGGAAAAAACAAATAACTTGGAGTAACATTAAGCAGGGATCTGAAAGATCTATTTAATGAAAAAACAAAAACACTCAAGAGATAAATTGAAGAGAACATGGGAAGATTGAAGAACCTCCCATGCTCCTGGGTATGTAGAGTTAATACTGGAGATTTAATGCAATACCAATAAAAATCCTAGCATTGTTCTTCATGGAGATAGAAAAAATTATCTCAGAAGGCCTTGGATACCCCAACATATCCTCAGCAAAAGAAACACCTCTAGAGGTATCACCATACATAATTTAAAGCTATATTACAAAGCTGTAGTAACAAAAACAACATAGTACTGGCTAAAAATGTAGAAAAAGAAAATAGGGCCTACTCCTTTCATCATGCAAATAAAAGCAACTCCAAGTAGATTAAAGACATCAGTATTAGACATGAAACTCTCAAAGTAGTGGATGAAAAAATAGGGGGAACTTTCTACAATACAAGAGTATGGATGGACTTCCTGATCAATACCCTAATTGCCCTGAAAATTAAATAATTGCTCAAGCAGTGGGATTTCATGAAACTACAAAGCATTTGTACAGACAAGCATACAACAAACAGAACCATCAGATTACCTACAGAACAGGAGAAAATCTTCCCCAGCTACACCACTGAAAGACCTAATATCTAGAATCCAGAAAGAACTAAAATAAATAAACAAACAAACAAACAAAAAACTAAGATTTAAAAAAATCACACAGTTATGAGTTTCATCTTACTACAGAAAGGATGTCAGTCATTGAACAATAAAATGACCATAAATGTTGGGAAAGATACAGGGAAAGAGGAAACCTTGTTCATTGCTGGTGGGAGTGCAAACTTGTACAACCAGTACAGAAATCAATATGGACACTCCTGAAAAGGATGCAAGTGGAACTACCAACTGACCCTCTACTGTGTCTACCCTACAGGCTCTGCTCTTCACTACAGAGATATTTTTCAACAATGTTAATAGCTGCATGCTTCATAATAGCTAAGAACTGGAGTCCATCCAGATGTCTATTGTTTGACAATTGGATAATGTAGATGTGGCAAGACAACATTGTTGAAAACACCACATATTGCTAATGCAGAATGTTGAGAGCTCTGGCTCAATCTGGAAGCCAACCAGTTCCCAAAGGCTTAGCCAGTCTAGTGCTGAAAAGTGCTACATGGGTAACCAGTAGTTCTTTGATTGGCTGTGAGATCCACTCAGTGGAAAGGAAGCCATAACTGGAACTGGGAACCAAGTAGAATCTTGTTTGTTTGTTTGTTTTTTGAGGTAGGGTCTCACTCTAGCCTAGGCTGACCTGGAATTGATTCTGTAGTCTCAGGGTGGCCTTGAACTCATGATGATCCTCCTACCACTGCCTCCTGAGTGCTGGGATTAAAGGTATGCACCACCATGGCAGGCCAAGTCAGGAGACCACGATTATGGGCTCCAATGAGAAGCTCTCACTAGTCTTTGTCCAAAAGTGAGGCTAAACCCCTCAAAATCCCTCTACATTAACAATGTTTAATCCTTTAAACCTATCCTGATCTCACTCTCTGTTGGAGAATCTGTTTTTTTCTTTTTCAAAAAAAGCAGTGAGAACTGAGGACAGCCAAAATCTTTCAATAAGACCAGAATAGACCCTGACAGGAGATGAACCACCCCTTGTACAATAGGTGGGGCCCAGGTGAAGCCACAGGGGAGCTGGGGAGATGAACATGAGCGCTGCTTCCGTAGCTAGCCTGACAACCTTGGTCAGGGTAATGGAGACAGACCAAAGCAGAAATCCAGAAGCTGCTGAGAGCTCACCACTAAAGTAAACTTAAAGGACACCACCAAGGCTCAGGGAATTTTGCAGAAGAGAGGGCAGAAAGAAGGTAAGAGCCACGAGGTGGGTGGGAATATCCAGAGACATTGATTTCCTCCTCCCAACACATACACACACAATGCCTGACTGACTGCTGCTGTCACAACTCATGACCTACAACCCGATAATGAATACCAGCAGTCTCCCTAAGGAGGTCCTTCAGTGAAATGGGGGCAGGGAAGATGTAAATGATGGTACCAATACATAATGTGTTCATACAAAGATTATACTTAATAGGATAAAGGAAAAGATGGGCCTGAGAGATGGCTTAGCAGTTAAGGCTTGCTTGCAATGCCCAAGGCTAAGGACTCACATACTCTCCAGGTCCTATGTAAACCAGATGCACAGCGAGGCAAGTGCGCGATGTTGCACATGCACACAAGGGGATGCATGCGTCTGGAGTTCGATTGTAGTGGCTGGAGGCCCTGACACACCAATCATCTCTTCTTCTCTCTTTTTTTTTTCTTCTCTCTCTTTCTCTCACTCTCACATTTTACAAAAGACAATCTAGCCGGGTGTAGTGGCACATGCCTTTAATCTCAGCACTAGGGAGGGAAAGGTAGGAGGATTGCTGTGAGTTTTAGGCCACCGTGAGACTATATAGTGAATTCTAGGTCAGCCTGGATAAGAGTGAGACTCTACCCTGAAACACAAAACAGAAGTTTAAAAAAATTAAAAGGCAGTTTGTTGGATTTACCTCAAAATAGATAAATAAGTATAAAAGGGAAAAGAGAAAATGAAAGTTACTTCAGCTGCTAAGTTCAGCAGAACTAGTTCTCTCTTAAAAACACTACCATGTTTGTCCATGACCTAGCAAGTTTAAAGTTGGCTAAATCTAATTTGCCGATATTAACATATTTGCATATTCTTGAAAATCACATGATCATGAAATTTCATTTTTCTCAAATGAATTGAATGTCTCAGCATATTTTTAAAATTCCATCCAGGCCCCTTTACCAAACTTCTCTCCAATTTGAAATGACTATTAGTCTGCAATTTTCCCATATCTGACATCCTTTAAATTCTAGTTTGGAATTTTAAGAATTATTCTTTCCTTGAAATTTTTATCACCACCTCACTACATATTTACTATCCAAGATGTTAATGTGATACACTTATACTTTTCAAAGTTGTTCCTCATATTTTATATTTCCTTTTGGAATAAGCTATGTTTTGTTAAAATAGATTCAGATTTATAAAATGAAAAAGTTGTGTATAATAAAGGGAGTATCTTTCTATATCATTTCCCCTACAACTTTCACCTGATTTTAGTATCTTGAATAAGTATGGTCAACACTAATGAGCCAATGGTAAAATGATACTATTAACTACAATAATTTTTGCATTTAAGTTTTCTTACTTTTGACAAAATGTCCCTTTCTGTTTCAGAATTCCCATCAAAGGTGTCACCTTCCATTTATTCATCATAATCTGATAGGCTCTTCTGAGCTGTGGTTGTCTCTCAGATTGGCTGAGGAATACACACACACACACACACACACACACACACACACACACGTGTATACATGTATGTATATGTTCTCCTAGGATATCCCCATCCTAAGTGTATTTCTTATTTTTTTATATAGTTAAACTGGGGTAAAGCACTTGTGAAAGGAAAGCCAGATGGATAAGAAGCCCCACTCACTACATCTGGTCAAGGGTACCTGCCATCAGTGTGACTTATCACTGCTAGTGTTAATCTGGCCACCAAACTGAAGTTCCTTCATTCTCAAGTTACTCTTTCCTCTTCTTTCCTCTATACTCTTGGGAAGGAAATCAACACGTGTAAGGAATACTCCATCTTCTTGGGGGTATAACGTGGCATAATAATTACATAATTTATTTAGAATTGTTTCGCATAAAGGATTTAAAAGGTGTGCACAACTTTAATTCCAGCACTTGAAAGACTGATATAAGAGAGTCCTGTGAGTTTGAGGCCAGCCTGAAGCTACACAAAGTGAGTTTCAGGTCAACCTTGGCTAAACTGAGACTCTACCTCAAAAAATATAAGTAAATAAAAGAAGAAGAAGAAAAGAAAAAGAAAAATCACTTAGGAGGGCAAGAGATTTCAAAATTAAAAGAATGCTGTGTTAATGAAATCTTGACTACATTACCAATATACTACATTATTTCCCTAAATAGGTCCAGGAAAGGTGTGCACTTAAACAGCTTTGAAATGAATCAACACCGTAAATTTTTCCACAATTTTGCATCAGACTTAACAAGTCAGTGGATGTATATTGTTAGTCAGGTACCTCATTACTGTCATGATAGCATACAGACAGTGAAAGGTTAGACTGCATCACACAGTATAATATGATATATGAATATCAGTCTATGGCACTGGGCACATGAAAATCACCAAAAACATGTGGCATATTATTAAAAGTTTGAAGTTGTGTGCTCAGCAAAATTAGCTCTTTTCTTTTTTCTAAATGACATGTTATTTTCATAATTCTGGAAGCAATCTTTTCAAAAGTGCATAGAGTGCATTGTAGAGAGACAAAATTAATTTGCTAAAATTCATTTGTACACAAAATGTCATTTTTGAATACTTACAATTTCCACTAGTAGATTTCTAGATAAGTGCTGGAACAGTTGCTATGGGTCTCTTTGATTATGACAGATGATTAAATTCGATATTTAGTTTTAATAGGGTTGCTTATTCTAAATGCAGCAATGTAGCTTTGGGCTGTGATTATGTGCAGTCACAATTGACCAATTCTGTTATTCCTGTGAAAATTTCATTTAGCATGTTTATTTGATGTTCAGTAGAAAACAGAAAAGGAAAATTGACGGGCATGTAAAGCTACAAACTGTGGATAAACTCAGATATTTTTTAGACTCCCCAAAAGTGCAACAAAGTCAATAATGCCACTAAGTAAGAGCACCCATCAAGTGGTAGGGAAAGAAGGAGTCACAGAGTGAGACAGCAGCCCTGAGAGGGCAGGGCGCAGAGCATCCTTGCCCTCTACATCCCATCCCACTCATTGATGCAGACAGTGAGTTTTATTCTTTCAAGATGTCCGTACGTGTATGTGTGTTCATGAGTGTGACCAAGTGCATGTGTGTGCTTTGGCAAGGACAACCACCTCTTACTCCACCTTATTTGAGGGATCGTCTCTCATTCTCTTACTATTTCCTGCTGTACCAGCTGGGTTAGCTGGCCTGCAAGCTGACAGGGATTCTCCTGTCTCTGTCTGACATCTTGCTGTAGGAGAGCTTGGATTATATACTATGTGAGCTACCATTTCTGACACTCACATGGGTTCTGGAGATTCACATGCAGCAAGCACTCTATACACTGAGTCATTTTTCTAGCCACAGCACTTTTTAAAACTTACATGACAGCTGAGCAAATAAGCTTTAAAAAACAACCATTTTGGGCTGGAGGGATTGCTTAGTGGTTATGGCATTTGCCTGCAAAGCCAAAGGGCCCTGGTTTGATTCAACAGAACCCATATTAGCCAGATGCACAAGGGTAGAAGGGGCATGTGTCTGGCGTTTGTTTGCAGTGGCTGGGGACCCTGACTTGCCCATTCTCTCACTCTGTCTTTCTCTGTCAATAAATAAATAAAAAAAATTTAAAGAAATCTTAAAAAAAAAAAACCATATTCATTTGATCTCAGACCACGATGTCAATCTTAAATCCCTTCTTTAAAGAAATTCGGAAAACATTCCTAATATAAAAGAAAACATTTCTAGATCAAGTTGATTTTTAAAATTTATAAGCTTACACTGAGACCACATATATCAGTATATTTATTCTAAATATTAAGCTATACCAGATTTTTTAAAAATATTATTTTAAAATTTTAAATTAAATTTATTTGATAGAGGGAAAGAGGAGGATAGAGAGAGAGAGAAAGAGAGAATCGATAAACCAGGGCCTCTAGCCACTATAAACTCCATCACCTATGGTATCTGGCTTATCTGGATACTGGAGAATCGAACCTGGGACTTTAGGCTTAGTAGACAAGTTCCTTAACCACTACACCATCTCTCCAGCCCAGTTTTCATCTTTTTAATATTGTATATTTTATCTCTCATCTAGTAGGATAATGCTCTTCCCTTTAATTTACTTGAAGTAGATTGTCACTTTGGAGTATCACTATGTGGGACTGAGACAGAAAAAGAACCTTCAACCTGGGGCACTGTCTGATGTGTAGATGGTACAGATTTAGTCCAGACTGAAGACATCTGTTTTAGTGACTTTAAAGGCTCTGACAAAACAACTTATACAAACAACTTAAAGGAGGAAAGATTTGCTTTGCCCCATGATTTTAATAAAAAAGGTTTCAGAACATTTTGGCAGAGAAGGAAGGCATGGTGGAGCAGCTCATTTCTCATCACAGTGGGCCTGGAAGCAGAGGAAACCAAGAGAAGGGAAATGCCAACACTAAAATAGCATTATTCTTCCCCTTCTTAAGATTTTAACAAGGATCTGGTCTATGAGATGTTGGTGCCACCTATATTCATTATGAGTCATCCCCCAAGGAAATGTTCTCTGAACACACCCTCACAGACCTACTTGACTGTGTAATCCAGGCCAGTTGACAACGAAGACTGACCATTTCAAGATGATTATGGAAGAAGGAAATGTCTTACAGAGGAAGTGTGGGTTCCAGCCATCTTTCCATTGTAAATGGAGACATTGTTTCAGGGACTGTTCCAAGGCTTTTTAGCAAGAATTGAGGCTGTATGTTGGTCTCAGATCAGAGGAGCTGAATCAAATTTACTATATATACATATTGACCTATTGGCTAGCGAGTTAAAGGTTGAAGGCCAAAATACCTAAGAGCTTCTTTGTAATATCTTTGTGTTGTTCTCCTTCCAGGAGAGACAGAGAAAAAAAAAAATCCAACAAAGAAAAGTGTTTCATTTTCCCCAACACTCTGTTAATCGATTGACTAAAAATATTAGCAATGGGAAAGAAAGTAGGAGAAAGAACAGGGTGTAGAACTGGACTGTAAGCCCTCAAGGTCAGCCCATAATGACACAGTTTTTCCAGATTCTACCTTGTAAAGGTTGGACCTCTTCCCAATTAGTACCACAAACTGGAGATCAAATACTCATATACATGAGCCTACGAGAGACATTTTAAGTTCAAAGCACTACATCCTGACCAGCACACCGCCCCCCATACTGGCTCAATGGTTATCTCAGGATATATAAAAAAAAAATGCATCTGATCTGATTTTTAAAGTCTCCATAGTCTTTACCCGTCCCAACACTGTTCAAAAGTCCAAGTTATAGATTCTTGTATGAGACACAATATAGCCTCTTAACTGTGAACCCTATACAAATAACTCACAAATTATATTTAAAAATATATAAAATTATATTTGAAAGTTGAATAGAATAAATATTCCCATTACAAAAATGAAGAAGTGAGGACATAGCAAGGAAAGAGTGGACCAAGGCAAGACTGAAACTCAGTGAGGCAAATACCAAATCCTGTTGCTTCATGCTCAGTTTCTAAGTGATAAAACTCACCAGGCTGCAAAAGGGTGGGGTAACTCTGCCCTTCCAGTGGTGCTACCTGTGGCTTCTCTTCTGGGATGGATACTCTCCAAGCCAACCGCTTTCGTCAGTGCTCAGCCCATCTCCCTGGCTTCTCCAGCATCCTGTGCCCTGCAACTTAATGTTGCACCTTCTCAGCTTCACTCAGTCATTTCTGAATATGGATTCTGAATAGAGAAATCCTTCAGCAATTACCCCCAGGCCATTTTTATTTTTCTTTTTAAAAACCGTTCTTATTCTTATTAGCTATAGAATTCAATGGATTGGATCTTGCTCAGAGAGCATCTTTCTTATTGTCTCAGTATAGGACAATAGTTCTGTCTTTAATGGTATGGACCTCCTTAATAATTAAAAGTCAAAATTTCTATAGTTCCCAAGCCTGGGACTTTACACTTGCTCGCATTACCTTTCTGCGAAAACTGTACTTTTTTTTCATAGCTTTCTACTCTGAATTTTGCTCTTTTGTTGTAGAACTGAAATAGGGAATCTAAGAGTAGCCACATCACAGACTTAATATTATTCTGCCATAGTATTACCTCCACCAAATATATCTGACCATTACTTTTAAGTTTAATTTTGCTCCAATTCTCAGAAAATTGGCAGAATAAAGTACTTGTTCCCCTCTGAAACCTCATAAATGGAACCTCCACAATACATTGTTCTCATAGAATTACAGTTTTCAAAATTCATCCAGAACATTGCTCAGCTCTGTTTAGTGCAGTATACAGATTCTCTAGCCCAAAGTTTCAAACACTTACACATTCCTCCTCTTAAACCAATTTCAAAGATTAAAATCAACATGGTTTGCTTTTACACAGGTACAACCCCACTTCTTGGTATAAATTTTCTGTGCCAGTTATTTTTTTTTAATTTTATTGCTGTGACAAATTACTCTGCCATAAACAGCATATGTAAGCAAAAGAATTTAATTTGGCTTACAAGGAGTAGTTTAATCATGGTGGAGAAAGCAGGATATGTTGGAGTAGTAATTGGCCATCAGAGGAAACATAAAGAGACAACATAATGTGGTGCTGAGTTATAACACCTCCAGGACTGGCCCTCAGGGGCACACTTTCTGAAGCAAGGTTCTGTCTCGCAAAGGTTGCACAACATTCTTTAAACTACCAGCTGGAGATAGAGTATTCAAACTGATGTGCATATAGGGGAATTTTGCATTTAAATACATTGGGGCCATGGGGGCAAAAAGGACATATGACTCAATACTGCAATGACCCTTGATATTGGCCTGGGTGGTGTTGCATTCTCATTTGATTCCAGTGGCCCGGAATCATTTACATACTATTTTATGAGGAAAGAATACTCTTACTGCTGTAAATGTTGGTCATTTAACAAATCTTACATATTTATCTCAGAGATGTGAGTTTCTATAATATATTGCATAAGGAATGTAAACCATAACTGCTTTTGAGGGTCCAACAGTTCATCATTATTACCTGTCCCTGCTCCTTTTTGTAGATGAGGACTTAAGCATGACATAAATTAATAACTCTACCCCCATATCACTAATTGACATTTGGATGATTACCAGTTGGGAATATTAAGAATAAAGTTACATAGAATTCCAAGTATTTGTGAGTAGTCAGATATTCTCACTACTTTTACATGTATGAAGGTAGGAGAATGCAGAGTTTTATGGTAACTGTTTGTTTTGATTCATTAGAAACTAACACAGTTTTTCTGAAATTGGGTTTAGCATTTTATGTCCTCATTATTTCTTAATTTTTATGAGTCTTTGGTTTGGTTAGTCATTTTGATATTAGCCTCTCTAATGTGTATATTTTATAGCTTGCTGCACATTTTGGCTAAATTTTTTTAAACAGTTATGTTAGGGACAATATTCTTTGATGAAGTGACTATTCAAAAACTGTGATCATTTTAATTGGGTTATTTATTACCCTATCTTTTACATAAAACCTTTTTTTGATGTGTATTATAAATATTAGGTCCCAATCTTTTGATGATCTTTCACTTTATTTGAGATTAATCTTTAAAATTAATTTAATATTATTTGACATAATATTAATTTTATTCTTCAAAGTATATTTTTTAATTCACAATGATGTTATGTTTTTAAATTTTTATGCATTGATTCTGTCTATAACAACATTTTGTTTAAATTTAAGCTTCAAAGACTTTATTCTATGTCTATAAGTGTTACTGCCTTGACTCTTACCTTTAGGTTTATGCTTATATTGAATATCAGATTTTGGGTTAGATGTATGGTTCACTGGTAGATCACTTACATGGAATGCAGCAGGTGAAAGAGCAAAAGATGAAGGGAGAAAAAATTTCCTTTCTAAGTTTATTAAACTCATGTGTTCAATTCATATATTATATATCAAGGGGAATAACATCTATTTTGTTTACTCATGAATTATGTTTATTATGTTTGTGTTGCTATGGCTTCAATTATGATGCTAAATCGGTGTGTGGTGAGATGAATATTTTTGACCTGCAGGTACTTCCACCATATCCCTTTCCTTCTTCTATTATCTTTTTATGTCGCTATCGTCCCATTTCTTCATCCCCTTCTTTCCAAATAATTCCTCATTTATTTTCATATCATTTTTATTTATCTAGATTCCACATGAGAGAAAAGATGTGGTTTGCCTTTGAGAGTCTGACTTTGCTTACCAAATGAAATTCTCCGTATTTTGTTGTCGTTGTTGCTAGCTGTCTTGTTCATTTTCTCATAGTTCTAGGCATCAAACATTAGGCCTCAGGCATGCTGGACAGAGGTTGCACCACTGTGCAGCTCTCAGCTTATTTGCTTGTGCTTTCTATTCTTGGGCTGCTAAAGATGTCCTCTCATCTCCCTTCTCTTCTGAGAAGTTGCATTTAACTTCTCTGATACTTTTATATATCTGTAGAAATTATGTGTGTGTGTGTGTGTGTGTGTGCATATACATATATTTTTTTTCTTTTTAATCTGGACTTTTAATCAGTTGATTTTCATATGTTGAAATGACTGTTTGTCACTGACATAAGCCCAAGTCGAACATGACATAATTATTATTCAGAAAGCTGAAAGATGGATTAAATTTGTTAATATTTAGTAAAGACTGTTGTGTCTATGTTAAAATAATATCAATCTGGTTTTATCTATTTTCTGATTTGGTATCTGTACAATGGTTGTCTCATAAAATGAATTGTCAATTTTTTTTTTTCCTGTTTCTATATCCTGGTAAGAATTTTACAGGATTATATTATATAAAACTCAATAATAAAGCAGTCTGTCCTAGATTCTTTTCCTGTGGGAAGAACATAAGTTACAAATTTAATTACAATATTAGGACTATGATCAAATTGCTTATATCTTCAATGATTATTATCCATCATTATTATTACATCCCTACAGTGCTTCTAAACCAATTTACTATTTACTAATTCATGTGCTGATATTTTATTTATTTATGTATTTATTTATTTGCAAGGAGGG
Source organism: Jaculus jaculus (assembly GCF_020740685.1). Taxonomy (NCBI): domain Eukaryota; kingdom Metazoa; phylum Chordata; class Mammalia; order Rodentia; family Dipodidae; genus Jaculus; species Jaculus jaculus. The sequence goes on from NC_059115.1 coordinate 60,659,817, forward strand.
AAGGAAGGTAGGCGAGATAGAGAGAGTGCACGCATGCATGTGCATGTGCATACACGTGTGTGTGTGTTGTGGGGGGGTGCTCCAGGGCCTCTAGCCACTGCAAACAAACTGCAGATACATGTCCCACTTTGTGTATCTGGCTTTATATGGGTACTGGGAATCAAACCTGGGCTTTCAGGCAAGCACCTTAACTGCTGAGCCATCTCTCCAGCCCTTGTTTCATTTCTTGATCTTGATAAGTCGTATCATCTTTCCTTTATCTTTGCTAATGTGACTTAAAAATTTAAAATTTTTCTGTGTGTATGTTATAAAACTTAGGGTTAGAGAGATGGCTTAGCAGTTAAAGGCACTTGCTTGTAGAGCCTGACAGCCTTGGTTTGAGACCCAATACCCAGATAAAGCCAGATGCACAAAGTGGCACATGTATCTGGAGTTTGTTTGCAGTGACAGGTGGCCATGATACACCCCATTCATTCTCTCTCTGTCTCTCTCTCTCATATCAATCAATCAATCTATCAATCAATATTTCTTAACAAGTAAAATCTTAGATTATTAAATCAAGACTTTTATTACATAAGTAGTTAAAGCTATGAATTTCTCACTGAAGAATTTTCTTACTTCCTTCACAACTTCTGTGGTGCTATGGCAGACAGTGGCTGATTTGATAAACCATTTTAACTCTGTAAATATCTGGAGAGTTTCCAGATTCCTCTCCGCTGATTTCTGGTTTAATTTTATTCTACTAGAGAAAACAGTTTGTGTGGCTGGAACTCTTTAAACTTGTTGAGACACGGCTAACAGTGATGGGATCACTTTATGTGCACTGATGAGATTCTTGTATTATTGTGTATGTGCCATAAAATCTAGTTGGCCATGTAGATATATATCTTATGTTTTGTATACGATATCATTCTCTGACATGACTTACCGTTAGTTCATGATTGTAGATGTAACTATTTCTATAGTTTGTTTTGACTAAATTCTTTGTTACATTTTGAAGAATAACAGGCACTCAGAGTTGTTATATCATCACCCTGTTAATGTTCTTTATTATTAATTAATGTAAAGTCTACTTTGTCTGATATAAACATGCCCACTCCAATTTAATTACATTTAAAGTCTCTTTTAGTCAGCAAATACATTATTGTTTTTTCTACTTGGCCCAATCTTGAGGTTATATTGATTTGATTATTGTGGTAGGATTTAATTGCACTATTTTTTTTGTTGAGACCATCTGCTTTATAAATTTTTACCTTGATTTCTTAATTCTTAAACTGGATAATTTGTAGAATATCATCTTATTTAGATTTTGTCTTTAATGTTTATATGTTTTCACATTCTTAGAGTATGCTATAGCATTAATAACATACATTTTATCTACAATAATCACATGCTATAATGTTCACAATTTGTTTGTATCACAGTATTAAACATTTAATTATTTGTATGTTAAATGAAGGAAAGTCTTTAGTAGTAAATTTTCCTTTTTATTTACCGTATCTTTCATTTTTTTTTTTTTTTCTGAAAAGTAGTATCTGGGTCACATCCTTTGAGCTTAAAAACCATGTTCTGATATTTGTCCTAAGGCTGGTATGTTGCATTAAATTTTCTTAGATATTCGTTTTCTAAAAATGTGTTTACTATTGTCTTGAATGCTACTTTCACTGGGAATAGAATCCTGAATTTTTTTTTTTCTTACCTTCCCTTTTTGAGTGCCTTAAAATATGTCTCCATTGGGGCCAGTGATGTAGCCCAGTTGATAAAACGCTTACCTAGCACAAGGCTCTGGTCCAGTCCTTAACACTGCATACAGACATTTTTACATTACTGATTTTTATCTATTTGACCATGGGAATGTTTATGATTTGAAGCTAACCCTGGGAGTTTGAAACTTAGTCCCCAGTGTGCTGTGTTGGGATGTGAGTGCTGCAGGGCACAGTTAGCTAACGAGGGCTCCATCATCACAATCGCATTGACGCCGCTGTTGAAAGCACTCGTGGGAGTGAACTCTCTTCTGTTGCTTTTGCCTTCCTGGTTTTTTTCCCCATGTGACAAGATAGTAACAAGACCCTTGGCAGGTGTGGGCTCCTTGATCTTGACATGGCAGTTTGTACAACTGCTAGCCAATAATACATTTCTGCTCACGATCAAATTGCTTAGTTTCAGGTTAATTTTCTCATTGCTGTGACAAAGTACCGGACAGGAAGCAATGTAAGGAAGAAAGTGTTCATTTTTGGCTTACTGTTCAAGGGTATGATCCTTAATTGTGGGAAAAGGGAAGGCAGAAGAAGTTTAAGGCAGCTGGTCCTATTGTGTTCATCACCAGGAAGCAGGGAAGTCAGACTATTAATTTTTAAGGCCCACCATTAGTGACCCACTTCCCCAGAGAAATCTACCTCATAAAGGATTCAACTTGGTCCAAATAAGAGCCACCCGCTGGGAATTCAGTCCTAAAAACTATAAACCAATGAGGACATTTCAGCTTCAGCTCATACCAATCCCTTCCAGGCAATGCCTCAAATAACAACCCTGCCCTCCCCGCAGAAAACACTACGCCCTACAGGCTCCGTCACCTCTCAATAGAGCTATAGGCTGGAGACTAAGTCTTTGGGGAATATTCCAGATCCAAGATACAGTGTTTCAGTTCTTGGACAGTCTCAAGCAAAGTGAATACTTTTCAGGTTATTTGAAATTTTGTTTTAGCAACAATAAAATCACAGTATTAGGACGTGATACCGCCCCATCAGTGCAGCTACCTGTCTGGCTTTCACTCCGTTTTAAGAGAAAATAAAAACAATACTCTGAAAACTATGTTCCCTCATTTCCCCCCCCCATTTTCTCTTTATTTCATCTCAGACATGTCTGTCTTCTTTTCAAGATAAGTCAAAAAATAACTCAAGATACAATAAATTATCTTTTTTTAAATAAAAGACAAACCTAAATGTTTAGGAATATGTTTAAAATTTTTCCTTGGAAACTGTGATTTTTTTTTTTTTTTTTCAGTCAGACCAGTGGACTTTTGACTTACTAACTGGAAAATTTTCTTGTGCCTCCGCTGGCCTGGGATGTTGATCATAGAAAAATGTGCCAAAAGGTATGAGAAGGCATTTCTTATTGTCCTATGAATTTTCCAGGCAGCGAGGAAAGAAAAGCAGCACTATTTTAACTCATTCCAATTTCAAATGCTACATAAAGCCAAAGAATCTTCCTGTGGTGTATGTTTAAAATTCTGTGGCCCTGTTGATATATTCACAACAGCAGGAAGGTATAAAACAAAGACAGAATATATATGTTCTTCCAGAAGAGGTTTATCTTCAGAAATCCAGCCTTTATTCATCACAGCCTGGAAATTCCTTGCAAGCTCACTTGGAGACAATCAGTGCAAAGTACCTTTGAAGAATTCTTAGCGACCACTGGCTGTGGTGGCATACTCCTTTAATCCCAGCACTTGGGAGGCAGAGATAGGAGGATTGCCGTGAGTTCGAGGCTACCCTGAGATTACATTCTTAACAACCAAAACAATAATTTATCTTTTAAAATGAAATTATGATTCTAAAGTCTTTTCCTCTATGCTTGGTGTATAGTGGGTTCTCAGTACATTTTGATGGTCTGCACCTTGTTAAACTGCTTTCATTGTTGTGATTACTCATCATAGAAGATTCCCTCTCATCTCTTCCATCCCATGAAGTTACTTCCTGGGGCCATATTTATTGTTGTCTCAGCTACTCAGGAGGCTGATGCAGGGGGATAGCTCGAGCCCAGGAGCTTGATGCTAGCCTAAGTAACAAAGGAATTCCAACTTAGAAATAGTCAGTGTTGAAACTCAGCTGTCCAGTCAGGAATTGCACTTTTGACTATGTTCCATGGAACCCCAAGCTCCATTCTCACCAAAATTAGTAGAGGTTATGTGTCCATTATTTGGGGGGGGGGGTGGGGGGGAGTGTTGGGGTGGGATGCAGGCTTCTAAACAGAAAACTGTGTACTTGTTTTTCCTGTATTAAGATTAAGGTGACCTTTTATTTTTAAAAATCATTTTTTGTTTGCTTTATTTATTTGAGAGTGACAGAAACAGAGAGAAAGGCAGACAGATAAAGATAGAGAGAGAGAGAGGGAGAGAGAGAGAATGGGTGCACCAGGGCCTCCAGCAGCTGTAAATGAACTCCAGATACATGCACCCCTTGTGCATCTGGCTAACGTGGGACCTGGGGAATTGAGTCTCGAACCAGGCTCCTTAGGCTTCACAGGCAAGTGCTTAGCCACTAAGCCATCTCTCCAGCCCAAGGTGTCCTTTTTTTATACACTAGGCCTTGAGAATGTCTACCTCGGATACTTTTGTGGGCAATAGTAAAACCTCTATATCTTTGGATCTTTATCTGTCACCATAGCTAAATATGTCAACTAATACAACGTGGATATTATAAACAAGAACTTCCTAGGGGATAGCTTAGAAAAGTCAGCAAACTGACAAGGAAGTGTGGACGTGGTGAGGAAAAAGAATTGGGAAATTTATAATGTTAGGACAGTATAATTTTTTATATATGCCAGATATAATATTAAATAGCTTATCTTTTAATTTCATTTTTCTAGTTTCTATTGGTTCTTATAAAATATTGTATGATGGATGAGTAACTTTTATACAATTCATTTCTTTCTTTTACTTTATGTTCTAACAAATTATTTCTTTTGCACGTGTGTGTGTGTGTGTGTGTGTGTTGCATATGTGTGTATGTGTGGATTTGCATGCATATGCAGGCATGTGGAGGTCAATATCCGGAGCCTTACTTCATTGCTCTCCCCCTTATTTTTTTGAGAATTGATCTCTAAATGAACCCAGAGCTCTTGCCAATTTGGTTAAACCTGCTAGCCAGCAAGGCCAAGGGATTCTCCAGTCTCTGACTCCCCATTGTGACCACACCTGGCATTTTCAGAATGTTCTGGGGACCTGAACTCAGGTCCTTATGCTTCTGTGCCATGGATTCCAAAATACAGTCCTTCAATACAGATGGTTACAGTGACATTTCATTGAAGGTTGCTACTGCTCCTTCTAGAAGTCACTATCTGATTCTCTCATGCTCTGAAGTTCTGGCTCATGCCTAAGCATGATCAATGATCTTCTCGCTAAGTACAGAGCCTCTTTCAAGCCAAGGGCAGATTACGTGACACACTTACCATGGGTGCCTTCTTGCAGTTTTGGCCTCTCTCTGCCTGAACTGCCTTCACTTAACTCTTTCCCACATCAGGTGAGCATTTGCCTTTTCCTCCAGTGCTCTTGGTACCTTTGCTAGCTGAAGTAAATGGAGTTGTTCCCTCTGCAGCTTTCTTTGAATTCCAGCCCGTGATGCTCTTAGAGATTTGTCCCATTTGCATGTATTTTCTAATAGAGATTTTTCATTAAGATTGATTTTTATATTAAAAGTAAATGTTTTCTTTTTTTAAATTTTTTTTGTTCATTTTAAGTTATTTATTTGAGAATGACAGAGACAGAAGGAGGCAGAGAGAGAGAGAATGAGAATGGGCACGCCAGGGTTTCCAGTCACTGCAAACGAACTCCAGATGCTTGCGCCCCCTTGTGCATCTGGCTAACGTGGGTCCTGGAGAATTGAGCCTTGAACCGGGGTCCTTAGGCTTCACAGGCAAGTGCTTAACCGCTAAGCCATCTCTCCAGCCCAAATATTTCAAATATAGACTTTGTCATTTAAATATTGTGAATGCTGTCTGTATTGCTGATATTATAAAGATGATTTTTTTGTACTTTATAGTAATGAGTAGTCGTGTAAGTATGCATATCCTGTAGACATGGAACATTTGAACAGGAGAGAATCTGTTTGCAAGTTTCTTTTAATGTTGATATAATAACTTCATGACATGACAATATGGCAGGTATCCTCTTAATATCCAATCATTAGCATGCTATTGCAACTATATTTTTCCTTCTGTAGCAAATCTCTCATTCCTCAAAGGCAGTGAAATGATACCTATACTTCCTCTCTTTAAGAATAAATTAATATTCCTTATCTTCACTTCCTATATGGTATACATTATGTAAATGACACTGAATAAATGGTCTCTTTAGGTTTTTGTACTGTTCTTAAAGGCAAGAATCTACTCATAAGTAAAGTGAGGATTTTAACAGAATTTTATGGCTATCCTGTAGTTACTTTTATCATTATAGACAGGTGACTGGTGACCAATAAAAGTGCCAAGTTTTACAGAACCAAGAGGCCTGTCCCCTACCATGCTCCTCTTAGTTTTTCAATGAACTTGAGCAGTTTCGCAGCCTTGCGGAGCCTCAGCCCTGTCCTTTGTTAAGATAGGCCTCTCTGCTCTGTGCTGCCTGACCCTAGAGGTGGGCGAGCCTCCCCTTGGCTTGGTCTAGATCCAGCCAGGCCGAGCCGAGCAGAGCAGAGCCCCTTAACTCCTGCTTTCTACATGGGCTCTTTCTCTACGAGGCAGGAGCTCTTTGAACTTTCATTTTTGTCCTTTCCATGGTTTTCCCAGGCCCACCACGTGGGCTCTCAACCCACGTGGGTGTTTGTCCTAGATTCTGTACTTCCCTAACTGTACTTCCCTAATTAAGTATAATAGTTTAATAATTATTTTAAAATGCCTCTCATAACTTTAAATGTCAAAGATTAACCAAATACTGACAATTGCTTGGCCAATATTAGGTAAATTTTGTGACAATCACCAGGGCAACCATATGAAAGCACCAATTTAAAAAAAAATATTTTATTTTTATTTATTTATTTGACAGAGGGACAGAAAGAGAGAGATTGAGAGAATGGGCATACCAGAACCTCCAGCCACTGGAAACAAGCTCCAGATACCACCTTGTGAATATGGCTTACGTCGATCCTGGTGGGGAGTCCAATATGAATCCTTTGGCTTTGCAGACGAGCACCTTAACTGCTAAGGCAATCTCTCTAGCTGCAAAGCACTATTCTTGATCTAGTCCAATTCCAACTGTCCTATGCATCTTATTGAAGCCTGCAATATAAACTTAGCAAATTTTACCAAACAAGGAACTTGCACTGTAGCCTCAGCTTCAGGTCACCCATGGCTCTAGACCCCTCTCCACGTGTCAGTCCCACTCACATTAGTTGACGTAAAGGCTAAGGGCCAAAAATGGAGTCATCCTAGAAGATGATTGAAAATACCTTAGAAGAAATGTGTCTGATGTCATAAATCTAAACAAAAAGCCCTACTAACCATTCTGCATTGCTGCACCTTACAGCAGTGGTTTTCTCATGTGCAATTTCCTTTTAGTCCTCACCAGAGACAGAAAGGTTCCCTTCATGGTGTATGCCAGGGGAGGGTGCTGTAGTTTCATCTTCTTCAAGTACATTCCTAGGAAAGGGAATATCTTATTCTGAGCCTGGTATGAAGGCACTCACAGGATCATGAAAAGTATATTCACAACATAGAAACACTTAAAACTCTCATGCTAAGCTGTCACCATTCCTTACCAATTTTGAATTCACATGTCTTGTTGGCCCAGCTTCTCATCTCAGCATTGTCCCTGAACCATATTTGTTTCATCTTCTCTTTTCATTCAAACCCATTTTTATTTTTAATAAGAAGATCCATTTTTTTTTTTTTAATAAGAGAGAAGTAGTCAAGAGAACCAGAGAAAACAATGAATGTTTCCACTGGAGATTGCATGGGCTCCTGACAAGATGCATTCTGCATGTCACACTCTTAGTTGAGAATTTATTAGAGTCAGAGCAGATGTAGTAGTGTTATATCGCAATAAACACTGCATAATTTGAAAGGTTGTGAAGTGTGTGTGCATGTGTGTTTTATGAGAACAATGAAGCCAAGTGTTTGTAGATGTTAAGGCAGTATTATAGAAATCAGAAGCAATAATATTATTAAAAGGAAGGTAAAACTGTAAATCTATTTTCATTTTTAAGCAGTAATAAAATGATGCCATGAGGAACTGTCCGACGTATAGGGTAGTAGAAGAAAAACAATCCTACCAATTTGATGTTCTATTGATGAAAACACAATATTGGGAAGGCAAACATATGAAGGCGAGAGTTGCAGTTACCTTCTGGGATGCTGGCACAAGACATCCAACTAAAACCGGCTTGTTGGAGGAAATCATTCATTTTGGCTTGTAGGCTTGAAAGGAAGCTCCATGCTGGCATGGGAAAATGTGGCATGACCAGAGGCTGGGCATCACCTCCTAGCCAACATCACGGGGATAAACAACAGCTGCAGGAAAGTGTGCCAAATACTAGCAAGAGGGAACTGGCTTATAAGAGCCATCAGCCCACCCCAATAACACACCTCCTCCAAAAGACTCCAATTCAAAGACTGCCGTCAACTGAGGGTCTGACATTCAGAGCACGTGAGTTCTGTGGAGGACATCTAACTCAAGCCACCCCAGCGAGTAAATTTTACCAGAGAAAGCACTGACCACATTTTTATTTTATTTTATTTTATTTATTTACTTTTTAAAATTTGATTTATTAGTTTTTTTTCCATCAAATACAGGCAGTTTGGTACCATTGTTTAGGCTCATCTATGATCTACCCCCTCCCATTAGACCCTCCTTGTAAGCGGATGCAGCCTGTTACTGTCTGCAGCCAGCTCTGCCTCTTTCCAATTCCCTACACATCGCATCTCTGTTTCACTTGTCTTTGGTATGTGTAGTACCTGATGTCTTATTTTCTTTACCAGAATACCTTCAAATTTTCCCATTCATGCAGGAATTATTGTGAATGCCATTTGGTTCAGACTGTTTCATTTCTGAAGCTTCTAGCCAGGTCCAGAGGTGAACAGATCTACTTGGTAAAGACTATATCACTGTTCTGGTCAGGAATCCAACCCTGGAGAATTCCTACTCTGATGACCATCTCATTTTCCGACTTATAGGCCTGTATTCTTATTGATCTCATTGTTAAGTGCAATAGTGCCATTTTGTTAATACTAAAAATAAATAAATAAATAAATATATCCTTACAATTGGCTAAGCACTAATGATGTGCTCTATAGGAAATGATGGCCTGTAGACAGCTTTTCATGTAACAAAGCATGTTAAATGATACAGCAGTATTAAAAGTAATGTTCTGTTGGTCAGTGTTTTACATTTTGTTCTCGGGAAATAACAGGTATGCACCACGTTACATCCTGTGGACACTTATTTTCATGTCCTTTTCCAATGTAAGAAGGCGTAAATTTGAGACAAAAGCTTTGAGTGGAAATTAAAAATGCTTTACAGACATCTTTTCTAAGATTGGCCTTATTGTAACAGGAGCCATTATTAAATTTATTGGACACTTGCTATATGCCAAGTACACTGTTAATAATGTTTTATCCTCAGTGTGGAAAATATATCATTATGCCCCTTGACATTCAAATGATGATTAAATCCCACAACTGCCGAGTGGCTGACCTGGGAGGAAACCCAGGCTCCTTATTTCACATTTTATGTCACCGTTCTGCGCACTGCAGTCTGCTGTGCCTTGAGGACCACTGCTGTCGATGAACTGTGAGACTTTATAGAGTCCAGAAGTGAAAAGTGACCCCAGGGAGTTCTGGCTAAAGGCTATCATCGTACTCTAGAAAGCATGAAGTCTATGGAGTACACGAGGTCAAAAGCAAAGTGCATTTATTTATTTTTTTTAATTTTTGAAATTTATTTTGAGAGTGAATGAGAGAAAGTGGCAGAGAGAGAGAGAGAGAGAGAGAGAGAGAGAGAGAGAGAGAGAGAGAGCGAGCATGTCAGGGCCTTCAGCTGCTATGAACGAACTCCAGTCACATGTACCCCCTTGTACGCATGTGCAATATTGTGCGCTTGTGTCATTGTGCATCTGGCTTGCGTGGGACCTGGAGATTCGAACATGAGTTCTTAGGCAAGTGCCTTAAGCATCTAAGCCATCTCTCCAGCCCAGGAAGTGCATTTAAAGATGGGTCCAAGTAGTTTACTCTTTATAGTCACTTATTAATTGCCTCCTCAGCACACATTTCCCCTTCTCATCTCTGTATGAAAATGTTAAGTTTGCCAGACATTATTTCTGTACAAGAATCTCCCCCCTTCACACACTTTCAGTATTGTGAGTGGACTTTTAATTGGTTGTATCCATAAATCTATTACAAACACCAAACCACAGTGGGACTCTGGTATAATTCTAGATAATCACAACAGCAACACTCAGTTCTGTGACTTTTGTTTCAACTGTGGGAAAAGGCAGCTCTGTGGCCTGTGGAGTGTCCAGGCAGATGCGTACAGTCTGCGAGATGATACGGTGTGCGCTTGGGGGGTATGAGTCGTGAGGCAGTCAGCACTGGGGAGGTTGGTGGGCAGTCTTGGCTTGGCTCCGGTGGTTCAAAAGTAACATCATGTCAGCTGTCTAAACAATAAAGTGTACTCCTGTCATAAAGGCCCATGATCAAGCTTATGTGAAGCATTCATTTGTTTGTGCCAAAAAAATCCCTTTCATTCTTTAAATGAATTGAAATTCTTTAAAGCTTGAGTTATATTCCCTTGCAAATGAAAGTCATGACTAAACCCTTCATAAGATCCAACCTGTTGTACCTTTTCAGAGGTGAAAGTGGAGGTATGGTTTTCCACGTAGATGCACGACCAAAAAAAAAACAAACAACAACAAAAAAACTTGCTGGAAAGCATATATAATGAGAGGCTCTAAAACAAATATTGCCAAAAGGGAACTAATTTATTGTGTATTGAATTTTTAACATATGTCAGTTATTGCCATGGAAAACCTTATGTAGTGTTTTTAACTGCATGAAATTAGACATATGACTAGTTAGTTCATGTGTTACTGATGAGACTTAAGAAGTCAGACAAGTTGCATTTGGTCAAATAGCTAAGTAACTGATGGGGTGCTTGTGTAAAATTAATGTCTTTCCTGACTAGAAAGCATATGTATGTTTATTTTGCTATGTGATAAGAATCTTCAATATGGAAACCAAAATAGCATGTATAGCTGACCAGTGGGGAAATCATGACATATATGGATAAGACAATTTTGTAGGAGACCCACACTATTTTATCTTTTTTTTCTGAATATCTTTCAAAATCCACCACATTAACAAATTAGAGTGGTTTTAATGTTGTGTGTGCTGAGGTGGGTGGTTTGCTACTGAGTCATTGCTCCATGCTAGTAAGGCGTTCTTTCAATCCCAGCGTATTTATTGGGATCGTCATCTGTCTCTATGAACAAACCATATGTCCCTATGTCTCCATTTTTATAGATTTAGTAGAAAACTGACATAACAGTGAAGACAACTTTATGCCTTTGAGAAACAAGTGTCTGCATTTAGGTCATTGAGATCCATAATTTATTCATCTAAAATTTTTAGCAAATTTCTAGCAAAAGTCAATTAACTCTGAATAAAATGTTCAACTATCTGCTAGATATTTGTATTAGTAGTATGATGTGGCTTATAAGGCCTAGCTAATATGTTACTCTTCTCCAGGTTTCCAGTGTTTTGATAGAGGGAAAAGTGCTTGCACCTCAGGATCACAACAAGCACGGTTGTCCATACCACCGAAAAGAAATGCAGATGAGTGAAGCAGAAGAAATATAAAGCTCCAATCAGAGCGAAGCCAGGATAGAAGGAAGTGTCAAATAGATGTGGGCAATTTATAACCCAGTGTTTTATTTCAAGAGCTCCTCACCTTTAGAAGAATCCAGCACCCTAGGACTGTCCATCCACACTCTGGTTTAAAAGCCACCGATGAACCCATGAGACAATCAGCCTTGTGTCCTTCACCCACAGTCAGGGGAGTTTAGCACGGGTGCTCCGATGCTCTTCAAGCACTCTTTACATTGGCATCAAGACAAACAAACAAAGGATGGAAAAGCCCTATGTCTTAGGTTGTTGGAAAAGCCATAAGGCCAAGTCCAGGGCATCCACGTTGACAAGAAAGAGTACTGTGAGCACAGCGAAGCCCAGATGTCACGTCAGGCAAGCAAAGGAAGGAGTCATGAGTGGATCACAGTGACTGATGTCACACTTCAAAGCAGGCCTTTGAAGCTGAATAGACGCGCCAACAAGGCTTTGTCATAGGACACAACAAACGCTTTCAGAATATACATTACTAATCTAATCTGTCACAAGTTGCCTTTTACCTATGAGTAGCTAGCTATTTTTAATTTGTCAAGGAAGATTACCTTCTTGATCATGGAAATGGAAGCTTTTCATGTAATTTTCTTGGTCCTGATCACTATCAAATAATTACAGGAAATTACTCTCATGGGTGTTCAAAAGGCGTTTTGTGTGTGTATGTTTATGCCATTTAAACTTATTTTGAATGTGTGGATTCGTGTGAGGTAATGGATGTGTTTTAATTACATTGGAATTGCCAGTCTTTGTGACTAAGGCACACAGTCTTCCACTGATAGGAAAGGCAATCTTTACATTTTTAACAAGGGCTATCTCGAGCTCTGACTTACTGACATTACATTTCATACCAAAATGTTTTGGAAATTCTGTGGTGGACACTTAGAATATGTATTCTGAGCAGAATATAACTGTGCTTCTCTATTGCCTCAGAGAAACGGGGTTTCCGATGGATTTGCTGAAGTGAAGGTCGGGGGTGAAGCTGTAACTGTGAGGTCATGAGAGTTGCATGACAGTAACCACTCTCAGTTCTCAGCAGAAGCCAGAAGAGATGTGATGTCGATTAAGTCCCTTCAAGGAAGAAAAGTTATGTAACAACATTATGAATTAACAACCCGCTGTAGATCTGTAATCATTATAGCCTGGAAGACGTTCAAGATCTTACACATTAACCAAACACTGTTCTTGCTAAGGGAACTTTTGCTTCTGGCAAATGTTGACTGAATGACTTGAGTCGTCAACTGAGGACTTCCAGGAGAAGAGTGGTAACTCACATGGAAGAGATCAAGCCTATAGATAATGGATTCTTCTCACTAGAGGTAAAGGTTTCTTCCTACTTGTCAGAGAACCAGTATGTGGAGGAGATGAATCTCTGTGGCTTCCAGAGAATAAACACGCAGATAGTGCTTGTGCACACCAAATTACTTGTGGATAAGCACTAGTAAAAGACAAGAAGTGAAATGTACTTTCATATCCCCCAGTAGATACAGAACAGTCCACATAATCGATCTATAACAATAATCCTATCATTTTTTTTTTGGCCTAACTTGATTTGAATTAGTGAAGATCTTGCCTAAAGTGGGGATCTTATCTCCAGCAAATGACCTAGATGTAGGATCCGCATCACGTGTTGGAGACATGTCCGTATAGAAAAAATACTGAGGCTTCTGGCTGGTTAAGCAGTAAGGCTGTGAGAGGGGCTTGCAGATAGATGACCGTATGGATTCACAGAATTCTATCAGATGTTCACAGAAACACTAAAACCAATGTTTCCACAACTATACCATACAATCAAAAATGAAGAAATGCTCGTACACTGTTCCTACGAAGCCAGTTGCAGCAGTTTCTTCTTGTGGCTGGGACAAAACGCCCGACCAGAGGCAGCTTGTGAAAGAAAAGGTTTTGTTTCGCTCTACAGTCTAGAAGGCAAGCTTCATCATGGTGGGGAAAGCCTGACGAGGACAGGCAGCAGGGCATCGCATCAGAGCTCCCGAACATCCAGAGCACTGAGCTGATCAACCTCAAGGTCCGCCTCCGGGACGCACCCCTTCCAGCAAAGCAACACCCCCCAAAGCTGGGGATCAGATGTGAGACCTAAACACAAGGAGACACTTTGCATCTGAATCGTGACGCCGTTGTTCCTCGAACACCAAAGCCAGGTAGAGACACACCCCAAAAGCAAATCATAGACCAGTCATCCTGATGAACATAGAGGCAACGTTGCTCAATAAACTCTTTGCAAAGTGAATTCAGGAAGACATAAAGAAGATCGTATACCAGAATCTAGTGCACTTAGTTCCAGAGAGGCAGAGATGGTGCTACATATGCAAGTCGATATGATAACACATCACGTAAATAGATTCAAGGACAGAAAGTATATGATCATCTCAACTGATGCAGAAAAGGCATTTTATGAAATCCAACATCCCTTCATGTTAAAAATCTCAGAGCCATCAACAGCCTTAAACTGACCTGGATTCTGTTTCTTCCATAACAAACCTGAAAGGCAAGATATGACCATTTGTTCAATAATGGTCTGAATGTGACAGGAGCAACCAACTGCTTTCTGACTGAATTTGAGGCCCACTCTACAGGAGGGAAGTTATGCCTTACACTGTAAATCTGTCCAAAGTCTGTGGCTAAGGACCTAGAATCTAGGGGGAAACCCAGTACTTTGGATATGCTAAATGGGCAGTATGTCAAGCTACCTCCTCAGTAACTATTTTTGCTTCCATAGATTATACCTGCTTACAACCTGAACACATAAGTTTCTTTATGCAAATGTGGAAATGAATACTGAGATCCATAGATCGTAAAGTTACCAAGAGTAAGTGACTAGTTTGTGCTCAGTCCTACATATGCTAGTCTCTAGTTTAAAAAAAAAAAAAAAAACAAGAACAAACAAACAACCAAAAATCCCTCCCATTTATGATTAAGTGAGTGTGGGGGATAGACTCTTGTGAGTCACTGTTCCATTAGAAAGTTTCTGAGAAATTCTCCCAGATCTACCTTCTCACCACAGGTGTCCTGGACTTACAGAAATCCTTCACAACTTCTGGTTTTTAGGTAGAGTTTGGCAGTCTGACTCAGGTACTTAGAGTTGCCCAGCAAAAAATAGACCATATATTAGGGCATAAAACATTTATCCACAAATTCAGAAAAACAATGACATAATTCCCTGCATTATAGCTGACCACAATACATTAAGTCTAGAAAAACAACAACAATAAAAACTGTAAATCAACAAGAACCATAGCCATAACAGAAACCACACCAAATCCTAGAGGCTGAAGAATACTGTTAAACAATGAGTGGGGTTGTGGAAGAAGTCAGGAAAAAAAAAATCAGTAAATTTGTTGAACTGAATGACAATAAACACACAACATACAGGGCTGGAGAGATGGCTTAGTGGTTAAGCACTTGCCTGTGAAGCCTAAGGACCCTGGTTCAAAGTTCTATTCTCCAGGACAAACACAGGTCAGATGCACAAGGGGACTTATATCCCACCAATGCCCTCCAACCCCTGACATTCAGTCTCTCCACCAACCTGTCTGGAAACCCTTTCTCTTTTCCTATTCCATTTGTTCTCTTTCATAGTCTCACTCTAGTTTTAGGCCCATATTCCAGATAGATAGATAGATAATATATAGGTTGATAGATAGATGCCAGATAGATAGATAGATAGATAGATAGATAGATAGATAGATAGATGTTAGGTGATAGATATAAATTTTGGGAGAAATTACACAACACTATTATACTGAGTATAGCCAATACATATTTAATAAATGTATAATGAAATTAAAGGTAACCAAAAAATTCTTAGCTAAACAAATGCATCTGGAGGTATCACCATATTTTATTTTAAAATATATTAAAAAGTCATAGTAACTAAAATAGACTGGTACTGGCACAAAATAGTCACATAACTCAGTGGGATAGAATAGGAGACTCATCTCTAAATACAAGAAACTGCAGCTACCTCATCTTTGACAAAGGGGCCAACAATACACACTGGAGAAAGACAAATGGTGCTGAAGATATTGAATAACCACATGTAGAAGAATGAAAGTATATTTGCTTCTCTCACCCTGCATATAAGTCAACTCTAAATGGATTAAAGACCTCAATATAGTACCTGAAATTCTAAAAAGTCTATAATTAAAAAGTAGGGAGAACACTGTATGATATAGGTACAAGGAAAGACTTTTGAATAATATACTAGTACCCCAGGAAATTAGATCAACACTCAGTCACTGGAACATCATGGAACTTAAAAAGCTACTGTACAGACAAGCAAACCACCCAAGGAGTCAGTAGACATCCCACAGAATGGGAGAAAATTTTCATAAACTATACTTCTGACAAAGCTCTAAAATCTAGAATCTATAAAGAACTGAAAAACACTAAATAATAAAAAATCAAAAAATGGGGTAAAGAATTGAATGGATAATTCTCAAAGATAGAAATGCAAGTGCTCATTACATACTTAAGGAGATATTCAACATTTTTAGTCATCAGAGAAATGTAAATAAAAATGAAAATGACTCTGTGTAGCAGACAGATTCAGGTTCACTAAGATAAACTTTCAGACAAGGCACAGTTATGGAGGAAGGAAAATTTATTGAAGCTTATAGATCCAGGGGAAGTTCCATAATAGCAGAAGAAGCTGGCCTGCCTTCACAGGCCCAAGCAGAGAGAGAGATTGAGAGAGAGAGAGAGAAAGAGAGAGAGAGAGAGAGAGAGAGGCACAAGCTAAAATGTCAAAAGCCACAGCACAGCACACTTCAAGAACTCCAGCTAGGCACACTTTGCATATCTTTAGATTGCAATCTGAAACCCACCACCACACCTTAAGATCGGCCCAGTGACATTGCCTCCAGCAGGTGGCTACAGATGCAAACTACAAACAAACAACTGAATATATTGAGGGCCACCTATTCTATTCAAACCACCACACTCTGAGATTTCATCTCATTCACTCATAAAAAAAAAAATAAAATCAATATACTTGCGAGCCTGTGGGGAAAAAGGAATCCTTACCCACTGCTGGTGGGAGTGAAAACTAGTATAATCACTATAAAAATCATTACGGAAACTCCTTAAAAATATGAAAATAGATCTACCATTTGACCCAGCTATATTGTTTCTTGGCATATATCCTAAAGACTCTGGTCTTTACTAGAGACACTTGCTCAATCATATTTGTTGCAACTCTATTCACAATAGCTAGATACTGGAATCAGTTCAGATGCTCATCAACTGATGAATGGATGATGAATATGTGGTGCTTATGCAGTAAAATTCTACATAGCAGTAAGACAAAATGAAATAGTCAAATTTGTAGAAATATGAAGGGAGTTGGGAAAAAACATCATTTTGAGCAAGATCATGTAGACATAGAAAGACAAATGCCATATGCACTTTCTGATGTGTGGTTCCTAACCGGGATCAAGTGGAAATAAGTGCAGATGCAGTTAACATCAGGAATATGGGCATAAAACTAAAGTGAGACCATGAAAGAGAAGAAATGGGGTAGGAAAAAAGAAGTAAAGGGTTTACAGACAAATTGGTGGAGAGACTTAATGTCAGGGGTTGGAGGGGATTGGCGGGATATGAGGTGGGGAGGATGAGCAAGGAATTACACAAAAATTAAGACAGCATTAAGAATCAGTTCCACGGGAACCCTCATTCTGATTAGTATTCTACAAGATACCAATTAATGGAGGAGGAGGCATAGTCTGGACAGAAGATAGAAAAAGTTTAACCTTACAACCATAGCCTTTGGCTGGTAAATCCAAGGCCCAGAATTGGCTTACCTCCCATAGTAAACTGCTGAACAGGGAGACCACATTGTGCAATCGTGACATGTAACCTCTACAGGTAACCAGCTGTTCTCTTCTTGGACATTCGGCTGGCTCTATGGGTGGGGACTCATATCTGGTAGTGGAAACCATTCAAAGTCCCATGGTCAGGAAAGAGTTGGTTGTCATACCAAATATCAGCAAAACAACTTTGCATACCTCCTTTAACTCAAATTGTTCTCAATCTTGGAGAATTTTTTTTTTTAATTTTAAAGATAGCAGAGAAAATGGAGGACAGCCTAGATCAACTGATAAGACAAGAAGATAGCTGAATGTTCACCATGAGCCTTTCCACATCTACCACATTGTCCAGGGTCCAGGAGACATTGCAGAAGAAACAATGTCATGAGCAGAAATCTGGCAAGTACACAGCTCAGCACTAAATCAGACCCCCAATAGATTATCATAAACCTATTGAGAAGGCCCTCCAGAGCATTGGGAGTTGGGGTGAAAGAGTAATAGTATATAAACTATTATGCTATATATAAAATAAAATTTAAAATGTGTTTATTAATTTATTTGAGACAGAGAGAAGGAGGAAGAGACAGAGAGTATGAGTGTTATCAGGGCCTCCTGCCACTATAAACAAACTCTAAATTCAGGTGCCACTTTTTGCATCTGTCTTTATGTGGGTCCTGGAGTGTCAAATCTGGGCCATCAGGCTTTGCAAGCAAATGTGTTTTTACCACTGGGACATCTCTCCATTCCCTCTGTGGATTTTTTTCAAGCCTTCCCTTAAAAATTAGTGAGTTTTGTCTGAATAGGTTGTTGAGTGGGATGAATGGAAATTTCAAATCCTCTGTCCTCTATCGTGAATAACACCTAAAATGTTTTCCATTCTATTATTTGGGTTTTGAAGTTTGATTATTCTTTTGAATCCATAGAATTCTTCCACACTTCCACAGTTGAGGGATCAATCAAGTGTTTATGAGATCTCACATGTCGATTTTGGACTTCACCTTATAATTAAGGCTCCATCCTTTTCTGAAATTTGGTCTCTCATGTGCTAGCAGCTCTGGCAATGTTACAACCCATCTTCTGTCATCAGTGATGCAACAAATCACATGTCAGCCTCCTGTCCTTCCCTCAGCTTGGCCAGTGTGCATAGTGGTTGGGATCTTTATACTGGCATTCATTCTGTTCACATTTTCCAGCTCCACACAGATTATCATGTCTGGCTTATTTTCTCCATTCTTATCTCAAATTATAAGTCACTCAGAGAGAAGCTTTCTGTGGCCATGTGATTTCAAGCCTCATCCACATGAATTAATTTGCTTCCTATCACTCATATAAAAATGTCATCGCTTATAAAACAGCACTATCTGAAATGATTTACTTTCCTGTTAACATGTTTGTGATATTTAATTTCCACTAGAAATTAAACTCTAGGAAAGCAGGAACAATTGAATTGTCCATTCTCTTACACAGTAGAGTGTAGCATAATATCTGATAAAAAGTTAACACACAATATTGACTTGATGAATTGTATGTATAAATAACAGGTAAGTCTTGGCAATATTAGGGGAAATGAGATCAACTAATTTTTGGCAGGTATATGAATCATACCTCCATGTGCTTTGGTCCTGTTTAAATGGCATTTCCCCCACCACCACTCAGATTGTGGATATTGCATTGTGGGCATAGCCTTCAGTTATTGGGGAGAGGCAATGTCTCTGTGTATAATGACACAACTTATGGCTCTAACAATCTTTTCACCCCCTCTTCTGTGAATTTCCCTGAGCCATGTTGGGTTCATTTTAGGTTTATTTCAATGAACAGAGGTCTTGTGTGTCTCTGTGTCTCTGGATATCTGGCTTTGCAGGAATGGCATGTTCTCTGTGTCTGTCTCCTTCACCCTTGTGCTGGTATCAGGTTCACCAAGAAAGCATCTCTTGCTCATTTCCCCACTAACTCTATGGCTTCAGCTGGTGCCTTGGTGTGATGCAATGGGCTGATTCTTTCCTCAGGTTAGGCATCCATCTGAAAAAGAGAAGCAAATTCTTCAATGGAGAGTGAGGTCAATGCAAGATATGTGGATACCCATTACTGTTTTAGAGAGAATTTAATAGGTGTAGGACCTCTTGCAGCCCACTATTGGTGGGAGCTTGATATTGGAGAGCAGGCTTATTTTTGGATATGGTTCTGACCTGTTTCCCTGTTCTAGGTACGGGTTCTGTTCCATTGAGTGGATCAGTTAGCAAAATCCAGAGCAGTTGGTAACCCACCATGGCTGTGTGTCACAATTGCACTGTGTGAGCATCATGTCAGGTTGATTGCTGTTGAGCATCTTAGACCATGAGTTGCTTAGACAGATGTTGATAATTTTCCTCCAATCACTCATGTAACACCTTGTGGCACTAGACAAGCTATTTGGGGATTAAATGTGGGCTTTTAATTATAGTACTTTTTTAAATTTTTTATTTATTTACTTGCAAGTGAGAGATATAAAGAGAGAAAGAGAGATTGGGAGTAGCAGGGCCCTGAATCCCTGCAAATGAACTCCAGATGCATGCACCACCTTGTACATCTGGCTTACATGGGTCCTGGGTAATTGAACCTGGGTCCTTTGGCAAATGCCTTAACTGTTAAGCCATCTCTTTAGCCCTTAATTATAGTACTGACATGCTGAGCCAGGTCCCATATTTATAGGCCAACATCAACCCATATGAATGCCTGTGATTATAGCATCTGCCCTTTGATGGTCAGGATTTGCTCTCTTCCCAGAAGTTTCTCACTTCAAAGTAACTAGCTGTCAGCACTTTACCTGCCCAGCTGCATTTTAGAAGAGTGACAGCCCAGGATAGGCCAGCAAATGCCTTTGGGTGTCATGCTCTAACCTTCACGACTCCTGCCGAACTATGTCAGAAAACAAAATAATTTGACTCAAGAAAGCAGAACCATGTAGAGGCTGAAATTCTGCCACAAATGTATATAACCTTTAAAAGCAAATAGAGAAATATGACTAGATATTATCAAACAGTTTGTTCAAAAAATCCCAGTGCAATGGGCTTTCTCCTCTTTGTAGTAGTACATCTTATAATATTTCATCTTGAATAGATCTGTGCTTTTCTCTCAACTGTTTGTGAATTTTTTTTTTTTTTTTTGTGCCTGTGCCCAGGAGACCATTTGGTGCAAACTGTCCATCTGCCTTTGTTTTCCCAGATTTTAACACCATTCACCTTGGAGCCCTTCTCATTGCATTTATGCCAGGGTGGAGAGACATACAAGCCTGGATTCTGGGGACTTTTCTTTAATGGACCTCTATTTTCTATGTCTAATCAGAGGGGTCCCTTGCCTATATTCAACAAACAGCTGAGGTCTCTTTCTACAAGTAGACTTAGGATCATATAAGATAACTTGATAAGAGATAGCCTGAGGAATTTAACTGACATCTACATTCCTGAATGCTGACCTGAAATGCATGCCCATCAACTTGACAGACAAGAAAGGCACTGAGAAGTCTGGTCAACAACTTTGGATTGAGTGT
Source organism: Jaculus jaculus (assembly GCF_020740685.1). Lineage (NCBI taxonomy): Eukaryota > Metazoa > Chordata > Mammalia > Rodentia > Dipodidae > Jaculus > Jaculus jaculus. The sequence goes on from NC_059115.1 coordinate 60,680,763, forward strand.
TTACTACATGAGCAGGGAAAGATTAATGTGAATGCAAGGACTATTTTCACTATCTGTCAAAATAGGCAATAGCCAAAAATTTGGGAATGCGTCCTTCTGTCATAAAACCCATTGTCCTATTGTCAAGATGAAGGTCATATACCTATGGAGGATAAAAAAACCCAGCTGTACTTGGCTAAGTAGTCATGTGTGTGAACTGAACAGTGCACATATTGACAGAAAGATTTTTGCTTATGCTTTTTTTTTTAAATCATTTTGACCTTAATTTACCCAGTGTGCTACATATAGTAACAATTATATACAAAGTATGGACAGTTTTTTATTAGAAGTAATGTAGAAATCAATAACTTTGGAGTTCAATTTCCAAAGTTGGCCCTCTGGTTTTGGCTTTAGTACAGGTGAGCAGCTGTAAATCTTTGCATATGCCCTTTACTGAAGGAAACATTTCAATATTCACAAAATGATGCCATCAATAGTACTGTTTTCCTATGTATTTGTATGATAATTATGAGGAGGAAGTGATTTCTTATGTATACAGCACCTGGAGCATTAAGAAGCCCTTCGTCATTAACTATTATTGTCAATATTATAACCTGCCAGCTATGCTATCTTGCATCAGAATTACTTTTTGGACCAAGAACCGATCTAAGCTTGCACAGCTCAGCAACCGAGTGTGAACAGTCTGACATGAAAGTGGCTTTATGGCACCCTTGTGTTAGTCCACCTGATGTGCAGAAGTGTAAAGCAGGTTAGTCTCATAATGCTGTGACAGCAGTGGCTCCTGCACAGTGGCCTGACTCCTTGGTTGAGGGATAACAGGATACCCATGAACTTGATTCTCTGCTTTTGTGGGTGGAAGACACCAAACATTGTAGGCAGAATTTGTTGTTTCTGATTTTCAAGTTTGTACAGTTTCATTATAATTTTTGCCTCTACAGAAAACCCTGTTTACTTCCAGACCAATCATTTTTAAGTAACTTCCAATATTCTTGGTGTGCTTTTTTTTTTTTTTTTTTGAGGTAGATTCTCACTCAAGGCCAGATAAATCTGTAGTCTCAGGCTGGCCTTGAACTCACAGTGATCCTCCTACCTCAGCCTCCCAAGTGCTGGGATTAGAGGTGTGCACCGCTGTGTCCAGCCCTTCTTGATTTTATTCATTGTGCATTTTCTAAGGAGGGAAAGAACCATCTCTCTCCTAAATACATTTCTGGGCAGGTAATCCCAGAAATGGGACTAGCCTTGTAATTATAGCTTCTATTTTAAGAGCAATGTGAATAATTCCACATTACAGGCAACACATGCACATATTCCACTATTCTAATACACTAGAGATACACAGTTTCCTTTTTAATTATATTTTTTGAACGGTTTTCTCAGCAGCATTCAGTTAGTATAAGGATACTTTTCCTTTGGTAATCTACAGGCAGTTAGTCATCTCTACATTTTTATTGGTCTGGCAGGTATTACACTCAGTAGGGGAGTCATAAATGGGGAAAACTTAACACAAATTAGAAATCTCTGCAGTTATTCTTCTCTTGATGCTCAGATTTTGGTGCGGGTGTAAGGAGAGCACCCTGGCAGGGAACCGTGGTGGTTATGAACACGTGTGGTACCTCTCCTTGTTAGTATATGGTGTCCCTGCCCAGACACTGAAGTTACTACAGACCCACGTTGGTCTGTGAAAGAAGCTTCCCTAACACATAAGAATTTTTTATTGTTTAAAAAAAGAAACTCATTTTTAGCATAAGTGCAGCTAATACAACTCAGTGTTTTTACATAGAGCCCATCTGTAAACAAATTTTAGCCCTGTTGGTAATAAATGAAGATGTTTTCTCACAAAGATTGAAGTCTCTCCTTTCTCCTCCTTTGCTTATAAATTCTCTTCCTCTTCATCAGAGCTTGTATAGTTTAATGGAAGATGTGGGTCAGAAAAAGAAGATAATCATCAGAGATTTATGTTTTAAATAAACATCAATGAAAACGTCATTTTACCCCACTACGTTAGGAAAGAAACTATGCCCTGGCCCTGTGTCTTTAACACTGAATGTACTCAGAAAAGGCCAATAATCCCAGTTTGTTCCTCACCCCCCAGTTCTCTGGTCCCAGTACCCCTGCTTATGGCTTGGGGCTACCTGGACTCTGTGTGCATAATGCTGAAGCAGGCCGTTTGCTCTGCCTTTCTGACTGAACGGCCTCTGGGTCCCCAATTCCCGGACACTGCTCAGGATTTTGCGTGCACGGGAAACACTCACTGAAGTTTCTGCAAGGACAAATAATTGCTTCCTCATCAAATAAGACTTTTACCCTGAGATGTGTAGAAAGGAAAAAAAAAAAAAAAAAGATCAAGGTAATTCAGAAGACGGAGAGTCTAAGAGTACTCCATCAAGGATTAGCCCTTTTGGCAGATGACAAGATCCTATAAATAAGTGACCTGAAATCTCCATCTCAGAACTTTTAAAGGTAATTAATTCCTTCAGCAAACTAGTAGGATACAAAAATCAATGCAAAAAAAAAAAATCAGTAGCCTTTCTATATGCAAAGGATAAATATACAGAGAAAGAAATCAGCAAGGCTATTCCATTTTCAGTAGACACACACACAAAAATTAAATACCTTGGAATAACGCTAACCCAGGATGTGAAAGACCTATGATAATGAAGACAGAAAACTCTCAAGAAAGAAACTGAGGAGGACTCTAGAAGATAGAAAGACTTCCCATGCACCTAGATAGGTAGAATTAATATTGCAAAAATGGCAATCCCACCAGAAGCAGTATACAGATTTAATGCAATATCAATAAAAAATTTTAGCATCATTTTTCATGGAAATAGAAAATATGATGTCAACATTCATATAGAATGGCAGCAGGCCTGGAATATCCAAACATATACTCAGCAAAAGAAACGCCTCTGGAGGTAGAATCATGCCCAATATAAAGCTATATTACAAAGCCACAGTAACAAAAATAGCATTATACTGGTATAAATACAGAAATACAGACCAACTGAACAGAAATGAAGACCTGGACTATAGGTCAAGTACCTATAGCTACTTGATCTTTTACAAAGGCACCAATAATGTAGACTGAAGAAGAGCTATCTTCAATAAATAGAGCTGGTCAAGTTGATAAACACACTTAGAAAAATGAAACTAGACCCAACCCTCAACAGGAGTATAGGAGGAGCACCTGAAAAGAAGGGACCTTCAGAGGATGGGATGAAACCTAACCTTTAAAAAAAATATTGGCTCTGACCTGTAACTTGCAGTAACAGAAACACGTGCTACCCACATTGAGCTATTGATTGGAGAGACCTATGAGGTCCCCGGAAGAAGACAGACTTCTGTCAAAGCACCCGATTACCCACCTGAGGTAAAAGGTAAGAACCTATTGCTGAAAACACCATATGCTGCCAACACAAAACACTGAGAGGCCTGGCTAGAATTTGGAAGACAGCCAGTCCTCAGAAAGTTAGCCCATCTAGTGCTGAAAGCTGTACATGAACTACTAGGGAAAGTGACCAACAATGGTGTGAGCAAGCAGGGGTACAGGACTACCCAGAAATCACCAACCTGACAAGAAGTATGTACCAGTGCAATGGTGGCACACAACTTTGGTGGGTAGCCAATAGCTTTCTGATCGGCTGAGAGATATACTCAGTGGAAAGGAACCTGTATATGGAACTGGGAACCAGACCTGAACACTATGGAGACAAAGATTATGCTCTCCAATGTCAAGCTCCCACTAGTCTAGCTAAAATAGGGTCTGCATCCATCCAGCTCTCCCTAAATTAACACTTATCCAATTTAACCTATGGTGACTCCACTCTCCATTGGGGAATCTGTTTTTGTCTTTATCATAAATTAGTGATAGCAAGGCGATAAACTGTCCCTCATATGTCTGTTAAGGCCCAGGTGAAACCACAGAAAAAGTGGGGAAACAGACAAGAGTGCTGTTTCTATAGTGAGCCTGACAATCAGTGCCAGGGTGAAGGAGACAGACGCTGAGGATACTCAACACGTACCAAAACAGAAATCCAGAGGCTCCTAAGAGCTCATCACTGAAGTAGATTTAAAACACATTCATCAAGGCTCAGGGAATTTGGGGGAAGAGGGTGTGGAAAGATAGTAAGAGCCACATGTTGGGATATTATTCTCAAGCCATGGCCTCCCCCCAGTAACTGCTGTTCCCACAATGCATAATCCACAACCCCATGGGGAATGCCATCAACCCCGCTGAGGAGAGGAGTGCCCCCTGTGGAATGGAGGCAGGGAGGAGGGAAAAGGTGATGCCAACACACAATGTAGCCATAGAAGTATGTTCTTAATTGTAAAAAAAGATTGAATGCACTCACCTATAATTTATGTCTGTGTATTGTGTTTTGTTAGTATGCATGGGTCTGTCTGTGCAATGGCATGCATGTAGAGGTCAGGGGTCAACTAAGATGTTGGTCCTTGCCTTTCACTGTGATTTTGATGTATGGTCTTCCTTTGCCCATCATAGCATTTACCAGGCTAACTGGTCCACCAGCTTCAGGGAGATTATCTTGTCTCTGCCTCCCATCTCACCATAGGCTTACTAGGATCACACATGTCTGCTACTGAATTTGGCTTTTTAGGTGGGTTCAGGGGATCTGAACTCAGATTTCTCCAGCCCTAGGTCCCTTTTCAGGGGGGGTAGGACAAGGAGGAGGCTAACGGCGGTACCAACATGGCTGTATACACACTGTGCACATAACTAATAACAATAATAATAGTAAAGATACTAAGGGAATAATTCAAGGACTTGAGATTCTGAGAACATGAGATACCATTCTAGCCCTGGACTTCTTGTTACATAAGAGCTCTGTACTCATGTATAATTAAGTCATTATCCTTTGCCATTATTTCATTATGCCTGAATTTGAACACAACCGAAACAATGAAAAATTATGCTCATTTCATTTCTTTGCTTATCTCCAGGCACTTTGCCTAGTATTCGGCACATTCAAAAGCAAATTTTGGTTAAATTAATAAATACCATCTGTAAGGGCTAAAAGTTAAGGCGCCTGCCTGCAAAACCTCATGGCCTGGGTTCCATTCTCCAGTGTCCATGTATATCCAGATCTGCAAAGTGGCACATACATCTGGGGTTCATTTGCAGTAGCTCTAGGCCCTTGCATACCCATTCTGTATGTGTCTCTCTTTTCTCTATCTCTGTCTTCTTGCAAATAAATTTTAAAAAATTAAATAAATAAAAAACTTAAGTGTTCAAGGTAACATGTATTGTTTATGACTTTGTAATATTCCAAAGGTTCACAAGTATGTGATGTTTCTTCATGATGAAAATTCAATTTATTTTGACTATCTAAAAGAACTGATCTAACCAACATCTTCATGTAATAGTTCTTAGTCAAATATAGTCACAAATAAAAAATTTCAAAAATTACATGCAAAGTTAGTTTTAATAAGGCCAGAATTCTTTCACATAATTCTATTAAAATTCTTATTTCTAGTAGTAATGCATGATACTATCCATTTCAATAACTCCTCATCAGAAAGATATTTGATGGTTCTCCTAATTTTGCCAATCAGATGAATGAAAAACTACTCCATTGTCCTAATTTGTGTTTGCCTGAGTGCTGGTTAAGCTTACTGTATGTTCATACATTAAGTGACCAGTTGGACTTGCTCTACTAGGAAATGTCTGTGTGCATAGCTTTTGTCTTCTTTCTGGTTGCATTTTTGAAATTTGTTTCTTACTTCTTTTGGAGTAGTTCTTTTTAAATTAAACTTGAGTTTGTCTGGATTGTGTCGAACATGTTATTCTAACACTCAGCTTTTCCATATTTTCCATGCAACGTCAACACTCCCCACTCCACTCCCACAAGTTTCCCAGTCGAACATCTACTTATCTGCTTTTATCTGTCCATTTTTCTTTCATGATCTCAGTTTGTCCTGGGCATTTGAGTGTTGCCTATTCACAGATGTTTCCAAAATGTATCCCTCCAGCCCTGAACTTTCCTTGAGTATTAGATCGATATGTTTTACTGCCTGGTCAAAATCTGCATTTGGAGAGCTAATACATTTCAAATTGCAGATGACCAAAAGGAAAATCTTCATTTAATGTCACACATCCCTGCCAGTCACATTTGCACACACATCTCAGGAACTGATAGGTAGCCTGGCCCACTGAGTTATTTGAACCCTTAGAATCAAGTTAAGACCCCTTACCACACTGACTAGGGGCTTAAACTTGTGGCTTTGGACAGTTGTCCACTGTTTCTTTTTGCCAGTCTCCTCCCCACTCTCGTTCTTGCTCATCAACTGGATGGGTTTCAGTTCTTTAACATATTACATTCTCCACATCTGCAGAAGCTAATCTCCCTTTCTGGATGCTTGTCATCTCCTGGCAGTACCCTTATTATCTAGGTCTGAACTTCAAAGTTGCTGTTGCAGAGACACATTTCTGACTTCGCAACCAGCAAGCAGCTCGTCTCCCACTTACCCTGTATGTACCACATTGCCAGAGAATCACCTGCATCTTTTAAAACATCTTTCATTTATTTATTTATCTGAGAGAGAAAGAGGGACAGATAGAGACAGATGGAAAGAGAAGGGGTGTGTCAGGGCCTCCACCCACTGCAAACAATGGCATTTGGCTTTATGTGGGTACTGGAGAATCAAGCCTGTGTCCTTTGGCTTTACAGGCAAGTGCCTTAACCACTAAGGCATCTCTCCAGCCCTCATCTGCATCTTGAATAAGGCCAGTCACAAAATCAGAGGTCAAGAAATCTCCACTGAACAACATCTGTCTTAGCTTTGCTCTGTGTATTGTTTCTTGGTAAAGAGGAGTCTTTAATATATATGCTTTGTACTTTTACCTTTCTTCCTTCCTTCCTTCCTTCCTTTCTTCCTTCCTTCCTTTCTTCCTTCCTTCCTTCCTTCCTTCCTTCCTTCCTTCCTTCCTTCCTTCCTTCCTTCTCTTTCTTTCTTTCTTTCTTTCTTTCTTTCTTTCTTTCTTTCTTTCTTTCTTTCTTTAACTTTTATATATCAACAACATAATCCACCAACAAGGATATTCATACTTATATTAAATCTACAGGTGTATGTCTAATACTCCCCACATAAATAACTAACTTTTCTAATACCAAAATTATGTGAGTTATTACCATATTATCTGCAATATTTTCCAAAGAAAATGTTAATTTCCTCATATAAAACATTAGCCTATTGTCAGCTCCTTAACATTTCACAAAAGTGATTTCACAAGAAAGAGTACTAACCACTGTATAATCACAGCCACACAAGTGATTTCAAAAGACAATGTTTATGAAATAGGAAATAGTTTTGAAGTAATTGTCTTGCTTCTAACTGTACTCTTATCCATTACTGGGTAAGACGGCTGTTAGTGTTAGGTAGGGAAGCACTGCTGGCTGCTGGCAGACATATGGCACTATCAGAAAATGTGACATTTTTTAACCATGGTTCTGTAATATTGTGGGTTTGTTTGGTGGTTATATTTTTCTAGATTTTATTAATTTATTTGAGAGACATGGAGAGGAGATACACACACACACACACAGATAGATAGATAGATAGATAGATAGATAGATAGATAGATAGATAGATAGATAGATAGATAGAGGTAGAGAGAGGGAGGAAGGGAGAGAGAATGGGTATGTCAGGGTCTCTAGCCACTGCAAATGAATTCCAGAAGCATGTGCTGCCTTGTGCATCTGCCTTTACATGGGTCCTAGGGAATATCTCCAGTCCAGGTTATAATTTTGGTAAGGGGGTCCTACAGTGTATCCAGGCTAGCCTCAAAATCATGATTCTCCTGCCTCCAGCTCCCATCTCAGATTTACTAATGATATTATTTCCTCAGGAAAGATAACTCTCTACAAATCCTTCAAAAATATATTTGGCAGTTAAACTGGAGGCTTAGCATAAGACTCAGTGTGGAATCAGCATGAATCAGTTCTCTGACTTGGTCTGGACTACTATGGAAAAGGCCCTTTGTGTGGTGGAGATGAGACATCTGGGGTTTGCTTGGGAGGGTCACTGTGGGAGCGGCTCGCTGTAAGATGTGTAGAAGTGGAAGAGTATTGAGAGTTTCAGTATTCTCACGGCCCAGCCTCATGCAGTGTGGTACAAATAGCAGTGACCTTGTGGCCTCCAATATTATCTTCCTTCTCCCCAGAGAAGCCCCTAGCTCTTCATTCTGTAGAGTTGAATTCACGTAGGCACTCAGCTATTCTCCTTTGATTCTGTTATGTACTTTCCTCAGTTGATTCTTCCATGCCATACCGCCAGCTTTCTCGTGGCTCATGTTTATTGTAGCATCTGAGACATGCATGGAAGATGAAAAAGTGGAGCCCTGAGAAAAGGAGCATCCAGAAGAGTGCGGTTGACAGGAATCATCTTCAAAAGACTTTTGAGTTCTTGTTGGTGCACCAGGTGAATTAGCACATGCTACATCCCAGGACGCCTCACCAGCTGCTCTCTGATTACACAAACATAGGCAAAGGCTGGGGACATGGATCAGAGGTTCAAAACACCTGATTGTAAAGCCTGCCTGTCTGGGTGTGATTCTCTAGTACCCACACAATGCCAGCTGCACAAGGTGGCAGGGATCTAGAACTTGTTTGAAGGGGCAAGAAGTCCTATTGTGCCCATAATCTGACTCTCTCTCTCTTTTTCTCTTTCTGTCTCTCTCCTCATAAAAAAAAAAAAATTGTAAAAACAAAGGGAAAATAGGATAAAATAAAGCATAGCCACAGTAATCTAATTACTATTTTGCATCTCTTTTGTGAGTTCCTAGTTCCATATTTCATTTCTTCATGTCTTGCTTTTGGTACCTGCAGACCTACAGTTTGTATTATAGGAGACAAAGTTGTGGATACTCCATCACTGATAATGGCCATAAATACTCAGTGAGGATGAATGTTAAGCTAAAAGCCACAGTGAACAGATCCCTTGTCTTGCCTGGAAATGGCTTTCTAATTCCTGTGTCTTCTTGTGAAGGGAAAGATGCTCCAGGGAGCAGCCCAGTCATGGTATTCTCCATACCCAGAATAGCATAGTGGCATGTGGTTGACTGGATTTCTCTTTAATCATGGAAGGAACTCACTTACCCATCCTTAAGTTTCTCACACAGCTGCAAAGATTAGGACACACAGTAGGTCCTCAGCAAATATTTTGGAAAGGAGAAATGCATAACCATTATGAATGGAAGTAACTAATTAAAGACTGAAATGGCATTGGAAAAGTTTCAAAGAATAATCGAAGTATAAAGGCACTTGTGAGTCAAACAGGGTGTACCCAAAGAATGGTCATATGGAAAGCACATTCACTTTTACATCCTTCTGTAAACTACATGCTAAAATTCTAAACATTACCTTGCTACATATTGAGACATATTGCCATGCACATCTTAAAGGTATTATCATCATCTACATTCCAAAGAGAATTTGCCCTATCAGTTTATGTCACAGTGACCAGTGGAATTTTTATTAGGAAAAATTGAATCACTTCTCAGCCTCCAGAACTTAGGACAATTCTAGTTTTTCAGGTTGATTCCTTTCTATGTTCTTTCCATTAGCAAAAATACAGGAAATAAAAAAAATACACAACTCTGATAGAAGACAGAAATTGGCTGGGTAGTCAGGGTAACAGAACCCCAAAAGTGAATATTTTTGATTACTTGACTAAAAACAGGTAATGTCACTAGCCATGCAGAAAGCTGGATATTATACCCTCCAGGAAAGATTTCTAAATTAATCTTGCATTAGAAACTCTGGCCCTTACATAAGATTACTGAAAAGGCTGTAATATCTGGCCTTTGTCTAAAATAATCTGCCACCATGATCTGAGTCTCAAGACAGGCGTTTCAAAACCCCCTCTTGCGTCTTTGGGTAAGTGCTCCACTTTACTTCCTTCTCTTATATTCTAGGCTTAAGTCATCTTCTCCTAATCCTTCTAAAGTTTTAACCTGTAATAAAATCTTTCTGAAGCCTGTTCTCTGGTCCGTGGATTTCATTCTTCAAATTCATAGGACAAGTATCCAAAAACATCCCAAAATTATTGGTGCATTGGCGTACAAGAAACCAAAAAGACCTGTATCAACTGGATGTAACCAGAGAGGGAATTGTAAAACACAGTGGTGTAATGTTCTCCAGAATCCATTTCTGTGTGGTAACTAGCGAGGTGGAGTTGGTAAGTAAATAAGCACTATGACATTCTAGGAGCTGTACTTACACTTTCTCCCTTCTGTGTTTTAGTGAACTTTGTTTTAATAAAGTCTAGTATGACTTCATCTAGTGCTTCTCAAAGTCCAAGATGATTTTCATTTCTTTCTTTACCTCTTGCTTGCCAAATTCAGATACAATGAAAACATAGGTTATAAAAATTAAGGCTTCAAAGCTCAGGTACCTTTGTATTATTTCATCAGGTAATTATTCAAGAGAGTTGAACACTCATATCCTGAACCTTCATGATGTTGAGCAAACTGTTTCATCTTCTTTGTGCCATTCCTAAAATAATAACTTTTGAAAATACTCATGTAACATATAAATTCAGTAACATTATAAAATTATTAGATGTCTGCACACTGGGAGTTATTCATACGTAGTTACCTATTTTTAAAAGCATGTTGTGAGTTATAATTATCTCTACCTCACTTCTAAATCGAGCAAGTAACTTCATATCTATTCCTCACTAAAAATCACCTGGGACAATCATTAAGAAGTCAAAGCCTGCAAAAGAATGCATCAAGGAAAATACAGAAAATAATTTCTTCTTTCAAACTTGGTATTTCATAATGCAGTACAGGGCTGGAAAGATGGCTCAGTGGATAAGATGCTGATCTGCAAAGCCTAATGGCCTGGGTTTGATTCCCAGTTCCCATATAAAGACACATTCACAAAGTGGTGCATATGTTTGGAGCTTATTTGCAGTGGCTGGAAGCACTGGCATGCCCATTCTCTCTGTTTCTGCTCTCTGCTCGCAAATACATAAAAATAACATATGAAAATAAATGCAGCACAAGCCTGTGGTTTACAAAGAGCAAAATCCCAGTCCTTTGAGGTTTGAAGGTCCCAGTAGGGTACTTTTCCTGGCAGGCTTGCTTTGCTTCTATATACACAGCAAGACAGTGAGTAACTGTCTATGCTATGGATGGTGCAAAGTCGTCAATACTTTCCTTTGCATCATTAAATGCAAATACCACTGTTGATGTTGAAATACTCTTCAAGGTTCCTTGTACTTCCAAGTGTTCAAGTAATAACAGGAAGGCTAAAATTCTATGTAATTAAAATGAAAAATCAAAAAGTGAATTGAAACTGGAACCATTGAGGCCTCTTTTGTATAATTTGCCTCTGAAATGTTAATAATTTTCTGGTGTTAAACTAGCTTATATAACACTCAACAATATCTGATTCTGAATGTCTACTGAAATCTGGAAATATAGTTTCATATGCTTGTTGTAAAATTACCTATAAAATCCATGCTAAGGCTTAGGTTTTACTTGAGTGCTCCTGATATATTTATAATTATTGGTCTCTTATATTTGTTTGAAAAAAAAAGGAAATTTTGTAAGTATTATTTCAGAAAAGCAACAATCTTAAATATTTTTGAGAACTTTAGGATTGGTACTTGCTCCTTTGGGGAAGAAAATAACAATGTTCTTCAATGTTACTTAGTAACATTATAGAATGTTGTTTGCTGTTAATCTCCCCATGAAAGATCTTGGGCTTTTGACAAATACTTTCTGATTTATTCCTTAATCACAAGGCCTATAAATGTTTACATCTGCCACTTTACTATTTTTTGCCTCAGTTTGGACATAAGAATGTAGAGCTGCTTTCTCCATGCACTTGGGGAATGTATCCTGTTTTCTAATTAAAGCCACACCTCCTATTGATAGTAAACAAATTTGGTGGCAAAAAATACAAGCATGACATGTTGAATTGTTAATCACAAATGCCTTCTGCTTAAAATAACCAGTAAAAATACCAATCCTCTCTGGGCAACAGCTGATGGGGGATAAATATTACAAAAGCACGCTCTCTATAGCCAGTTCAAGTGAAGTGTGGACAAGATGTCCACATTCGTTTTGTGCAATATACAATGTGACAACTTTTATTTCATTTCACAGTAGTATCTATGAGAGCTAACATCAAAGGTGTCAATTGCTGCCAGCCTATACACCCCCCCCCCCACAGAACATCCATGATCTCAGTTAGGGCCCCCACACACTAACATATGTGCATTAGATAGAGAGCAAAATGATGCTAAAGCCTGCCCAGGATTGAAGAGCATGACACTGTGAAAAGTATATAAGTTCATTATGTTTTCTTCACTAAAATTGTTGATTTTTTTTGAAAAAAGTGGGGTGCCTGCTCCTCATGAAAATTAAACCTTTTCCTTTTCAAAAGACTATAATGAGGGGAAATTAGTCAGGAGAGGACCTAAAAGGGGATCAAAGCCTGCCTGCTCCAGCAGATGCCAGAATTCAGCATCAGATCCAGTCTCATCCAATCATCTCTCTCTCTCTCCCATTCATGTGTGCCAACCCCTTCCTGAGTCCAGACTCAGCAGCTGTCTCTCAGGCTCACATGAGGCTAAGGGCAAAGACCACCACACTGAGATTTGTAATAGACCCTTACCAGGTGAGCAGGTCTCTTTTTGGCTTCTCATCTTTCCTGAACTTCCAGGTCCCTGCTCTCGTAAGCCCCCTTCATCTCTGCCCTGCTGGTTTGAAATGGGTGGGGGACCCCTACACCCACATGTGCTTTCTGTTCCCTCCTGCCTTCCACAGGGCAGGACCTCCCTATACTTTTCTTGATCTCACAAAGACTCTTTAAATCTTATCCTCTGGTCTATTGGCTTTAAATTCATAAGACAGGAATACAGAATAGACTAAATTTGTTGTTGAGTTGGCATATTAGCAAAGAGCCCCAAAATTCCCATTACAATATTGCAGTGATACAAAATTAAATAAATAAATAAGCTGCAAACTGAAAGAAAATATTGGCAAACCAATTTTGAACAATTCCATAAAAGGTTACTATATGTAACATATAAAACACTTCCAGAGACCAACCATAAATGAATAAACAAGAAAAAAAATGCACAGTGCTGAACCATAAGTGACAAGAGGAAATGATTGAGATAAATAAACAATATGAATGAAGATGATTCAACAAGATGAACACAATTTCAGAGTACGCAATAAATAAAGTCAGAACATAATTTAATTTCATGATAATCTATTTGTCAGTGAAAAGTTCATTGAAATTACAGAAATCAAAGACTTACATTGTCAATAAAAATACTCTAATACATTCCAGAAAAATAATGAATTTAAAAATTCAAAGATTTAGTTTTTTTTTAATATATACATTTAGATAGGTAAAATCGGCTTATTACAATTGGAGCCTCACAATGTGCTCCTCTTTCTCAGCAGGGGTGTAAAATGCCAGAAGGTGATGCAAGAATGTTCAGGACATTCAGAAATGAAGAAAATAGGTCAAGGCATGTTGTGTCTATGTAAATAACAAAGATGATGCACAAATGTCATCTTGCCTTCTTCCATCTCCTTTGCCAGAGAATTTCTGACTGCATACCTATGGGATCCTTCTCAAAACTCAGAAATTTTATGGAAAATTTAGAAAAAAATTAATGCCCTATGGATATTCATCCTCAACAAAATGAATGATGAGAGCTAGCAATATAGAATTCATACCTGTCTGATCCCTCAGGTGGACATTTCTGAAATGTAATTCATAAAGCTTTTTAAAATTTTTTAATTTAATTAATTTATTTGAGAGAGTGCAAGAGAGAAAGAGACAGACACTGTGAGAGGGAGGGAGAGAATGGGTGTGCCAGGGCCTCCAGCCACTGCAAACAAACTCCAAACACATGCACCACCTTGTGCATCTGGCTTACCTGGGGAACCGAAAGAATCAAGGTCCTCTGGCTTTGCAAGCAAGCGCCTTAACCACTAAGCCATCTCTCCAGCCCCTGGAATGTAATTTAAATAGCACCACTAGAAATGTTCAAGGAGGCCTACCCAGAGCAGTCCGCAGCTGGACAAAAATGGAACTTGTGTCTGAGCAAGTCCTATCTAGAGCGCCCCTGCTGCCCACAGTCTCCTGTTCTATCTGGGTGGCCTGACCCAAAGGGCTGACCCTGAGGTTCATCCTCCCAATTTACTAGCCAGTCAGGTCTTCCTCTTACCTACCTGAATCTGATGATACAAAGGCACAACCCCAGGTATGTGTGTATCTCTTCAGCTCTTTATTTGTGCTGTGAGTCTGGCTGTCCTCCACCCCAGTGCATTTTTCTTTTTTTCTTTATTATTGACACACTTAGTATGCACACATCATGTGTTGGTACCGTCCTTTCCCTCGTCTCTGCCCCGTGTCTGCTGGGGCCGCCCCTCTCAGTGCAGGTCTAGTTTATGTGTTGTGGGAACGGCACTGAGCTAATGGGGGGGTGGTGGCTGGGGGAATGTCTCTGGGCATGATGTCTCAACCTGTGACTCTTACAGTCTTTCTTTTCTGACCCCTCTTCCACAAAATTCCCTGAGCCTTGGTGGGTGTGTTTTAAGTCTACTTCAGTGAATAGCTCTTAGCGACCTCTGGATTTCTGCTTTGGAAGGTGTTGAGTATCCTCAGCATCTGCCTCCTTTACCCTGGTGCTGATTGTCAGGCTCACCAAGGAAGCAGCACTCTTTCTCATCTCCCCAATTACTCTGTGGGTTCAGATGGGCCTTGGCTGAAAAACAGATTCTCCAATGGAGAACTGAAATTTTACAGTTGTTTCTGCTTTATGGTTTGGGGTAACTATCACTTTAATTACATGTATGATTTTTTTCCTCTGATTTCCACATCTACCACATGAGTGCTCTCACCAACTCTAGACTTGCTACCTATATACTTACTCTAAACCTGGGGTCACCATGAGTGCAATCCTCTTCAGCACTCATTTCTCCTCTGGATTTCTTGCTCTCTGCTTTGATATTTTACCTCATTAGGACAGCACATTGGTGGATCCCATCTGAGTCTTTCTGAGTCTCTCTACCTATACATCTAAGTTCTGCCTTCTATGTGCTTGCAACTCTGTTCCGCTCTTTTTTCTAAAGACTTCAATTTCTCTTAAATGAGCCTTATAACCTATTCAGTGTTTCCACACGACAGCATGTTTCCTACTTCCCATGTGTTTAGCCTTCCTTCCTAGACCTGACATCTTCCTTAAATATACTCCACAATTTGTGATTTCCCTCTAAATAAACATAATAATTCATAATTTATCCCTCTCAAGTCTGTCTTTGTTAGTTCTTTATTAAAGATAGGACAGAACCCAAAACTTGGGACCCTCCTGAACCCCAGAATCCTGCATCAATATAGCAGAAGGAAATGCAGATCGAAATACGTCTGGTTTTGGTTACAGCTGTTGCACTTCACATTGCTACGTTAAAGAGGACCAGCCAGAGCAGGTGGTAAAAGCAAGTAATTGGAGGAGGATGTTATCAGAGTAAATTATATACTTGTATGAAAAGTCCATAATGAAGCCCATCATTTGGTATAATTAATATGAAAAAAATTAGTAAATAGTAAAAAAGAAGCACACAGTATTTGTCACATGGAACAAATGCTAAAGGAAAGCTAATGTCTTTCTTTCGTCCTTAAAAAATTTATACGTATTTTGCACATTTATATTTCTTAGTGATTTTGGAGGCTTGAGAAAATAGAATATCAGGCTTAGATCGATCAATTATTAACTCAAAGCTCTGGTAATGAAAAGGCTTCATTAACACAGTTAAACAATGACTTTTCAGTTGTAGCAATAGGGTACACTGTGCTAAAAATCAGGCCAGGAATTTAATTGTGAGGAGAGTAGAAGATCTACTTTGACTCAGTATAGGAGAATGAGGACACAGGAAAATAGTGAGATCTGATATTTGGCTAGATATGCCTGATAGTCTTAAATCCTTGCTCCTAGAATTTTCCATCTAGCCTCCCTGTCTTTATAGAGAAGTAGACCTATAATATCTGGAAATACTGTAAAGACTTCCCAAAGAAGGAATGTGAGGAAGGAGAATTTTGTCCTCTTTTCTTTCCTCCTTCTCTGTCTTTCTGAAGATGACTGGTAAGAGCCACACAACCCAACCATGGACTTTATTTCATTTTTAAAACATATTTTATTTATTTGATAGCAAGAAAGAGGGAGGGAGAGAAAGAGAGAGAGGGAGGGAGAATGGGTGTGCCAGGGCCTCCAGCCACTGCAAATAAACTCCAGATGAGTACACCCCCTTGTGCATCTGGCTTACGTGGGTCCTGGAAAGTCAAAGGAGGATCCTTTAGCTCCTCAGGCAAATGCCTTGACCACTAAGCTATCTCTCCAGCCGGATTTTATTTCTTGTTCTGAGGAGAAACAGCATTCCTTTGCTACAAAGCAAGGCTTTAACCAGAAAAGACTCAATTTCCATATTCATGCAACTTGTAGGCAGACTCCAGTGGCATGTGACCTATGACTGCAATGGCTTCCATAGCTTATTGCTTCCAGCCAAGCATTGTCCCCAAGCCTCTTTGCAGGTAGTGCACAGCATGGTTGATTGGCCCCAGCTAGCAAAGTGCGGAAGTCTCTTAGCAAGATGAATTGCATTATATGATGTGATGGAAGAAATGATATCTCATCACCTTTGTCATAATCTACTGGTAAGAAGCAAATATTAGTTTCTACCCACATTCAAGTGGAAGGGGTACTGAAACTGTTTTAGGTTCCTAGACCACAAACTATGTTGAGAGCATAGGAATAATGTTAAAGAAAGGCTTAGAAGACTGAGGGACATAGGGACATAGTGGGTGTTGCAATTTCTATTTTTACTTCATCTGAAATAATTTTATGATAATGTTAAAAAGCTTCATAAAAAGTATAAATTAAGCTGGAGAGATGGCTTAATAGTTAAAGCCTAAGAACCCAGGTTCAGTTCCCCAGAACCCATATAAGCCTGATGCACATAGTGGCGCATGTATCTGAAGTTTGTTTGCAGTGGCTAGAGGTCCTGGCACACCCACTCAACATCTCTCTCTGTCTCAAATAAATAAATATTTTTTAAAATATAAATATAAAATATAAAAATCTAAAAAAAGTATAAATCATTCAATTCTATATATTAGAATGGGCATAGGTGTTAAGGTGGTATTTTAAACAAAATAACCTGACTCTGCTCTGCAGAAGCATTCTTTCGTCAGGGGAGTGATAGGAAATGACCTGTGAGGAGAGAGGCAGTCTCTCTGTAGAGCAGGAAGCTGGGATCTAGTAAAAGAGGGGTAGTACCATCTTGTTAAAGTGGAAGCTACAGTAACATAAGGAATCCAAGGGACACAACTGTTACCAAAAGCAGTAAGACACATGCTTATGTTTAGCATACACCTAAAAGGTTTGGATGTTCATGAGGTAATGTTAGATCAAATGTCTGTGTAATTTTGGGGGGAGAGGGATCTTATTTATGCAGTAGTCATGGTCAAAAATGAATTTAGTCAAAAAATTACAGTATTTTTGAAATTATTGTGTCATAAAATACTGGAAATGGTTTTTTGAGCGAAAATGTTCTTAGAAAGCTTGCTTAGATTTGATCCTGCAGGTATTTTTGGCGTACATGTCCCAGGGTGCTTCTTCAGCATGATTCTGAGAACTGATCAGAGAAAGCTATAATTCAGGCTTGCTGGGCTCCTGGAATATCACTGGAGGACACAGGGACTCAAGGTTTTCAAAAAGAATGGTTAACACCTTAGTGATAAGTGGCCTGAAAGAAAAGAAGGTGAGATGATAGGGTTTTGATGGGATGGTCAAGAAATTCCTTGTGACTAGATGGCATTTGAGTAGACCTGAATAAGATAAAGAAAGGCCATGTCTTCTGGGGGCAACAAGCACCACAGACTTCAGGAGAATCTGTGATTTTTTTTTTTTTTTAATTTTTTATTTATTTATTTGAGAGTGACAGACACAGAGAGAAAGACAGATAGAGGGAGAGAGAGAGAGTGGGCGCACCAGGGCTTCCAGCCTCTGCAAACGAACTCCAGACGCGTGCGCCCCCTTGTGCATCTGGCTAACGTGGGACCTGGGGAACCGAGCCTCGAACCGGGGTCCTTAGGCTTCACAGGCAAGCGCTTAACCGCTAAGCCATCTCTCCAGCCCAGAATCTGTGATTTTTATTTGTAGCATTACAAAATACCAGGGTAGCTTCAACTGGGGACAAGATTTGGGTTAGGAAATACTCTTTGAAGAATAGTCAGATGGGCTGGAGAGATGGCTTAGCGGTTAAGCGCTTGCCTGTGAAGCCTAAGGACCCCGGTTCGAGGCTCGGTTCCCCAGATCCCACGTTAGCCAGATGCACAAGGGGGCGCACGCATCTGGAGTTCGTTTGCAGAGGCTGGAAGCCCTGGCGCGCCCATTCTCTCTCTCTCCCTCTATCTGTCTTTCTCTCTGTGTCCTTCACTCTCAAATAAATAAATAAAAATTTAAAAAAAAAAAAAAAAGAATAGTCAGAATGCAAGCTATGTAGATCATTCGTCTGAGGACAAAATTAGATAACTCTAGAAAAAGATAATACAAAAGAAAAAAAAATCAGATAAATCTTATATTTTTAATTTATTTATTTGCAAGGGGGTGGGGAGAGATAACTGGACTTGCCATGGCCTCTAGCCACTACAAATGGACTTCAGATACATGCACCACTTTGTGCATCTGATTTATTGGGGGTACTGGGAAATCAGACTCTGAACATTAGGCTTTGCAGGCAAGTCCCTTAACCACTGAACCATCTCTCCAGCCCCCTCTTATAATATTTTTTAATGCATAGCAATTCTGGGTTCAAAGTGACAATTTTGTAACCTCTTCTATGTGCATCAGATGACCTTATTAGAGGCCCAAATCAGCAAAATTGTCCCAAGCAGTAGTAATGCCAGGACAACATTGTTACAGTGGCTGAAGACCACTCTGCTTTTGACTAGTTTAGTCTGTAAGTTGAACATCAATAACGTAGATCAAATAAGTAGCATTCTAGATGATGCTGATAAACCAAGGCCCCCAGGTCTCACAGGCTGAATATGGTCCCCAACTGGTTCTTCCTTATCCTTACAACCTGTTCAGATGCTGTATCATATGGCAAAAATACTTTGAAAATAGGATTGAATTACAAATTTCAAGAAGAAAACGTTATATGGGATAATTATCTGGTGGTCCCAGGTATCACATGGATCCTTAGAACAGGGAGATAAAAGGATCCGAGTGAGAGAGAAATAGCAGCATGGTGAATTTCTGGCTTTTCAAATAGAAGACGACTCCATGAGTTAACTTAGGAGGCCTCCAGAAGCAAAGAGATGGATTCTCTCCGCTGCCCCCCAGGAATGCACATTGCTGCCAACACCGATTTTTAGCCCAGCAAGATTCTAGTTGAGCTCTGCCATTCACAACTATAAGACAATAAATGTGGGTTGTCTTAAACCACAGCATTTGTGGAGTTTTGTAATGACATCAACAGGCAACTAAACTTCTTGGAAATCAAGATCACCAGATAAGAGAACCACCCTTTCAAAAGGTAGTATAATGAAAAAGAGCACATCAAGACTTCTGACAAGCACCTCCGTAGACCTAAAGAGTCAGGGGAATTGCCAAGTCTCCCAATTTAGGGAAGTGAGGGCTGCCTTTCTCATACTGAAATGAGCCACTGCGCACACAGAGTGTGGTGTGTGATACTTGATTGCACTTGCATTGCCCTTTGTCCTGAAGTGCGCTGCTGCCAGGATAGAGCCTTGGGAAGTGCTGTCCCTTGTGCTTGCATCTGGGTCTTGGGACCTGCTGGATCTATACCTGAAAATAAGTTGTCTCTGTTCACTTATTGTTATGCATTAAATTACTACTGCTGACTCCATAGGGCTGCTGTGATGATTCAGTTTATGTAGAATGACGCCAAAAGAACCTCTTCCAGCTAGTTCATGCAAACGTTTGACATGTCATTTTTATTATAGCCTATCCTTTTAATATTTTATTTATTTGCAAGGAGAGAGAGAGAGAGGGAGGGAGGGAGAGAGAGAATGGGCATGCCGGGGCCTCCAGCAGCTGCAAACTCCATATGTATGTGCTTCTTTGTGCATCTGGCTCTAATTGTGTACTAGAGAATCAAACCCAGGTTGTTAGGTTTGACAGGCAAGTACCCCCATGTCATTTTTAATCTTTCATACTACTCAAGTTTGTAAGACAGAGACAAAAAAATTATCAAGGCTCATATCATAGCTAATATTTCACAATGTTTTTCTTATTTTCTAACAATTAAATAGCCTACGTATTTCATGAAATTCAGAGACGCCATGATTATTAGACGATGTTGACAAGATTACAGAAATATATTTAGAAACAAAATAAAACCAGCCATTAAGTTTTGGGTGACAGTAGTTTAGTATCAAAACTATTAACCAGGGGAAGTGATTTATCATATTATTTGCTTTGCATTTCTTGACATACTTTGACAGGAAATGTGAACACTTTCCTCATTGCTGTCATAGTGATTATCAACACTGGATATAGAAAAGAAAAAGAAATATGAAGGTAGCTGTTAAAGGGAGCTAGGATGGGGGCTTGACAGCAAAGTGGCGATGTACAAGCTATTCACCAAATTAACCCTCGCCCCAGATCACACAGCAGACATTCAACATTTGTTGAATGGATGGAGACATGAACAAAAGCTTTCTAGTCCTTACTCTCTACCAAAGTATTTTAATACAGCAGCTTTGTTAGATCCAAGTTAATTTCCATTTTCTATTTGCATGTGCTAATATTCTTATTTTATCCATGAGGCTTAGGTCTAGTGAGGAACTGCTCAAGGGTCTGAACTGTGGTATCAGGGTTCTGAACTCAATTTAACTCTTTCAACTAAAGTCTGCATAGCCCTGTTACAGCAATCGTCTTTTTGTACCAGTGTGCTCACTAGTCCCAAGACACAATTATATTATCGGGCTCCCATAACGAGGAAACAGGAGGCTCAATGAACGACAGTTTTAATGCTGTCTAAAGAGACATTATTCCACCAATAGGAATAAACACTTTACCTTTGAATAACAAGTTGTATCTACAGTATGTTATCATTTAGTATATAATCGAGAATTTTGAACATGCTTTTCTCACAAAGTACATAGCCACAACAGTAAGATACATGCAGACCAGGGTGGGGGGGGGGGGGTCAGCCCATCTGGACAAAACAAGTTCTGGTCATGTGGATTCATTTAGAAAGAAAAATCTGTATCCCAAGGGCACCTGCTTTTTTTTTTTTTTTTTTTTTTTTTTTTTTTTGGTAATGAAGTTCAGGCAGATCAGCTTAGATCCATCATCCCTTTCAGCCCCAATAGCTTCAAGTACATTCCCTGCTGATGGCGGATCAATAGCTTCATCATATACAAGGGCTACTCAAACGTGGGCTCATTACGTGTTGACATGTTGATGGTTGCTAGCTATGCTCACCACAGTGATTTTGTTTTTCCCCTATGCAGAATTTATGGTCTCAATTCCTAGAAAGTGTCTGGGCAACATTTTTCAACACTGCCACTTAGTATTTGGCTGATATCTCTGTATCTTTTTGTATTATATCCTTCATATACCCACAAGATTTTGCCAACACCTTCACTCCGAATTAGGTAGAGATGTTCTAGTTTTGATAGAGTGGGTTCACTCTAATTCTATAGACCACAGGGATATTTAGTATATTTAGTATTTAGCCAGGAAGTGTAGACATCTTCAAGGACTACAATATAACAGGGATTTATTTTTAGATTGTGTTTGACAACCCACCATGAATCAGGGTTTTTTCAGAGTTCATCAATCCATGCTCTTGAATTCATACTCTCTACAGTTACACCAATTATGCTACCATTGTTTTAAATAAAAGTTTAAAGAGAAAGTTATGAGGGCCAACTATTGAAACTCAGTAATAAATTCACACTCATATAGTGGGTATCAGAATATCAACAAACTTCCGAGTCAGAAGCTGCACTGCGACCTTTATGTATCTTTGTAAATGAGTGTATTTGCACTTTGTAAACACCTGTTTGAGTCCATGGTTACATTAAAGAAATAGCTATGGTAACTTTTGAGACCAGCCTACAGGTCCTCCTGTTGTGAACATCACCATATAAATGACACTGAGCACCCCTGTACCTTTCTGCCACCTCATAGCCTCGGATTCAATATTCAGCTTCTCCCTTGCTTATTAATCTTGAATAGTACTTTTTCACCCAGTCATTAGCAATGCATCGCCTGGGCATGTTTAACATTAAATATTTGCTGTGAAACAACAGCTAGTGATGAATTATGATTTTGGTAAATTATATTTAGCATGGATATTGATTTTTTTCCCAGTACTTTGACTAGTTGTTTAAATGCTGATGAAAGCTATATACCATTTTAAATAATGGTAAATCTATTCAAGATAAATTATAACTTTTCTGATATTCCTATTTGGGGAAGATTCATTTTTCAATATTTCATATTGACTGTCAGAATATTATCCATTATCTCTAAATGAGTACTCTATTTAAAAGAAAGTATGCTATTTAAAATTACATCGAATGCCTATATTGAATTTATTATACAATAACTTAATAGTATAGGTTCATATGTAAGAATTATGGAAGATTTAGCACTTAATATCTAAATTAATCATCATTTAGATTAACATATCATAGACATCCATATTAAATCAAAGAGCAGCCAGGTGTAATGGTGTATGCCTTCAATTCCAGCACTCAGGAGGCAGATCTAGGAGGATCATTGTGAGTTTTTGGCCAGTCTGGGACTACAGAGTGAGTTCCAGGTCAGTCTGGGCTAGAGTGAATCCTTATCTCAAATATACAAAAATATAAAAGATAAAATAAATGCATCAAAGATCAATAAATGATGTGAAAACAAGAGAGGAAAATTGTACTTTCAATATTCATAGACTTTTTTTTTCACTTTACTTGATGTCACTTAGGTAGAAAGTTTTAAAAAGTAGAACTATGGTCACATATTGTAATTCACTGCTTTTCTTATTAAAAGAGTAGAAGACAAAGTCTTTGCCCTTATTTCTTACTGTATGTAAGAACCATCAGTGTGCCTGCCAACTCTGTCGAAATCAAGTTCATATTGGCTAGTTTGGATTAACTGAAGGAACCAAGTAACAGAGAATTGACAGAAAACCCTGGTGACAACTTCAGTACAGAAAAGGTGGGGCCTTGTCCATAATGTCATTGATTTGGAGTATTGAACCCCTCTATGTCACCAGCAGCTTACAGCAGCTGGAAGAACGCTGTGAACTCAATTATTTCGAAGTCTATAATTCAATATGCACAGTAGATTTGCATTTAAACAAACAGGTAGCCCTTCTAGTAAGTCACTCAAAATCACCCTGTTTCCTATGTTCATCCTTTATATAGCTAGTTTTACAACCACACTGTATTCATCATGATTAGTGTCTGCAAAATGAGAAGACATATTTAAATTAATAGGACTCATTAGTTTTGTTGATGAATCATATAGATTTGTAATTTATTTGTTTAGACAACTTTGTGCAAAAGTAATGTATTTTCCCCTTTGATTCATTCTCCTTTAGCTTTTTATCAATATTAATTTTTAACTGACAGATAATTATACAAATTGCTTGGATTCAGTGACCCCAGAAAGGAACCTAGCACTAAAATGTTTTATGGCTAATGAGAAAAGAGGACCACTATATACGTAGCTTACATAAAAGTTCACAAAAGTGGAAGGACGTAATTCATAACTCTTCTGTTTTATGTCTTCTTCTTCTTTATTTATTTATTTTTGGTTTTGTTTTTTGAGGTGGGGTCTTACTCTAGCCCAGGCTGACCTGGAATTCACTATGTAGTCTTATGGTGGCCTTAAACAAAGTGTTCCTCTTATCTCTGCCTCCTGAATGCTAGGATTAAAGGCATGTGCCACCAGATCCCCACTTTTTTCGGGGGGGGGGGCTTTTTTGTCTTCTTTTAATTCCATTTTCTTGGTCCTTCCTGTACAGTGACTTCAAGGACAACTATTGGCTATCACTACAACAGTTCTCTGGTCCTTTCATTAATTGCTCATGGGAATACACACCATAGCCCGAGTTGGTAGTACAGTTCAGGAAGTTCATGGAAAAGTATCACTGGGGCCAGGCCTTGAGCTTTTATGCCTCAGACCTACTTTCTGTTCTCTTGCTCTGCTTCCTCCTTGCTGCTGTGACGAGGTGACACCAGCTGTCTACTCCTGCCATGATGACAGCAAATTAAGTTCTCTCCTTCCCTAAGCTGCTTCTTATGTACAGGCGCAGGCCACCACATCTGGTGTTTCACACGGGTACTGCAGGTCCAAACTCAGGCCCACATTGCATAGGTAGCAATTTGCCTACTGAGCCATCTTCATAGCTCCTCTTTATGTCATCTTAAAACTTATAGTCGGGGCTGGAGAGATGGCTTAGCGGTTAAGCGCTTGCCTGTGAAGCCTAAGGACCCCGGTTCAAGGCTCAGTTCCCCAGGTCCCACGTTAGCCAGATGCACAAGGGGGCGCACAAGTCTGGAGTTCCTTTGCAGAGGCTGGAAGCCCTGGCGCGCCCATTCTCTCTCTCTCCCTCTATCTGTCTTTCTCTCTGTGTCTGTCATTCTCAAATAAATAAATAAATAAAATTAAAAAAAAAACAACTTATAGTCGGCTGATAGTTCAGAAGCAAATTCATAATATATCCCCCTTTCCTTCTACCATCTTCACAAGTAGAAAATTTAAAACTATATATATAACATCAATACAAGTTCAAGTTTTTATTGGGATTTTACTTTAAAATGTATTAACTTCTTTTTAAAAAAATTTTATTTATTTATTTGAGAGCGACAGACACAGAGAGAAAGACAGATAGAGGGAGAGAGAGAGAATGGGCACGCCAGGGCTTCCAGCTTCTGCAAACGAACTCCAGATGCGTGCGCCCCCTTGTGCATCTGGCTAACGTGGGACCTGGGGAACCGAGCCTCGAACTGGGGTCCTTAGGCTTCACAGGCAAGCGCTTAACCGCTAAGCCATCTCTCCAGCCCAAAATGTGTTAACTTCTTAAACTAACATGGAAATAATTTTTAACTACTTAGTTTTTTTAACCAAAGAAAGCCATGTTAGTATATGAGTTTAGTCAAGTCTATGTCTCTTCATAAATTTTAGTACTCCTATGTTAAACATAAACAATGATTACAGAACATCTCTTTAATGTTATCATTGCTAAACCATAGTTGTAAAAACCATTACTTTATGCACTATATTGTATTTTAAGTGTTCATTAGTTATGCAAGAAAAGTACATTTTTTAACTGACTAGGCCACCACACCTTATAATTTGATTAGACTTTAATTATTGACATTGTCTAATGTCTAAAGACAATACATCATTTATCAATCAAAATTGAAAAACTATTCACATTTATCATAAAGCATTGTATGCATCACAGATTATTGAAAAGTAGTTACAAGAGCTTTATTAGAAATGGAAGAAAAAGAGCTGGAGAGAATGCTTAGTGGTTTTAGGTACTTGCCTGCAAAGCCCAAGGACACATGTCCAACTCTCCAGATCCCACATAAGCCAAGTGCACAAGGACGCACATGCATAGAAGATAGGACACATATCTGGAGTTTGATTGCAGTGGCTGGAGTCCCCGGCATATCAGTTCTCTCTCTCTCTCTTGTTCATAAAAAAATAATAAATGGAAGAAAAAAGCAAATAGAGTTTAGAACTCCTGATTCAAATAGTCTACTCTGTAGTAAATTATCTGTATGTGATTAGTATTTAGTGTGATTTCAAATACCCTTTATGCTCTTCTTAAGTTGATGTTAACATGTAACTTTTGTCATGCAAAAATCAAACTGAGGGCTGGAGAGATGGGCTAGTGGTTAAGGTGCTTGCCAGTGAAGCCTAGGAGCTCATGTTCAAGTCTTGAGTTAACATGTAAGCCAGATGCACAGGGACACAAGCATGCAATGTTGCACATGCACACAAGGGGTCACATGTCTCTGGAGTTTGTTCACAGAGACTGAAAATACTGGCATGTCCTTTCTCTGCAGCCCCCCTGCCCCCTTTGGCAAATAAACAAATACCACGCCAGCCGTGGTGGTGCACGCCTTTAATCCCAGCACTCGGGAGGCAGAGCGTGGCCATGAGTTCGAGGCCAGCCTGAGGCTACATAGTGAATTCCAGGTCAGCCTGAGCTAGAGTGAGACCTTACCTCAAAAAAATGAATAAAAAAGAAAGAAAAATCAAATTGAGAGGTGAGCATAATCAAATCCATTTCACCCAGCTTCAATCCTTGGCTTGTTTATAAGGGACCGGTTGATTTGAGATCCTTCGTCCCATGAAGATACTGAAAACCGTAGCAACTGTCATCGTGTTGATGGACCAGACGCCTGACCAGAAGCAGCTTGTGGGAAGGGTGTGTCTATTTCAGCTTACTGTCTCAAGGGGAAGCTTCATCATGGCTGGGAAAGCATGACAGGCAGCTGTGACACATCTTTTCTCATCAGCTAGGAGGAAGCAGCAAGAGAAGTCTAGCACTGTCATGTGGGATGCAGTATAAAACTCCAAACCCCGTTCTCAGTGACAAACCTCCTTCGGCAGGCTCTGCCTGCTAAAGGCTCCATCAGGTGGGGATCAAGAATGAAGCTTAATTACAAACATATGAGGCTGTGGAGGACATTTTATATTCAAACTACTACGATAATGCTCCTCTGGAAAGCTGAGGTCGAAGCAATGACTGACATTTTTATGTAGACTCAACTTTCTTTCTTTCTTTCTTTTTTTTTTTTTTTTTTTTTGTCTACACACTCTGGATCCCAGAGATCTTCCTGCTGTAGTAGACTTCTGTAAGCCTCAGCCATCTATCAAGCAGAGTCAAGAGCTCACCTATGCCGATATAACAATGGATGACATTGAACTCCTACTCTTTAAGGACACTGCTTGCACTAAAGCCCATGACTCTACTACTTTACAATTTCTAGGAGTTGCTGGCATTAAGCTGGAATATGATTTTTAATCGCTAGAGGAATCTTCAACTAATGTAGGGCAGAGTGCCTCTTATTCATTACTTTTTTAAAATGTAAGAATTTATTTATTATTTAAGAGAGAGAATATGGGTGCACCATGATCTGTGGCCACTGCAAACAAACTCCAGATGCAGGTGCTACCATGTACATATGGCTTATGTGGATCCTGGTGAATCAAGCCTGGGTCCTTAGGCTTCACAGGCAAGCGCCTTAACTGCTAAGTCATCTCTCTCCAACCCTCTTATTTGCTTCTGATTTAAAGAAGTAGGTCTTTAAAGGACCTCATAGGCTAATCCTAGAATATGTAGAATGTGGTGGAAGTACTTATTAGGATAATGCTTAGCTAGTGCTTTGAAAATTTTGAAGTGTTTCTAATTTGGTAATAGCTCCTCATACTCAGAGTGTCAGAAAATGGCTCATCTTTCCCTTGAGCTGTGCTCCATGTAGAGAGAGCATAGTTAACTTCTTTAAGTACTGCCCACACGCTCTCTGAAATCTCCAACGTTCCTTGTTTCCCTTTTTCTTTTTGAATGGGTTTCCTGCAGTGCGTTCATGTATATATCACCAGTAACTATCACTTTTCTTAAGAGTTCTATTCAAGTCATCCTTTTGCAGTTTTCATTATAATCTTCCTAGAAAGTCTCACTGATTAAGTTTAAAGCCTCCAATTTCCTTGTACTTAGGAATTATTAATGGATTAATGTTGAAGAGGTGGAAGACTCAGCACTTTCAGTCACAAGAAGGATATACTCAAGGGGAATTTCCTTGAAGTAAGTATATAGAAAGTTAGGAAGCTTTAGTCCAGGGTGGACTTTTGTACCACAAGTGATAATGGCTTAGCTTACTTTCCCTTCTGCTTAACTAATTCTAAGTCAGTGACTGTTTTGTTGCTTTATTCAAGTTGCCCTGCTCCTGTGTCCATTAGAGCTTTGTCATGGTGCCACTAGTGTTTAGAGTCCTGCTTCTTGCACAGATGTCTCCATTCTTTCTCTCACAGTAGGCTGTCAGAGGCAAAGGAACATTATTTGAAATGTCAAAGAAATTCTGGAAACTGAATTTTCAATATCTTTGCAGGGATGGGAAAATACCTCTGACTTAATCTTATGTAAGTTGCCATAGCATGTTGCTTTGTACTGGTCATCACACAAACATTTTGTATACGAAGAACCTTCCTCTTCTGTTTGCTGAAATGACTTACATGCTGCCCTGCTACTTTTTTTTTTTTTTTTTTGCAGATGTTTAAAGTCTTCAATTTTCTGATGCAGTTCTCTTTCTATTAGGCCTGTAAGAAATGGAAATATCATAGTTCATATTACTGCTGTTGTTGAAAACCAGTACAGATGTCACTAACCTCTCTGAGGGAGAAGACAGACAAGAGATGTTTGATTCAAACTGTGGGTTCCAGTGAGACCCGTGCTTCCAGTAATTTTATTTCAGTTGTAAAGTCAGAGTTAGAGTTCCAACTAAATCATTCTCTTGTATGGAGTTACTTTCCTTATTGAGAGATAAAGAAATAATTAAAGTTTTCTGTATGTGCTTTCCCAGGTTTAAGTGCTCACAGAATCAGCCTGCATGCTGGCAGGAAGCGGGAGAATGGCCTGTCCTTCCTGGTTGACATTTCTGGGCTGTGCTGTGAGCCTCTGTCGGCAGCAGCTCCTCCCGCTCTTCCACTGTCAATCCCTGGGATATTTCCTGTTCTTGCCCAGTTGCCAAGCACCAGCTGGTACAGATCATAGGCTTGCCTTTGTGCTGTCAGACCAATCAAATCTTCAATTCCCTCCTCAATTTACTCTCTTTTCTACTCATTCTTGGCTCTTTTTTTTTTTTTCCTGCCACAATCTTTCATCTTAGCACTTGGCTTGCTCAATGAGTTAAGGATGTCTAACAGATTTCAAGTTTTAGGGCAGGACCACCCTCACTTAGTGATCAATTTACAAGGCAAGGTGGTACTTTCTCTTTCTTTACCTCTCCTCTTTTTCTCTGTCCAAATCTGCCCTACAGAATTTGGTTTTCTGGAACTTGTAATGTAAAGCCCTCATCTCTGTGAGCATACTGTGGAAAATTTCACATTTGTTATGAATGATGTGTTCTATGTTTTCTGAAACTATTTTCATTTTCCTCATTTGAGGTGGTGTCTCATGTTCAAGGCAAACCAGGTTGTATTGGTTGCCATTTAGATCGCTCTCAGAAGGAATCCAATTCTGACCCCACACAAAAAGACTAACTCTGTGTTGTTAAGTTAGGTAAATGTCCCAAATAGTCAGCTCTCAGTATGAAATATCTCAAGAGGAAGATGGGTAAAGCTCAACCTCATTTTCTCAAAGTCTGTCATATTCTACAATATGAAAGCAAATGTATACATTGTGTCACATTTGAAGGTGGGTATTGTACAAATATGAAAGCAGTCATTCTTTCATGCATCCTTTCCACATCAAACTTTCAGTGTAATGGTATACAACATGGCATCACCACTACGTAGTAAGAAGATCAAAAGTATATCAAATTATTGTGTATCGTATGTATGGGTCGAATAGCTTTGACATTGTAAAACTGATTTACCTATAAATTTTCATCTCGATAATCATTAATATAGAAGAAGGTTAGAACCAAAAACCAGGTTCCAATGGCACGCATACGCATGTTGCGTACATGCCACCCCTACTTGCTCACTGCCGTTCTCTTATGCTCCTCAGAAATGAATAGTGGGAAAAGAACAGGAGGCTGGTAAGGGGAGAGAAATAAATGACAATAAAATTTGATGGGTGTGTGTGTGTGTGTGTGTGTGTGTGTGTGTGTGTGTGTACACACCCACATTCACATGTGGACTTGTAGCATGCATGTGAGGGAGAAAGCATTCACATTTGGGTTTTCGTTAGCTTTGCATGTATTGTGTGTCAGACACTTCCCGGTTTCCCTTTCCCTTTTCTTGTCCTTCCTCCCTCTGGATTTCCCCTTCATTCTGTGCCAACACTACCATCACCTTGATGGACTGCGCCACCCCCAGCATAACGACCCCATGAGGGAATGCTGGCCTGCGGTGACACCCGTCCATGAGGGCAGCAGTAATGACCACAGACACTGTGCAAGCCAGCCTAGAGGCTGCTCTGTACTCCAGCAGATGTTCCCCCTTTTGTCTCTTTTGCCCGATCCCTTTATGTGTGAGACCCTTTCCAATGGAGCTGATCTCGATCCTGTTGCTCTGAATAAATGTGTGAACCTGGAATTCTATGAAAATCTCAGCAAAATGAAAGCCCACTATATCAATTTCCCTTCTCTACCCTCAACATACTCAGTGTTAAGGTAAAAGTGAAGGGATTGGTGGACACAGCCATAAAGCCTGCATTGTGAGGGAGTGATATTAGAACTTAGTAGGCTGGCATACCATGTTGTACACTATCCTTTGTCAGAATCATCATATTTGATATAAGGAATAAAAACATGTCCTGTCTATATTTGTAATTGAAAACACTAATGAAGGTGAACCTATTTAGGATCTGGACCCACGGGATAGGAACAGAGTCCAGGGTGAGCTAGAAAACCTCCATGAAAGAGGGTTGTAGCTTGGTATTAGACTACTCAACTGGTCTCATAGTACCTGGGAGACTTCTTATACACTGTCAATATCTCAGACACACAGCGGACCTTCTGGATCAGAATCTCTAGGAGTCTAGTGTGAGCAAGGCTCCAGAAGAAAATTCCCATGGTTCTGCACTGTGCTGCCAGAGCTGAGGACCAGTAGCGTAGGGATTCCAGGTTGGGCTTTAGAAAACACAGGCAGTGCCCGAGTCAGACCTTTACCTCCAAGTGTGACTGGAGAACTCAGTTCAACTCTCTGGATCTTTGTTCACTTAGCCCATAAAAGAAGATATGATATAACCACTGCTTAATCATCCAAAAAAAAAATATCAACTGTGCAAAAGACTTGATTGCAGATGACTATTTTTGGTATTTAAATCCCCCCAGTGTACTTTTTGGTTACAAGGATATATAATATTCTTAATTCAAAAAATAATTATAATTGTGCTAATTTTTTTAACCCATTGGGTAGTTTACGCCTCTGAAATTTCTACAGTGAACATTTATTACTTTCCGAGTTATAAAAATATAAAATTTGGCTCAGTGTGACATATACTAAGTCTTGAGGTAAGCTAGTATTTGAGCATTTCACATTTCCTTCACAAGTATGCAAAGTCACTTTGTCCATATATTTCCATTGCAAAATATTTTCCAAAAATATTGAGTCAAAAAGGGTATTTTTGTCTATATGTGTACTTCTTGCTTAGCCTGACTCACAGAGAAGTTTTATAATCTTGGAATGATGGAATCAAACACGTCCTGGAACAAGGTACATTAAAAGAGGGATGCACTCATTTTTTACTAATAAGTGCTTTTGACACACACATTTCTGTAAGCTTGAAATTGCTTGAAATAAGCTAAGAAAAAATTAACATCATGACTTTATAGCACAGTGTTCACTGGCCAGCCAAACAACCCCAACTCTCCTCCAGTGTAGAAGTGAGAAGAATAGGCTCTTGAAAGGACGTGTCACAGAGTGGTGAAAGATCATTGCTTGGTTTTTGTTTTGGGGGATTTCTTTTTAAAAGAATGAATTTACCAGTAACTATTTATTACTAAAAATTCCAGGAAAATAAAAATAGGACAAGCAAATCAGCATAGACTGGTAAGTACTCACAAGTGGAATGTTTCAATGCATGTTGTTGTTAAGTAAAAATATCAGTTTTGTTGTAGTTTAATTTATTAGGAATGAGGAAATTGAATGACAATTGAAGGAGTTTAAATGAACTTCATTTGTTTTCAGACAAGTGACAGTACATAAAAATTAAGTTTGTGAAAGGAGATTACAAAAAAAAATCACTGAGTGTGGCGCCATTAGTGGTTTCAATTTTATATATTTCAATGACCTACAATATTGGTTGGTTACTTGACACTAAACTCAATAACTTAAGGCTTCCCACTCTTGTTCCCACTAGTAAGTTTTTTTCACTTTGTAGCCCTGGGGAGGCCTGTGCACATTTTATTTTAAAGGAAGGGCTCCTGCTGGAGTTATGTATTATGGCAACAATGATTCTTCCACAGCCTCACTCTGCTGGCTGTATGGTAAATATTTTCTTTCTCTGGGTAAATAACGCTTCTGTTTTATAACCATAATTCTCTCAATTTCTTGGTCTTAGCTCTTCATTTAAATGGTTTCAGTAATTCCATGTTTTATTCAGTTCATTGCTGAGTAGATTTAATCATGAAGAAATATCTTTAATTCATACATTTACAGTCCCTGAGGATGGATGGAGATATATATGTCTTTATATAATATATCATGCCCTACTTAGCAGTTCATAAATCATGTACCCAAATAATACATTTTAAAGGCACAAGGTAAAATAGAAATAAAAGTCATAACATTTTCTTTCTATACTCGCAGTATTTTTTTTTTTTCTTTTGCATCTCTCCAGCAAAAGTACCCCGACACTGGAAACCACTGTTCCACATTACATCAGTAACACAGGCTTCTTTGAGAATATTGGCATATTTCTAGACTGGGTGCCATGTCTCCAAGAGCCGTAAAGTTATGTCGCTATGAGGTTCTGTGCTCATTTTCTGTTATTTTTAATATACCCTCATGTCACCTATTTCTAAATTCATCTGACATCTGTTTTTTCAGTTGTTTTGCATGAAGCCATTGGACTTACTTGATCATAGCTAGTCTTTTTTAAAATTTTATTTTTGTTTATTTTTAATTTGAAAGAGACAGACAAAGAGGCAGATAGAGAGAGAGAAAGAGTGAATATGGCGCGCCAGGGCCTCCATCCACTTCAAACAAACTCCAGATGCGTGCGCCCCCTTGTGCATCTGGCCAATGTTAGTCCTAGGGAATCAGGCCTTGAACCAGGTTCTTGGGCTTCACAAGCAAGCATTTAACTACTAAGACCTCTCTCCAGCCCTATAGCTCATCATTCTTAAGACAGCCAGTTCCATCCCATTCATGTAACCATTTACAGACAAGAGTGAGGCATGTGTCAGGACTTGAAGCCATAACTCAGTATAGTTCAGCACATGGCTCTCAATCCAGTGTCCACATGAATCATGCCTGACTTTCTAGACTCAGGGCTGGGGCAGAAATCCCCAGCAAGGGTGGTCCAAAGTTCCCTTAAATATTAACACTGGACACCATGCTTATAGGAATACACATTATTCCCAAATTACCTGGAAGGTTTGTTTCAAATTAAGATTTCTCGGCCCTATTCTTAGAGTTTCCAAGTCACGAGGTCTCTGGTAGTGACCAGGATTCTACTTTTATAACAGGTTTTTGAGTGACACAGATTCTTCTGGAAGAGAGACTATGCTGGAGAAACCATTTTGCTATGATTTTCTTTACACTTTCAATGCCCAATCCTGGGATCTTTGTTTCCACGTATTTTGTTGGAATGATCACAGCATCTTCCCAAACTAATTCATAAGGATCTGTTGCTGCCCACTAGCAAAACAACTAAAAATAGGACAGTGATCAGCTGGGTTTCTAGGCGTGAAAGTGTCTGTTCTCAGCAGTTGGGCCATAGCTTTGCAGGAATACCTTTGTGCCTCTCTTGATCCACTGTGTTCTGTCTACTGCTTTCATGGGATTAAATATTGTTGTGGGTGCTCCTCTGAACTTTCCATGTACCAAGGTGGCTTAATCTTACCCACCAGCATATCTCATGATGTTCTTAACTTTTATAAGGAAATTATTTTAATTAATTAATTAATTAATGAGAGAGAAATGTACTCATCCATGACAGGGTCTCTTCCAGCTGCAAATGAACTCCAGATACATACCTTGAGGGGCATTAGATGTGCTTAGGCAGATAGGAAATGGGTCAGGGGAACACAGGCAGTCTGTTTTTAATCGCAGGGGTAGAAAACCATAAAAGCAGAAGGTGGGAAAGAAACAAAAAGGATGTTGTGGAGGAGTTAATAGAGCGAGCTGATGCTGGGCAGGGTGGGGGGGGGGAGCTGGGGGACTAAATCCTATAAAATTTAGTTCCAGAGTCCACTCCGGAGGCCTCCCAGCTCTGGACCTCATTCCATCCTCAAGGGAGCTTTTTACTTGCAATAAAGTTTGTTACTTCTGCTCTCATTATACTTCTGAGTCTAGCTTCATTTCTGGAGTTCCCAAGCCTTTGTTAGCCTCAAGAAAGAGCTCTAGGCCTTCAGACAACCTGGGAGGGAGGCATTTTACCTACAACATGCCCAACTTTGTGTGTCTGGATTTATACTTTATGTGTCTGGGGAATCAAATCAGGAAGGGCAGACTTTGTAGGTAAGTGCCTTTAACTGATGCACCATCTTTCCAGCCCTGAGCTCATCTTTTATTTTCATTTGGATTTGTTTTGTTTGGGGGACTAAGGTTTTTTTTTTTTTTATTGTGGTTGTAGTTCTTAAATCTTTGTTTCAACCTCAATCATATTCCATATCAGTAAGTCCTTTTTCCTTTCCATCAAAATTATTTGCTGCTTCATTAGAAAATTTTTTTTCAGAGAGTCACTAGTTATCTTTATCCAGGGTTATGTGTGACAATTTTCATATCTATAATCTCTGTATTTCAAAAATATCTATTTTCATCTATCCTTATATGATTAATTCAAGCCTTTTCTGTTGAAAAGGTTAATTCAATCTTTTCATGATTTTCTATAGTTTTATTATTCTGTATTATTTTTTTTTCCTACTCTTGCAATGACTGAGTTTGTGTTTCATGTTTTTTCTTAGCTGACCATATCAATCTACGGTTATCAGTTCAGTTATTTCTTGAACTATTTAAATCATATTTTTTTGAGAGTAAATTATACAGAAATACCAGAGAGAATGCTGTCTTTAGTTCCTTGATTTAACTACTTCTATAATTTACTTTCTCCCATTTTTACATCTGCATCATGTTCTTTTCAATTGCTTTAAAAACTTATTTTGTCTGGCAAGGTTGCCACTTTCAACTTTTGTGGTGTGCGGACGGATTCATTCAGACATTCTAACAGGTCGGGTCCCCATGTCCTGGTTTCTGATAGTTGGTTTTCACCATGATATTTAATTCATTGATCTCTCCTTGCTTCAGTCTGAGGATGTGAGAAGGAGAGCTTAGCCAGTAAGTACTTGCTGGGGAGCCCTGAGCTACACTTCCTAACCTCCGACTCTATTACCAAGGTCAAACCACATCCTTTATCCCTTCATCCAAGTCACATGAACACCTTTAGGGGACACTGTTCTGAATTCCTGCCATGTTCTTCCTGGTGATGCTTTTGTACCACTGTCTTCCTGCCGCTCCTGCCATTCTCAGTGGCATTTCTGACTATGGGAGAGCAGTAGAACCCACCCTGTGAGGCACAAGTGATTCCTCTCTCTGGTAAAAACTTCAGAGCTAATATGACCGTTGCCTTACCCCGTTCTCTGCTCGGTTGCTAGTGTGTTCTTACAACTGCAACCAGCAGTTGCTGCTGTAAATTAACTTTAACATTGATATTTACCTCCCGAAATTTCTGCTTCTTGCATCTTTTTCTGCTCTAGGCTGTAGCAGATTAAGTTGTTGGTTACTAATTCACTAAAATATGTCTCGTTCATAATTAAACGTGAATGAATTTATTAGAACATAGAGTTCCTTCAAATATCTTGTACACTTTAAATAGTGTATATTTAATTTATTTAAAAATAAAATATGAATGCATTATAGTTTCTGCACAAAGCATTTAGCTACAGAGATGAATGAATTAGCTATGAAATGGAAAGCATTGTTATTCAAATATATTCTAGACAAAAAATTAAATTTTAATTTTTATTTGAAAATAGTTAACATATTAAACTCTGTTTAATTTTAAGACATTTTAGCAAATGATAGTGTGTGTTGCAGTCAGGTTTGTATTGCTGGTAGAAATCACCTGACCAAGAGAAGCTTGTTGGAAAAAAAAAAAACAAAAAACAAACACAGGATTATTTGGCTTACAGCCTTGAGGGGGAATCTCCATGATGGCAGGGGAAAACGATGGCATGAGCAGAGGGTGCACACCACCCTTTGGCCAACATAGGTGGACAATAGTAACAGGAGAGTGTTCCTGGCATTGGCATAGTGAAATTGACTATAGCACTCTTAAACCGGCCCCGTCCCCAACAATACACAGCCTTCAGGAGCCTTTAATTCCCAATTGCTATCATCTGGAGAACCTAGTATTCAGAACACCTAAGTTTAAACGAACCAGTCCAACAATTCTAATTAGTGACAAATCTCCAAGTCTGATAATTCTAACGAGCTATAAGTCTCTGGAGTTCCAATTCTGTCCCTCCAGCTAGGCTACTCACAGCCCTGGAAAACTTCATCTGGGGCTGGCAGTTTTGCTTAGCAGCCATCTCATGGTCCCGGCATCTCCACTGGGTCTCCATTGCAATCCATGGTTCATCCTCATGGCTCCATCTGGTTTCCATGCAGGCAACCAGACAACCTGTTTCACACTGCCCATGGCCATTTCCAAAACACAAGACCACATTGCAAACTCAATAACCCTCTCTTCCCTGCATTTCTTATACTCCACAATACCAGGTAGGGTGCCAATTTGTTAATCCAGGGGGGAATAATGCAGACTTTGAAAAACAGAACACTCCTTGAGTACTCAGGCTCCTTCAAAAGAGTCTACATTCTTCCTGTTGCCCCAGTGCAGATCAGCTGGCCCAACCTCAAAAGTTGTAATCTCTCAATTGCAGCTGCACGGGCAGCAGTTCACCCAAAGATGTTTTTCTTTCTGTGCCATATCCCTCTGCTCACACCAGGTCATTTCTATGCAAAGCAACCCTGCACAACTTCTCAGGACATGGGCATAATAGCAAGCTTTTCACACAAACTGCCTCTAGCCCAGTCCAAGCCAAGCTCTTTCTCACCCCCATAAGCCAAACTTCACAGTCCATAGTTCTTATTGCATTCAGATCTTGCAACATTGACCAGAATTGTCCATCAGGCTGTAGTTATAGCCTTGCAAGGTGTCTCTTAGGCCAAGATTTCAAATCCTTCCACATTCCTCTTGAAAATCAACTACAAAAGGCCAAAGCCACATAATCAGGTATCTAGTAGCAAATGATCTCACTATTGGTACCAACATTAGTGTTGCAGTCAGCTTCACATTTCTGGTAGAAATCACCCTATACCAAGAGCAGCTTGTGGGAAAGGAAGTTTATTTCGGCTTACAGGCTCAAGAGGGAAGCTTCATGATGGCAGAGGAAAACGATGGCATGAGCAGAGGGTGGACATCACCCTCTGGCCAACACAAGGTGGACAATAGCAATAGGAGAGTGTGTCCAACATTGGCATGGGGAAAGTGGCTATAACACCCATAAGCCTGCCCCCAACAATACACAGCCTTCAGGAGTCTTTAATTTCCAATCGATATCAGCTGGGAAACCTAGCATTCAGAACACCTAAGTTTATGGGGGACACCTGAATCAAACCACCACACTGTGTTTGTACTGTATTCCTATTAAATTACTAAAGGAATTCTTTTTTAAGACCAAGTTAATGTGTAAATTACTTTTTTTAAAATGGTTTATTTATATATCAGAGAGAGAGAGAAAGAGAGGGAGGGAGGGAGGGAGAGAATGAGTATGGGTATGCCAAGAGCTCCTGCCACTGCAGTAGAACTGTAGATGCATGCACCACTTTGTGCACCTGGCTTTTATGTGTGTACCAAGGAATCAAATCTGGGCCATCAGACTTTGCAAAGAGTGCCTTTAACCAGTGAGCCATCTCTTCATCCCTAATACCTAATTTTCTTGCACGGATGTTGATGTTAAAACGTTAGAGTTGTAGATAAGAACAGAAGGCTGAGGAAACTTAAGTGGGTTCACGTCCAAGCTTACCGCTTAGGAGTCATGATAGCAACCGCTCCACTTCATCGCTCTGTGTCTCCGTTTTGTCCTCTGTAAAACAGAGATGTGAGCTGGAGAGACCCTCTGCAGTTAAGGCACTTGCCTGCAAAGGCTGATGACTCTGGTTTGTTTGCAGTCACATAAAGCCAGATATACAAAGTGGTACATGCCTCTGGAGTTCATTTGCTGCAGCTAGAGGCCCTAGTACTCTCCATCTCTCTTTGCAAATAAAATATTTTAAAATACAATCAACGCAGAGAAAAATCAACTCCTACCAAGTCAGAGAGCCAAAGCCTCAGAGGCCCCCAACACCTCAGCACTGAAGCAGACCAAAAATGAACCCAGCATGGCTCAGGGAAATCTTGCGGGAGAGGGGGCGGAAAGAATGTCAGAGTTACATGTTGGGTCATGATTTGCAGAGACATTTAGCATACCAATAACTGGGGGCTAACTCCACAATGCACGACCCATTTTCATTAACGAGGAGGGTCTAATGGGAGGGGGTAGATCACAGATGAGCCTAAATAATGGTACCAAACTGCCTGTATTTACTGAAAAGAAAACTAATAAATTAAATTAAAAAAAAAACACCCAGAAAATTAAAAAGCACCAACAAGTTTTAAGTTTATAGCAGAAAACAAAACAAAACAAAAAAAAATAGTGTTTCCTGCATAGTTGTCGGTAGTTCCTAAATAATTATCATGTAAAAGTGGCCAACATTAAAAACATTTAAAAAAGCCAAAAAAAAATTTTTTTAAATACAGAAAACAGCAATCTATATCCCATAGACCACTATGAATATGAAATGAGTGA
Organism: Jaculus jaculus; assembly: GCF_020740685.1. Classification (NCBI taxonomy): domain Eukaryota; kingdom Metazoa; phylum Chordata; class Mammalia; order Rodentia; family Dipodidae; genus Jaculus; species Jaculus jaculus. The sequence goes on from NC_059115.1 coordinate 60,719,549, forward strand.
CCATGTTGATGCACACGAACAGCTTCTAATTCCTAATGCATGGTCAATACAAAGACACCAACAGCTCCTAAGTCCTTACAGTCAGTACAAAAAGCAGTCACTATACTAGTTTTCCATGAGACTGAAACCTGAAAGAGTTAAACAGCTTTTATCGTTGCCAACATACATTGTTTCTTCCTATTACTTTTATTATTTTATAAACTATTGAGCTCTCTCTCCAGAGCTGTCATTAAATAGTTTTAGTATTGGTGGCTAGACATCTGCAGGCATGAGTATTCAAGTTCAGAACCCCAGCACTCACATACAAAGGCAGACACTGAGGAGGACGTATTTCATCCTGGTCATGCCTATGTATGAGAAGGGAGGCAGAGTCAGGAGCCTCTTCGTGTTGTGGGGAGGAGAGCTAGCTTGGAGAAAACAATGAGGGACAATGTAAGGCCCTCCCTTCAAGGAGGTGCCAGGCAGAATTAATACCCAAACACCGTCATCTGAACACCATAGACATTTGCGTGTGCTCACATGCTGCACATGCACTCATAGCATAAATGTACACACAGCACACACCATTTTTTTTTATTTTAAAAATATTTCAATGCTTGAAAGCAGCATTTGACAACAGCACGTTAGCACTTGATACTGTATTTTGCTGAACACACCCAAAACAATAGTTTGAAAAGATGCATCTTAAGAAGTTGAAAGCTGTTCACTAAAAAGAAACAATGAGTGGCTAGAAATGGGCAGAAGTAAAAATAAACAGTTTTGGGCTGGAGAGATGGCTTAGCGGTTAAGCGCTTGCCTGTGAAGCCTAAGGACCCCGGTTCGAGGCTCGGTTCCCCAGGTCCCACGTTAGCCAGATGCACAAGGGGGCGCACGCGTCTGGAGTTCGTTTGCAGAGGCTGGAAGCCCTGGCGCGCCCATTCTCTCTCTCTCCCCCTCTATCTGTCTTTCTCTCTGTGTCTGTTGCTCTCAAATAAATAAATAAATAAAATTAAAAATAAATAAATAAATAAACAGTTTTGTCTGGGGAAAGCATCAATGTGGTAACATACTCAATGTGTATTGACTAACATTTTCTTGCTACAAATAATTTGGTTTCTAGAGGCATTGAGTCAGTGGTCTCCATAGCAAACACATTTCTAAAATTTATTAAGTTTAGAATAAAACAAATCCTGCCTGTTTTCCAGAGTAACAAAATACAGATGTAATTGAGTCATTTGTGAGTGATTGACAATGTGATCTATCATATACAGAGATCTAATGGGCGGGGGTTCACTCCCTGAGATACAGACTTCTAAGGGTTGCCTCTGTATGGATTATTTAACCAACAGCTCTTTTGGGAAACTGGAGATATTTGTACACCATAATGAAACATGTTCTTTACGCCCCACAAAACTTCATCAGAACATGGGTGGTCATAGAGTTATTAATGGAAACATGCACTTTTTAAGAGGCTATTGTGTCTTATATTTAGACAGTAGTAATAATGTTTTTAGGTAACAAAATTTCTGATTGACTTGGAATGTTACATTTCACCTTATTTCAACAACCATATTAGTGTCTTTGGGAATCTGATCTGAAAAATTTGAATAAAAGGTCTGAAAATACTTTGCAATTTATACTTTAGAAGACTATATCTGTAATTCTTCCTCTTCCCCCATTCCACTTATTCTTTTTCTCCCTCTCTTTCATCCTTTCATTTTTCTGCTTTCCTCCTTCCTCCGCCTCCTTCCTTTCACTCTTTTTCTTTCTTGCTGTCTTTCCTTTTGTTCTTTTCCTCAGCTTCTACTTCCTGAATTGGTAGAGATCATGGTACCCTGAGGATGAAAAACAAAAATGTTATAAAGTGAATTAGGAAGCTCTGTGTTTATCTCAGAAAATTCTGCCATGTCTTCTGAAATCTCATTTCCTGGACCTGTTTTAAGAAGCAGAGTGGCTAATTTTTCAATGTTCCACAAGGCACAATGAGGAGAAAGTAAATGTCATTTCATCACCTACCAAAAGACAGAAATTAAACCTCTTTGAGCTTGGAAGGCTGACATGGATGTGAGGTGCTACCTTGGAAAATTATTTTAATGAGTTATTTTAAAAGCTTAAATTCATTTTCAGTATATATATTGTGCTTTGCTCTTAACTAAAGGGAAGGCACTCTCATAATAAATTATATGGTAATAAATTATAGGGTAGCAATCTTAATAATGTCATACATTAAGTTAAAACTCAACAAATTAATCTAAAATCTTTATAAATATATTTGTTATAAGAATGACTAATAGATATTTTATCTCTTCAAAAACTGATATTTAATTTGGAAACTCTCACCTATTGCAATTAGTAAGCTGGAAACAAGAAAGCAATATGGTTATATTATTAAATGTATTTTTCCATTTTAATTTTCTGGAACTTTTAGTCAAAACAGGTTACAGGATTGGTGAGAATAATTTGCAGGCAGTCAATGTACTTCTTGTACAAGTGTCAGGGCCAGGGATCCTGAGACTGCTTGAGTTAAAAAATCTCCATGTCCAATATGGGAATATCCCTGTGCAATTGTGGCCACAGTTGGGCGGGAGAGCAGAGACCTAAGAAACTTCTGAGCCCCACAGGTTCAGGAATCAATAAAAGGGGACTCAGGCTCAAAAATAAGATCAAGCAGAAGAGTGAAGCAATGAGACAACCCACATTCCACTAGAGCCTCTGCAGGCTAGTGACCCTAATGCAGGTGAGAATATAGGGCACTACAAGGCCACATACATGTGCATATACCACATACATACACATTCACATTCATATGCAAAAAATTAAAATAAATAACAAGTTATATTTCAACCTTTATGCATCTATAAAGTCAAACTTTCATAGTATTTTAATCACAAATGTGTTTTGCCTTGTAGTGCTGCACAGGTAATATATGCATATGTGTACACATGTATCTACATCTTCAGGGTGTGGGCATGTACCACAGAGGTTAAGTCAGCCTTAGCACCCATATAGAAGTGGGGTTTTTATTTTCCTTGATTATACATGCACGTTCAACACTAAGATATTAAACAACCTGATATAAAACGTCCCTAATTCACAGCCTAACTCGATAATTAGATGTAAAAACTGAGGAATACATACACTAGATGCTTTTCCCTTAGTGTTGCTTTCTTTAAAACTTACATAGATCGGAGCTGAACCAGCTGTTAGGTCTGGTAAAAATTAAGTATCTGTGGTGTTTTTTTTTTTTTTTCTCTCTCTCTCTCATCTTTGTCTCCATGGCTTAGCACAAGCATGGCACAGAAAGCCCTTATTAAGCACTCACAAGTTCATTGGGACTAACTTTGTTGGTCTTGAAAGAAAGTTCGCTTAGTTTAGTAATGGTGGGTTCATATTCTGGGATGAAAGTTTAAGGGTTGGGACAAATGTTTGCACTTGAGGGGAAGACAGATGCACTGCCCTTGATGGCAATCCAAAACAACACAAAGTGAGCTGCCAGCATGCCTTGTTGAGAGGTGTGTTCAAGACCTCTGGTGACCTGTCCTCACATCCTTGAAAGCAGCCAGAAGATTCATGTATGGCATTTCCATGGCTAATGGGACAAACTACAGTGCCAATTAAGATTATTTAGTGTCAAAAATTTGCACTTTGAATCAAAAATAAGCATAAGAATAATGAATGTACCTGATCTGAGATAGGTTTGTCATTATTTTGGGGGCCAAAATTGGTTTAGTCATTAATCATTTACAATCAAATTTGAATAGATAATTTATATTGAAACTGTAAGATTACCTTTTAGATTAGAAGATGTTTGATAAGCATATCATATAGTAGAAGAAATTTTGGGTGTATCTAAGGTTTCTAATATTTGAAATATTAAAATTTCAATTTCAAGTGCTATAAATGTTAAAAGAAAGGTAAAATGAACACCCATATATTGACTTCACAGATTCTACCTTAATATTTTACTATATTTTCTTTGACAGGTCTATATTTATCTGTATAATGGCTACACTTACACCTGTCTTTATTTTGATTCACTTTAAAATAATATGCTTAGATGAATCCATTTTCTAAATGCCTCAATAGACACAGGTCAACTCAGATTCTATAACAGTATGTGGGATTTTTAGAGAATAGTTTAAACATTTTATAGTTCTATTTATTTGAGAGAGAGAGAAAAACAGAGAGAGAGAGAGAGAGAGAGAGAGAATAGGTATGCCATAGACTCCAGAAACTGCAAATGAACTTCAGACACATTAACCACCTTGTGCATCTGGCTTTACATGAATATTGGGAAATTGAACCTGGGTCCTATAGCTTTGCTGGCAAGAGCCTTCTCTCAGGCCATAGATAGCAGTTCACATACAGTGAAATCAATAACTCTTATGTCATTAATGAATAAATGACCAATTATTTGTCTCATATAAAAACACAATAAACTAAATAAAATGTTTTTAATATATACAATTTAGAATGTACATAGATGGTTTATCCAATTTTACAAACTACCTGAATTCAAATCATGACTGAAATTTCTTGAGAATGTTATGGTAGTCTTCACTGAGAATTTAATTATCAATTAACCTTCTCATTTATTCAGATGATCTAATAAAGAAGACATGACTTATGTGCCCAGAGGTCTTTAAGTTATGCAAAGTGTACAAAGAAAAGAAAATGCAGTTGTTTATTGATCTGTAATGTACATGTGTCAAATGATATTACATGACATTGTACAGCAATCAACAGAGACATTCTGTGTGTGTGTAGCCATATTCTCAAGGAAATGAGAATATCACCAAGTATAACATTGTACAAAGACTCCAGTACAATCAAATAGTAAAACAAAGGAAGACTTCCTAGGCAAATACTAATGACATCTATAATTGTGTAATAAGCATACCCATAACATTTTAAGAATCTATTTTCAAGTTGAATTCAAAAATTACTATATTTTTTCATACGATTTATTTTTCTGAAACAATTTAATCACAAAAGAGAGTCTGATCTACAGTCATGGTCCTTCTTAGCTTTTTTTTTTTTTTTTTTTTCTATAATGAAATGCTGGGCTCACAAACTGAATTGTAACAACAATCTTGCTGGTGTTCACAAATGATTCATTGCCTTTAAAAATTCTCTCTGTTTTCAAGGTTATGGTGTTGAAGTTAAGTATGGCTAAAATTGTGTGTGTATCATCATGTATCCTCAGGACGTTCATTACAGGGAAGTAACATGTTCCTTTAGGTAATGCCGTTCCAATATTTGCTTCGAGCCAAACAATCTGTAATTTCACCTAAATCTAAAGCACAGGCACAGGTAGTTTAATATGCAGTGTCATGGTTTGAGTAAGGGATGTCCTACATCAGATTAGAAGTCCCAAAGTGGTTTTTGTGGAATCAGTAAGAGGTGAAACCTCACTGAAAGAAGTGAGCCGGGTTGGTGGGCCTTGACTTTTGGTAGCCAAATCCCTACTTCCCGTCTCCTCTCTGCTTCTGCACTACAGACGCAGTGTGGCCAGCAGCCTCACCATCTTGCTGCCATGCCTTTCCTGCCATATCAGTATGTATCCCTTCTTAAATTATAAGCCAAGATAAACCCTTCCTCCCTTAAATTCCTGTCAGGTATTTGGCCACAGTAATGAGAAAGTAAGGAGCACATGGGAGTGTCCACTCCAACCTTCAAAACTGAGACAGCATCCTACCAGCCTTTGTGAAATACTGAGGAGATAGTGACTAAGAGAGATGTATAAGGAAGAAACTTGAATTCTAGGTTCTAGGATATGTCCTGCAGAGTAGCTGTGGGTCTCACCACAGTCTCTGGGCCTGCTTCAGGCTCTTTCCTACTCCTTCCAAGTTCTGCCTTCGTCAGAATGATTTGTACAGACAGACTTTTCTCTGGTCCATTTTCTCTTTGGTAATTGCAATAGATGAAGGTGCCATTTGGAGAATAGAACTAATGCATTTTAGTTGCTTTTTTTTTTTTTTTTTACCTATTCAATAGACATGGCTAAAATAAGTTTATATTGGCTCATATTCTGCATTTAATGCTAGAAACTTTGTTTTTTGCTGATTTGAGCTAATTCCAGCAGGCACATTGTAATGGAAATTGTGTAAGAAGCATTTAAATCAAACAATTATAAGTTATTTATATTCATTTAAGATACACTTTGCCAAATCACTTTTCTTTTCACATTGTTTCACTGGATGACCAACTATTAATCAAGTGCTCCATCTCCCAGTGTGATAAAAGTCAAATGGATTTTGTCATCAGCTAAGCCATCTGTCTATTCATATTGCGGTGCTATTTTACTATTTATTTTTGAAACTCTTCAACTGAAATTAGAAGTGGAGGAGGAGTAGGTGATCAGTGAACATAACAATAACAAAATTTCATATGCTTTCATTATTTTAATTCTCAGGCAAATGAAGGTATAAATAGCATTGTAAATATGTTCATATCCATTCACTAGCTTCTTATGAATATTTCTGTGGAAAATGAGATATTCCCATTCTATATTAACAAAATAAAATGTGTTTGCATCAAGCTGAGCACAATGGTACTGAAATTTGATACTAAAATGATATGACCAGAGCAAAAGGAGCTGCCTTTGATGCTCTTCTGCTTTGGGAAGAGTGAATGCTCAGAGCTCTTGTCTCAACATGGTGGAAGTTCTCTTTGCATGGGGCTAAAAATATGTCCTGCCATTATTTTGGCCACCTATGTTAAATCAGATAGTTTTTAAAGCTTTATTTGGGACTATTTAAAATTAGATATCTGAAGTGAAATAAAAAAGAAAGAAGAGAGCCAAATGAAAGAAGCAGAAGTGTGTGTTGAAATAAAAGGCCTGTAAGGCTGTAAATGTATTATGAGAAACCTTGTTTTAGTGCCCTGGGCTTAAGCCACCTACCTGTTTCTTAAGCATGAGGAGAGCACTATTTTTTACAGGACTGCATGTAAGTCTAGTGCATTCTTTTCATAGTCATCTCTTCTAAACTTCCTTCTCTCTTCTCTCCTTCCCCTTCCCCTCCCCTTCTCCTTCCTCATTTTCTTCTTTTTGAGATAGGACCCCACTGTGCAGCCCATCCTGGGCTTGAACTTATAATCACCCACGTTAGCCTCCTGAGTGCTACAGTTATAGGCATATAACGCCACACTTGCTTATCCACCTTTCCAAAAGGCGAACTTTAGAAGCCATTCTCCCTCTGTCTCCTTTTCTTTCAATCAACTTATGCAACTTTTTTTTTTTTTTTTTTTTTTAGTATTCTATTTGTTTGCTGAGTCTATAGCTTTCTGGTTACTCTTTCCTGGATGTCCTGAGACTTTCTAAATTTTAATACATTTACATATTAAGGAATCTCAGTGAGCTCAAATTTCTTCCATGTTAGCTGCCTTAAAAACTTATCACCATACAAGTGCCCATCTAAAGGTTTATAAATAATAGAGAATGCATCATAAATAATAAATACGTAACTGAGGGGCAGGCTTTCTACTATTACTTTTGATTTTTTTGTGCAAACAAAATAAGTTATTGTTTTTATTTTTTACTAATTTTCTAGGTTAGCATACAAAACAAGGGGGTTGATTAGGTATTTTCATATGTATCATAATACATTGTTCTACTTCATTCTTATCCCCCAAAACTATCCCCGAACCCCTCTGTCTGGTTGCCTTCCTCTCCACCACCCCATAGTCTACCCTTCCGTCTTCAGGTCACACGTGTTCCAATGCCCTCTCTCTTCCTGCCTCCCTTAAGACTACCTCCTCACCTTATGATCCTCTTTTTATTTCCACAACTGTCAGGCATGCATATAAATACAACACATATGTACAAATATATGTTAACAGATTTGAGAGAAGATGTCTTTCTGAGTCTAGCATATTTAACTTACTATAATTATTTTTTTAAGTCACGATTTCATGTTTCTGAACACTTACCCACCAGCATACCACATTGTCTTTACCAATGCATATACTAAGAAACATATATGCTGGTTCCATTTCATGACTGTTGTGAAATTATAGTCGTAAACTTGATGTGCAAGTTTCTCTGTGACAGGGTGACTTACAGTCTTTCAGATACATACCCAGGAGTCACATAGCTGTTTTGTTTCGAATTTTTTGAGAAAACTCCATACTGATTTCCATGGTGGCTATCCAATTTAACATTTTAATTTTTTTTCTACTGTGGTTCTGTAGTACAGTTGGAGATCAAATATTATGACACCTCAAATATTTCTCTTTCTTACAAGGATTGCTTTGGTTAGATGATGGGTTTTGTATTTCCATATGAATGTTGGGATTATTTTATTTATTTTTTATAGTTGTCTGAAGAATTTAATGACAACTTTGTTTGGTGTTGTGTAAAATCTGTTTATCACTTTAGGTAGTACAACCATTTATAAAATATTAATTCTGCCTATCTATGAAGACTGGAGGTTTTCTTGTCTTCAAGGGTCTGCAGTTTCTTCAGGGTCATGGAGTTGTCATTGTGAAGGTTGTCCACCACACTGAAATAAGTGTAATTAATAGGTTTTTTTTATTATTGAAACTATAGTAAATGGAATTTTATCCTATTTTTAAGTGAATATTTACTTATTTGTAAGTATATGTAGGTATGTATATATGGGGGTACACATATGTCATTGTGAGTGTGTGGAGGTGGAAGGGCATCCTTGAGATGTCTGCATTCTTGTCCTACCTTCTTTGAGACAAGATCACTTCTCTCTGTAAAGGAATGCCAGTTTAGCTTGCTCATAAGTTTAAGGTTTTCTTGGCTCAACCTCTTTTTTATCATAGACATGATGGTATCACAGATAACTCATAATCGATTTGCATCTCATTTTATTTGGGTGATGGGGAATCAAACTCAAGTTGGCAAAGTTTGCAAGCAAGTGTCATTGACCACTGAGCTATCTCTCCGACCCTTTCCTGTATTTTTCTTAGAAACTTTGTTATCAGTATATAAACATTTATTTTATTTTTTTTTTGTTTTGATATTGTGCTCTGCTACTTTGCTGGAAGTGTTTAACAGATCTTATTTTCTACTGGAGACTCTACGGTCTTCTAAATACAGGATCATGTTGTTTGAAAATGGATGATTTGCCTTCTTCTTTTCCAACCTGTGTCTCTTCTTTTCTGTCTCATTGATCTATGACTTCAAACACTTTATTGAATACAGTAGAGAGACTGAATAGTGTCATTCCTGAGTTTAGAAGACAAGTTCGTAGGGCTGGAGAGACAGTTTAGTAGCTGATGCATTTGCCTGCAAAGCCTAAGGACCCAAGTTTGATTCTTCGCTACCCATGTAAGTGAAATGCACAAGGTGGCGCATTAGTCCTGAGTTTGTTTGCAGTATCTGGAGGCCCTGGCACACCCATTCTCTCTCTCTTTTTCTCTCTCTCTCTCTCCCTCTTTCTCTATGTCCCTTTCAAATAAATAAATATAAAATATTTTTTAAAGACAGGTTCTGAGATTTTTCTATAATTAGTATAACATTAGCTATGGGTTTGTCCTTTTGTTGTAAGTGCATTGGGTTCACAGATTCATGGGTCACATTTTATATGGCTTTACATAAGTGTTTGGGAATTGAACTCAGGCCAGTAGGCTTTGAAAGCAAACATCTATAATCAATTATCTATCTCCGTAGCCACCCCCCATATGATCTCTTGCATCTTATTAGATCACAGTGCAATAAAAACAGAAGCCAATAGTAAGAAAAAAAAAAAAAAACTTCAGAAATTACACAAATACATGCACATTGAACAACATACTTTTGAATGACCAGTGAGTTATTGAACAAATTAGGGGCTACATTAAAAGTTCTAAATCAAATGCAAATGAAAGCACCATGTCCAAAGACCTTAGGGATATAGCCAAGGAAATTCTAAGATGAAAGGATTTTTAAAGTTATGAGTGTTTATAGTACAAATCTAGAAAGATCTCAAATAAATAGCATAATAATGCATATTAAGGTGGTAGAAAAAAAATAAACAGAGCAGTCCAAACCCACAGCTGTAGATCACATGAAATAAAATATTAGGACAGATTTTAATGAAAGATCTACTAAAAGAAAAACACATTATTCAATTAAATAGAAGTTAGTTCTTTGAAACAATAAACTAGATTGACCAACAACTATACAAACTAATAAAAGAATGAGATGTAAGATCTAAAGTAACAAAATTAGAGGCACTGTAAACTCCATGAAATCCCACAAATCATTAGGGGAAACTTCTCAACTTTATCTTCAAAAATAATTGAAAGTGCAGAAAGAATGAGTAAATTTATAGGAAAATACAACCTACCAAAATTAAATCAAGAAGACATGAACAGATCCATAAGCCCATAACAGTCAGGTAAGGGAGCCACAAAATCTTTCAACAAAATAAAGCCCAGAGTCAGATGGATTCATTCATGAATGTTACTAAACACTAAAGAGAGATAAAATCAATGTTCTTCAAGCTATTCTATAAGGTAGCAAGGGAAGGAATACTAGCAAACTCATTTTAAGAAGGCAGAATTATCCTGATACCAAAGCAGATTATGACATAGCATGAAAAGAAAACTACCTTTAGGTGGACAGTTAGGTAATTAATTTGGGATCTCTCTATCTTTGTTACAAAGGCAGTTAGCACTATGAATTTTTCCCTTAGGACTGTCTTCATTGTGTCCCATAAGTTTTGGTAGGTTATGTTTTCATTATCATTCAATTATAGGAATTTTACAATTTATTCTTTTGATTTCTTCCACAACCTACTCATTGTTTAAAAGTGTGTTGTTTAGTCTGCAGTAGCTGGTGGAGTTCTTGATTAGTCTCTTGATTTTGATTTCTAGCTTTGAAGCGTTGTAATTTGATATGATGCAGGAAGTTACTTCAATTTGCCTGAATTTATGAAGGCACGTTTTATGACCTAACATATGGTCTATTTTGGAGAAGGATCCATGGGCTGCTAAGAAGAAAGTATATTCTGAGAGTTGGGAATGAAAGTTCTGTAGTTGTTCATTAGGTCTAGTTGATCTATGGTATTGTTGAATTGTTGAGCTGTGTGATTTCCCTGTTGATTTTCTGCTTGGATGATCTCTCTATTGATGATAGTAGAGTATTGAAGTTTCCAACTATGATGGTGTTGGTATTTATTTCTGTTTTCTTGTCAATTAGGTTTTGTTTTATAAACTGTGATGCCCCTGTTTTGGTGCATATATATTTATGATTGTGTTCTCATGTTGGATCATTCCCTTAATGGAAAAGAAGTGGCTTTCTTTGTCCTTTTTTGTTACTTTTGGTTTGAAGTCTATTTTATCAGATAATAATCTAGCAATACCTGCTTGTTCCTTACTTCCATTTACTTGCTGGCTAGCTAGTATAATCAAATTACTAAGCTCTGTATTCAGTGAGAGACCCTGTCTCAAAAAAATAAAATAAAAAGCAGAAACATAAGATACGAAGTAACTGAGGAAACACTTGACACCAACCTCTGGCCTACACACATACACACACACAAACACACACACACACACACACACACACACACACACACTTGCACACTCACACACACACTGACACACACACGCACACACAGAATAATAATAATAATAATAATCAAACAAATAAATAAATATAAGAGATTATTTCCATTCGGGGGCATGCATATGTATGATGTGAGTGTGTGTACATGTTAGTGTTAATGCATGTAGATGAGTTTGTATTCTCTGTGCACATGTGTGTACATGTGTAGGCATGTATGCCATGGGCCAGTTAGGCTGATAGTCATCTGCAATCCTGCAGTTCATTGGAGGTGAAAGAGACCCTGCCTCAAGAAAAGGAGGTGCATAAACACCTCAAACTTCTTTGTGTGTCATGGCATGTGCACCTACATACATGCCTCAGAGATCTCACCTCCACTTCCACAGAGCGTTTTTACTAACATGTGTCCATATACTAGCTTTTCCATGAGTGCTAGAGATGCAAACTCAAATGATCATGGTTGTGCCCAAGTAATTTACCTACTGAGCCATCTCTCTAGCTCTGTTTTAATTAGTAAGACATCAAATGTGGCTTGGAATGTGGTCTATTTTACAGAAGATAGATATCGTGGTCTGCTGAGATCTAGTAAAATTCTGTAATGAACCCATCTGGACCTAGACTTTATTTGATTGGGAGATATTTTTAATTTTCACTAAATATCATTGCTTGTCAGAGAACTATTTAAATTATTTATCACAACTTGGTTTAGCTTTGGTATGTAATATGTACCTAGAAATTTATCCATTACTTTTAGATTTTTCCAATATTATTTTCATAGAATGTCCTCTAGATTCTGTCAATTTTATTGGCATCAGTTATGATGCATTCTTTTGAATATTTTATTTTAATTTACTTATTTGAGAGACAGAAAGACACTGGGAGGGAGAGAGGAAGAGAGGATGGGCATGCCAGGGCCTCCAGCCACTGCAAACAAACTCCAGACACATGTGCCACCTTATGCATCTGGCTTACATGGGTCTTGGGGAATCAAACCAAACTCCTTTGGCTTTGTAGGCAAGTGCTTTAACTGCTAAGCCATCTCTCCAGCCTCATGCATTCTTTTTCATGTCTAATCTTACAGATTAAGGTCTTATTTCTCATTGTTCTGGTTAATTTGGCTGTGGGTTATTCATTTTTATCTCTTCCAAAACACTTAGTGTCAATGATCCTATTGGTTTTGTTATTATTGTTGCTGTTTGTTTGTTGTATTTGTTTACTTTGGTTCATTTGCCTTTATTTCCTTCATTTTTGCCCTGGTTTTACTTATATGATTCTATCTGATAGTTGTTGTTTGCTTTGTTTTTATTTTCCTAAAGCCTTTGGGTTCATCATTAAGTTGTTTATTTGAGATTTCATATTTGTCATGTATACTTTGAGAGCTATAAAATTCCTTCTTAGCACTTTTTCATTATGTTCCACATGGTTTATTTCTTATTTTCTTTCTTTTTTTTTTTTTTTGTTGTTGTTGTTTGTTTTTTGAAGTAGGGTCTTGCTCTAGCCCAGGATGACCTGGAATTCACTATGGAGTTTCAGGGTGGCCTCAAACTCACAGAAATCCTCCTACCTCTGCCTCCCGAGTGCTGGGTTTAAAGGTGTGTGCCACCATGCTCAGCTCATTATTTGTTATTTTCATTAAGTTCTCAAAGTCATTTCCTTCTTGATTTTATCAATGGTCCACCCAATAGAGAATTGTATAACATCCAAGAGTTTGTATATTTTTTTGTGGGTTTTTCTTGTTGTCAAATTCTAGTTTTATTGCACTGTGGTCAGATAAAATACAAGGAGTTATTTTTATTTTCTTAATTTTCTTGAGACTTGCTGTGTGTCCAATTATGTGATATATTAAAAAAAAAATGTTCCATGGACTGCTGAGTAGAATGTGTATTTCCGTTGTGTTTGGAAGGAATGGTCTGCTCAGAAAGTCAAATGCCTCATGTTTTCTGTCATATATGAATGCTAACCTTGAACTCCTACATCTGCATGCAAGTTGTAGTAAAAGACAACAGAGGCCAGTAAAAGACAAGGCTTGAGGGGCCAGGGCAGGGTCTTGAGGCTATGGGATTGGAGATATCTAATCAGAGGAGTAGAATACTGAAAGCAGAAAGTTTGAAGTGGTGTCATAAAAAAAGGGAATAGAGAGGAAAAGTGGCTGGGGGAAGTTTAATTAAAACTAAAAACATCATGAAAAAGCAAGCTGGAAATCCATTTCTTGATTAGATATTTAAAATCACATATACTTAAGATTTAAAAAAAAATACAGTTTGGGTAAAAACTTCCAGCAGTGGGTGGATAATGCTGCTGTCAGTTATTGAATGAAAATCCTAGTGCCAGCGATGGGAAACTTCCCAGTGAATGATTGGTCAGGGAGGCCCCCTCTGGTCCCCCAGAACAATACAGGCTCTTGGTTGTCCACCAGAAAGAACTATATTTTTAAAAACTCTATTGCTGAAGTAAACACATGTTGGTTGGTTGCAAGACATTGAATAATCAAAGTGGAACTGTGCTAGAAGCTTCCTCCATGTTTGCTGACTCTCGTGCTGGCTGGTAAGTACTGTGTTGGCTGCAGGGCACAGAGTGCTTTTATATTGAACAGGGGGTCTGCACCATTTCCTACAAACCAACTACCCAACATGACTGTGATATAGATCACAACTGATCTCTTCATAGGATCTGAGGCGGCTCCATGGAAGAGACATTATGTCTGGTACTGAAAACCTAGTCAAAGCCTATGGCTGGGGAGGTCATGTTCCCTAGTGGGGAAGCTATTACTAAATGTATATTGTTTCCATCACATCGCCAATAAATGCTTAAGTTTATGTCCATAGATTAATGCTGCTTTCACCTTTGGTCAGAGCATCTTCCTTTTGCAAATGGCAGACTCTCAAGGGAGAGTCACAAGTTGTCAACGTGCTGAGAGAAAGTGTCTGTTGAGTGCTTGGTGCTAAGTGACACATCTGAATCATGTCCCCTAAGGCCCAGGAAACATTGTGGGGAAAGGGGCAAAAAGAATATAAGAGCCAAAGGACTGGGGAGAGTATTTTTGGAAACCCTACTCCAGACATTAAGTAGGCATTGCATTCATTACTTCATCATGGCTATTACCACCTCCACAAGACCTACACAAAGTTGAACTCATCAACATTTTGACATATGAGGAAAGCCCTCCACAAATAGAATACATAGAAACTGGTAGGAAAGAAAAAGGGGTTCAGTGGAAGGAGAACAAGGCAGATGACAAGAAAAAGTAATGAAAGGGGATTATGATCAAATTACATGTATGAAAACTTAATAAAAATTTTAAAAAGTACCTGAACATTGGATTCATCCTACATGGATGGGGAGTGTTACTGGCTTGGAAATTCTCTTTTTATCTGATTTGACTTAACTTTTGCTTAAGTTGAAATATTCATGATTGATAGGTATAAATCTTTCAGTGTATGAAGGCATTCAGCTTAAAAAGTGTCACTTGACACCATGTCTTGTGTTCTTTACAGTGACCATTATGTAGTTATTCTTTTGCTTCTTTGCCATTTAAAATCTCCAAGAAAAAAAAATCAAGTACACTGACTTTCAGTTCTTTAGAAATAGCCCCAGGAATATTTTATCTTCTTTTCAAAACAAAGTCTCCTGGGGGAAAGATGCCCTTCTAACGAATTTCAAAATCTTAAATGCAAAACTGCATGTCTGAAGAACTCTCAGTCTTCAAGGAAGACATGTGATAAACTCCTTGTCCATGCCTGTCAGAAGGAGGCCATCAGCAGATGCTTCACGACTCAGCACAGAAAGATTCTTCCCCAATTTTATGACCATGGGACCCACCACAGTGCCTGGCCCAGTAGAGATGCTGGGCTGAGCTAGAACCCAGAAATAGGGGAGCTGGCATCAACTTGGGTACAGGGGCTGCTGCTGCTGTTGCTGCTAATTTTTCCTACCTTATGATGAAACAGGCCTCTGAGTGCATATAAATAGGTTTGGGGGCTGGAGAGATGGCTTAGTGGTGGTTAAAGCTTATGCCTGCTGAGCCTCAGGAGTTGGGTTTGATTCTCCAGGAGCCACATAAGCCAGATGCACATCGTGGTGCATGCATGTGGCATTCATTTGCAGTGGCTAGAGGCCCTGGCACACCCATTCTCTCCTCTCTCTCTCTCCCCCCATCCTCAGTCTCTAATAAACAAATAAAAAAGACTTAATAAATAAATAAATAGGTCCAGAAAACTTTCTCTTGAGATTTAATCACAAAAGATAGACAAATATTATCTGTCCTACTTCCTATATTACATATAGGGTGAAAAACAGCTACCCAAAGTGCTATCCTATGAAGCCTTCTTTTAGAGAGAAGAAACCTTGGAAATATTTGTGAAATCCCCTCTGGTGTAATGCAACATGGGACAAAAGGAGGTTAGGAAATGTTATCATTTAATTAGACCTCCAGTGGCTCAATGCAATGGGATTGATCTGCACCTACTTGGAACGCAGTATGTATCAAGTGAATAGGATACACATCTTTTCTTAAAGGAGGTAGAATTCCTGACAGCTCTGATGTCCAGGCAGTATTTCAGCAAAGCCCCTGTTGGGAAAGGCTGCTGGGGCATACTTTGAGGATTTAGAATTTGAAGACTCCTTGGTCACAGAATTTCAACTCACATATATTTGTAGATATTTCAGGTCTAGGGAAATATACCATAATGCAAGTTATATATGAATTCTATGTCGTTAGTAAGCTATTCATCTATTTCTTTTTTAAAATATGTAATGGATTTATTTATTTATTTATTAGAGACAGAGAGGGAGAGAGAGAGAGATAAAGAGAGGGAGTGAGAATGGGCACACCAGGACCTCTAGCCACTGCAAACAAACTCCAGACTCATGCGCCACCATGTGCATCTGGCTTACATAACACCTGGAGAATAGGATCTGAGTCCTTTTGCTTTGCAGGCACGTGCCTTAACTGATAAGCAATCTGTATTGCCCTCATATATTTCTTAAAGGAACTTATGATAAAAAAACTTTCAGTAAATTCATCATCCCATCAGCTTATAAGGGTCCAGGCTGATGTCAACGTATTAAGCAAATGACACAGAGAAGGGTTAATTATTTCACTAAGTTACTCATATAAAGCATACTTCAATTAGTAAGAGGTAAAGACTGAAACATGACAATATGCCAGAATGGCACTTTGAAAATTGTACTGAGACCATCAAACGTATATGGAATGACTACTATGTGCAAACACCATATTCAGTGATTATTTTAATGCCTACGCAATAAATATCATTTCTTTCATTGCTATTCATGTAATTGTCTACACCTCCTTGCAGCATAATATGCCACTTAAAGCTCCTTCACCGATCCATCATTGCAACGACCATTGCGCTGTGTCATGCATTCTTTTCTATAATTCCGCATTGACTGTATACATTTATTACATCTAATATCTTTTGATGTACTTGCAGTATTTTGTTAGCTAAATAAATGTGAACAGTAACTGTGAACAGAGTAGGCCAAATAATTCTATTAAGGACGCAGAAAACTGCATCAAGTTTAAATGCCTATTTGGTATGCACAGATACACCAACAGCAACACCTATTGTAGGAAGATTCTACAGTGTATGGTTTAGGACCTAGCAGCTAATTAACTGATTTGCATTTGTTTGAGGCAAGCACGATAGACTGGCCTTTTTTTTTTTTTTTTTTTTTTTTTTTTTTAATGCAAGAGAGTGAAGAAAGCAAGAAAGAGACAGAGAATTGGTGCGCTAGGGCCTAAAGCTGGTGCAATCAATTCCAGATGTGTACACCACCTGTGTGCATATGTGACTTTCCACACCTGTGTCACTTTGTACATCTGGCTTATGTGGGACCTGTGAGCCGGACATGGGTCCATACGCTTTGCAGGCAAGTGCCTTGACTGCTAAGCCATCTCTCTAGCCCAGTCGATTTACATTTTAAATTAACATTATAATAGGTGATTCTGTTTTCTAAATTAGCATTCAGCCTTAGCTTTTTTCTAAAAAGAAGGACATGAATTTCATGTTAAATGATTCTTTCTACTTTTCTGGATATGTTTCAAAAGCTGGATATCTATAACTTCAAAAACCACAATATGCAGCAATGCATAAATGCAAAATGCAAAAATGATATTATTTCCAATTAAAAAAATAAATGGCCACTATAGCTGTATTGACCCAATCTTTTCATATGGCAATTGGCTGATAGTATCACTGAGATAGGAATAAAGAAGAAACAGCATGGGTCTCCTGGCTACTCTCAGAAGGTTACCAGATAAATGTGAGTTGTGTATTTTGGAGTATGTTTTGGTGAAGGCTGTGAGAGTTTCTTGCCCACTTGACAGGGTCCAGGATCACTTATCCTGTGGGCAAGCCTGTGATGGATAATTGTGATTAGGTTAATTGAGGAGGTAACACCCATCTTAACTATAGGCAGCACCCTTCCCTAGGCTGGGAGCCTGGACTGAAAAGAAATGATCTCACGGGCACTCACCCTTCCCTGATTCCGTCCTGTGCACTGAATGCGACCAGCTCACTCATGCTCCTGCCCATGACTTCCCTGCTGTGGTGGACCTTCACTTCGCACTGTAAACCAAAATCAATCTTTCCTCCTGGAAGTTCCTTGTGGTCGGGTAGTTGGTCCCAGGAATGGGAAAGTAATTAATACAAAGACTAGCAAATCTGGGTGATTGTAACAAAGCTAGAATTCAAGGCTTCCTGATAAGTGAGTTTAATGGATCACAGTCAAGAAAACTGCATTTTGGCCAGGCATGGTGGTGGCACATGCCTTTCATCCCAGTGCTCGGGAGGCATAGGCAGGAGGATCACCATGAGTTTGAGATCAACTTGCAGCTATTGAATGAATTATAGGTCAGCCTGGGCTACAGTGAGCCCCTACCTGAAAAATAAACCAAAAAGAAGAAGGAGAAGCAGCGAGAGGAAGAAGAGGAGGAAGACAAGGAGGAGAAGGAAGAGGAGAAGGAGAAACAGAAAAGGAGAAAACTTAATTTTTGGAACTTAGGTCATGTTAGAAAAAAGCCAGGTCTCATACTTTTCCTGTAATATACTTCCTGAATTTTCATTAACATTGATAGTGATTGGTACCAAATGATAATAGAAGTTTTAAAATTTGTAATATATTGTATGTTATGTTTCTTTTAAATAAATGTAGAAAACATAATCACTATTATATAATATATTGTATGATATGTTTTTTAAAAATAAATATAATCACCAAAGGTAAAGCTCTAACCAGTGAATTGTACCTATAGCATTTAAAATTTTTTGTTTATTTTTATTCATTTATTTATTAAAAGAGACAGAGAAAGAGGCAGAGAGAGAATGGACACATCAGGGCCTCCAGGCACTACAAAAGAACTCCAGATGCGTGAGCCACCTTGTGCATATGGTTTACATGGGTCCTAGGGAATCGAGCCTCTAACCAGGGTCCTTAGACTTCACAGGCAAGAGCTTAACTGCTAAGCCATCTCTACAGTCCCCCTATAGCATTTTAAAATTGTAGATTATATTTTATTTCAGTAGACTTTGACATTTATACTGAAAAAAGAATAAAACAATGTAAAATAAATGCTATGTAATTTAATTATAAAAACATAGAAAAAAGATAATCCAAGTATCACATATGGATATAAAATTACTATGTCCTCTTATTTTCTAGATAAAAGACAATGTTAGAAAAGAGCACAGTTTGGTTCCAGAGACCTTGGATTGAGTTTGTCATTTCCCCTACTCTGATAGCTCCTGGCCAGTCATGTCTGATAAATGGAATTGAGTCAATAACACAGAGATGCAGAAGGAACCTCAGTGAGCAGTACAGCACGCTCTAAAAGCTGTGAGAAGATGAGAAATGGGGTTCTCTCATTTTTCCTCTTCTTTCTTTCCCTCCTTTTATTCTTCCTCACTCTCCTCTGTCCTCTTGTGACCTTTCCTCCAAGAATCATTTAGTGAGGATATTTTGAACAGTTGAAAACTTTGACATTGATCAAGAGACTACAAAGAATGATCAGATTTAGTTTACAGCATGAAACAGAATACAAATGGCAAATTTACAGAATATGGTACAGTTTAAGCCTATCTTGGTGGCCCTCACCTGAGGCCCCTGCTGCTTAGGATGGTGGGCAAAGTGATTGGCAGTTCATGGCTAGCTGGGGCACCTTAGTTCCTTTCTCAAAATAGAAAATGAAACAAAGCCTAGAATTATAATTTCTTGGAAGAGTTCTTGCCTAACATGTGTGAGGCCCTGGTTTCAATCCTCAGTGTGTATGTGTGTTGGGGGTAAATGAAAACAACAACAACCTATAGTTCAAACAACTAGTGAGAGTTCTGAAGAAAACAGGAAATAGAGGACAGAGAGGTAATACATACATATATATACATTTGGAGAGAGAGAGAGAGGGAGAGAGAGAGAGAGAGAGAGAGAGAGAGAGAGAGAGAATAAGTGACATGAGAAAAATCATAAAGTTTAATATGCAAATGGAATCTTAGGAAGAGACTAGAGAAATACCATTTGAAAACAAATGCCTGGAAGATCTTAGGAAATAATGGCAGATACCAAAAGTCAAAAATTAAGAGTTCTTAGGAGAATTTAGAATTTAAGACCTTCCTAGGCTACATACTAAATTTCAGGCCAGCTTAAATACAAAGTGATATTTACATAAAAGAAAAAAAATCATAATACTATTAATGATAATAATAAAAGAATTAATAAAGCAGTATAAGGTATAGAGTGTTTAGCAGGCATGAAAAGAATACAAAACAAAATATCTCTTCTTTAACATAAATTTGATCATCCTTTGTAGTTTCTTGTTCAATTTTTTTATTTGTTCAAAAATTTGTTCAAAATTTTTAACTGTTCAGAATGTCTTCCCTAGAGGCAAACTGTGGTAGAATTGATGAATAAGAATGTTGACAAGTTTGTTTCAAGTACATGAAAACCAAAGTCATGAGGTGCATTAGTGATGCTCCCATCACACTCACCCACTGTTGCCACCACCCTCTCTCTTAGCCCAGTGAAGGACACAGTATTGCAAACTTACACACCACGTGCTGGCTTTGGGTCTTGAGACCTTTAGCCAGCCTGGCCTGGTGGGGCTATTTGGCCCTAATTATCATGAGGCTATATCCATGTCACAAAATGTGGCAGGAGAAAATTGTGTAAACCTGCCATGATCAGCTTTGATCTTTTCGGATTCCCCTGTCCTAGTGTGATTGTGACACAGTAAGAGAAACATTGTGAGCCTGAGAATGGAGACATACCTATAAGGAGCTCAGAACTTTCACAGACAAAGTCCTCGATAAAGCTTTTAGGAGAGCCACTGAGACCAGAAGTGGTAGCTGAAGTAATTTTGAATGGGAAGTTGAGGAAAGGGAAAATGTGTATAATTTGAGACTCAATGGTCCACGTTTATAGGAGTTTTATAGACAAATATATGGATGAATCCAAAACACAATATTGGGTAGAAATATCCATAGAAAATTGACACAGTAAACTAACCAAATGATAATGGAAGTCAAAATAAGGTGTGCTATGAGTAAGGTGATATGAAAGAGGCAGGAAAAGTTTTTTGGGACTGTCAATTTCTATTTTCCTGAATGATTGCTACATGAGCATATTAAGTGTATAAATATTTAAGGATCCAACACAATTTATAGTCTTAGCTTATTTTTAGTAATTGACACAAAAGGAGGAAAATGTGGTCAGAAAGTATAACCAGTGAGGCTTGCAAATTTATGGATTATTCTTAATTGAAAAAGAAAAATTCGCTAGGTATTAAGAAACAAAGGAAAATATATTTGATGTTAATTGATGTGAAGTCTATGGAATCACATAATAGCTGTCTTATAACATATCGATAGAATTTACAGCGGCTACAAGTAGATTTGGAAACGGTGGGGGCAAAATCCACTTGAGTAGATGAATGAGAAAGCAAGCTATCTAGTCGATACGAAAATTGGTGGAGAATAAGGAAATCATATATCAAAGTATTCTGGTCTCATCTACATCAAAACATACTATAAAAATAGCATAGCTAAAAGAACATGCACCATAAAATGTAATTTCCAAAACATGTATCCTAATATACTCAGTCTTAAGAAGCATCATTTTATTTTCTCTTAACTAGTAGCATTAAAATTTAAATTTATCACTGTGGGGAGCACAAAGAAGTCATGATGACTTTATAATCTATACACACATGTATTTGAATATATATATATATATATATATATATATATATATATATATACACATGTATGTCTATTTAAATATATACAGTGTGTGTATGTATATGCATGTGTATATCTACACATACAGATAACATATACCATACATGAAATTACTTTGTGAAAAAGATCAGGTAGTATTGATATATCAATGAGCTAAACAACTCAACTGTGACCAAATCCTCAAAGCTTGCAATCAACACAGTGGAAAAACAGTGAAGAGCCTGGCTCCTACATGCTGAGCTGTCCCTGTCTAATGTTCTTCATTACACAGAAAGGAGGGGTAAGGGCAATCACTTCACTGAACAGTCGGCTTTGTTTACTTCTAAGCTAACAGCAAGTGTGTAAGTCTGATAATATTTATAATTCCTTTTTAATTTCCATCACATGTAAAATTCCCCAGGCTCTTGCTCTCTCCAGAAAAGAATAAATTGGTTACTGAGAGATTATCTTTCTCTTTAGCAATCCAGATTTGAGCATTTGGTTTGCAAATAAGATGTAGACCGTACCATGAAAAACTTTTATCAACCTTAAAGGAAGCTTTTCAAAGCTAGTAAGTACTAGGCTGATTTTTTTAAAGTAAAAAAAAAAAAATGCAAATAATTTTGTTGAAAAGTTGCAATGAATATCTTTTATATATTTTTAACTGTGAATAAATATAAATATAATATGGTGCTTATCATACATATATACATAATTTATGCTTAAAAATAGTTGAAACTAGTAGTTTAATAAAAGAAAATTAGAAGTATTCAACTTCGTATTAAAATCTTATATAAGTTCTCCTTGTATACTGTGGAGTCTGTTTTGTTTGTTTGGGTTATGTAAAATGACTCCTTTCAGTCTTTCCTTAGTGATTCTTGCATATGTTTGATGTGACTTCTACTAACATTAATTTAGGTTGCTCTATGTGAGTTGTTATGTTCAAAGGAAGCGGTTTCATATACAGAGGAATAATTGTAGAAATCAGCTCCCCAGTACTCACACAAATGTTAACTTCCAAAATTAGTTCTGAACCACAAAAGCTATTCAGCTAGTTTTGCTGAATTCAAGAGAGGGGAGAGTCAGTTCCAGTTTCTTCCTCTTTGCCCCTCCTGCCTTTTCCTCCTCTCCCTTCTTCTCTCTTTTCCTTTCATCCTCACTCTTTCTGGCAACACGTGCTTTATTTGCACAGTTTGCTACAATAGCCCTGTATAAGGAATTTGTACATAGTAAAGTACACAGAATTCTAATAAGTCATACTGCACTCAGTTTTCAATCTGTAAGTGGCAAGTGACCAAAATGGATCAGGGCTTAGGGACTTCAGAAGGGGAGAGCTTCAAAAGTGATGAAATTTGAGCTTGGTCTTTCTGCTGAGCATATGTGGGCTATATGGAGAGAGGAAATAGAATGTGGTGTGGGAAGAAGGCATATGAAAAGCCAACACAGTGCGAAATCACAGAAAGTCAGCCCCGCCATGGCCAAAACACAGGTGGACAATGTGACTCACAAGCAAGTGTTAGTATATTTTTATATGGGTAAATGAGGGGATAATTTAAACTGAACATGTAGAGTAGGAAGTAAATAGAGAGGAACTGACAGAATCAGCTTCTACTGCATTGTGGTAAAAATTTCAAATACAAGACACTTCAGCTTTAGTACATCCACTCCAACACCTAATTACGAAATACAAACATGTGATTCATACAGTGACTCTCAATACTGTCATTCTTGTTATAAGTTAAAAAGATGAAAAAGCAAAAGAAAAAAAAAGAAAATAAGGGAAAGAATCGATAGGTAGATGATTCTGACTACCTTTACTCTTGTTTGGTGATACTGCAGAAGCCATGCTGAGATCTAGAACCCTCCTTTTTGCATGACAGATCAGATAATTACTAGAAGGATTGCAAAATGGCTATATTCTTTCTTTCCCAACAGTTATATTATATCACTTGTCCACTGTGTATAAACATCTTTCTTGGGTCTAACCTTTGTTAACATTGAATGTAAATCTTCTGGGACTAGTCCTGAAACACGCCAAGGGAACTGACTGAATACCTTGTGTTTCTTAACATTGGATTCCAATATATATACTACTTTGGAAAAAAATACATACAAACATTTATAAATATACACATAAATTCATATATATATCTATATGTATATATATATGTATATGTATACATAGGTATATGTATGTATATGTATATATGTATACCTATGTATACATATACATACATAATATATATGTATTATTATATATATTATGTATGTATATGTATATAGTATGTATATGTATATAATGTGTGTGTGTGTGTGTGTGTGTGTGTGTGTGTGTGTGTGTGTGTATTTTTTCCAAAGTAGTGTCTTGCTCTAGTCCAGCCTGATCTGGAATTCATTATGTAATCTCATGGTGGCCTTGAACTCATGGGGTACCTCCAACCTCTGCCTCCTGACTGCTGGGATTAAAGGCATGCACCACCATGCCTGACTCCATTATTTATATTGATGAAGCTTTTATATTATTTTACTTTTAATATTTATTTATTTATTTTAGAGAGAGAGATATAGAGAATGGGCACTCCAGGGCCTCTAGCTGCTGCAAATGTATTTCAGATACACGTGGCACTTTGTTCATCTGGCTTATATGAGTTCAGGAGAGTGAAACCTGGGTCCTTTGGCTTTACTGGCAAGCACTTAGCCACTAAGCCATCTCTCTAGACCTTAAGATTTGTCTTATATGTCTATTGATGACCACATATTTTTACATAATATACTTATTGCACAGTTAGCATTGAATGTGCCAGTAGTTTATTGCACTTATACTAATAACTAAATAGTTTATGAGATATATATATATATATGTGTGTGTGTGTGTGTGTGTGTGTGTGTGTGTGTGTATGTGTGTGTGTGTGTGTGTGTGTGTATAGGCTATGCACAGATGCAATAATTTTCTGACTATCTCCACTATGAAAATGGCTATGTTTATGGTAATAAAAATTCTTACAATGCACTATGTTCTCTATACTTTTTTTGTCAAAATACACACCCCTAAAATCAACTAAATTATATCATTTTAATGATATTGCATTTAAAACTTTTTAAACATGTATTAATTATAAATAATAATGAGCTTCATCATAACATTTTTGCACAGCTATGTCATGTACTTTGGCCATAGGTATCCCTCATTCTCCTAAGTCCCCCTCTGCACTTTCCTTCTTATGCACTTCCTCTTCATAAACATAACTTTTCAACTTTCATGTGTTATATTGTTTCTCATGTTTAATGACCATCGGGCTTCATCTATTGAATGGACGATATAAAATAGAATTTTTTTTAGCAATAACCTTACTTGCTCAGTTTTTGACATTTGGAGCTGTTTTTAATTTCTCTGAATGTCTGGTTGCCTTGTAACTTTAAGCTTTGAATTTTTCATAGCAAGTTAGGAACTGCCTTAAAATTACAATGAACACAAAACTGCCAATGTGAAGATACTTAATTATCTATGTTGCATCACACCCACACACAAGTTCACAAAATTGCTTCTTAAGCATTCTCATGACCTGGATCAAGCGCAATTCACCAAAATGCACCATTCTTCAACCCATCTTTCATATTACGAAAGCCAACTCATAGCCATGATTATTTTTGAAAAGTTTGTGGAATCGAGGTTCCAATGCCATTTTTTAAATCTTAAATGAGATGGTGCATGAGTAATGTTGCATACCTATATATTAAAATGTCAGTAGGAAACTACTCCCTTTTCTAACAGAGTAAGGCAGCATCTTCTGACTGTGGAACTCAAAGAAGGGTCAGTCATACTATTCCTTTCTAACATCACACTCAGGGAGCTATACTAAGAAAAATCCCTCGATTCCCTGGTTCTCTTCCTTAGACTGCAAAATGGGCGTGATGAGCTTGACATGGCTCCACCTGTCATGTGGCTCCTGATTCACCATAACATTATCTCTCACAGTGAAAGTGTAGCATGCCATAAAGCGCTGAGTATTATTAAATATTCAGAGTGAGGCTTTCCTGAATTTATTATCACGTTCCTCAATTGAATGCTGATAATGTGAACTCAATGGGAATCAACTTAAATTATTCATGGAATTGCCATCCATAATGCAAGGCTGGTGAATGTGCTTGCTCATGTATTTTCACTATCAGTATGATAGTTTCCCACAAATGCTCTCCCTCCAGGTAATGTGAAATGAGATGCTCTGGGCACTTGCTTCTTTGAATAGTCCCTCTTCTGATAGATGATACCTTTATAGAAAAGTTTCTGAAATCTGTGTCAAACTTTTTGTCCCCAGGGATACCAAGTCCCCTGCATCATACTCTCATATCTTCAAGTGAAGAGCAAAGGTTGAAGGGCAAGAAAGCTTTTCAGAGAAGGGAAAAGAAAGTGACATAAATCAACAGAGATAAGTCAAACCTGTCCTAACAGGTGCAAGCACAGAAATCCACACAAAGGAAACGAAACATTTCCATTTGATAAGAGTTGAAGCTATGCATAAACTTACCTTTCATTATGAAGATGCCAAATCTATTTTATCAAAGCATAGATGCTGCAGTGATAGAAGGAGGGCTGCAGAATCAGCAAGTGATTAAAACCAGTTGTGATCTGCAAGTGGACTTTTACTTTCCATGTAGCAAAGACCTCTGTGTGTGTGAATTTTCAGAATCAGGGGCATCTGGATAAGCATTGTTCATTGTAAACATATTGAAGAAATCATTTCTGTTTAGGTTTAATTAGCATATTTTCTGATGTTTCATAAATACGAAACATGAGTATGCATCACTTCACCCCCATTGCTCGCTCTGGTCCCTCATATCCCCCTTTAGAGGTAGAGTTGTGGCAAATATCTCCCAGTAGGCATAGACCCAGATTTGCGCTGTGGTTTACTTGGAAGGAAGACATGAAAAGATGGAAAGACCTCCCCTGCTCCTGAATAAGTAGAATTAATATTGTGAAAATGGAAGTTCTACCAAAGGCAATACATATATTCAGCACAATTTAACCAGTAAAAATCTCTGCATCATGCTTCACAGATATGAAAAAAAAATCTCAAAATTCATATCAAATGGCAGAAGGCCCTGCACTTCCAAAAATACCCTCAGCAAAAGAAACATCACTGGAGGTATCACCATAACTGATCTAAAGCCATAGTAACAAAAACAGCCTGCTACTGGCATAAAAACAGACATATTGACCAATGGAACAACACTGAAAACCTGGACCTAAGTACAACTAGTTGATCTTTGACAATTATGCTAACAACATACAGTAGAGAAAAGACACTATCAAAAAATAGTGCTGGAAAAATTGGATAACCACATGTAGAAAAATGAAACTAGACCCAGTACCCTCACCATGCACAAAAATCAACTTTAAATAGATTAAAGATCTCAATATAAGACCTTAAACTTTCAAGCTAGTGGATAAAAAATAAGGGGAACTCTCCACAATGTAGGGGTGGGGAAAGACTTCCTGAACAATGTAGCAGTAGCCTAGGAAATTTAAGAAACATTCAACAAGTAGGATATCATGAATCTAAAAAGCTTTTGTACAGGCAAGCATACCATAAACAGCCAATAGACTAAGCAACAACAACAACAAAACAAAAAAGTCAAGCAATCCACTCAAAAAGAAGGGTCAGAGAACTGAATAGAGAATTCTTAAGGGAAGAAATACAAATGGCTAATATTCACTTAAGAAAATGTTCAATATCCTTAACAGTCAGAAAAATGCATATTTGAACAACTATGAGATTCCACCTTATTCCACAAATGATAATAATCATTAAAAACAAACATCAATGGACAATAAATGATGGTGAAGATGCAAGGAAACAGGAGCCTTCATTCACTGCTGCTAGGAGTGCAAACTTGTAAAGCCACCATAGAAATTAACATGGAGACTCTTGAAAAAGATGAAAATTGAGATACCAATTGACCCTTCCCTTCCTGTACTGGACATCTACCCTAAAGACTCCAATCTTCACTACAGAAATATTTGCTCAACCATGTTTATAGCTGCTCAATTCGCAATAGCTAAAAACAAGAATCAACCCAGATGTCCACCATTTGATGAATTGATAATGAAGAAGTGGGACATATGCACAGTGGAATTCTTCTCAGCAGTAGGAAAAATGATATAATGAAATTTGTAGTAAAATGGATGGACCTGGTACAGATTATACTAAGTCAACTCACACAAGCACAACAAGACAAACACCACATGTTCTCCCTCATCGGTGGTTCCTAACCTGGAACAGTTTGAGTTGTAGGCATACCTGAAAGACAGCTTGAGGGGCAGGGAAGAGAAATGGAAGGTCTTAGGGGGAGTGAGGAACAGGAAGGGAGGGAGGAAGAAGATATAGAGAAAACCAAATCCAAAATGAATTGGTAGCCTAGAAACCTTCCTCCTGGATATCAGATGAAAAGAAATAACCTTTAATAAAAGCATGGAAGGATATTCAGGTAAAAAGAGTCCTGGAGAGGGTAGGATAAAGCCTAACCCTAAAAATCTTTGCCTCTGGCTTGCAACTCCTAGTAGAGAAATTGGTTACAATCTACATTGAGCTGTTGATGAAAGAGACCTACAAGGTCTCCAAAACATGACACGCTTCTGACAAAGTGCTTGTTTACCCAAATGAGGTAAATGTAAGACCCTATTTCTGAAGACACCACATGATGCTGGTGCTGAACATCAAGAGATCCATCCAGCTGAATCTTAAAGGAAGCCAGTTCCCAGGTGGTTAGCCTGTACAGTGCTTAAAATTGCTCTATGAGTTTCTGGGGAAAATTGCCAACAATAGCATGAGGAAGCAGGGGACACTGCGATATGAAACCAACCAGCCTAACAAGATGTACAACTTACAACCTACAACTCCATGGTGAATATTAGCCCTCAGTGAAGTTGTGCCAGGGTGAAGGGAAATGATGGCACAGATATATGTGTCCATACAAAGTTTCTACTTAAAAAACTAAAACACCTAAATCTTGTTTCAAAACATCTAAATTATGAGTTCATTTAAGCTTTATCATTTTTAATTTTTTTTTTATTTTTGTAGTCAGTGAATACAGTCAAGTTGGTACCATTGTTAGCCTCCTCGCTGTCCTGCCCCCTCCACAGGGATCCTCCTTGTTGGGGTATATGGGTCATGCATTGTGGGGTTAGCCTTCAGGTTTGGGTATGAGGAAATGTCTCTGTGTGTCATGACCCAATGTGTGGCTCTGAGATTCTTTCTGCCCCCTCTTTCACAATTTCCCTGAGCCATGTTGGGTTCATTTTAGGTCTGCTTGAGTGTTGAGATCTTGGGAGCTTATTTGTCTCTGAATATCTGGTTTCGTAGGGGTTGATTATTCTCTGTGTCTATTTCCTTCACCGTTGTGTTGGTTCCTGGTTCACCAAGAAATCAGTATTCTTACATGTTTCCCAAATTATTCTTAGTTTCAGTTGGGGCCCTTTTGAGGTATGATGGTGTTGGGCACTGTCACACACAGGCTGGAACCTTCAGGAGAGGGGCCTGAGCTTCCAGGCATGGCTAAGCACCCCCAGGCTATAGGAGGCCACTCCCTCTTCAAGCCCAGCACACCTGAATGCAGGCTCTGCCCATAGCCCTGTGACTTTTGGCCAGTTGCCTAGGAAACTCCTTATCAGCCTTCACACAGCCCATCCTCCTGAGACCCTAGCTCATCTGACCCTCTCCCCCACCCCCCGCCATTTCCTACATGCTAGAATGAACGTCCCCATATGCTAATTAGGCATCAGAAATGAACTTTCTATGTCCAATCCCCTTAGGACCCTTCCCCCAACCCTCAGATGCTTATAAACCCATTTCACTGACAATAAATGGAGAGAGCTGTTCAACTTTCTCCTACCAGTGTTTCTCTTGTCACGTGCTCACCCACCCCTGGTTGCCTGCATGTCTTTGGGGGGAACTTCAGCTGGCCTCTGGAGCAAGAGTCCAGCAACCCACATGATGTGGTGGTTTTCTCCTTGGGATCTGCGTTTATCTGAAAAAGAAAAGCAGATTCACCAAAGGAGAGTAAAGTTAGCACCAAATAAATGTGATAACCATTACTTTTTAGGGAGAGTTTAATGGAGAGTGGGCTCATTTTTGGTTATGGTTCTGACTTGTTTCCCAGCTCCAGCTATGGGTTCCATTCCACTGAGCAGATCAGGTAGCCAAATCAAGAGCAGTTGGTTTCCCTCCATGGCTATGCACCACTATTGCACTTGTGTAAGCATCCTACCAGGTTGTTTGCTACTAAATAGGTTAGACCATGTGTTGCTTGGACAGATATTGGTCATTTCCCCCCCAGTCTCTCATGTATCACCTTCTGGCACTAGACGCACTGTCTGGGGACTGACTTTCTTCCAGCTATGTCACTCCATGTTATGTGCCAACAGCGTATGGTGTCTTCAGCAGTAGGGTCTTACCACTAACCTATGGTTCATCATCAAGCACTCTGACATAAATCTGTCTTCTTTTGGGAGACCTTCTTTTGGGAAATCAAAAGCTCATTGTGGATGATATCCACCTGCTGATACTGGGAGTTACAGGCCAACACCCAAGAAGAGAAGGAAGAAAAAGATAAGTGATATAAAAGAGATGGAGATATGAGAGAGAGAGTGGGGGGCGGGGGGAAAGAGAGAGAGAAACAGAAACAGAAGGAGATAAAGGTCAGTTTTTGTCATAGCTTCTCCAGGGCCTTATGAATCCGGTGTTCCCTCTAAGGGCCTGGTGAAGATTCAACCATTTGGTCTGTCTTTTAAGACATAGAGTTTTATGTACAATTGCCATTTGGGTCCAGTTTTGTGTCCCACACCCCTTCCTTTACCCTCCCCTCCCTTCCCACCCTCCCTATTTTCTGGTCCTCAATATGCTTGCTAGGTATGTTGGAAACTTGGGTCTATTCAGATTAGGAGCTGCAGATGAGTGAGATCATGCGACAATTATCTTTCTGTGATTGGGTGAGTTCACTAAGAATGATCTGTTCCAGGTTTAACCATTTTTATCTTGTGTAATTTTCTTTACTGCTGTGTAGAACACCATTGTGTAGATATACCACATCTTAGTTTTCCATTCGTCTAATGATGGACATATGGGTTGATTCCAGCTCTTGGCTATTACAAATTGAGCAGCTATAAAGATGGTTAATCAAATCTCTTTGAACTGAGGTGTGGAGCTCTTAGGGTAAATGCCCAGTAAAGGTTTATCATGTTTTAATTCTCATGTTTTGTTAAAAAAACATCAAGGCATTAAGTCACTTCATACATTATTGGTGCACCAAGATTGATGTGGTTTTATTACTTGAGATAGATATATTTGACTGGAGAGTAGAAAAATGTAATAATATAATAGTTATATACATATTTATATATATGGATATATACATGGACAGAAAGATACTACCTATTGTGCATTAAAAGCGAGTTAAATGTTTAAAGTTTTCCAACAAGTTTAAAAAATTATGAATATTGTCATTTGTAAGTACAGAAATTAATATAGATAAACATTCAAAACAGTAGATTCAATTTCTCCAAGTCAGCAGAGTAGCCATTCCAACTGAGGCCTGTCTGACTCACATACATTCTACTTTTCCTACTTGTTTTCTACCGAGAACTGTGGGAGTGCCTGCAATGTATAATTTCAAAGGGGATTTATAAAGGCATTTAATAAATTATTTTCATTTACTTGACAGAGAAAGGATGGGGAGAAAGAGAAAGAGCGAGAGAATAGGTGCGCCAGGGCCTCCAGCCACTGCAAATGAACTCCAGATGTGTGTGTCCCCTTATGCATCTGGCTAACATGGGCCCTGGAGAATCGAATCTGGATCCTTTGGCTTTTCAGGCAAGCACCTTAACCATTAAGCAATCCTGCCAGCCCATAACGGCATTTTTGTCTAAGGGTTTTGCTGAGAGCTAGCACCAGCAGATCTTGGAGTGGAAGTGATAGGCAAAGAGACCAAGTCAGGAGGTGATTTTTTTTTACTGACTTAGAATTTTGTTTTATTATGATTACAAATCTTTTGACTACTGATGTGTGATAAAGTAAAAAAAAATAGTAGATATTTTAATTTACTATTATCTTGGTTTGATCTTAGGCTTCGGAAGCAAACTTATTCTGCTCTCTTGAGAAGAAAGGGATATGAATTTCAGATTAATTGTATTAGCTGTTGCCTGAAGGGAACATTCCTGATCTAACATCTGACAAGATTTCTATCAGAAAGGACAATAGTCTTTTTGAACTGATTGCTTGGCAGTAAAAAAGGGTAGCAAATAAAAATATGATACAAAGAAGATGCACTGAGCTGGAATATGTTTCTTAAAAATGTAGTTTTCTTATACTTAGGGTCCCCTTGTACTTAAATAATACAAAATATCCTTTATAGAGATAGAAGAACTCTATTAAATAGCTATCTCATTCATCTAAAAATATCTTAGGCACAGTGGTGCAGTTGAATCTTTCTCTAGACACTCTGGCATTGGGTAGTTTCATTGTTACTGAATTGGAAAAAAAAAGAAAAAAGGAAAGGGGAAGGAAAGAAAAAGGGTAGCAGTGTGGAACTACCTTAACATAAGGCCAATGTTCTTTGATGAAAGATGATGGGTGCGTTGGCAAGGAAAAAAATCTACATGAGCTATACCTTTCCAGATTAAGTCACACTGGATGTTTCTGAGACATTGCTTGTCCTAAGTGATGTGATTCCTAGACCATGCATTTCCTGGAGTCATAAGAATACAGGGATGCCAGTGCCTAGAGATGAATTTTTCTGTCTGTGCTAAACATCAACCAAGGTGAGACTTAGACTCCTCCTTAAGCTCAGGCTCTTGTCTTTTTCCTTTCTCATTTGTACAAGGAGCCTTTCAACCAACAGTATGGAATGGGGTTGATGTGGTGCTATCACCAACCAAAGTAACATAGTTATATAAGCATTCACATAGTGTTGAAAATGGTCTTGGAACATATAACTGTATACACAATTAGTGGCTGAAGGTATCAGTGCTTTAATTTTCAAAAATGAAACTCTTTTTTTAAAAAAAAATTATTTATTTATTTGAGAGTGACAGAGACAGACAGAGAAAGGGGCAGAGAGAGAGAGAGACAGAGAGAGAGAATGGGCACGCTAGGGCCTCCAGCCAATGCAAACAAACTCCAGATGCAGGCACCCTTTTGTGCATCTGGCTAACGTGGGTCCTGGGGAAGCGAACCTTGAACTGGGGTCCTTAGGCTTCACAGGCAAGCACTTAACCGATAAGCCATCTCTCCAGCCCAAAAATGAAACTCTTGCAAATAATTGTACTTGGGAATATCTTAATATGAATATGTTGCTCAATTTTGTTTACCTGAAAGTAAAATTGAATAAAAACTAATTTGTGAAATTCAGTTATTACATAGTATGAGAGTATCAGTAATACAGAAGATCTTAATTGACATGCATATTTAATTAAGACAACAGAATAATCAATGCATTGGTAGTCTTCTGCATTCTTCACACCTACCTAGGCTTTAACCAAGACATATTTATGCACAGATAATAGGCTCTAATATACTAATTTTAATATGGGCATTCATAGATCAAAGTAAAATAAGTCAGACAATTGCACCAAAGTCAAGCTTGGAGAACCAATGAGCTTATTAGGGTAACTTCCTGGGGCACGGGTGACTCACAGGTTGCTGCATCACCACAAAGTCCCGTTCCATCCTGCATGACAGCCTCACGGAAGCTGCATTATCAAGTTACCCCCACAGTTAAACTTCTCCTTCCTATGTAACCTAGCTCTTCCCAAGATCATTTGCAGCCGGTAGGGGAAGGGCAGGAGGGAACAGTAGCTGGAATCTCAGGTAAGGGTCTCGTGACACTCCTCCATCTACTAGGGAATGTGAGGAGCTCCCCTGCCACAGATCTGGATGTCACTGTCTTCTTTGGCTCCAGAGTTGCCATGGCTACCAAGCCAAAGTACTCTCTACTCTAAGTTGTCTTTATGCCATACCTGGAGGAAAAACGGCATACAATATAATATGCAATTTGAAATGATATTTGCAAAGAAAGAGTTTTAATTAATTCTCCTTTGATGTCTAGCATCTTGATAAATTATTTTTGAATGTCATCCATTTCCTTTGTAAGTAACCTGAATCTGAATATGTGATAATCCTATATAAGATGCTTCAGGAAAAAAAAAAATGGATTTGAGTCCAATTCACATGAACCCCCCCATACATGCACACCAGTTTGATTCAAGTTACTATGCTTATTTATCCTCAGATTTAAATAATTTGAGGATTTTTTTTTAAATTTATGTGCAAGCAGGGATGAAAGGAGAAGAAAATGGGCATGCCAGGGACTCTTGCCACTATGAACAAATTCCAGATGCATGTGCCACTTTGTGCATTTGGCTTTATGTGGGTATTGGAAATAGAATGGGGCCATCAAGATTTGCAGATACACACCTTTAACTGCTGAGCCATATCTCCAGCCCTGATTTGATTTTTATGATGAGCAAATTGCTAAATATTCTTGTTAAATAAGATATTACACACACACACACACACACACACACACACACACCATTTAAAACCTAGGGTAAGTAATTGATAATTAAAAAGAAAAGAGAAACTAATTATAATGGGAAGAAACTATTGCTTAATGGAATAAGATTTTATCTTTTCAAGTGAGATATTATTGAAATTGAATTAACTCAAGCTTTTTCTTTGTAAGTATTATTTCAAATTATATGTTGTGATAAGGATCTTATATATCAGGCTTGTTCATATTAAGTTAATTCACTTTAGTTAAAGTTTGAATTTTTATATTTAACATAGTTCCTCCTGATCTTTATAAAATTAATCTTGATTTGACAGTTTCTGTAAATGTTTTCCTTTTGCATGGGTTTTTATAGTATGCATAAATATATCCGCTGATTTTCATAAAACAGTTGCATTACTAGGACTGAGAAAGACTCAGTAGGTCACCATAATGGTTCTCAGAAAGAATGTCAGGATAGTTACACTGCACTGAGTCTAGAGTATAGCTATGCATGTACATTGATACCCATACATGTGGATAACATATATCTACATGCGTGTACACACACCTACATAACACATGCCAGCCTGCTCACCTGATTCTCTTTACAAGAGGCTTCCTTGACTGCCAATAATAAGATGGGAAATATTATATTAAGGCAGCAGTGTCCTCAGGGAAGCTAGCAGCTTTTATATTGCCTATTTTTATAGCAGTTGGAAATCTAAGCTATTCATTCTTTCTCACATAACCTTTTTTTTTTAACCTGTGGAAATAGAGTGTTAAACTGGGGACATGATATAATTTATCTTTCAGCTTGGAAATAAGGAAAAATTTGAAATTAAAAGAAAATGTCAGAAGATATACCACCAGGTAAATGACATAAACAGAAGAATCTCAGGAAAACAGGCAACTACCTATGGCTTTGCTATAAAAACTCAGTTTAAATTCTAAGTACAAATTACTGAATGTTGTGGTTAGAATTAAATGTCCTATAGAAACTTGTTGTGAATGTTGTGAATGCTTGGTTGGCAATTTGGAAGGTGGAAAACTTGCTGGAGGAGGCGAGTTGCTGGGAGTGGGCTTCGGAATCAGTTCCCCACTGCGAGAATCCAGCTTCCTCTCCTGCTGTTGCTTCTACTGACCGTGGCAGAGTGATGGGCAGCCTCTGCTCATGCCAGGTGTGCCCCTGCCGTCATGGAGCAGCCCCTTAAGACTGAAGCCAAAATAAATACCTTCCCTCCCATCAGGTGCTTTATCCCAGCAACAAGAATGTAACTTCAGCACCATCACAGAGAATACATTTCTTCACTAAAGTCTTGAATTATTTCTATGTTGATGACATTCTCCAACTGGAAATTCTAGCTGACTTTGTGCTTACTTCAGGACAGTCAGCCAATGTGACCCTTAGATTTATAAGTACTGGCTCTAAGCTGACAGGTGTCTTGTTTGGTAATAATAGGAGATATTTATAACCTTTTCTGTCAAATGTGGCACATTATTACCTGCAAATTGCCAGATCCATTGTTTAAAGTTCCAGATGGATCAGTGTTTAGCTGATGCTACTATAATTTTGTGGTACATGCTAACCTATCATTGCTGAAAAATGTTATCTTCCAGGTGGGCAATTTCTATTTTTTTTATTCCTGTTATAGAAATGTTTCAAGCAAGGCAATGAATGGGGAATTATAAATGCACCATTTTGATGTTTCAAGACCAGGAGGTGAAGAAAATACCATCTGTGCCTTTCATCTTGGGATATACAGTCCAAATCATCACATAACTTGTTTTATCAATTGAAAGGAAAATGAATTGGCCCTCCTTTATTTGCAGACAGGATAGTCAATGGACTTTACTATTCTTACTGTGGATCATCATTTGTTAAAAATTTCCCAAGTCTCATTCTTCTTCTAGGCTCTTGATGACTAATGCAGTCATTTCCAGCAGAAGCTATCAGCCTGAAAGTTGAAGTCTGCTCTGTTACACTTGAGCATCAAGCTCCATCTCTTCACAGGCTGGATTGGACCATGTTGTTCAGACAAGGTTCTGTCAGTGAGCGACACTAAGTTCAGTTCATCTAAGTCCACAAACGAAAGCAAATGCAAATGCTGTGATTCTCTTCCTTCATTAAAGAAGCTGCTGGTTGATTTCACAGGGAGGCAGCTTCTTCTGTGCTGCTTCAAACACCCATATTCCCCTACAAATTTGTGCTGAGATTATACTAACAACAACCACAGTTATCGGTCTCTGGGTTCTTCTGAATTTATCCATGCCCTCTTCCCTTCTTCACTGCACTCCATGAACATAAGCAATCTTTCATAGAATGTAGAATAGATATTATTAATTG
Source organism: Jaculus jaculus (assembly GCF_020740685.1). Lineage (NCBI taxonomy): Eukaryota > Metazoa > Chordata > Mammalia > Rodentia > Dipodidae > Jaculus > Jaculus jaculus. Next base: position 60,756,165 of record NC_059115.1, read on the forward strand.
CTATAAACTTTCTAAACACTTCTCTGTACAGTTAGAATGAATCACTAAATGTTGTGATGGTATCCAAGGCCAGTTCTTCACCCAAATCTCTGACTGACCTAGTATTCATTTAGTATGCTCCCTCACAGTGACTTTCACAGGAGCATAGAGTTTTCCTCATTCAGAGTACATTGTATCTTTTCTTCCTCGTGATAGCTAATTCCATACCTCTACTTTGCTGATTCAGCCTCTTAAGTGTTGGTTCCAGTGTTACTTATTCAGAAAAATCTCCTCTGAATCCTTCAATAATATGCCAGCTCTGGGCCTAAAGAGATGGGGCAGTGGATATGAACACTTGGACATGTGGCAAGCACCAGGTTCAGTAGGACACCAAGTCCTAAGGAGATAAGTTGGAAGAACAATAGTGGTGGACACCCAATGTCCTCCTCTGGATACTGCCCATGTGACCATAGGTCATGCCTCTCTGCATACATAGACACATAGCACACACACTGTACCAAAAATCTCTAACTATGTACCAACGATTTAATTTCCTTAAGTATATATAGGCTACTATTGTTTTATAAGTATTTTTGTTCCCTTATTCATAGATTTGCTTCTCTACAAATTATACATCCCAGATAGAAAAGATGATGTTAAATGAATGAATGAAGTAACAAATTCTAGCTCTTCTCCTGCTTAATAATTCTTGAGTTCCTGTTCATTACAGCTTTCACTGGACAACTGAGTTTGGGCTGGCTCTCTTTGTTTCTAAGTTTGACAGGGTTTTAGACCTCAATCTCAGAGCAGTTGGTATGCTTAGTGGTATTTCAAGGACAAGGGTATCTTTGGGGTTGACTTAGTGGCTAACATAATTTTCACTCACACAGAGGGGGAGGACTGATCTCTTTGTAATTACATTCATTAAATCCCAAATGCAAATGGGGTAATACAGAGGTCAGTTTGCTGCTTACCTGGGAAACAAGTGGTTTTAAAGCCTCTGCTTGAGCCAGTTTATAATGGACTCCAGGAGCCCATTGGTAAGTATTTAGGAATTTGAGAACCATTTATTAGCCACACATGGAAGAAATATTTGCAACATAAAAACTGGCAAATGCTAACAATAATGCCTTTCTCCTCAAGAAAAACAGTTTACCATCCCATCACATAGTACATTTCGTTTTCTGTAACTATCTTCAGATGATTTTTGCATTGGTGTATGGGCTCATGTAGATGATAGGAATAATAAGACATACACCTATCCTCAATCTAAGTTGCTATCTTAATAAAATCCAGACTATCCACCACATCTTTCAAGACAGCCAAACATTTGTGCAGCAGCCACGTAGAGGAGAAAGGGAAGTAAACTTTTAATTTGTAATATTGGGATGTGTAGCTCCAACACAAAAGGTTGGAGTGGGACGATAGTTATGCAAGGTCTTCATTACACATCTCCTTACCTCCAGTCCCGTTGTTTGAAACAGTTGACTGAGCAATGCTCTGAGAAACTCTCATAAGAAGCAGCTTTTCAGGTATTTTGATAATCTTGGGAATTACCCTTGGGGGTTGTTGGGCGGTGTCAGTACACGATGGTGGTGGCAGCATCATGAGATCACCATGGCATGTAACCTGGATGGGAAAAGCTGGGCTTCCACAGGAACGCCGAGGAAGGAGGTGTGTGCTTCAGAGGCCTCTGCAACCTGCTGTGCTAAGATTCGCTGTAAATTAACACCACACAGCTGTCATTTCCAGCATCCTCTCTCTCCCCAAGTCATATGCCACATAAGACCAAGGAAATGTCAGGGTCTTTGCAGTCTGTGTGCATGACTTCCTGGTTTTCAATATGAAGGCCTGGGGAAGCAGCAGTTGAATCACTGGCTCCAGAGCCATCAAGTGATCGCGGCTGCACTCGCCACCAAGCTCATCAATTCAAGTGCAGGGCCTCTAGAAACCACTGAGACTTACGACTCAGTTGCACAGAATAATCTCCAGAAATCGGTGCTTTCTTTTGTCTATTTATTCATTTGTTGTTGTTTTTTTTTTTTTCAGTGACTCTAAGAACTTAATTCTCTCCTTTGCTATCTAAACATGTATCTTGGTCAGCTTCATGCTGCTGGGATGAACCTCCAGGCCAGACACAGTTCATGGGAGGAACAGGGTTCATTTTAAGCTTACAGATCCAAGGGAAGCTCCAAAATGGCGGAAGAAACTGTCCCCTGTCACATAGATCCACAGAGAGAAGAGCCAGCACCATCCACAAGCAAGCACACTCGGGGACCCCAGGCAGAGCTCAAGCACTCTGCATACCTTAGGCTGGAATCCAGATCTGCCCCAGTAACAGCTTAGGTAGGGCTGGGCCCTTGGACCTGCCCATAGTGACACCTCCTCTACCCACGAGAGTGGATTTCTGTGTCACAAGCTTTAGTAAAATCCTGAATTTATCAGGGGATATCTATTCAAACTACCATAGCATGTAACTAATTTTATCCAATAACACATATGCCAGCAAAGATCCAAACTTAAGGCAGTGTGGTTCTTAAAATCCTTAAGTCATTTTGAGGGAATATTGTTACACACGGTGTGCAGCACTGTCCTTCAGCACATACACATTCCCTGTATTATGCTCATGCAATATATTCAGCGTTGCTTACAGACTTCAGAAAAACAGCTCAGTAGGGCTGGAGAGATGGCTTAGTGGTTAAGGTGCTTGCCTGCAGAGCCAAAGGACTCAGGTTCAATTCCCCAGGAACCACATAAGCCAGATGCACAAGGTGGCATATGCGCCTGGAGTTCATTTGCAGTGACTGAGGCACTGGCTTGACCATTCTCTCCCTTCCTGTCTCTCTCTCTCTCTCTTCCTCTCTCTCTCTTTTTTCTCTCTCCCTATCTCAAATAAGTAAATAGAAATAAATGGCAGAAAAACGGTGCAGTAAACGGACCTGAGTTCATGAACAGATGAATGTGAAAGTGAGTGAGGGATCTTCAAATTCATTTTTATGTTAATCATCAATTAACTTAACTGATATAGAATCAAACGTTATATACATAAATGGGATTCTGTGTGATACTATAATATATGTGTAAATTTGTATAAGGTTTACAGGTTAAGTGTAATTTTCTCTTTAATCACTTATCGTTTCCTTGTGTTGAAACATTCAAGATCCTTTGCTCTAGCTTTTTCTGTATTCATTTTCAAGGACAGAAAGCAAGGGAGAGAGAGAGAATGAGAATGAATAAGCATACCAAGGTCTCCTACCACTGCAAACAAGCTCCATGTGCCACTTTGCATATGGCTTGATGTGGGTATGTGGGTACTGGGGAATGAAACCCAGGCTGATAGGCTGTGCAAGCAAGTACCTTGAACCACTCTCCAGGCCCCAGCTCCAGCCTTTGGAAAACTAAAATGAGTGTTTCCAGTAGTCATCCTACTGTTCAGTAGCACACCCAGCAGGTGCTCTTATCTACCTGTAACTGAGAACCCACTGACCTGCTCTCACCCATCTTCCCCTGCCCTATACTCCCTGGCCTCTGGTAACATTGTACTCAAATGCAAATAAGATCATATAATTTCTTTTTAGATTATTCTTACAAGTGAAGCCATGTGGACTCGCCTGTCTGAGTTAGTGTGTTGTACTTAACGTAATGATATCCATGTTAATCCATTGTTGTCTCCAGTGATCAGATTTTGTCCTTGTATATGGTTGAATAATATTTCCATTGTGGTTATCTATTACATCATATGATGAACATTTGGTTCATTTCCAACTCTCAACTGTGAATAGGTCTATAATAAACATAGGAACGTACTTCTCTGGTATACCAATTTAATTTAATTTAATTTTCTTGATATGTACAGAATGGTGGGATTAGATCGTATGGAAGAATTGGGGAACCATCATGCTCTTTTCTACAATGGCTTTAATAATTTACTTTCCTATTAGCAGTGTGTAAAATTGCCTCTCTTTTTTTTTTTTTATGTCCTCACCAGCACTTGCATTTAGTCTTTAAATCATCGTCATTCTTACTGGAATGAAGCGCTCTCTCTCCTATGCTTTTGATTTGCACTTCCCTGATGGCTACTGATGTTGATCTTTTTATTCTTAATCTCCTTTTGATTTCTGTGTCTTCTTTTAAAACATAGCTATTTTTCCAAGTAACATCTTCTTCTCATTTTTAATGTGTCATTTTTTTCTATTTTACCAGTCAAATTTTAGAGCTCTTAATATAGTCTGGATACCAGCACGTTGTCATATATGTAGTTGGTATATATTGCTCTTCAATCTGTAGGGTTTAAATATACTCAGGATTCTTTACTTTGCTATACAAAAAGCTTTTTTTCTCTTTTTATTTTAATATAATACCAAAAAAAATCAAATCAGTTGGTGGCTAATCCCTATAATCTTGGCATTTGGAGGGTGAGGCAGGAGGCATAAATTTGAGACCAGCCTGGGTCATATCATAGTGAGACTCTGTTCCCTCCATGTCATAGTTAGTTTTAGATGTTTGAATTACTTACAGGATCATCATGTTCTCCATTCTATTCAATCATTTGATGTGTTTGTTTTTATTCCGATACATGCTGTCTTGATGTCTACAGCATTGTAGCACATCTTAAAAGTCAGGTAATGTAATTTCTGCTATTTTAATATCTTTACTGAAAATGACATTGTCTACTTTTGTTTTCTTTTACTTACATATGAGTTTTAGAATTGTTTATTCTAATCATGTAAATGTATGGTATTTTCACACTAAACCTGTAAATCACTGTGGGCAGTATGAACACTTAAATTATTAATTTTGCTAATCCATGAAGAGTTCCATTTTTTGTCATCTTTAGTTTATTTTGTCAATGCTTCCTAACTTATTTTAGAAATATCACACTTCTTATGAGAATTTATTCCTACTCACTTTTGCATCTATTGCAAACATGATTGGCCTCTTGTGATTTATATTTCAAATAATTCATTACTGACATATAACATTTTTACTGATTCTTTTTATTTTTGAGAATTTAATATTTGATAGTATAAGCATATAATCATGTTTCCTTCCCTTTAACTGTTTTTGTTCCCTCCACCTCAAACTCATCCCCTGAGGACCTTCCTCTTTCAAAGTATTTCCTCTTCTCTCATTCTTATTGTCCTCCTCCATGTCAAAATTTTGATGTGCTCAGAACCATGGTGGTCTTGTGCAAGTATCAGTAATCAACATGGAATCATAGATTTCCCAGTCATTTCTCATCAGCACAACTGTGCCCCAAGGCACACCTACGTATCCTATGTCACGTACATTATTTCTTCCCTCATTCCACAGTGTTCTCTGGGCCTTGGAGAATATGGTAGAAATGTTTTAGTATTGAGCTTGATAGCCTGTAATTTGCTACATTGATGACAGGTCGATCACCATTTCTATAGAGACAGTTCTAGCTAACAGTGAAACCAACACTCATATTCCTTCCAGTACTATCCTTGAAATGTTCCCTGAGCGGTGAACAGAATAAAGATGACTTTTCAAGTGCTGAACCATGGGAAGTTTCTTCTATTTTTGAAAATAATTTTATTTATTTTCAGAGATAGAGAGAGAAGGAGACAGAGAGTGGGCACACCAAGGCCTCTAAGAACCGCAAACAAACTCCAGTTGCATGCATGACTCTGTGCATCTGGCTCTATGTGCTTACTGAGGAATCTAACCCAGGTGGTTAGGCTTTCCAGGCAAGTACCTGAACCACTGAGCCATTTCTCCAGACCCATTTCTTCTATTTTTTAAATACTTGTTTATTTATTTATGAGGGGGGGGGGACAGAGAAAGGCAGGGCCTCCTGCCAGTGCAAATAAACTCCAGATGCATGTGTCACTTTGGGCATCTGGCTTTACTTGGGCATGGAGAATGGAATTCTGACCATCATGCTTTGCAAGCAAGAACCTCCAACCAGTGGGCCATCTCTCGAGCCCTGGGTGTTTCTTCTTTTGTCATTTTGATGAGTCTTGGGTCTTTCTGATAGTTGCCATCATCTATAAAGAGAAGGTTCTCCAACCAAAGACAAAAGTAACTGTAACAGTTGTAATAACTGACAAACAGGAAGTATTTTGGCACATGACTGAGTCATACAGAACAACACTAGACATGGACGCTGAGCATATACTCTGACTCTTTTGTTACTAAGACTTTTGGTATCAAGTTACTCATAGAAATTGTCTGGACATACTCATCCTCACAATGAAAGAGATACCTAAATATATGTGAAGGAGATTAGAAAAGTTTTTTTTTTTTTAATTTCACATTTGTTCCATAATTAATTATTGGGCAAATGGTTTTATAATATATTTTTAAAAATTATTATTAGATAGAAACAATGCTTCACTTCCACATATTATGCAATGATTTAATCATGTAACTATTGCTAGCATTTCCGAGAAGTGGAATGCAGCAGTATAACAGTCTCATATCTGGATACTATACATAGTAATTTTCCCATTGCAACCATGACTGAAGTTGAAAAATGTATCAAAATCCTCTAACTGACTTCAGACCAGGCAACGGAAGGTCAAAGGAGCATTATGAAATTAAAGATGAGAAATGGTTGCTTACTATTTTTTTTCAAATGCATTGGCTTTGTTTACCTCAGTGCTATTAACACTGTTAAAAATAATGTAGATGACAAAATCAAATGAAGTACTTACATGTACTGTATACAATGTTCCTATCATTAAACAAGTCAGATTTTCAAATTTGAGCCAAAGTGGAAGGGAAATTATCTCTCATACAATGAATGCTAGAAGATAATATCTTTTAACAATGCCTTTAAAGATTATAAATGAAAATTGAGTAGAAAAATAGAGACAAGGGCATACAAAATTCCACATGAAATTATGCCCAGAGTTACACTCAGCATTCTTTATTTTCTAGCAATCACCTTTTGTTCTTTGGTTGCTTGATCACCTGTGTGCATGGTGTGAATATAAAAACTTAATACTACAAAGAGCTCATAGACTTTGACAAGCTCTGTCTTCCTACCCAAAAACTTAACTTTGTTCTTTAAAAAAAAAAAAAAAAAAGGATTCTGAGTTGCAAATACAAGAGGTTTTCAACACTTTAAAAACTGACAACTGTGATTTTCAGAAGTATCTGGATGATTTGCTTCTATGGACTTGGTTTTCTGCCTTACACCCATCTGTGCCTATCTTGGTAATGTCGGAAACAAGAAGCTCTCAAGGTCATTTCATATCAAGGATATTTCAGTTGGTCACCCCCGAGGCAAATAGAACGTGCACAGTTGTCTGCTAAGTGTAGTTTTACTATCTGGGGAAACCACAGTCTGAAATTATATGATAGAATTTCCTAGAAATGCTCACGTTACACATTTTAAATTGAATGCCGATACGATCTAAGTAAGGTGGTGAAATCTACCATCCAGTCCGTCCCACTCTGAGCTACCTGAGACATAAGTCATCGCTCTGTCCTGCCTGTCCACTCACCAGTCACTCCTGTTCTCAGTCAGCGCTCCCTGTGACGGCTCTGTAGTACTTATAAGCGCAAATCACCTTTCTTTCACTTACTGTCCCCGGAGTTCAGAGGAGAGGTGGGGTCAACTAAGAAATGCCAAGAACAAGCCATGGAGTCTTTCAAACATAAGTGTGGTAGTTTGGATGAATGTCCCTCATAGACTTAGGTGTTTTATTAAAGTTTGTAAAGTGGGTCTCCAGCCACCTGGTTGGAGGTGTCACTGGGGGCAGATCCTGGCATCCAGCCCTAAGGCGTCACTGGGTGCAGATCTGATTTGTAGCCCAAAGGTAAAAGGGAACAGTATGATCTTTGCAGGGCTGTGGGGAGGCCCTTGCAGCTTGCTCCTTTTGCTGTGTGTGCTGGTGGATGCTGGCATTTTCTTGCTGTAGTTTTATGGTTTTTTATTTATTTATTTTTTTCTGCTTGGATTTATGAATGGGAGCTGGTTTCTTCCACCAGAGATATAACTTATCCCTGGATCTATAAACTTGAATCCTTTCATCCCCCAAACTGTGCTTGGTTCGAATGTTCGTCCTAGCAACGCGAAGCTGTCGACATCAACAAGGATGAAAACACTGAAAGGTGCTGTGAGAGGAAAAAGGTAGATTCACACAATTTTATGGTGGTGTATTGTTTCATCACTACTTATCACCGGTGTTCTTTCTGCGTCTAAATCACAATCTGCATATAGTTGAAAACATGTGATTTTTGGTACAGTCCTTACTCACAAGCATCTATTAGAAATTTAATTGGTATCTCTTAGGGATAAGGAGGGGTCAATGACTGCATTTCTATTGTCAATGACTATTCTATATTGACGAAGATAACCTGACAGATCTCAAAGTTTTAAGGGAAACTTCCAAGGAAAACACATATAAATTCCTTAGGTATGCATTAAATATCCTGAGGGATGGTGAAGATTGTATGATAAACAAATGCGTTTGTTTGCAAAGGAAGGTGGAGGGAGAGCAGATACCTTGAGACTGTTCCTGACCTAAATTTGGAATACTGTGACACAACCCCCATCAATAAATAAATGAGTACATCAACTGGGTTAACAGAGAGTAATGCTACCTTGGGTCTTGTTTAACTAATTGTGCCCATCTCCAATTATTAGTAGCCTCCACCTTTTGACAGCAGTTCTGAGAATCAGACATAATTACATGTAGGTCAGACGTTAATTCCTCAAAATGCTCCACACCCTATTTTTGAAATGTGCTATGGAACTTCAGACATATTTCAACCCGAGAGAGTGCTTCAACGTGAATGTAACACATATACATTAGTGGACTCAAGATGAGCTGGGAATAACACTTTTACTTTCTGTGTGGGTTTCAGCAGTCTCCAAAGAAAAATTATGAGGAAGATATGTAGCCAGGTTGCATAGCAGCATGATACAGGAAGACTGACTGTGAAGAATTCCTGAGTCAATATATTACTTCCCTCGCCTTCTTGCCCACCTCGTTCCTTCTCAGTTCACCATTGATTGATTTTGGTTCTTGTGAAGAGTAAACAAAAATATAAAGAATGACAGGAATTCAATCCATAATTGAGGCCTGGGATTTAGTAGAGGGTGGAGATCGGCCACCTGTCACATCCAAGATGCAGAACAGACTAGAAATCTATTCCTCTGCAATGCATTCTGGAAGCACAACATTCTGAGCCAGGGAGGGAAAAAGAATTTGAATTCCTTACTTTACATTTCTTGCTTGTTTTATGACTTGATTCAAGCATTTGACTATATGCACATTCTTTCTGCTCTCCCCTGACCCTCTTGTCTCTCCTTCATCCCTTGTTATTTCATCCTGATGCCAACTTCCTTTATCCTTAGTGACCCCATTTCATTATCAACATGACCTACAGAGTTAATAAGCATAAAGAAGTATGAGTAAAGTGCAACCAGACCACAAATGGCACATTTTATATTTCACTCTCAGAACTCTTAAATGCTGCATTATTTAAAATATCTTTTTAAAAATATTTTTTGTTCATTTTTTATTTATTTACTTGAGAGCGACAGACACAGAAAGACAGATAGAGGGAGAGAGAGAGAATGGGCGTGCCACGGCTTCCAGCCACTGCAAACGAACTCCAGACGCATGCACCCCCCTTGTGCATCTGGCTAACATGGGACCTGGGTTACTGAGCCTCGAATCGGGGTCCATAGGCTTCACATGCGAGCGCTTAATCACTAAGCCATCTCTCCAGCCCTTTAAAATATCTTTAAAAGAGAGGATTCTTTATAAAGCTACTTGAAGATCTTAAGGATTTATGAACACAAGGCATTCTCTAATTCATTATGCATAGTTTAATAACCTCAGAAAATTTCTGTACACCTGAAAAACAAAAATAATCTTAAAATATAAATAGAATCATTATAAAGTAAAACAGCCACAGGTAAGGCAATACAACATACACACACACACACACACACACACACACACACACACACACGATATACTAACATCTTTGCATGAGTTCTGGAGCATATTGGGACTATGACATCACTTATTTTATGGGAATTTGAGCTCACAAATAATCTTAATTTATACATTGAATTCATCCTCCTTTAAATCAATACAAAGAGAGAATAACACCTTGGAAACATCTTTATTTCCCCCATTAGAGGAGCAACCCAATGTTCTGCAGTGTGGATGGCCTTCCTTAGGTCAGACACCTAGACCCGAGGGTCAGACATTGTTCATTTTGGCATGCTGTAATTTTATCTCATCTCCAGACTCCTTCATGTGCTCTAGTCTATAACCACGTGGGACAGATACACTGATTTCATGGTAAGTGTTTGTATTTAGGTCTGTGGATTTTTCAAGACTAAAAATTTGTCATTTTAAAAACCAGAGAAACCACCATATTATGAAGTCTTATGTTACAATGTTTAGCCTTCAGAGGCCACTGTTTAGATTCACATGGCAGGGTGTTTTTAATTAATGAGGTTTTGGTGTTCCTATGAACACAGCCAAGCCATAGAGGAAGCTTAGGCTATATTAGGTGTTTCTCTAAGTAACTGTTCCTTGTTTAGATGAGGCTTTACTTTACACAAAGCAAAAACATGATCATGAGATATGTCACAGGGAATCTGGCTGGGTCCCTCTTTGTTTCTAAAGGACTATATTCATCTGTGAGGACTTCACTGAAAACAACTGGATAGTTTTCCTGCACATTCAGTGCTACAATTATCTTGCCTTTATCTGTAAAGGGAGCCAAGGCTATCATTAGCTCCCAGTCAAATAAGCCCGGGTTTCTTTTCACCTATAACCATGACTTTCAGCAGCTAAGTGAAGACCCTGAAACCTCTTTTGATGTTGACACAAAGTGGGGGAGGGGAACCTAAATTGAAAAGTTGTTTTGCTGGGCTGGAGAGATGGCTTAGTGGTTAAGCGCTTGCCTGTGAAGCCTAAGAACCCTGGTTTGAGGCTTGATTCCCCAGGACCCACAGTAGCCAGATGCACAAGGGGATGACACATCTGGAGTTCGTTTGCAGTGGCTGGAAACCCTGGCATACCCATTCTCTGTCTCTCTCGCTCTCTGCCTCTTTCTCTCTGTGTCTGTCGCTCTCAAATAAATAAATAAAAACAAAACAAAACAAAAGTTGTTTTGCCAAATTGAGCAAAACAGTAAAGTCACAACTCATGGGGTCCTGATATAGCTAAACCTAGACTATCTCAGTCTTCCAGCATCCCAGTGTTCATTGTTATATTGCCACAACCTCCTCTACTCTCTTGCCTGAATGCCCAATCCTGATTTCACTGTGCTCCTCTCTTCCAAAGCTTCTGACAATGGCTTTGTTGCATCACGTCCACATTGCTGGCAGAAATCACCCAATCAAGAGCTCCTTGTGGTTTAAAAAAAAAAAGAAAAAAGGTTTGTGGTTTTTTTTGTTTGTTTTTTTTTTTCCTTTCAGACTTGAGGGGAAGCTCCACAATGGCAGGGGAAAATGATGGCATGAGCAGAGGGTGGACATTACCTTTTGGCCAACATCAGGTGGACAATAGAAACAGGACAGTGTGCCAAACACTGCCATGGGACACTGGCTATAACACCCATGAGCCTGCCCCCAACAATACACTGCCTCCCAGAGGTTTTAATTCCCAAATGTCCATCAGCTGAAAACCTAGTAATCGCTCACCAAAGTTTATGGAGGACACCTGAATCAAATCACCACATTCTACCCTGTCCCCATAAACTGATAACCCTACATGATAGAAAACACAATGCTTTCAGTCCAACTTTCAAAGGCCCCACGTTTTTTATCATTCCTAATGATGTTCAAACATCCCCATCATCCAATGTCTTTTAACTGAGTCATAATATCAAAAATCCCCCAAAACCCATAATGACACAAAATAAATACACTGTAAAAGATGGCATTGGGCATAGCAAAGAAATATTGAACCAATACAAGATTTAAATAGGGCAAACATCAAACTCTGTAGCTCCAAGTCCAACAACTCTAGTCAGTGACAAATCTCTAAGTCCGATAATTCTAACCAGCAACAACTCTCTGGAGTTCCAAGTCTGCAGCTCTAGTTAAGCTACTCACAATCCTAGAAAACTTCATCTGAAGCTGGCAGCTTTCCTTAGCATTCATCTCATGGTCTGGCATCTCCACTGGGTCTCCACTGCAGCCCACAGTCCATTCTCACGGATCTGTCTGGTTTCCGTGTAGGCATCCAGCAAACCTGCTTCACACTGCCCATGGCTGTTTCCAAAACACAAAACCATGCTTGCAAACTCAATGGCCCTCTCTTTCCTGCATTTCTTATATTCCACAATACCAGGATGAGTGCCAATTTGTTAATCCAGGGGGAATAAAGCACTGCTTGTCCCCATCTTGGTGGTTATCAGATGCAGCTCTAAGGCTGCATCTGGCCTTCTGTGAATGAAGTCTGTAAACAGTTGCTAAGAACTGACCATCGTGCTCAAGCTTAGACTACTAAAGTCTAATTTTCCCTTCTAACTATTGCTTTTCTCTCTGCTATACTTTTTCTCTTCAGGTTCTCTAACCATTAGAAGGTCATCCTCAGGCCAGGATACTGCACGATTATACACGGGGGAGCAATAATCAACTCTCTTCTCCAAACTTTCACTGAATTGCTTCTCTAACTTCTAATCCAGTCAGAATGGGATCATATTCTACCCACCCTTCGGGGCTGGTTGACTAAGCTTTGTTGATCAATCCCTACTTCTCCCAAGATTTTTTTTTCACTTTCTTCTCTGAGGGAGTCCTTAACTTAATCAAGCATTACACTTACTCTATCCACATTTTGAAACATAAAAATATATTAGAACATGCTTTCTTATGTCTCCCCATTCACATCCCATGGTTCCTCCTAGTAATCCCACCCACCTTTCATCTTTTATCAAGTTGTATCAGTCACATATTTTTCATGACTACTACAGAGTTAGAGGCAGAGCATTCAACGTCTGGCTTAGCATATTTGCTTAGAGTATTTTCTATCTTTGTTGTACAACTAAACACTTCTTGTATTTCTAAAGTATAATCCAGTATTTTCAAATTTAATGTTAACACAAATATTGATCCAAAAGTCTCCAGGAAGAAATTAAATCATTCAGTCTGCTCCCTTATAGTTCTTTCCTTTTTTAAAACCCTATTGCCTCTAGTACATCTCTCTCTCTAAATAAGGACTTTCGGGGTTCTCACAACGTTTTAAAAACATTATCCTTTGTTGTCATGCTTGAAACTGTTTTCTTCCTACACATGCATACTCTCACCCAGTCCTCTTGTGGATGTCAATCTGAATAAGTGATAGTTTATTTTATTTTATTTTTTTTTTACTTTGGTGGAGGGGGTTTCAAGGTAGGTCCTTACTTTATCCCATGCTGACCTGGAACTCACTCTAGCTCCAGGCTGGCTTCAAACTCACAGAGCTCCTCCCACCTCTGCCTCTCAAGGGCTGACGCTAAAGGTGTGCCCCACCATGCTCTGCTCTTTGCTTTATTCATTGTGTATTGCTTTCCTTTAGTGCCAGACCAAATATAAAAAAAATCAAAAGTGGAAAAGAGCAGTCAGAAACACTACATAAATAACAAAAGTAGAACTGAGTCTAGGAAGGGACAATGGAGGGATATGGGCATGGCAGAGACCCAACAGAAAATGTAGGCATTTGTTTTAAAGCAACTTAACAAGAGCTGAAGTTATTCACGAACAAAATGCTATTATGGTTTACTCTTATTTTGAGTAAACCAATGCAGAAAGTCCCCACATGCACACATAGCCAATGTTTAAGTTCTGAACCTAAAACTTCTATAACAATATCCCTTTAAGTAACATAATTCTGATAAAAAGGAACTAGAATAGGGCTGGAAAGATGGCTTAGCAGTTAAGTGCTCACCTGTGAAGCCTAAGGATCCCAGTTCTAGGCTTGATTCCCCAGGAGCCACGTTAGCCAGATGCACAAGGGGGCGTATGCCTCTGGAGTTCATTTGCAGTGGCTGGAAGCCCTGGCACGCCCATCCTCTCTCTCTCTCTCTCTCTCTCTCAAACACACGCACACACACACACACACACACGCGCGCACGCACACACACACACACTCTTTCTCTCTCTGTTGCTCTCAAATAAATAAAAAATAAATTTAAAAATTTAAAAAAAGGAACTAGAATATTATCCATTTTACACTATGTTATGCTACATTTATTACAGTCCTTCACTGTTCCTTTGGAAAATAAACCAATATCTGAATCTTCCTGCATGCCATCAAGTGGTCATTTCCTAAATGTTAGTTCTAAAAAATGATTAAATTAAAACACATTATTCTTCTGTGTATGGGGACAACAATGATTGTGGTTGAGATTAGAAGTTTAGCATTTGGAAAAACTGCTATCCTCACAGCGTTTTATTCACTGGGGCAGGGCTTTGGACCATTTTATCTCTGCACATATTGGTTCTTTATTACTTATCTTCATTTTTTTTCCCTGGCTAGTTCTCCTTTCCTCAATCCTTTCTTGGTATACATACATACATACATACATACAAAAATATATATATATGTGTGTGTGTATATATATATATATATATATATACATATGTATATATATAATATATATATAATATATTATATATATATATATATTATAAGTTTTAAGAAACAAGTATAATTATCATAGACATGTTTGTAATTATCATTTGGTTAATATCAGTTATGGAAACATATATATATATATTATATATATATTTTTTGGATTTTCAAGGTAGGGTCTTACTCCAGCCCAGGCTGACCTGGAATTAATATATAATATATATATATATTTTTTTGCATTATTTATATTATGTCCATGGGTCTTTCTGCTTTAGTTATAAGAACTATTAAATTATATGAATATTATACATTATATTTATTCCTTCTCATTTTTGTCTATACATACTCTAATTATAGCTTCAAGAAATTATTAATACACATAATTCAAAATTTCATATGCAGGTTTTATATATATATAATATAATATATATATAATATATATATTTTATATATTATATATATATATATATATATATATATATATATATATATATATATATATATATATATAATTTTTTCTTTGAGGTAGAGTCTCAGTCTAGCCCAGGCTGATCTGGAACTTACTCTGTACCCTCAGGCTGGCCTCAAACTCATGATGATTCTCCTACCTCAGCTTCTCCAGTGCTAGGATTAAAGGTGTTCACCACCACACCTGTTCCTTCAGGTATTTTTAATCTTCTCATAAACTAATTTCTGAGGTAGAATCCGTTCTCTAGTTATGGTGGAAATGACCAATGTTATTGCTGAAAAACGAATCAATCTTCCTGTTTGTACTGTCTCATCTGTTGGAAAGTTATTCTTCTGTTGGATGCTCCCAGAAATTAGGATGGGAAGAGCATTCTGATTATTGGCTTTTTAAAACTTTCATCTTGAGGTTTTTTTGGGGGGAGGGGATCATCTTAAAAGTAATAAATACAGAGTGCTGAAAAATCAACAAATTCAAATATTGTAAAGTCAGAAGAAGACATAGCCTTGATCCATTGATAATGGGCATCATCCAAACCATTATGGCAACAAATGACAGCTTCAAAAGTGATACTGTGTTAAGAGGACATGTGGGGCAGGAGGTGTACACTCACACATGACAAATTGCACTCTGTACCAAGATTGGCTGTTACTTTATCTTTGGCTTGACTTTGCATCCAGGAAATTTAACAACTTCAACTCCAGTCAACAGTAAAATTGCTAGTATAAATCACTATGAACCTGAACAGTTTCTGAAAGAAAATCCAGCAGAAAATAGCATCTGATTATTGAAATTGACATGAAGAGATAAAGAAAAGGCCTATGGTCCAGCTATATACATTGCTTTCCAGGATATATATTATCTCATGTTACCAGTCTTGATTATCTGATGGAAAGACATATCTTCAAAGTTATATGCTCAACTATTTTTCCTTAAGCCTTCTACTTATTAAGTCAGTTACTAAGTTAAAAGTGCTTTCTTTCTCACATCTACCTATCATCTATCTCATGTTGGTCTATGTATCTTCCATCTATTTACCTAAACATTTCTAAAAATTAAACTAGGTGGATCAACAAAAAAAGAGGAAATTCAAATTACTAGCAATTGTATGTAAAAATGATGCTTAAAAAATAAAATTATGGAGCCAAGCATGGTGACACATATCTTTAATTCCAGCAATCAGGAGGCAGAGAGGTAGGAAACCACCATGAGTTCAAGGCCACCCTGAGGCTATATAGTGAATTCTAGGTCAGCCTGGACTAGAGTGAAACCCTACCTTGAAAAATTAAAAAAAAAGAAAAGAAAAAGATAAAAATATGCTCTGGTGTGCTATGTCACAGTAGAGTGACAGATTAATAATGTACTAGAAGTAAGTGCTTTGTATGTTTTCACCACAAAAAATGATGATCATTACACATATACACATGTATCATAGCATCACATGATACCCTTATCATAGTAACATTAATGCTTTGTGTAATAGCTAAAAATAAATTTGAAAAAAGCAGAATATGGTATTAGTAATATCTCCAGAATTGAAAAGGCAATGTATGAAGACCTTCATGTATACAATTTTATTAATTTAAAAATTTAACAATTTTTTGGAAAAATGTATTTCCAGCCATGTGTGGTGGTGCACACCTTTAATCCCAGCACTCAGGAGGCAGAGGTAGGAGGATTGCCATGAGTTAGAGGCTCCATATTGAATTCCAGGTCAGCCTGGGCTGGAGTAAGACCCTACCTTGAAAATCCAAAAAATATATATATAATATATATATATATATGTTTCCATAACTGATATGAACCAAATGATAATTACAAACATGTCTATGATAATTATACTTGTTTCTTAAAACTTTCACAAATAAAAACCTGCATATGAAATTTTGAATTATGTGTATTAATAATTTCTTGAAGCTAGAATTAGAGTATGTATAGACAAAAATGAGAAGGAATAAATATAATGTATAATATTCATATAATTTAATAGTTCTTATAACTAAAGCAGAAAGACCCATGGACATAATATAAATAATGCAAAAAAAAATTAACAGAAAAACAGATTCAGTGAATGGATGATCTGGAAAAAAATGGGGACAAAATTGGCTATGTTATGAAAGTCCTGTTTATTTTTCCAGTGTTTGGTTTTCAATTTTATTGATTTATCCCATTTTCACTATTCATTTCCTATTTACTTCGAAAGTTTATGCTACTCCTGCTACAGCTGCTGCTTTTGGTGGTGGTGATAGTAATGGTAGTCCTTCGTCTCTTCCTCTTCCCTCTCAGTTTCCTTCCTCCTTTTTCCTCTTCTTTTCTCTCTGTATTTTCCTTCAGTTTATAATCCTTATCTCCTTTATTCTTCTTTAGTATTATATAAT
Organism: Jaculus jaculus; assembly: GCF_020740685.1. Taxonomy (NCBI): domain Eukaryota; kingdom Metazoa; phylum Chordata; class Mammalia; order Rodentia; family Dipodidae; genus Jaculus; species Jaculus jaculus. Next base: position 60,773,549 of record NC_059115.1, read on the forward strand.
TTTGTTGAATAAATTCTCCATGCCGTTGGTCTGAATTTCTTCAACAAAATTATCAAAGAAAGCTATCACAGTCTCTCAAAATAAATATCCATAAAATTACAAGAAGCTAACAGAACTCCAAAAAGACTGGACCAAAGGAGAAATTCTCCAAGACATATTAGCATTAAGACTCTAAGCATCAATAACAAAGGGAAAGTCCTAAAAGCAGCTAGTGAGACATAACACACTATATATAAAGATAACCCTATCAGAATTACTTCAGAGTTCACAATGGAAACCCTCAAAGCCAGAAGGGCCTGGAATGAAACACTGTCAAGTCTAAGAACTTATGGCTTCCAACCCAAACTACTCTACCCAGTAAAAGTATCCCTCATAATAGATGGTGAAAGAAAAACTTTCCATAATAAAAGTCAGCTTTACAACTATACGAACACAAAGCCAAACCTATAGAGAATACTTCAAGGAATTCTCCACACAGAAGAGCCAAATAATCAACCTCAAGTGCTTATAAGAAGTAGAACACAATACCCAAAGTCAGAGAAAGCACAAAAATCTACAAAGACCAAGAAAACACCAAACCACAGAAACAACAATATGGCAGGGATTAAATCAAACTTCACAGGTACTACTTTAAACATTAATGGCCTTAATTCACTCATCAAGAGATATAATATAACAGGGTGGATCAGAAAATTAGACCCCTCAATCTACTTTCTTCAAGAAACCCACCTCACCGCTAAAGACAGACACCTCCTCAGGATGAAATATGTGGAAAATGAGATTCCAAGGAAATGGAAATAAGAAAAAAGCACGCATAGCTATACTAATAACAGATAAAATATACTTCTAACCAAAAGTAATTAAAAAAGACAAAGAAGGTCACTTCTTACTTATCAAGGGAATGATCCAACAGGAGGATATCACAATCATCAATCTTCATGTACCAAAAACAGGAGCAACACAATTCCTAAAACAAAACCTACTTGACAACAAAACAGAAATAACCAACCAACACCATTATAGTCAATGACTTCAATATTCCACTATTAGCAATAGATCATCCAAACAGAAAACTAACAAGGAAGTAAGAGAGTTCAACAGCACCATAGATCAATTAGACCTAATGGACATCTACAGAACATTCTACCCCAAATCCATAGATTACACATTTTTCTCAGCAACCCATGGAACCTTCTCTGAAATAGATCATATACTGGGTCATAAAGCTTGCCTCCATATATTTAGGAAGATTGACATAATTTCCTGCATGATATCATCACAATCCTGTATTGTTAGAAATTAACAACAAAAGATACATCAGGAATCCCACCAGCTCCTGGAAACTGAACAATACACTCTTAAATAATGAATGGGTAGTGGATGAAAAAAAATGAAATTGCAAACTTTCTAGAATTTAATAACAATGAAAACACAAACTTATGGGACACAATGAAGGCAGTCTTCAGGGAAAAATTCATAACACAAAATTCTAACAAAGACAGAGAGATCCCAAATCAGTAACCTAATCACCCACCTAAAGGCATTGGAAAAACAAGAAGAATCCATCCCAATAAGCTCCAGATTGAAAGAAATAATTAAGATCAGAGCAGAAATTAATGAATTGGAAACTAACAAAATTGATGCAACAAAGAGCTGGTTCTTTGAAAAACTAAACAAGAGATTTGTAAACCTCTAAACAATTTGATCAAGCAAAGAAAAGAGACACTTCAAATTAACAAAATTAGAAATGAAAAAGGAGAGATCACAATTGACATAAGTAAAATTGGGAGAATCATCAGGACTTATTTCAAAAACCTCTACTCCACAAAACTGAGTAATATGGAGGAAATGGGTGAATTCCTGGACACATACAACCTACCAAAGCTAAAATCATAGCATATTAATCTCCTAAACAAATCTGTCACACCCACTGAGATTGAAAAGGCAGTCAAAAACCTCCCCCAAAAGAAGAGTTCAGGACCAGGTGGCTTCTAGCTGAATTCTATCAAACCTTTGTGGAAAAAGTTAAACCAATTTTTCTGAAACTGTGCTACATAATTGAGAACAGGGAAAGCTCCCCAAATTTTGTGAAGCTAGTATCACTCTAACACCAAAACCAGGCAGACATGCCAGAAGCAAAGAAAGCTATAGGCCTATTTCCCTGATGAACTTAGATGCAAAGATCTTGAACAAAATCCTTGCAAACTGAATTGAACAGCACATCAAAAGAATTATCCACCTTGATCAAGTAGGCTTTATCCCAGGAATGCAGAGGTGGCTTAACATATGGAAATCTGTCAATGTAATACACCACGTAAATAAGCTTAAGCACAAAAACCACATGATCATTTCAATAGATGCAGAAATGGCCAACATCTGTCCAAGCAACTCATGGTCTAAAAATGGCTAACATCTGTCTAAGCAACTAGTGGTCTAAGCTACTCAGCAGTAAATAACCTGACATGCTGCTCATACAAGTGCAATAGTGGGTGGGTAACCAACTGCTCTTGAATTAGCTACTGGATCTGCTCAGTGGAATGGAACCTATAGCTGGACCTGGGAAACAAGTCAGAACCATATACAAAAAATGAGTTTGCTCTCTAATATCAAGCTCCCACCAATCTTGGACTACAAGAGGGCCTATACCTATTAAATTCTCTCCAAAATAATAATGGTTATTCCATTTATCTGGTGTTGACTTCATTCTCTGTTGGAAAATCTTCTCTTTTTCAGATCTACACAGAACCTGAGTAGAGAATCAGCCTATTGCTCCTCACCTGGGCCCCAAGTGAAACCATAGAGTAATTGAGGAAATGAACAAGAGTACTGTTTTCTCCGTGAAATGGGTATTACCACAAGAGTGAAGGAGATAGACACAGAGAACACTCAACTCCTACCAAACCAGAGATTCAGAGACACAGAGGTTCCCAAGACCTCATCACTGAAGTAGGCCTAAAATGGTCCCAACATGGCTCAGAGAAATTTGTGGAAGATGGAGCAGAAAGATTGTTAGAGCCACAAGTTGAACCAGTATGCACAGAGACATTGCCTCTTCCCCATAAATGACAGCTACCCCCACAAACTCCCCCTTTGGAGAAGGGAGACGGGGGTAGGCTAGTGATGGTACCAACATGGCTGTATACACACTGAGTATGTACATAACTGACAAAGCGAAGAAAAAACACATTATGTTTAACAGAGCTACACAAAGCGTTCTTCAAAGGATTAAAAATACTTCCCTCAGCTATGCATGAATTCTTGTTACCCATCAACAATACCATCAATATGGTTAATTTTTTTTTTTTTTTTGCTATTTGAGTTGAAATAACATGTTTTTATCATTTTTAAATATTTTTGATTTAATTTTTATATTTTTTCCAGCCTTAGTATGGTATAACTGAAAAAAAAAACTGTATAAAGTTAAGGTACATGCTGTAATGATTATATATAGTCATGATTGTCACAATCAAGTTATTTACTCTATGTAGCATATTATATGCTGTCACCCAACATGGGGATCACATAAGACCTACTCCCTTCACAGACAATTACACCCTATAGCTTGTTCACAACTTTGTTGGCCATTTTCCCCCAGCAGGAAGCCAGTTTTCAGATTGTTAGCCCATTTAGTGTCGAAAAGAACTATATTTTGGTGGTTTTAAATTTTTCTTTTCTTTTCTTGAGACAAGGCCACACACTGTGGTCCAATCTGGCTTGGAACTCACAGAAGTTATTCTGCCTTAACCTCCCAAGCCCCCAATTCTGGGCTTAAGGCATGAGTCACCATGCCTGGCTCAAAGTATCATATTTAAAGAGACCTTGAGCTCCTGCTAGATGGCTTATTAAAATATCTAGGGTCCTGTAATCTCTTTTCTATGCTGAGTAGGAATGAAAAGTGGCTTAATCTATGAGTTCATTGATGCTAATTTATGACATAAAGCATGGAGATTCATTTCTACATTGCCAGTGTGATGGAGCTTTCTGCTGAGCAGTTCACCACAGGGAGAGCTAGGCCCAGGCCTTCAATATGCTTGAATTTTACTTGAGTAGATATAGTATAGAAAATGCTCTCCAAGGGGCCCAAATACCAGGGAGAAGGCTGACTGGAAATCTAGCAGTGTCTACCTGCTGCATGAGCCTGAAGGAGTGACCTAGCCCTGTGCCCACACTACTAAGTCTGTAGAGCCAATGGGAGAAAATCTTTGCCAGCTACACCACTGACAGAAACCAAATACCTAGAATCTACAAAGAACTCAAAAAAAAAAAAAAAAAACCTGAACAATAAAAATATCCAACAGCCTACTCCAAAAGTGGGGCAGAGAACTAAATAGGGAGTTCTCAGAGGAATAATTACAAATGGCTAACACACACTCAAGAAAATGTTAAACATCCCTAACCATAATGAAATACAAATCAAAACAACTATGAGAGTCCACTTTACCCCAGTAAGGACAGCAAACATTAAAATACTCAAATGAAAACAAATGCTGGCAGGGCTGTGGAGAAATAGAAACACTCATTCACTGTTGGTGTGAATGTAAGCTGGTACAACCACTGTGGAAATCAATATGGAGACTCCTGAAAAGGATGAATATAGAGTTACCAACATACCCCATTATTCCCTTACTGGACATTTACCCTAAAAGCTCCCTGTCTCACTTCTGAGCTACTTGCTCAACCATGTTTATAGCTGCTCAATTTGCAATAGCTAAAAACTGTAATCAACCCAGGTACCCATCATTGGATGAATGGGTAACCAAGATGTGGTATATACACATGATGGTATTCTACTCAGCAGTTATGAAAAAAATGACACATTGAAATTTGTAGAAAAATGGTTGAACTTGGAACAAATCATTCTAAGTGAACTCACACAATCACAGAAAGACAACCATTGCATGATCTCACTCATCTACAGTTCCTAACCTGGATCAGCCCAAGTTGCTGACATAATTGAATAAGCATCTTAAGGCTTGATATGTTTTTTTTTCATTTTTATTTTGTTTTGTTTTGTTTCTCTAGGTAGGGTTTCACTCTAGCCCAGGCTGACCTGGAATTCACTATGTAGTCTTAAGGTGTCCTTGAGCCCATAGCAGTCCTCTTACCTCTACCTGTTATGTGGTGGGATTAAAGGCATGCACTACCACACCTAGATAGAATATGATTTTAATGAGTATAGTCTAAATTAACATGAATGAGAAAATTCTCATGGCTTACTAGCCAGTTGTAACTATTAATCCAACTGATTTTTCCAATTATTTTAATTATATTCCTGTATATTTTATAATGCAGTTGTATTCTTGATATAGGTAACTTGTCAAATGTTCCCTTTCTGTATGTGTTTTTCCATCTCATTTTCTATAAGATAACATTTGGAGTAGGCTTTTTTACTTTTATGAGGCAAATCTATTTTTATAGTTTGTGTTTCATGCTTTTTATGTCTTTGTCTATTTCTCAAGATAAGAAAAATATTTTCTGTTTTGTAGCATAAGTTTTATGGCTGTGGATTTGTATTTATCCAATCCTAAACTTTGGTTTATATTCTGCATTATTTCACAGTTTTATCTAGTAGTCTCATTGTCATTTGCTGATAATACTATTTTCCTCCATTATCTTAGTACCTTATTTGAAAATTAATGACAGGTAAATATAAGCTCTGTTCTTAATTTCAAAAGTACTCTGTAGTCTTGCACTATACTTTTCATATAAGCACCAAAATAAAATTATTTGTCTTAAAATATGTCTCTTGAATTTCTGTTTCAAGTCTTAGATTCAGTTTGCTGATTTATATAAACAGGAAAATGTGATTTTTGTTACAATTATAGTGATTATGTCAATTTTAAAGAGAACTAGCAATGTGAAAAATTAAAGATGGGAACTACTTAAAAGGAATTAAAGGCCACTTTGTAAGTAGACACCCCTTCTTCCAAACTGGACTGACACAACACATGGAATGTAAAAGTGATGCTGAGATGTGGCTTCAGTGGCTCTGGTGATGAAGCTGCACAGATTTCCCACAGAAGCCTGAACTTCTTTGTGAGATGTCTGACTATTGTTAGAAAAGAAGCCACCATGACTAGTCTTCCTGATCTTAGGGAGAAATTTCCAGGATTTTACCATTAAATGTAAATATAGCTGTGGGCTCTTTATTATGTTGTTTATTGTATTTGATTGATTAACTTCTTCACAGTGATTTCCACAGTCCACTACTAGGTACTGTGAACATATTTTTCCATGGAATAAGTGACTGTGTAGATGTATTAACTATCTCAAGATGGTGAATATTAATTTGGGTTACACAGGTAAGGCCAATAAAATATATCAAGATCCTTATGTGACAAAAGTACGAGGATCTACATTCATAAAGACATGAAGACAGAACTGGAGGTTAGAATGATGTGTTTTAAAGATAGAAGAAAATACCAGGAACCATGGATTGCAAGAGCCATCAGAAACTGGAAAAGGCAAGGGCCTCCTAGAAACCTCCAGAAGACTTGCAGCTCTTGTCATCTGACTTTGGATTTATGACTTCAAAACAATAAGGGAATAAATGTAATTTGTTTATGCTGTTAAGTGCATCAAATTGGAAATACAGAATTAATGTATATTTAGTAATTGTTTTTTAAATTAATTTAGATTTTATTGACAACTTCCATGATTGTAAACAATATCCCAGGGTACTTCCCTCTATCCCCCACCCCACTTTCCCCTTTGAAACTCTGCTCACCATCATATCTCCTCCCCCTCACAATCAGTCTCTCTTTTATTTTGATTTTGTCATCATCTTTTCCTTCCATTATGATGGTCTTGTATAGGTAGTTTCAGGCACTGTGAGAGCATGGATATCCAGGCCATTTTCTGTGTTGAGAAGCATGTTGTAAGGTGTCCTACCCTTCCTTTGCTTCTTACATTCTTTCTGCCACCTCTTCCACAATGGACCCTGAGCCTTGGAAGGTGTGATAGAGATATTGCAGTGCTGAGCACTCCTCTGTCACTTCTTCTCAGCACTATAATGCCTTCTCAGTCATCCCAAGGTCACTGCCATCTGAAAAGAGAAGGTTCTTTAACCAAAAGTGAGAGGAGCATTAATATATGGGGATGAACATTATGACAAGTGCTTACTGGACAGTTTGATGAGTATAGTACATACATTTGGCCAGACAGCAGCAGACGTTACAGCCCTAGGACTCATGGCTACCCCTGTTGTAGGTTTTCAGTATCAAGGATGTATTCCCTCTCATGGAGCAGGCCTCCAGTCAAATTAGAGGGAGGTCGGTTTCCCTCATGACAGATGTGCCACTATTGCACCCATTTGGCTCATTTGGCTTGGCTGGCCAAATCTAAGACTTGCAGTGTCCACTTTTGAGTACCTTCACGGTTATCAATTATTTAGAAATAAAATTTATAAGTGTTATTACATAAATTATATTTCATAGAAATGGCAACAGTAGATATCTTTATCTTGTTCCTAATCTTAAAGGGAATAATACTGCAAACTCACTGCTAAGCATTGGTGTTAAGATGCAGATACACTCATACGTGTCACTGTTCAAGTTTAGAAAGTCTGTTTTTTTTTTTTTTGTTTGGTTTTTCGAGGTAGGTTCTCACTCTGGTCCAGGCTGACCTGGAATTAACTCTGTCATCTCAGGGTGGCCTTGAACTCATGGCAATCCTCCTACCTCTGCCTCCTGAGTGCTGGGATTAAAGGCATGCGCCACCACACCCGTCTTAGAAAGTTTGTTTTTATCTCTAATTTTTGGGGCCTTTTAAAATATGTTATTTTTGTTTATGTATTAGAGAGAGACAGAGAAAAAGAGAGAGAGAGAGAGAGAATGGGCCTGCCAGGGCCTCCGGCTACTGCAAACCAACTCCAGACAGAGGCACCACCTTTTGTATTTGGTTTACATGGGTTCTGGGGAATGGAGCCTGGGTCCTTAGGCTTTGCAGGCAAGTACCTTAAGTGCTAAGCCATCTCTCCAGCCCTTCGGGCCTTTTAACATGAATTGAATTCATATGAGTTTTGCCAAGTGATTTTTTTTTTTTTTTTTAGGCAGGGTCTCACTCTGGTCCAGGCTGACCTGGAATTAACTCTGTCTCAGGGTGGCCTTGAACTCATGGCGATCCTCCTACCTCTGCCTCCCGAGTGCTGGGATTAAAGGTGTGCACCACCATGCCCGGCTGATTGTTCTTTATGTATGGAGATAATATGATTTTTCTTATATTAGTGTGATTAATTTTATTAATAGATTGTAAAAATGTGCCATGGATAAATTCACAATTAGTCATAATGTAACTATTGGTGCTTTCACATAGTACAATTTAAATTTGCTAAACTTTAGGCAAAATTTTTGCCTATACATAACTTTTATTATAAGTTACCTTAGCTTCAGCAAATAAATTATATATTGTTCTTCTTTATATGCTTAATTAATTTATATAATGTGTTTTTTCTTGACAGGTAGAATTTGACACATGAATTTCCCATAAAATTTAGTTGAAATTATTGTGACTATGAATTAATTTTTACTGGCTCCATTCTGGTTTTCATTTGTTGTTTTTATGATTTTTGTTAAGTTGAGGTTTTCAAGAGTTAATCATTTACCTAAATTATCAATTTTTTGGCATAAAGTTGTTGGGGGAACATGTGATCTTTTCCTTCTAGCCCAGAAAAAACTATTGACAACCTGTGTTTTAAACTGAAGGAAAGATAAAAAAAAAATTAGAAGTGAAGATGGAGACTGAAACAGACAGAAGTTTATCTTCCCTGGATTATTTGTAGTCAGAAATGCAATGAAACCCAGAGCTTCTTCCCTCTAGGATTTGTTTAACATTTAGAGCAAAAACATTCTACTCTGAAGGCAAAGAGGGCAAAGCTATGGTGAAAGATATAAGATTCAACTTTGTATTTGTTGAGGTCCTGTCTTGTATTACCAACACCTCTGACAGAGTCTTGCATTGCATTGCTTCATGGGAAAATGACTGGAGGAAATTTATGATCATATAGTGACAGAGTAATTTATATTATGACTGTTTCTATGGTCAATACAGGATGACTTACATGGCTATCACTGACTGTCAAGGATATTGAGGTTGTTAGAATTTATTTTCTTGTTATCATATGTCTGAGGGCTTTCATTTCTTGCTGCAACAAGAACATTCAACTTACACCATCTACTTCCAGTTCCCTGCAACTTAGCCTTCTTCAAAGATCATGTACCACATGAATTTTATGTTCTCAAGGCCAGCAGTGAGGTGGAGGTTTATGTAGCATAACAACTTCACCTGAGCGATCACCATGTAACTATGAGTTATGATCAAGTTGCAGGACTTGCTCACAGTTAAGGGGGAAGGGTGGTGCCTTAGTGTGAAAATCAGGGGGTTGAAAAGATGGAGCCAAAGGTAGCATACCAAGGGTAGGGATAATATCCATTAAGTTGCTAAATACTTCCCTCTAGAAATGTTTTTAGTTATTATTTTAAGGATGTTCATATATGCTTAGTGTATTCAAGCTCATTAGGATTGAGATTATACCCTTCCCATTCCAAATACACCCAGTTCCATTTTAATGATTTTATTAAATTTATCATGCTTGCATTACCCATATTTTTGCCCTTTGTGCCATGGCTTTAGTATTCCATATGTTAGATGGGTTAAATGTTTTTGCTATAAAGTAAAATGATGAAAATAAACAGAAATTTTTATATGTATCTACTTATTTGTACTTTCTAGAGCCCCTATTCTTTCTTGTATATCTGTATGAAGATCTCATTTCCCTTCATTCTCAATCCCATCCCCTAGCAGTTCTTTTTTATGGCTTTTTATGTATTAATTTATTTTTTATTAATTAGTTTGTACTCAGTGAATACAGTCAAATTGGTACCAGTGTTAGGCTCATCCATATCCTGCCCCCTCCTCCTGCCCCCTCCTTGTGGAGGTATGTGGGTCATACATTGTGGAGTTAGCCCACAGTTACAGGTAGGAGAAATGTCTCTGCGTATCATGACCCTACGTGTGGCTCTGACCTTCTTTCCTACCCCTCTTCTGCAAAATTTCCTGAGCCATGTTGGGTTCATTTTGGGTCTGTTTCAGTGATGAGGTGTTGGGAGCCTCTGTGTCTCTGGATATCTAATTTGCTAAGAGTTGATTGTTCTCTGTGTCGATCTCCTTCTCCCTTGTGCTAGTACCAGGTTTACCAAGAAAACAGCACCCTTGCTTGTTTTGCCAATTATTCTTAGTTTCATCTGGGGCCCTTTTGAGGTATGATGGGGTAGTTCTGTCCTTAGGATCTGTATCTATCTGAAAAAGAAAAGCTGATTCTCTAATGGAGAGTAAAGTTAGCACCAGACAAATGGGATAACCTTTATATTTTTTATAGAGAATTTAATAGGTGTAGGCCCTCTTGTAGCCCACAATTGGTAGTAGATTGATAATGGGGAGTGGGTACCATAAAATTCTACATCCTAAAAGGCAGACCAAATGGTTGAACCTTCACCAGGCCCTTAGAGGGAACACCGGAGCCACAAGGCACTGGAGAGGGTACAATGAAGACTGACTTTAATCTTCTACAGCTTCTTTTTCTCTCTGTCTCTTCTCTCTAACTCTTTTATATTCGTTATCTTTTTCTTCATTCTCTTAATGGGCACTAACCTATAACTCCCAGTACTAACAGGTGCTTATCATCCACAATGAGCTTTTGATCAGAGAGACCTACAAGGTTTCCTAAAAGAAAGACAGATTTCCATCAGAGTACTTGATGACTCACCAAAGGTTAGTGGTAAGACACTACTGCTGAAGACACCATATGTGGTTAACACGTAAAATGAAATGACATGGCTGGAAGCTGGAAGAGAATCAGTCCCCAGACAGTCAGCAAATCTAGTTCCACAAGGTGCTACATGGACGACTGGGGGAAAATGACCAATATCTGTCCAAGCAACTCATGGTCTAACCTACTTAGCAGCAAACAACCTGTCGTGATGCTCACACAAGTGCAATACTGGTGCACAGCCATGGTGGGGAACCAACTGCTCTTGATTTGGCTGACTGATCCCTTCCGTGGTACAGGACCCATAGCTGGAGCTGGGAAACAAGTCAGAACGATATACCTAGCAGTTCTTGACTTGTAGGCCTACTGGGAAGAATTCCTTAGGGAATTTATATATTTATTATTAATTATTATTATTTTTTATTATTATTATTTAGATATTTATTATATTATTTATATATATAATTATATATAATATGTATATATATATACATATTATATATATATATATATATATATATATATATATATATATATATATATATATAATTTTTTATTTTTCCTTTTGTTTTGAAGTAGACCTTTGGTGGGTATAGAATTCTTGATTTATCCTTTTATCCCTTTAAAGATGTTTCACCTTTTACTTCAGGCCGTCAACATTGCCGTTGTTTCTTCACCCATCACTCAAGCCGTCTTTCCTCTTCATGTACTAGCTAGCTCCCTTTTACTTCTTTGCCCCTTTGAGTATTTCTACTTGTCTTTGACTGTGATATACATAGCTATAGTTTTCTGTCTGTCATGTTCAGATTTCATTCATTACCTTGGATCCAATCACATAACATTTTGTTAAGCAGGGGAAAATCCAACCATTCCTTTTTAACGGTCTGTCCTATTCTCATTGCTTTCTTTGTGGAGAAGCACTCATGAATGAGTGCTGGGGTGACATCATGCCATAGGTCTCTGTGGCTGGAGTCTTTCCTTCAAATCCTGTTCCTAAACCTGAAAATTCCCAGGTACTGTCAGGTGCACAGATCCTTCCCACTCCCATCACCACTGTTTTGATAAGTTTTCCTTGTCATGTGTTTCAGGTCTTTTTTTTTTTTCTAGAACTTGATTTATTTTTATAATATCCTTCTGCTGAGGTTTCCATCTGTTCATATATCAAAATTTATTATCTAATTTAAGTCTTTGATCACAGAAACACTATTGATACGAAAAACATAGACAAACCTCATGATTTATCTTCCTTACCACCTTATTATGGCCTTGTGTACATTTTGGGGTAATAATATGACCTATCAACCAAAAATACAAACTGTGAAATTCAGAAACCCAAGTCTATATGCTTCTTGAAGGTAAGTGATCTTGGAAAAATTTCTATATTCTCTGTGATACAAGTTTCTGACTTACAACATGAAAATAACAGTGGTATTCATTAACACAAATGGTTGTGTAAACAGCACTTGCGAAAGTGCTCCTAACATTTATCTCCTTCTGAGTCACAGATGTAAGATATTTTCTTTTTGTTTTCATTAGTCACTTGTTATCCATGTAAGAGGTATTTCTTCTGTCCCCTTCCTCCTCCTACAACTTCTCTAGCTCTTTTCATAAAGAAAACAAGAGTTTGGTCAAGAGCTGAGATGTCCCTTATATTCCGTTCCTATCACTGATCCAGAGCCACAATCATTTTGCAAAGCAAACCAGGCATAATGCATGCAGAGCATCCTGCATTTGCAGTGGTGGTAAGATAGCCTCTGCGCTCAACAAATGAAATCTCATATACACAGAAGATTTATAAAGTAAATGTGGCTGAGATTTACAACTGTTAAAAGACTAAAAATGAAACTTTCTCCTCCAAGAAGTGCTTTTTTTCCCTTTAGAAATAACTAATAAAAAGGAAAGCCTTATAGGCTTAAATCAAAATGTCAACAGTTACACTGGTATAGTCTGTTGGCACAGAAGCATCTATAAAAATTTTCAACACTTAAATAATATATTTTAGCTTTTGGTAAATACAGTTGCATTAGTGAAGAGAGTTTTGTGTTTTTTTTTTAAAAGTTACAATGGGTAGTCATTTTGGGAAAGCCTATAATTTACTACCTCACAGAATATAACTTTTAAAGAGTACCACCTACTCTAATCTATGTGGAAAAAAACATATTTGAAGGCCAGTTCCATAATTTATAGGGAGAGAGTAAACCCTTTACCATTAAAGTTTTCTCCCCTTTAGTTTTTAGTCTGCTTTCCCTGGTCACCTGGGGAAAGTAACCTCAGAAGGACAGAAGCACACTACCACGGCTCTGATCAAAGTCAAGATATTCCGACCTGGGACTATCCAGGCTCAGCACCTTTTGTGCCTTTTCCAAATGACCTTCAGCAGGCTTGGAGCCTCATAAATGACACTGAGTTTGCTGCTTTAATACTGCTACCAAAATCATGATCAGCAGAGCCATTTGAAAAGAGTATCCAAACACACAGCTTCTAAAATGTTTATGTATGTATGTATGTATGTATATATATCATTTAGTTTTTTATTAAAATTGAAACCTAAAAAATAAGGTGATAAATGTACAGGTGTACTGTTCTCAGAATGTCGCCAGTGGATTTTAGAAAAGAAATGAAATTTAATGGATATATTGATGGTGTTCTCCATTTAGTCATTTGTTTCTCTGAAAGGCAACCACAATAACAAATTGTGAATGAAATCTTATAGATCATTTTTTTGTGTGTGGTTTGTAGACACATTCTCACACAATATCATTCGACTATTTCAAAGGCATTATGACAATTCTGCTGTCATTTTTTTTTTCCCCCTGCTGTTGGCTTTTTAAAAGTGTAAGCCTTGTACTTTTGGAAAGTATTCAAATTACTCTATTGATCTAATTACCTCACTCATTTAAACCACTGTGATGCTTCAGGACAGTATATGGATTATTTCTGAGGGATCAATGATGACAGTTCTTACAGTGGAAACGGTGTAGGTTGAAAGGAATCACTCCAACAGCTGTGAGCCACCACCGTTTGTAAAGGCAGTGGCTCTGTGGTATGGCACACGAGAGTGCCCTCCTGAAATCTGTACCATCGATCTACTTGTCTCCTTCTGTTTAGTGTAGTCCAATTTTAATGATTAGCTTTATAAAAAGAATTTATATGTAGAAACTAAGTGGGAATCTCTTCCTTATTTTCATGTGTTCTTGGCTATTTGGGGATGGTTACTTTTCCATATGTTTCTTCCCCTAACTGGTTAACTTACAAAAGATTAGGGAACATTAACTGAAACTGATTTGCTTGTATCCATGAAAACATGATGTCATTAATTTGGAAAACATATTATATTTGCAAATGTCAAGAATATCTTCATTTATATACTTTATATAAATTTATTTCTAGAACTCAGAAAACTATTCTTTCCCCAATGAGTGTTCATTTATAATTTCAATCATTGTGTAAGAATCTCTTACAAGTTGAATATGATTTTAGTTTTATAAGAGTTGGACCTTTCATCTAAACATGTCCCCAAAGCAAAAAAAAAAAAAAAAAAGAAAGAAAAGAAAAAAGAAAGAAAAAAAAAAAACACCAAAAGCCTAGATCATTCAGTGCTCTACAAAGAAATAGCACTGAATTACTGAAAAATAGTGAACCAGTGTTTAATATGGTGCCCTCATTGTAAATGCTTCCTTCTGATATGATCAATTATGTGCTAATTAGAAAAATGTCCCCTTCTAATATGTGGCCTCATTGTATTTATCTGAATTATAATATTTTCTTTGTAGGATTGTATTTATTAAATTCCCTAAATTATAAAAAAAAAAAACTGATGAGGCCAGGTCTGATGGCTCATTCCTTTAATCCCAGCACTTGGGAGGCAGAGGGAGCAGGAGTGCTATGAGTTCAAGTCTACCCTGAGACTACAGAGTGAATTCCAGACCAGCCTGGCTAGCATGAGAACCTACCTCAAAAAAAAAAAAAAAAAAAAATGGCAGGAGAAGTCAAGAGAGAATGATTCCTTTCGGCTGTGAACATTGATGATATTTAGGCTGGGCAGTGTTGTGGGGCACACGTCCTTCACACCTCCACACACAAGTAGCCATTCATGTGGAAGAGCTGCCACAAGTTCAGCAATTAAAAGCCCACATTGGCATTTGACAACATGGAAAAATTCCTTCCTTTCAAAGAAAAGGCCCATTCATTTTAGTCACTCAGTCAAGATTTCTTCATTAATGAATAGAGAAGGAAATTATTATTATTCCCATTTCTGTTCCATGGAAGTTGTGTGCATCTATAAGAGAACATTGGTTTAAGATCTCTCTTCTTAGCCCTGTATAGCCTCATGGAAAAAAAAAAAAAGATGTATTTCTTGTAGGTTAGTTTATGTATTTGTCCTCCCTAATCATCTTCACATTATTATTATTAGTAGTTATGTACACAGTGTGTATACAACCTTGTCAGTACCATTGTTAGTCTCCTCCCTGTCCTCCCCCCTCCACAGGGACCCTTCTCACTGGGGAATGTGGGCCATGCATTATGGGGTTAGCCATCAGTTATAGGTAAGAGGCAATGTCTCTGTGCATATGTCCCAACATGTGGTTCTAACAATCTTTCTGCCCCCTCTTCCACAAATTTCCCTGAGCAATGTTGGGTTCATTTTAGATCTGTTCCAATGATGAGGTCTTGGGAGCCTCTGTGTCTCTGGATATCTGGTTTAGTAGCAAGAGTGGTATTTTCTTGGTGAACCTGGTACCAGCACAAGGGTGAAGAAGATAGACACAGAGAACACTCAACTCCTGCATTATTTTTTTTTTTTTTATCAATGCTCTATATATCTGTGGGAAAGTGATATTATTAGGATCTGGGTGATTTTTAAATCTGGCATAGATTTACTACTTACTATAATGCATATTAATTTACATTCTCATCAAGTGTATGCAATGTTTTTCT
Source organism: Jaculus jaculus (assembly GCF_020740685.1). NCBI lineage: Eukaryota > Metazoa > Chordata > Mammalia > Rodentia > Dipodidae > Jaculus > Jaculus jaculus. Next base: position 60,789,252 of record NC_059115.1, read on the forward strand.
TTCTCCTCTGTCCAACCAACACTTGGTGTCTTTGTCATTTTTAAAAGAAACATATCTATTTGCAAGCAGACAGGGTAAGAGAGAGAGAGAGAGAGAGAGAGAGAGAGGAGGGGAGAATGGGTGTGCCTAAGCATAATGGAAACAAGGTCCTCCATTTGGCTTAATAAGGGTATTGCTGAATAGAACCCAGGCTGTCAGGCTTTTTTTAATTAAAAGAACTTATTTTTTTTTTAATTCTTATAATTAACAACTTCCATGATTGTAAATAATATCCCATGGCAATTCCCTCCCTCCTCCCACTTTCCCCTTTGAAATTCCACTCTCTATCATATCCCTTCCCCCTCTCAATCAGTCTCTCTTTTATTTTGATGTCATGATCTTTTCTTTCTATTATGATGGTCTTGTGTAGGTAGTTTCAGACACTGTGAGGTCATGGATATCCAGGACATTTTGTGTCTGGAGGAGCACGTTGTAAAGAGTCCTGCCCTTCCTTTGGCTCTTACATTCTTTTTGCCACCTCTTCCACCATGGACCCTAAGCCTTGGGAGGTGTGATTGAGACATAGGCTGTCAGGCTTTGTAAGCAAGTACCTTTAACTACTGAGGCATTTTCTCAGCCCTCCCTGTCATGTTTAGAATAGCCATTCTAACACAAGTTGTAACTTGCTATGATTCTCTTGGGTATCTCCTCAATGATTAGAAATGCCATGTACCATTTGTATGCTTGTTACCCATCTAAATTCTTCTTTTGAGATGTCTCTTTTTACATTCTTTTCATAGATGTTTTTTTTCACGTAGGTGTGTTTGGTGTGTGGTGGTGTGTGTTCATGTATGTGTGGATCACGTGTGTGTACATACATGTAGAGGACAGAGGTCAACATTTTAAGTTTTCCTCAGTTGGTCTTCACCCTATTCATTTTGAGACAGGATCTCTCATGGAATCTTGAGTTCACCAATGCTGTTAGACAAGTTACTCAGCAACCCTCAGGGATCCACCTGTCTCCTCTTCTGAGCTAGGACTCAAAGCCACCTCTAAAATGTCAACATTTCCATAGGGTTGGAGCTGGGGATTCAAATGCAGGTCCTCAGAGCTTGCACAGGAAGAATTTTTCTCCCTGGCCCAACTCCCCAGGCTTTTCTTTGAATATGTTTTAATTTTATTATTAACATCTGATTGTCAAGTTGTTCTCAATAGGTAGATACTATTCCACTTACCCTGTAAATGGCATGTCAATTGTTCCCCCACTCTGATCTTGCGTTTTGCGACAGTGTCTAATGTTGCCCAAGCTGGTTTCATACTTGCTATGTAGCTGTTGCTGGCCTTGAATGCCTGATCCTCCCGCCTTCACCTCCTGAGGGCTGGAATTACAGGGCTGTGTTTTCCTTTTGTGTTCTCTGAGTTTTCATGTTGCTCATTGTGCTGAAGCTCCTTCGGCTGGTTGTAATCTCATTCGTCTGTTTTTGCACTTGCTGCCTCTTCTCTTCCCTGTCATATCCAATCACCCCTGCCAATGCCAGGAAGTATTTTGGTTTGTTCTGAAAGTTTTGTAGTTTCAAATTTTTCACTGTATCTTTAACTGTTTTGACTTTATTTTCACGCATCACATGAGTTAAGGGTCCAGTTTTATATGTGCACATCTCCTTTTCCCAATGCCATTTGCCAAAGCGACTCTGATTTCCCTATCTTGCATTCCTGATGTCTATGGAAGGTCAGTAGAGGTACACTGCCTTTAATTTTGTTACCTAACTATCACGGGATGTCTTCTACTCACGTCTTTGTAAATGCCCTCTTCAAGGCTCTGTAACTTCTTTTGTGACATCTAATTCATGGAGAACATTTTTTAATGGATGTTGAATTTTCTCACTTTTTCTTCATCTGTCACGGCACAATGTTTTTACCTGTCACTCTTCATTTGTTGGTACATCACACTTATTAATTTTCATATGTTTGAGCAATCTTTTATCTCAGGGTAAATCCTATATTTGATCATGGTGCATCATCTTTTTAAAAACTTTATTTCAATTGGCATACAAATTGTTATGCGTTATTTAGAATTTTCAAACAAAATTTGCTCTTGTTGAGACCCTTGTACCTACCCCTCCCACATGTCTTCTCCCCCACCCTCCTCTCTGTGCTCAAGTCACGTGTGTCCTATATCCATTTTCCTAAAATTTCATAATTTAATTTTTCTTTCCTGCCAAATAAAATTCCATTGCTTATGCCATATGTTCATTATCCATTCATCTGGTGATGAGGTCTAGGCTGTTCCATTTCCTGCCTATTGTGAACAGAGCTACAGTAGACATGGGTAGATACAGATGTGCAAGCATACTGTGGTTGGACAGAGTCCTTAGGGTGTATGTGAGGAAGTGGTAGAGCTGGGTCGTGTGATACTCTTATTTTCAAGGTTTTGAGAAAATGCCATGTTGATTTCAGTCATTGTGTTGTCTTTTTAAATGGTGTGGAACCCAGCGTGGTCATCAGAGGTGCAGCCGTGTGGATTTCTTTCCAGTGTTGTTTCTGATTGGCTTTGGAAGCACAGTGACACTGGTAGTATATGTTAGTTTGAAGTCAAACATCTTCTCTATTTTGATGGAAAAGTTTGTAGAGGGATAGCATTTGTTATTTTTGAATGAATGGTAAAATTCACTCATGAAGCCATCCGGCTCCGGGCTACTATTTATTGGGATGTTTTTATTACTCATTTAACTTTTTTGTATATTGCATCTTTCTGATAGTACTTGATCAAATATTGGCAGGTCACTTGTTTCTAGGAACTTATCCATCTCATTAAGGTTTTCCAATTGGTTGGTACACAATTTTCTGTGTCAATAGTTTATGATCCTTGCGATGTCTGTGGCACCTATCATAATATATTTTCTGTCATTTCTGATCTTTTTATTTTTCTCTTTTTTGCAGTCTAGCTAAGAACTTTCTGATGATATCTTTAAAAATGTAGTATCATGTATTTTTGTCTTTGCTTTCTATGCCTTAGTTAGGTTCTAAATTTTTATGTGTTCTTTTTAAAACTGCTTTTCTTTTTACTAGAACTTTGAAGTTTTAATTGACTTTTTTATTTTTTAAATGTAGATATTCAATGACATAGAGATCCCTTTCACTTTTCTACTCTCCCAGAAGACACTGGAGAGGGTAGGATCAAGTCTAACCTAAACCTTCTACATCTTCCCTTCCTCCTTCTCTGTCTCTGTCTCTGTCTCTGTCTCTCTGTCTCTCTCTCTCTCTCTCTCTGTCTCTCTCTCTCCTCTCTAAATCTTGTATATTAGTTAAATTTTTCTTCATTTTCTTAGTGGGCACTGTCCTGTAACTCCGAGTACCAGCATGGGGCTATCATCCACAATGAGCTTTTGATCAGAGAATCCTGAGCTATTTCTTTGTGATTTATAGGTTTTCTTTATGAAAGTCATTTGTATCTGTTTGTATTCCAAGTGTTTTTTTTTTCTCTCTCTTTGATGGGATGCTTAGTGATATAAATGCTAACCACTGGTCCTTTTAGAATTAAAATAGCCTAAATCATTATGCTTGCAGAGTATTATACTTAAAATGCTTCCATACAGGATAAATCAAGAAGACAATGGTTAATACACAGTTGGGAGGTGATATGGAGTAACTCAATGTTATATAGCATTTCCACTGTGGAAGTTTCAAAAGAACATAAATAATCACAATGTAGTCAATATAATATCAGAATAAGTAGGAAACCATGAATTTTCTGTCCTCTTGTAAATCTTTGACTAATCTTATTAGCAATTTTTGGTGGAGAAGCCAGCACATAAAACTCCTCACAACTTAGCTGTAGGCTCTTCTGGCAAATATGAGGTATTGGCTGCATGTCACTGGAGCAGAGTTACCACAAAGCCATCGTTTTGAAGTACTTTTTAATCACATCATTACCTTCTATAGTGTTTTGTTGAAGCATGCCATAGAACAGAAACACAGAAATATTTTATGCATAAAACTCTATTTATTTCTACAAGTAAACACACTCACATATCTAAATATTACCCAGATTGAGGGATGGACCATTACCACCTCAGAATCCTATGTAAATTCACTATCATCTATTAGCCTATTATTGAATATATTAACATATTTCCCATTCCAGGGATTAAAATATTTTTAAGTTCATTCACATATGTGGAATTTCTTCATCTCAGCTTTATTGTACAGAAAGTTATTCTGAATACTTCATATAATACTATTTACTTGACAAAGATTTTAGTATTATTTGTCAGCAAGGCAGTGGCCTCAAGTACCCAACTCCTTACACTCATGGTTCATGTGACTATTTCAGTGAGCTGATTATGGTTTATTAGTCTTCTTACTATTTTCTCATGACCCATTTTATTTGTTCTTCTAAGCATTTTTCACAATTTCTAATTATTTTTGTGTTCACCTTGGTTACATCAGAAGCAAGTCTCAGCTGGTATAATTAGGTACCTGATTTCTAATACTTTTTTTTTTTTCTTTCTACAATAGAAAATCCAGCATTTAACTATCTCCAGGTACCAAATCTCTGAAGCTAAAACTTAATTGCATTACTTTCTTCTTACTGATTTACCGTCCATTATAGCTATATCTTGCTTGAGGGAAATACTAATTTAACATTTATAACAATAACACATTTGATTTTCATATAAATACCTTTTAGTATGCAAATAAATCATTTTCATGAATTTCATGATTTGTACTAGAGTGTGTGTTTGCACCTATCAGGCATTTTATTGGCAGTCTACTACTCAGTGAAATCAAGGAAATTCAGATTCTCTGCAATGGCAGAGAATCACTACTTTTAGGAAAGCCTTAATGAGCAAATGAAAGGTTTGGACTCTGTGCTGCTAACATATTCAGAGGCTCACTAGGACCGAGAATTGGTGGCATTTCCACATCAGGGGCTTCAGGACTCCTCTCTAATCAGTTGAAGGAGGTTTCCTGGAGGTCTTAGGACTGCTCTGAAGGATTTGGTGGCCAGATAAGTTCTGGAAAGACTTTCAAATTTAATTTCACCTGACCATTGTTACTAAAATTGAAAGATTTAACTAGGTTATATTTCTTATGTCATGTATAAAGCTGTCTCATATTTTAAATATATGTGAGGTATGTTTTATTGAGCATATCTAACAAGCATGTAGAAAATATATTGGATTCATTTCCATGAGGAGCACACAATGCCCGTTTTCCCAGTGTATACCATAATTACAGCAAAGGGATAGGATTGTGCCTGTGGGGATGTGTTAACTGTCTGAATTTATAAGCAAATTCCTTAGAATGAAATTCACTGTGCATCTGTTATGTATTTAGGCTTTTAAAAATGTGGTTTAGTGCAAGCCAAGCAGGTGTGCATTTCTCTCACCCATGAGATCACATAAAATGAAAAGTTCATGACTGTCCACAAGCTGAGAAGAACAGGATTAAGGAAAGATACGCCTCTTCTCTCACGCCAACTGACCTTGCCGTCTGTTTCTCCTGGGAATGCATGTGTGCACCAGTGAACTCAAAACAAGAATGCACAATTTGGCAACAGTTCTTCCTCCTCCTCCTCTTTCCTCCTTCATCTTCCTTTCTCTTTCTTATGCTTCTTCTCCTTCTTCATATTTTGATATGGAGCCATAACCAAAGCAATGATTGTAAACTTTAATGGTGAAAGGGGAACATAAAAATCTGCCTGGCATCCCACCATCGGGCATGTGTGCCTATACACATTTGTGTGTCCCACAGATGTGTGAGCTCAACCCAGATTTGATTAATGGAACAGTGTCATCGTTTCATTTCTCTCAAATACATGTATTTCTTTCTACTTTCCCACCATTTTGTTGTATTTTTATGAAGACTTGGGCATGTTTTTTCCTAGCTGTGCTTGTCTTCACATCTTCAACTCAGCTAATTGCTTCTGAGTATAGTCATTAAAATCAGCATGAATCCTACCTATGCAAGAGAAGTGGAGTTTAAAATCCTTGGAATATAAGAAGAAAAAACTACCCTCCAAATTTAGAAAATTTATTATTTTTCTTTCTGCACTTTCCCCTTAATATCTTCATTCCAGAAGGAGAAATTTCCAGGAAATTAGACCAATAAAAGAAAAAGGAAAGGAAAGAAGAAGAAAAAGAAAAAGAAAAAAAAAAAAACAAGGGAAATACCTATACTCACTTAAACACAGGGTGGAATTATCTCAAAATATAGGACAGTAAAATAGTAAAATAAATAGTAAAATAGTAAAATCCCCATTGCCCCAATCCCCTCATAGTAATGGCTCAAATGACCAGCAGAAAACAGCTACTACTGAGGGGCTCATAGGGTTTTAGTGAAAACATAGACAATCAAGGACCAGAGCTTCACTGTGATTTTGTGACACTATCCTTTATTTATACATCTAAGTCCGTCTATGGAGATAAATCCTTCCCATGAAGCTGTCTTATTTTTCCTTATAAAGAAGAGATGCCTCTTTAAATTGTTTTAATATATGATGACAGCTATTAGCCACAGAACTGCAACTCAAATGGTAAAGCCATGGCAGGAACAAATAAAACAGACTGTTCTGCGTCCTCGACTCAGCAGCACCTACAGCTGCCCTTCTGTGCAACAGGCATGTGTAGGATGTCACACACATGCTGTCACCTTACAGTCACTATTGGACCCCCAGGCTTCCTGCTTAAAAAATCCCAGTCTGTGATTTACAGAGGCAGCATGAGTAAACACCTTCTATGATACAAACTCCCAGAGCATTTTCCAAACATCTGCGAAGGAATTCCAATGCTAGTGACTCACGTAGACACATCTGGGGAAGACCTCCATTTTTACAGGGCAAGGTCACAGGGGAACTGGGATAGAAACTAGACAGAAGTATCACCTGACTATAACAGTTCCTAGAAATTAAAAGTTTATCCTCTTTAAAGTCATGTCTTCTCACCATCACATTTCCCAGGCACCCACATAAGGGTTTGATTGATTCTGTTATCTTAAAGAAGAATTGATGTGATGAAAAAGAGAACCGAGACCACTAGTGATTGAGGATAGAGGACCAATTCCTTAGGAAAGTCCTGTTCTTTCAGCACTTGAAATCAGAATTTCAATATCATAAATGGATTCCCACCCCAGTGTTAAAGATACCTTACCAGAAACAGAAATGCAATCCATCTTTCCCATGGCTTCTCACTATGCTGAGCATCTGTTACCATTAGGAAAAGGAAAAAAAAGCTAATAATTAAAGTATTATAATACTCTAATTTAAAGTAATGATTAAAAGGTAATAACTTAATCTATTATTTATTATTAATAATTTAAAATTAAAGTACTGAAGTTTTTGATTGCTATAGAATGTATCTTTAGTGCCTGTTTGCCACAGTGCTCTTCACATTGATATAAATACATCACCCCTCTTCTCTCAGGATTAACACCTGGGGAATGGAGGCCACCCAGGAGATATAAAAGTTGTAGAAATCAAGAGTAGAAAGTTTAAATATGCTTCTAAACCTTTTGTTGAGAATTTCTGTTAGAGAATGTCTTTACAAGTATATTTTTGGTTTTCTTCTTTTTCAGCTGCGGTCTTGCTTCCTCATCCAGAAAAAGCAATTTAAATGCCAAGCAATGTGAGTACCTAAAAGTCATTCACCTGATGCCAACTCAAATGCAAGTTTCTCTTTATTTTATATCACATTATTTCTCATTATTAATTTGAGACAATGTAACTAGCCTTTAAAGAGTAATAAACACAGCACTGGGAAGACAGGTTAGTGGTTAATTTGCTTGTTTGCAAAGCCTATCAGTCCAGGTTCAATCCTCCAGCCACCCACAGAAAGCAAAAGTGGTGCAAGGATGTGGTGTTCTGTTTACAGTGGGAAGAGACTCTGGCATGCCCAAATAAAATAGTAAACAATAATAATAAATAAAATATTTAAAATGAATAAAAAATAGATTTATTTCTCTGTAAGGACTTTTATTTTTATTTATTTTTATTTATTTATTTGACAGCAACAGACAGAGAGAGAGAGAGAGAGAATGGGCGCGCCAGGGCCTCTAGCCACTGTAAATGAACTCCAGACGCATGTGCCACCTTGTTCATCTGGCTAACATGGGTCCTGGGGAATCAATCCTCAAACCCGGGTCCTTAGGCTTCACAGGCAAGTGCTTAGCTGCTAGGCCATCTCTCCAGCCCTGTAAGGATTTTTAAATGAGAGTACGTATAGAACATAGAGGGAGATTACACAGTAAGAAGCAAAGGGTGAGAGGAAGGAGAGCGAAGAGGGAGGGGTCCAGGCAGTGAGAGACTATGGGAAAACAGACAAATGAAAACACCAAGATTTAGAAAGGGAGAATAGAGAGGAATATGGGAGTGCATTGTGTCTTAACCACACAGCTGTCAGGTATTGAAGTTCCCTCGCAGGGTAGTGCTCAGTGAAAATGCCCGAGGATAGAAGACAAAGCATCTTTTGAAACTTGTCTCGTTGCCATTACTATATAGCACTTAGCACTTTACAAGAAAAATATTATGTAAGTTATAAATAAATAAAGCTTTGGCAATGTGTTTAAACTGTGTTGAAAACTGAGGCACTTCAGGATGCTGAGTGGTATTAAGTCAATAAAGCGAACTTTCTACATATAAGTATATTCTATTCACATTACTCATTACTCATACGTCACAATGATCATCTGATTAATAGTGCATGGAGTAGATCTCCCAGATGCCAGCCAGATGTTAAAGAAAAAAAAAAGCAAACTAATGTTGTTTGACTTAAGGAGAAAAGTATAAATCATATGTATTCTGACATACATAATGGAGGAAATGGAAAGCCATCCCCATGTGAATTCCATACTTGTTTCATAATTCTATTTAGGTTAAGAAGAAGAGAGAAGAAATTGGTGTGTAACATTTAGACTTATACAGAACACAAGGGAGAGAAAAAGACAACTTAGATATAGAAAATAATCCAAAGGGTTATATACATCCATCACATTTTAATACTGGTAGTATTTGTTGATCATAAATGTAGTAATTCCTACTACCATTAACTCAAAATAAGAAATTTATCAGGTAGGAGCAATAAGAAGAAAAAAAAAATGATACCCACTGAAACACACTATGAACCCAGGTAGGAAAGGATGTTTTCTAAATTTTAAATTATTAAAGGTTATAAGCATTATCAGGCATTGAATAGGAAAACAAATCAAAAGGAATCAAAATATATTCTTGCAATGAATATTTAAAAAGACATTTTTTTTCTTTAATCACAGTTTCCTTTTCATGGTGCTACATAATAGAAAATAGTCTGTTTCTTTTCAAAAATAAATCTGTAAGTCTCTATCGCACTGGGCTTGCCTAATACTATTAATATTTATGTTGATGATAAGGTTACAATAAAAGTAGTTAAAACAGTATCACTTTCCCTCTGAATAGCAATTCAAAGAGCTTGCAGAAACAGAGTACAATGCAGGAATAGAGAATGGAAAACTAGTACTAGACTGACAATCACTTTAAAAAGTGGACAGATAGATGCAAAACATTGTCCCTCATTCCAGGCAGTGATCTTTATTAATGTTGAAAACTTCATGTGCTCTCTAGTGTAGTGAATAACATTTGCTACTCTCTGTCTGCTTCCCTATGTCTACCTGCTGAATGCCTGGGTCATAAACTGAAATACAAAATTAAATGGTATGAGTAATTTCAAGCTAAAACAATATATATATCCATTCATATTCTTTAATTCTTACCAAATGCAAACGTCACTGGATTCTGTATAACTTGTGAATTAGACTTTCAATAATTGATATACATAAGCAGCTTGACCATCAATGATATGCTTTGAAAGATGTCATGGCTTTTTACCATAAAGTTAAATATATTACGTAGAGGAGAAAGGAAACAAGTGGAGAAGCTGGTATGGTCATCATTTTCTTCTAAGTTTAGCTTCTCCCTGCATGAAATTCTTAGGCTATGAACCCCTTTTGTTCCTTGAGATTTATAACATTTCATAACACTGTATGAATTACGAATCAAGATGTACTGTAGAGACAGCACAGTATTGATTTCCTAAGACTATAAGCATCAATCTCACTCACAATGACTTTCAGAAATAACCTGATTCTCTCCCTTCCAGCCTGTTTAAAAGTGAATGAACTTGTGTCATGACCTCTCTTTAGAACCATTTGTATTTCTTCCCTCACAGCAGATCAGTGTTCTTGGCTAGAACTCAGCCACACCACAAGACACTGTGGAATAAGGATATCACTTTTATCTATCTCTGAAGTTCTTGTTGGCTCAATGCCTTCTTTTTAAAAGCCCAAAGATCCAATGCCTTCTTTTTAAAAGCCCAAAGAATTTAGTGATGTGGGCATCCATCTATGTTGCACAAACTTGACATGAAAATTACTTGTGACTTGTTTTTATGATAATAAACTCAGTACTAAATTATAATAAAGACTCACATCAATTCGGTGAGCTATGATACTTAACTCTTAGATGTATAGAAGAATGGATCCTATAGCTAAAACAGAATGCTTTGGGGGGTAGAAAGGTATTAAGGACATAATCAAAGGATATATAATTTTAAAATGTGAAAGAGGCTTTAGATATCAACTGTTTCAAATATATTGCTTTCATTTATTTAAATTTTTAAAATATATTTTATTTTTATTTGAGAGAGAGAAAGAGAGGCAGAGAGAATGGGCTTGACAGGTCCTCTAGCCACTGCAAACGAACCCCAGATGCATGCGCCTCCTTGTGCATCTGGCTTATGTGGGTCCTGGGGAACTGGGGTCCTCGGGCTTCACAGGCACATGCCTTAACTGCTAAGCCATTTCCCCAGCCTTCAATTTCGTTTGTCGATGTGTAGTTCTATGGTCAGAAGCACTGACCTCCAGGCTCACGGCTTCTCTCGCGCTATGCTGTCCATGCAGCCCAGGCTGCTCTATGAGACTCAGCCTTGACCCTGACACCCTGATGGGGCTGAAGACCTCTTCTCAAAGCTCCTCCTACATGCTCTATGCCTATAGAGTTCAGCTGAGCCAGACTTGCACTTAGACTGGAAAAGAGTAAGTGGCACACTGCGATTTTGGCTTCATTACTCTAGTTCTTTTAGGCTTAAGTCCCTCACCTGTTTGCTCTTAGAAGAGGAGGCGAAGGGCTTAAGAACCATCATGCCATAACACCAGCACTTCATGCTTTAGGTGCTCTGTCGTATGGACAAGACAAAATAGAAGCAACCTGTCACTCACTATTATCTCCTGATGAGAAAAATCTGCAAGAATGCCCATAGGATATCTACATCTATATCTATATCTATATCTATATCTATATCTATATCTATATCTATATCTATATCTATATCTATATCTATATCATCTATATCATCTATATCATCTATATCTATATCTATATCTATATCTATATCTATATCTATATCTATATCTATCTATATCTATCTCCTATGCAACTATAAACCATGAATGTTTCAAACATTTACAGAAAATGTCTTCAGTTTGGACATTAACTCGGTTTCTTATTTTCATAATAAAATTAGTACTATCAACGGGTTCTGGAGATATTAGGCAACAGGGCCAAATTCTTCTCCACATTTTGATGTAGATCTGTCCAATATCTATTTGTTAGATATGGGAAATTATGTTACACACAGTGTATGGAGGTTATGTGATATTTGCTTTGTTATTTAAAATTTCCAAGTCTCATTGCTTCTTATTAAAAAAAAAAAAATCTAAAGCTGGGCATGGTGGCACACACCTTTAATCCCAGCACTCGGGAGGCAGATGTAGGAGGATTGAATGAGTTTGAGGCTACCCTGAGACCACACAGTGAATTCCTGAGACTATGTAATGAATTCCAGGTCAGCCAGGGCCAGAGGGAGACCCTACCTCAAAAAAAATCTATAACATAGTGACTTCGTTATATTAAATGTGATGAAAGTACATTAAGCAATTAGAATAGTTCTAAGAATGTGCACACTCTCGCCAACATCTGGATGGTGATATCAGCAGTGATGGTGGGCATCTCAATGGATGGCATAAAGTGTCAGTCCATCATAATCTCCACATACAGTAGGTGATCATTCTTGACAATAAGTTTCCATAATTGTACTTCCTTTTAGACAATATCTAATTGCAAAAAGTTCATTTAAGCTAACTTTAAAAGCGGAGGTTGCAAATATAGAAGTTAATAACTGTACTGATAAATATTTCTGTATGTTTTTTACCACTAACATATAAACCATTTATTTTATGTTTTCACAACTTGTCACACTTCAAATAATACAAATTATTTTCTCAAATATTTATTCACATTATATTCCAAGTAGGTGGGAGAAACACACCTCAGAAATCTCTACATCCATTCTGTTCTTTACACTTTTGCTGCCCTATCCCCCCCCTCCAACCACTGCCCCAGAAACTTGGCTGTAACCCAGTGAAAAATTTAATGAAGCAGCTCAAAATTGTTAGTCATATGAGGCAGGGACTAAATTCATGCTCCCCAAAGGAAGCTAGAGTTTTGAAAAGGTTACAGGTGAATTATTTCCCTTTCTATTGCTCTAAGTTTTGGAAAACGTATTTATCATTTTCAATAGCAGCAGCCTTGGCCAGAATCTTAAAAGTATCTTTAGGGATTTGGATGGCCATATGCAAACATTTCAAGTCAGACCAACAATCTTGCATTCCTTCTCAAAAGACACAAATAAGATCCCACAAGAAATAGCTAACTGCTTAGTTAAAAGTGCAGTGCTTATTCTGAGAGAAAGGACAGAGTAATGAAGCGATTTCTCCCCATATAGTGCTTCCTTTTCAAAGAGACATCTTGAAAGTTGTTAGTCTTAAAAGGGGACATGTTTACATTGTGGTCTCTGCGGTCTTAGTGTCCTGATTTTAGGCAATGTGCTTTACTTTAAAACTATTTTGGCCATGAAAGAGGAATGGCAACATATCCCTATATAAATCCTCAAATCAGGTCAACAGGTCCTGCTAGGCAATTATTAAATATGCATCGTTCTACCATGAGCCAGGCACTGCATAGAGAAGCTTGGCTCCTGAGCTCGGTGTCTGAGCTGCCCTGCGTTGCTTTGCGTCGGGAAGCCCGCAGGACCATGGTGGGTATGCTCTAACAAAGTGCAAATTTCTATCAACCAGACACATCACCAACTTTTTCATGTTTTATTTTGTGTCATTTCTTTCATGGGCTATTGCTATCACGTAGCTCATATCTCAGCTGATTACTTAACCAGCATGTTTTACTTATTGCTTCTCCTTAAATTATGCCATTAAAAAAAATACTTTCAATTGAAGTAGTATTTCCATAAAATTATCATTTTAGTTAGTTTTATTTTATTTCTTAGTTATTTTTACTTTTCATGTCTTTCTATCTTCCTCTCCTTGTATGCTTCCACTTGTCTCCTTGTAAATCTATGTACAGCACATGGGAGTGAGAGAGAATAATGTGTTATGTGTTTACCTTCTTATTCTCAGCATTTAGAAGACTGTTTAGTAAGTGAAGGATGTTTCAAATCCACCTTAGACAACCGGCCAACATTTATACAGCTTTCCAAAATTAACCATCCGGACATGACTTCTCCTTTCTTCCAGAGTCTGCAGATTTGAAAAAAAGAAATCAAAGATATTCAGTATTCTGAAAAAAAAAAAAAAAAACAAAACCATTTTCATCATAATGCACAAAGTAATGCAAGTGAAGCCATGCAAAATACATTCAGGCTCATTGCTATAGTTGATTCAAACTGTAAAATTAGAAAGTACTAATAGAAGGTTCATACATAACATTTTGAATCTATTTTCTGAGGGCTATTGAAAAAAATGGACAATAGTACCACTAAACATTCAGAATCTAAGGTTTTGAGTCTTTATTGCTTGATAATATGTTTTGTTCATATCAGGTTTTAACAGAGTCAGGTGCAAACTCTAACTCAGCTTGCCCTTCCCCCCAGATCTATCACTTTTGGGATATCATGTTTTGTCCTGTTAATTGATCAGTAGTCATTTACCTGACCACCCACAATGGCGTAGTAGAGTCAGGACCTGCTCTGCACTGAAAGATTAAGCAACTGGCCAAAATATGACTAAGGTCTATGAAAACGTCTGACAAACACTCTTTGAAAACATAAAAGGTAGAAACTAATTATATTATATAAAAATATAATGTATACATTAATTTATTGATCAATATAAATTCTGCCAATGTTATACTAGAAATTACAGTATATTGTGAGATTTAATTTGAGGAAGATGTGAGGCCATTGCAATCTAGCAAGGTCTTGGGAATTCACAATATACAATAAAAAAGAAACATGTTATGCTAAGGTCTAGAGGAGCAGTGGAGGAGCCCATATTGGAAAATTAGGGAAGAATTTCTAACCTGATCAATGAAAAATGAGTTGTAATTATACAGAAGACAGGGTGGGATATTTTGAATAAAGAAAATATGGCAAACAGAAGAAACACAGTTTCAAATGTCTGATGAGCTTACAAATGTCATAAGAACATAAGGAAGTTTAATGTACATGAATCATATCATACACTGAGTCAATGATGAAAAATGAAGATGGCCATATAATAATGTGCCTAAAAAGTCATGTTAAGAAGAAAGATTGTGAGAGCCACAAATTGGGACATTTTATTTTTCACAGTGGCATTGCCTTTGCTTACTCCCCCAGCCTCAACAATTCACGACCCACAATCCCCATGGGGTTGACCTGCATCCGCAACGAGGAAGGCCTCTTCAGAAAAGGGGCAGGGAGGAGGGAAAGGATGGTACCAGCATGTGTTGTTTACATACAAAATATGTCCATACATAATAATAAAAAGAAATACAATTTTAAAAACGTGTAGGAATTTTCCATGGAAAGAAAAGGAGTAGCAGATATGCTTTCAAAGTCAGAATGCATGGTGCTAAGCAAGGCTCATTTAGCAAAGTGAAGTTAGGTCAACAGGCTAGAGTTAAGCAGCTGGTAGGCATGGGAGGGGCCAGAGACACAGATATTAGCTTCTGCCTATCACTCAATGTCTAAAAATAACCTCCATCTACACAAGTTTATCATTTACTATCTTGGATACTGAAAAAAGGAAAGAGATTAACTTTTTCCATATGTATTGTTTATGTAGAATGTTTTATCATTTATATTAAGATACAGGCTACTTAAGTGAAGAAAGAATTCCCTAGTATTAAACCATGAGGGCTTTTTGTTTCTAATGTACTGAATTTCATTCAAAATTATTGTGTTCATTATCTATAATTTATCAGTAATATCATTGTGCTGAAAATATGATAGAAATTAAAAATCAACCATCATCTTTGATTAAGGTAAACTAGGGGCTGGAGCAGTGGCTTAGCAGTTAAGGCATTTGCCTGCAAAGCCAACGGATCCAGGTTTGATTCTCCAGGACCCATGTAAACCAGATGCACAAAGTGGCAAATGCATCTGGAGTTCGTTTGCAGAGGCTGGAGGCCCTGGCGATCCCATTCTCTCTCTCCCTTTCTCTTTCTCTCTCTCAAATAAATAAATAACAATAATAAATTTTAAAAAGCTAAATTCATACAAGGCGTTTTGTCATGGTTGAAGCTGTTGCCAACAAAGGTCAAAATAGCCCACATCTGGGCTGTAGAGATGGCTTAGTGGTTAAGTGCTTGCCTGTGAAACCTAAGGACACCAATTCGAGGCTGGATTCTCCAGGACCCACGTTAGCCAGATGCACAGGGGGGCGCACGCGTCTGGAGTTCGTTTGCAGTGGCTAGAAGCCCTGGTGAGCCCATTCTCTCTCTATCTCTGCCTCTTCCTCTCTCTGTCTGTTGCTCTCAAGGGAAGCAGACAGACTGGCTTCTCTATCTAAACCAAAGCTCTTTTCCTTTTCGATGTTCCAACTTCTTAATGACATTCCAGCTTGATTTGCATATAATTTTTTCATCTGTTAAAGGTACCCTCAGCCAACAGATGGTGCTATGCATATCATTTTAATGATGGCATATAGTATTAAAATATACATTATAGCTGAGCTGCAGGTTTGATTACATAGAAGATACAAATGAATATAAATTTCTTAAAACTTTAATATGTGTGGAAAAATTACAAAGACAGTGAAAAATGTTAAAGTTGAGTCACGGGTCATAACTTATTGAATTGTATTTGTAAACTTGCCAGAGCTTGGGAAGGGTCAAGGTCATAAATGTGAGACTTAGTGGTGATTGACTTTGGGGTTCTGGAAGCCATCAGCAGGCTTACTCTAGTGCCAGCTCTCAGCTAGGAAAACACTTTCACATGACAGCCTTCTTCAGTGCAGCATTTCATCAGTCCCTTCATACATGACTACCACATTGACCTTTCAAGGACACCTCTTTACACTTAGCAGTGGGAAGCAATTGAAAGCATTAGAGCAACTGCATGTGAGAATCCAAGATTTTAATGGTTTGGACTTGCATTCAGTTTTTTAAACCCAGGTTAATCCCAAGGCACCTTGTAAGCTTTTGGCTCATGATTTCCCTGTTGTTGATATATGACACATGTGAAGATTTTTGGTCATTTTTATTTATTTAGTTGAGAGTGACAGAGAGATAAAAAGGCAGATAGAGAGAGGGAGAGAGAGAGAGAGAGAGAGAGAGAGAGAGAGAGAATAGGCTTGTCAGGGCCTCCAGCCACTGCAAACAAACTCCAGCTGTGTGTATCCCCTTGTGCATCTGACTAACATGGGTCCTGGAGAATGGAGCCTCGAACTGGAGTCCTTAGGCTTTACAGGCAAGCACTTAACTTCTAAGCTATCTCTCCTGCCCGACACATATGAATTTTACAAACTACTACATCTCATTTTGTTGAGATGCCTTTCAAAATACTCTGGATATAATGCATCTTTGTTGGCTAAAGCAACCTCTGTATGTGCCTGTGAGTTTGCTTCCTGAAACAATTAGATCATGAAGGCTCTGACCAAAACCATTTTATCAATTCATTGATTAATTCATAATATGGTGCCCTTATTGACCCGTGATAAAAAGTAGGAGGTAGGTCCAAAGTGGGAAGAAGCAGTCCACTTAGGTGTGTACTTTGGGCTATTTCTTGCCTTATCCTCTTCCTGGGAGGCCTTCACTCAGCTTCTTGGTCACCATGATGTGACTTATTCTGATACTACACGCAAACATCTTTACCTGTTTAGATCTTAATAATCTCATCTCTGTTTAAAAATATTTTCACTTATTTATTTGAGAGAGACAGAAAGAAGAAAGAAAGAAAGAGAGATAGAGAGAGAAAGAAGGAAAGAAAGAAAAATGAAAGGAAGAAAGAGAGAAAGAAAGAAGGAAGGAAGGAAGGAAGGAAGGAAGGAAGGAAGGAAGGAAGGAAGGAAGGAAAAAAAGAGGCAGAGAGTGAATATAGGGACTCCATGTCCTCCTGCCAATGCAAATGAACTCCAGATGCATGTGCCACCTCATGCATCTGGCTTTACGTAGGCACCACGGTCATGGGTATCACAGTCATCAGGTTCTGCAAACAAGTGCCCTTAACCACTCAGCCAGCTCTCCGACCTCTTTGTTACCATTTATTGAGTCATTGCTATTTTACTTTCCTTTAAATCTTCCAATATGGTTATCTTTGACTTGGTGAGCATCTTAGTATTAGCCCATTTGTAGATTTTACTAAATTCAGGATCTAACATCCATTAATTATTGGTGTTATTTTGTTTTTATTTTCGTGTCTGAGTATGAGTCACAATGCATTCATTTTGCCTGTCTCAGATTTTTCAAGAAATATGACATTTTAGATTTATGTATTTTAGTAATTCCGCATTCTGATTTTTTCTATTAAGAGAAAAGTTGAATTGAATTAGGCTTTCTTGGAATCTTCTGTGAACTAAATCTATGAAATTTCCTTTCTCTGTGTTATGAGATTGTAGCATTAGCTTTATTGCTAAAATTCTTATCTTTAATCTTGGCTCCCTAAGATTTTTCAAGTATATCAATTGACTAAGTGAATCTTCTATTATCTGATTATATATTATATATATATATTATATATATATATATATTAGCTGATAAATGTTTCTTTGGTCTGAAACATATTTAAATTTTGGCCATTTTCAGATCTGCCCAGTCTCTTCTTATCGTCTGTCTTCCTGTATGATACCTGCATGTGATGCCACAGGTGCCGTGGGCCAGTGATGTGTGAGTGAATTGCCCCTTCAGACTGCGTAGGAGCCTTAGGTCAAACTCTGAATTCTATAGTGGTTATTATACTTCCCACAAATAATTTATGTCCTACAACTCACTTGACTTACCTGGACTGGGGCTGGAGAGATGGCTTAGAGGTTAATCACTTGCCTGTGAAGCCTAAGGACCCCAGTTTGAGGCTGGATTCCCCAGGACCCATGTAAACCACATACACAAGGTCGTACATGCATCTGGAGTTTGTTTGCAGTGGCTGGAGGCCCTGGCATGCCCATTATCTCTCTCTCTTTCTCCCTGCCTCTTTCTCTTTGTGTCTGTCACTCTCAAATAAAAATAAACAACAACAACAACAAAAAAAAATTTCTTAGAATTACCTGGAGTGCTAAGTTATTGTTTCCTAAAACAGGAGTCCCACCCCAGGCTAGGAAGGCCAATGGCCCTCACTGTTCTGTTGTCTTTGGGGTCATCATTGTAAATGCCAATGCTTCACTTCAGGAGACTTACCCCTCCTGGGCAGAGGGATATTTGATTGTTGTGGTAGGCTTGTCCTGCTTGAATAATTTCCAAAATATATGAGGCAAAATAGGAACATTGTCAGTCAAGAAGTCCACATAGTCACACTCCTTTCATCCAAAATTTTGCAGATTTTGTGAATAAACACTCACTGGATTATTGTGTACATCTTATATATATCCACCAAATTTATATGTACATTTTATTATATTTGGGCTGGAAATATATCTTGGCAGTTAAAGTGCTTCCAGCAAAGCCAAAGGATCCAGTTTTGATTCCCCATTATCCTTGTAAAGGCAGGTGCACAAGGTGGCACATGCATCTGAGTTCATTTGCAGTAGCTTGAGGCCCTGGCATGCCCATTCTCTCTCTCTTTCTATCTCTCTCCTAAATAAAATATTAGTTTAAATTTGCAAAGCTTTGTGTTCAATTTCTGTTAAAGAGTTTAGTTTTTCAACCTCCTCATTCTATTATGCAACACTCATTCTTTTTTTTTTTTTGAAATTTTTCTTCTTAAATGCCATCCTTATTAAGTTCATTAAAGAGAAGTTTGACAGATGACTAATTTAGTATTTCTTTTTTATTTGATATTTAATTCTACAGAGATGGTGTTTTCACTATTGAGTTACACATACCAATATTTACATTTTGTCTATTCAAGGTTTGATCATTGTTTTTATGAATTTTGTTCAGACTTGAGTAATATTCATTCATTTACATCTTGAAATTGATTCTGTTTCTGGAGCCTATTTCTATGGTTCACTTAAACTTTTCACCTCATTAGAAATAAAATAAGCCAAACCTAATAAATATATATATTTTTAATTCTTTTCCCAAAAATAAAGTGCTGGAGTGGTGGCTCAGCAGTGTTTGCAAAGTCTGATGGCCTAGGTTCAGTTCTCCAGTTTCCACGTTTTACTACATGCACAAGAGAGCATATGTGTCTAGAGTTTGTTTACAGAGGCAGGCGGTCTTCAAACACTCACTCTCTCCCTCTTTCTCTGTCTACCTCTTTCTATCACCCTCTCAAATAAGTAATAAATGAAAAATTTACACACTATGCTGGTATATGACATAATTGGCTTCCCTAGCATTAACAGTATCAAAAAGTATTTTCTTCATTTTATTTCTCCATTCAGAGATTTAGTTAGGTTTTAAATCCTGTATTTAGACATATTTTATATGTAGTAAAATAATATGTATAATATTTTAGAAACTACATATAATAACTCCTATTCATTAAGTATTATTTATCTTAATGAGAAATAAATATAACTTTTAAAATTTACATAAATTTATAAATTTATAATGACCATACTTTATAGCAGTAGTTTCAAAATAGATATATAAGCCAGATGTGGTGACACATGTCTTTAATCCCAGCGCTTGGGGGTGGTGGGGCAAAAAGGTAGAGATAGGAGATCACCATGAGTTCAAGCCCACCCTGATACTATGTAGTGAATTCTATGTCAACCTGGGCTAGAATGAGACCATATCTAGAAAAATCAAAAAGAAAAGAGAGAGATAGAAATGAGGGGAAGTTCTTTTTAAATATTTTTAAACTTCATTTTAGAGAGATCAAGAGACAGACAGGGAGAGAATTGGCTCACCAGGGTCTCAGCTACTGAAATCGAACTTCAGATGCTTGCGCCACCTAGTGGGCATTTGTGACCTTTCACTTGCCACACCTTATTGCATCTGGTTTATGTGGGATCTGGAGAGTCAAACACGGGTGCTTAGGCTTTGCAGGCAAGCGCCTTAACCACTAAGCCATCTCTCCAGCCCAAGGGAATATTTTTAAGTACATGCATGTAATGGTTTGGATGTAAAATGTTCCCAAAATTTCATGTGTTGGAGGCCAATTTCCAGTGGGTGGTGTTATCTAGGTATGAATGGAGCATGAATGTGTCAAGATATTTCTGGCCTACCAAAGAATGTCAACCAATCATGAACTGAAGCCTGTGAAACCTTGAGCCAAAATAAATCTTACTCTCTGAAAATTGCTTACCTTAGAAACAAACACTAGGACATTGAAGTAGTAATTATTGGCTTGGGCTGAAAATAAAGTTCTATTCTCAAAAAATGTCAGAAAACATTTTTGCCAACTTAAATTTCATTGGAAACTTTAAAAATATTGAAGCTGGGCTGGAGAGATGGCTTAGCAGTTAAGCGCTTGCCTGTGAAGCCTAAGGACCCTGGTTAGAGGCTCCATTCTCCAGCACCCACGTTAGCCAGATGCACAAGGGGGCGCACGCGTCTGGAGTTCGTTTGCAGTGGCTGGAAGCCGTGGCGCGCCCATTCTCTGTCTCTCTCTATCTGCCTCTTTCTCTCTCTGTCTGTCACTCTCAAATAAATAAATTAAAAAAAAAACCTTAAAAAAATATTGAAGTAAATAGTACAAGTAAAACTCAACTTAGTTTTAATTTAAATAGTAAATATAGATTGAAATTAGCCTATGAACAATTTGACTAAGGAATAGGCTAGAAAAAGCATAAGGAAATATTTTTGTACTTTTATTATTTATTTGTGTGTGTGTGCACTTGGTATGCACATGCATGGAGGTCAGAGGGCAATGGGTGTTTCTTCCCTCCCTCCACTATTTTGAAAGAGAGTCTTTCTTGCCACTGCTGTTTGCAAGCTTCTGGAATCTCCTGGTTTTGCTTACCATCGTTGCAGGCTCATTGGGATTACAGACACGTTTGCCATACTGCACCTGGCTTTAGTTTAGTGTGGAGGAAGATCGGACTTGGGTTGGTAGATTTTTAAGCAAGCCTTTAACTTCTGAGCCAACATTGTGTTTTATAAAACCAGCTAATTCCAATAAAAATTTCTTCACAGAAAGTTATCTAGTACATGTTCAAATTATGTATACTTACGTAATCATTCTTTGTCATTACCTCTTTCCCTGCCTTTCTATACAATATGTAAATATATATATCTCATAGCATGATCGTAAATATAAGTAGATAATTAGCTCACTACAAGGATTGTCCTATAGCTTTAATTCAATTGATATAAGTTTTTGTTTTTAGAGATGAGATATTTTATAACCTCATGAACAATT
This sequence comes from Jaculus jaculus, assembly GCF_020740685.1. Taxonomy (NCBI): domain Eukaryota; kingdom Metazoa; phylum Chordata; class Mammalia; order Rodentia; family Dipodidae; genus Jaculus; species Jaculus jaculus. The sequence goes on from NC_059115.1 coordinate 60,810,998, forward strand.
TTATCTTCAGTGTCAGTGATAGTCTGTTTTATGTAGCATGAGTCATCATTTACAATGAAACTTTGATGTTGTTACCATGCTTTTTATAATGTTTGCTCTATAATTAGACTTATACAGAAAATGAAAATGTTACTGGCCATCTATCATATTATAAGCATCTGTCTCACTAATATTAAGTTCATCCTTTCTCATCAAGTCAGACTAATGCACAATTATTTCTAACAAATCTTCTTCATGCCCCTCTTGCCGTGAACATGGCAACCAGGACCTTGTATAGAATTTGAAGTATGAAACCCATCACCCAGAAATGGAGAGATAGGTTAGCAGTTAAAGTGCTTGCCTAAAAAGCCAAAGGATCAAGGTTCAATTTCCCAGTACCCATGTAAAACCAGATGCACAAGATGGACATGCATCTGAAGATCATTTGCCATGGCTGGAGGCCCTGGAAGGCCCATTCTCTCTCTCACTCTCTCTAATAAATAAATAAATAAGATATAAAAATGTTTTTTAGAAAACCACCATCAGAGATAAAGAGCTGAGATTACTTAGGAGAGGCAACAGCATACACTATGACAACAGAGGCAGCTCAGCGCAGAACTATTTGGCTCAGAATTAAAGGAACTTGCTTTCAAGTCAGCTTATCTATATTCAGGCTCACTGGGAACACACAGACCAGTGACTGTGATCTCAGTGTTCCTATGGAAATGGGAGGTGGAGCCAGGATAATCCACAAATTCTCAAGCAGTGGCAGTAGCAGCAGCAGCAGCATCAAGAATGATTCAGCCTCCAGAGAAAGTAGGAAAGGAGAAACACCTTGAGGTTGGTCCCAAGCCCCACTTATGCACTGAGGCAAGCATGTGCCTTTATAGACATATGCACAAAGACACACAAACAAATAATGTTTTTGTTTGTTTGTTTGTTTTTGTTTGTTTTAGCTTTTCAAGGTAGGGTCTCGCTCTGGCCCAGGCTGACCTGGAATGAACTATGTAGTCTCAGGCTGGCCTCGAACTCACAGTAATCCTCCAACCTTGGCCTCCCGAGTGCTGGGATCAAAGGCATTTGTTTGTTTTTGATAAAAGGAGGCCCAGTGGGTTACTGTGAATGTGGTACTATAAATGTACGGCCCCATAGACTGAGGTGTTTTATTAAAATTAAACTTGTGACGTGGGTCTCCAGATGACTAGCTGAAGGAGATGTCACTGGGGCAGATCCTGGAGTCCAGCTTTGGCAGAGTCCAGCCCTAAGGTGTGTTTGGAAGTGGATTTTGATTACAGCCCAGAGGGGTGTGTGCAGAGCAGTTTGAGCTCTGCTGGTACATGCCTGCTTATGGTGCTGGCTCTTGGTGGTGTCTCTCTTCTTGGATCTGTGGAAGGGAACCAGCTTCTCCTGCCATTGATTGTGTCCGCCTGGGCTCTGTAAGCCTGAAATAAACCCCTTCCTCCAATAAATTGTGTTTAGTTGGATGCTCATCCAGAAATGAGAATCTGACTATAATACCCAGAAAAAAATTGACACGCCTTATAAAGTATCATTTAGGGAATTTTGCTGGCAGCAAAAATACTTTCTATCATGGATGTATTTATTTACTTATTTTAAAATTTTATTTATTTAAGAGAGAGAGAAAAAAAAATAGAGAGTGTGAGAGTGGGCACCCCAGGACCTCTAGTCATTGCAAACGAACTCCAGATGCATGTACCCTCACCTTGTGTACCTTACATGAGTCCTGGGGAATCAAACCTGTGTCCTTTGGCTTTGTAGGAATGTGCCTTCACCACTAAGCCATCTCTCCCGCCTGTATTTATTTTTTTAATGAATCTGTTTACATAGTAGAACAACTTATAAATTAGTATATGAGAATTAGCACAAAACAGGCAGTACATGAAGACTGAATTAAGTTTATGTGTGGGTCTAGAGTGGTATATTGTCAGTTTGGGATTATGCCTTTAAAAAATCAGTTGTTTCCCTTGTCAAAAATAACAGGGATTAGTGATGGTTTAAGAAGTGATTGAGATGTTTCTTGAATTATGCTTTTTCTTTTCTGAGAGATGGATAAGTACTAGAAAAAAAATTGATCAGATGAGTATTTGGCAATCAGAACAGTGCACAATATACTGCCTGAAACTGAAAAGAGATGTGTGATAGCCACCTTACGACTGTCAAGCTGTTGCTTCCACCACCCCAAAGAAATCAACACAGAACTGAACATGAGCAAAAATTTGAACCAAGCACATCCAAAGAGTATTATAATTCTCTGGGCATGGTAGCACATGCCTTTAATCCCAGCACTTGGGAGGCAGTGGTAGGAGAATCGTCATGAGTTCAAGGCCAGCCTTGCATTTCATAGTGAATCCCATGGTAAGCCTTGGCTAGGGTGAGAGGCTACTTATAAATATATATATATATAATTGATCAATTGAAATTATTAATGTCATTCATTATGTCCGTTCCTTTCATGTTGCTGGGACAAAGTACCCAACAAGAAGTAGTTTAATGAATGTTTATTTTCAGCTTACAGTTTGAGGGAAAACCTATCACGACAGGGAAAGCATGGCAGGGGCAGACAGCCATCAATCATATGAGCAGGAAGAAAGCAGAGAGAAAGCAAACTGAGCAAGGACAGTGGGGGCTGATATAACCACTCAAGGTCCTATTGCAGTGACGCACTTCCTCCAGCAAGACTCCACCTCCTAACGCTTCCACAACCTTCCGGAACAGCGCCACCTTCTGGGGATGAAATATTCAAACATGGGAGAATTTTACAACCAAACCACCACCCTGATGCGTGACAATTTGCTTTGACGTGTTTTTTTTTTATTAATTTTTTGATGATTAGTAAGAAGAGATTGAAATGAACTTCAAAGTGCAACTTTATAATCTATTAACTTAAATTTTGGGAAAACATGCCATAGGATGAAGTAAACCAATATAAAAAGGAATTTCAATATAAGAAGAAAAAAGAGAGAGAGCGAGAGAGAAAGGTTTTAAAGGCTAACTTCAAGAGTTGTGCTTGTAAGAATTTATTAGCAAATGTTATATGCCATATGGAAACTCAGATTTATAAACTGCAGGTGTTTCATTCAATTTTTCCAATTATTTAATAAAATATTTTTATGGCAAAGATTTTTGCCCTTGTTCTGTCTCAACACATTTTTAACGAACTATTACCTCATCTTGCCACTTTTGCTCAAATAAGCTTCAAAATGCCTTCTACAGAGATTTTTGTCAGTACTGCTTAGCGCCAGAGAGGACTACCTTAATAGCCTACTCTCTTCAGCATCTAGACCATTTGTGTGGAACTATGTAAAAAATAACTCATTGAAAGCTTAACATTTAGTATGTTTTTCGTAGCCAGATGCACTACCCCAAAAGAAGCTGGATGGCGTAGCTTCCCTTTACCCTCTCACCACTACCTCCAGTATCTTGAAAAATGCTGCCGTGATTCAGAGAGGAGGGGGCTGCTATCTCATAGAAAAAATGTTGGACTGAGGTGGCCTACGCAGGTACTGATGAGCTCCCTGAAAAGGCCTGCGGATTTTCCCAGTTACCCTAGTGTTCCATGCCAAAAAGTATATATATATCACAAATGCCATATTAAACTAATTGTTACTTAAAAGAGGTCAATCACCTGGCACCAACTGAAAGCACTGACTGGAGACTTGTAAGTTGGAAGCTCAGAGCGAATATGAGCTCAAAGTGGCCCAAATCTGCAGCTCTGTCAGGCAGAGAGCACTGGGGTCTGATAGAGAGTAACTCCATAATTTTTAGACAAGATTATAGCCAGGTCCCGTGAGATTATAAGAAGGTATACTTTTTGTTGTTGTTGTTTTTCTGAGGTAGTGTCTCACTCTAGCCCAGGCTAACCTGGAATTCACTATGGAGTCTCAGGGTGGCCTCAAACTCATGGTGATTCTCCCACCTCTCCCTCCTGAGTGCTGGGATTAAAGGCGTGTGCCATCACACCCAGTTTGAAGGGATACATTTTTGAATGAACAAAGTTAAGAAATAAAGAGAACAATGACAGAAATCTCATATTCATTCTCTTACAGAAGCTTATGCCAAATAAACCCAGCAAATGTTGATCCAAAGCTCATTCGTCATTTCAAGCTGGGCAAAGTTCAAAGTTAGAGCCTGTATAAGGCTTCCCTTTCTGCAGAGAGCTTTCCCCTGCACTACTAAGATCAAAACCTAGTCTCTGCAGGCTTTTGTAAAAAATACAGGTTATTACCAAGAAAGCAAACAATTTGAAAACCATAAACAGTGCTCTGGAGGAGGAAAGATGGATAAGAGGCCTGACTACCCTTGCTCATTGCTTAGAAGGTATGTTGGTCTGCAGCTGGTGCATGGGAAACTCGTTACAGCCCCTTGAAGCCTTGGCAAGTGCAGTGGGTAACCGGAGAGCCCAGCAAGGAGCCTCCTGGCCCAGGGGTCAGTCAATCTGCTGTCAGGTTGAAGCAGGCAGCACTGAGCCAATCAAGGCAGGAGATTAGCCTCAGCCCTGCACATGGTCAGCCTAGGGGCAGAGCAGGACCGGATCGTGACCATAAGCAGTGGCAGAGGCACCTAGACGGAATTTTCCATTGCCCAGAAGTGAAAGGAGGGTTTGACGAAAACATCCAAAGACAGAGGTATCACTAATCACTACATGCAGTTGCCTTATTACATTGGTCAAGCCCTGGAAATAAACAGAATCAAAGTTAGAACAGTCAATTGGAGAGATTGTAATGAAAAAGCAATGTACACTACCAAGGGCAGATTTAAAAAAATGTATATATACACTATTGAGCTACTCAGAGGCTAGTAACAACTAGAAGTGAAGGGAGAAAATTGCTCTCCTAGATGCCAAGATGAGCTGAGGGGTGCTATAATTATGAGGGGCAAGATGAGTTCAGGGGAGCTTTGAGGACTGGAGTGGGGGAAGTATTGTCCAACTCATTCTTCCTTTTGCCCTCTGTTCTCTTTCCAGTGTCCTGTTGGTCAAACCTAAGTCAAGTCACATTAGGAAGGGAGGCTACTAAGGGAACCAATCTGTTCCTATCAGCTGCTCAAGGCACACAGCAGGATGGAAAGGAACACAATGTCTCTGAGTGGGATAGATACACTGGCCGTCTTTCTCAGTAAGGCATTCTGTCTTTTGAACTGTGGTGCCACTTGCAAATATTAACAGAAAATAACAGGCAGGCACACCATAAGAGGAAGCAGCGTGTCTTAGTAATGGAGGGTTGAGCATGTGACCAGCTCATAGGGCAAGTATACCACACAGGTAGCTTCTTTCCAGCTTGAGGCCATGTTCTGCAATGGCCCATTGCTGGAAGTGAAGCCGAAAGTAAAAATTACTATTTTTTGAAATTACCTTAATTTTTAATACTTGAAAATTAACCCCCCTAAAAATTGTTTCCATGAGGGTCAAGTAAAACATCTATGGGAGATATTAATCTCATTTTGGACATGAAGCACATCTAGGCTATTACAGATATTTGACTACATTTTAAAGATGGGCATAATTGAAGATATACTGTGATAGCAGCCAAAAGACACCTGTGGCAAGTGTTAATCGTCCCAAGGCAAGGGTATCCCCTGACCCACATATGTGAAACTCATTCAGGTGATGTGCTTCTTTCTGCTCAGCATCACAGAATAGATCTTGCTTTTGTGTCCTAGATCTTTCTAACCCCTAACTGTGCTATACTTATAATGTCCAGTAGGTACAACTCAATGGGGCAGATAATGACAAACTGTCCTATTTTGGGGCATGGCTGTGAGTTTATTATCAAAGACTAACCTCACCACTGGTAAACCTGCTGCATCTGCTATCACCGCCGCTCTGAGGTTACTGCGCCTGCGGCTTCCTCATTTGCATACAGGCACTCATGGGCACTTTCACTGAACAGCAAAAAACCAGTAATGCATGAACAAGTAGTACATGGTATGAAGAACAAAGGGTAAGGAACTTTTGACATTGAAGATTTGTTTAAAAGAGGGACTGAGGGGGCATGACCTGGTGGACACTGGTGGTCCAGAGCTCACATACACTCTTCCACAGATAAGTGGGCCCATAGTTACTGACCTCGCAGTCTTCAAGACCATGATCAGCACTTCTTATGCTTGCATGGTTGTTCTGAGTCGATAGTTCAACCAGGCCTCCGAGAAAAGGAGCACAGAGCATAACTTAAGGTCAGTCAGCACCCCAAAGCTCTGCTTGTCAATATGGGTCAACTGCGCTGTCAGGCCAAAGGTACACCAAGACTGAGGAATCCTGGTCATACTGCTTTACGCAGGTACACTGTATAGTTTTATGATTAACTTTGGGGCCAGTTACCAGTAAGGAATTTAGCATCTTGCAGCAATAATCTAAGAAAAGCTATTTGTAGGGTCCATAAGAAAATGCCCACAGTTTTTTTTCCCCACAATTCATGCCCATATTTTCTTCTCATAATCCATTCCCACCTCCAATGTTTAATAAACACACTTTAACTATGAGGGAGGATACAAAGACATCTTATATATATATTTGCCAGATATTAACACAAGCAAGAAAAAATAATGCCTGTGAATAAGCATGAGATTTCGGTTATATTGTGATCCCTGACACCTTAGGAATATCCTTAGAAAATTATCTTTTGGTATTTATTGCTATGTGTTCAGGGGATAATTCCTGAGAAGGTTCTGCTTTCCTTTAGAGAACAGAAACATGCACAGAAGTGTTCACATCCTTCAAAATAACAGAGCCTAGAACACAAGCAATATGCATAAAATCTGACAGTTTCAGTAATTTCTATTTATAGATGAGTATTTTATTAATCAACAATACATGCATCGCATATTCACATATCCAATACATATTTATTAAGTGCTTTGCATTTTCCAGGCACTGAGCTATACCCTGGAGTTACCATAATGAAGCCAAAAGCTCCATCTTTGCTCTCATAAAGTTTACATTTTAATTAGTCAGAAAATTAACTAAACATGCAAAATAGCAAATTAACCAGGAATTTTTCCAGGGAGGTACAAAGCATTCTAGGATTACACCAGAGGTACTGCTAACTCCAGATTTAGGGGTGAAGGGAAGATTTCACAAGTTAATTTTTAGAGGAGACCTTGAGCATATATTAGAGTTAACTAACTAAGGAGGAGTAGGGGAAAACTGACACCCCCCAAAAGCACACAAGGGTTCTTGGGTCAGGTGTTTGTGGGAGCATATTGTAATGATTGGGTTCTGGGTGCAGTGTATGATGACAGGCTCCCAACAAGACAGGCAGAGATCTGGCCAATAAATGCCAAATAATCCATGTTAAAGAGTAAGGTCTTTACCACATCTGGTCGTGAAGTGTGTTGCGTTAGGACCCTCAGGCTCCCGAGCTTCCTATGTGAGAGAGGGTCACAAGACCCAGCATTCAAGGCATGCACTTTGTAAAGAAAGACAAGTACTGTTGTGGGGAACGAAAGTCCACAAACAGTACAGTGAACTTTCTGGATGGGATGAATGAGTGTGAGAATGGCTATTCCTTCAGAAGAAGACATCCAAGGGTATCTTTCTGGGTGAAATGCAGACATGCACTGAGCTGGTACTCACCAGGTACAAACATATTTTAGTTATTCAGGCTCTGTCCATCAATAAACGATTTTTGTGATGATGTATAAAGTATGTCGTCTTGAACTCCGTGACTTCTACCCCCACCCCCACAGTCCTTCCTAGTCTCCAGTGAGTACTCCATTGTGGTTTTTCTGTAAGATTGGTGGTACTTTCCACAACTTAGTGAGGTCACCTCTCTGCTTTTGTCCTTTGTAATTTACCCCAGTGTCCTCAAGTTACACCCATGTTACTGAAAATGTCAAGAATTTATTCTTTGAACAGCTGAATAGTATTCAATAAGTGTGCATTGGAGGGGTATAAAGCGTCACCTTTCTTTTATGCATTCACCCACTGACGATCATCTGGTTTGGGTAGATATTTGGGCTACTGGCAATAGGGTTACAGTAACCATGGGAGTGCCACTACCTTCTGCACATAACAATTTCACAACATGTAGACGTACACCTTGTAGTGGAATTGGTAGACCCTATGATGGTTCTAGTTTTAGATTTTTTTTTTGAGGAATTTCCATGTTATTTTTCATAATGGCTATACTAATTTACATTTCAACTGACAGTGTACAAGGGTTCCCTTTTCTTCTTGTGCTCAACAACTTTTTGTCACAGTGAAAAATAACAGACACAATTTCAAGGAGGAAGGATTTGTTTTGACCCACAGTTTCTGAGGTTTCACTCCACGGTTGACTGGCTCAGTGATCCTTGACCCATAGTGAGGCAGAACATCATGAAGGAGGGGTGTAGAGAAGAAAAGGCCCTTATTCCAAGGGAAGACAGAAAGAAGAGACATGGAGAAAGGGATCAGCCCCAAGCACCCTCCCAGGAGTCCCCTCCCTTTGTCCATCACCTGTCAGTGAATTAATCACATTATAAACCCAGCATGGATTACTCTGGCCATAAATCCAGCTCCCCTATCACTTTCCAAAGCCCTTCTTCTGAATACTGCTTGCAGTAGGGGCCAAGAGTTTTGAGGGGCCCATAGGGGCTTGTACTTTACACTCAAATCACAGCAGGCTTGTTATTGCCTTTTATATTATAAACATTATAAACATTTTAGCCAGGATGAGATGATCACTCCATGTGCTTCTCACTTGCATTTTCCTAATGAACACTGACATTAGTTTTCTTCATGTATTTCTTAGCCATTTGTGTGTGTGTGTGTGTGTGTGTGTGTGTGTGTGTGTGTGTGTTTGACAAATTTCTGTTCTTAGGCCATTTTAACATTGGATCATTGGATTGCTTTCTGTATGCAACTTTTTGAGTTCTTTATATATTCTGAATATCAACACTGGTCAGATGAAATTTTCACACACACACACATACACACACACACACACACACACACACACACACACACACACATTCTTATTCTACAGGTTATCTTTCAATTCTGTTGAGTCCTGAATCTTTTCTTTGCTGTACAAAAGTTCTTTGCTTAATATGATCACATTTTTCTCTTTTTTAAGACATGAAACTGGCTATCACTATGTACCCCAGGCTGGCCGTGGCCTTGAGATCCTTCTGCCAGTCCTTCCTGAGTGTCTGCATCACTGGCGTGTGCCATGGCACCTGGTTCCATCTGTAATCTGTGCCTTGGACTCCCTTCTAAGAAATCATGACCTATACTAATATCTTAAAGTCTTTCTCCTGTTTCCTTGCAATAATTTCCTGGTTTAAGATTTAGGTCAAAAATCCATTTTGAGTTGAAATTTATGCATGATGAAAGGAAGTTTCTAATTTCATTCTTCTGATAACTTTAATCCAAGTTTACCAGTACCAATTGCTGAAAAAAAAAAGTTATTTGTCTACTGAATATTCTTAGCAACCTTATCAAAAAAGGCACATGAGATTGATTTGTGGGTTTTCTATTCTGTTGTATTCTTTTGTTCTTGCAAATATCATGCTGCTTAGACTATAACAGTTTTGTAATGTGCTTTGAAATCAGTTGTCCTGAGGGCTCCATCACATTTTGTTGTTGAGGTATTTGATTTTAGGATCACTTTGACTTATTCTGAATCATTTGTGATTCTACATGAATTTTATGATTTTTTTTTCTATTTTTGTGAAAAAATTCATGGTATTGTAATATAACTTGAATTGAATCTACAGATCACATGTGGTAGTGTGGTATGTGTGTTTGTGTTTCAAAGAATTGAACAAAGGGCCACACACATGATTGGTGTGTATTCTACCATTAAGCTATCCCTCCACTACTTTTTGCTTTTTGTCTTGAGACAGGATCTCACTAAATCACTCAAGCTAGACCTGAATTCACTCTGTAACTGTGGCAGAACTTGAACTTACAAACCCCTCGTCTCAGCTTCCTAAGTAGCTTGGATTTCAGTCTTTCACCACCAGACTCCAGCTAGTAGGTTCTTTCTCTCTAATTCTTATGATACATAACTATGGAATACCTTTTATTTTTGTGCCCTTCTGAAACACTTTAATTAGTATACTATATATTTAACTATAAATAAAGATCTACTTTCATGTTTAAATTTATTTATTGGTATTTAATTTCCTATGGCAACTATAAATGAGATTTTCATATTTTTTTTCAGCAAGTCCATTATTAATGTATAGAACTTCCTGTGTGTGCTGGTTTGAATGCAAATGGTCCCATGGCTGCAGGTATTTTTTGATTTAGCACAGTATTTAGTATCCAGTAGAGAAAGTCCTACTGGAGGAAGTCAGACCTTATGGTAAAGTCCAGCCCTCTGTGTTCAGAGTCACCTCATCCTTGCTGGTGCTGGCTGTTGGCTCTGCTATGGATGTAGGATAAAGTGATCCAACCTCTTCCACCATGATGGAGCTTCCCCTGGAATCTGTGAGCCTGAAATAAACCCTTTCCTCCCATAAAATGCTTCTGGTTTAGTGATTGTCCCAGCAATGAGAAGATAATTGCAACACTGCCAATATTTTTATGCTTATATTGTATCCCAAACTTTTCTAAATTTGAACATCATTTCTAACAGCATATTGATTTAGGTTTATCTATGTATATATAATCATGTTATATGCAGATATGGAGAAGTTAATTTCTTCCTTGATGATTTGGATACAACTTGCGTCCTTCTTTTGCCTGATTGCTCTTGGTCGTACCACCTGTATTGTGTTAAGGATGGGTGGGGAAAGAGGTTTCACTCCCTTGTTGATGTCCATAGAGGAAATGCCCTCATTACATTTTCCTCCGTACTGTATGATATTGTCTTTGAATTCTTTCTACATAGCTTTTAATGTTTTGAGAGATGTCCCTTCTGTAACCAATTTGTTGAGAGTTTTTAATCATGCAGGCATCTTGAATCTGATTGCATGCTTTTCTGCATGCATTGAAATGATAATACGGTTTCTTCTTTCACTGTGTTGATGCATTGTGCCATATGTATGGATTTCCATGTGTTGAATTATCCTTGCATTCCTAGGACATATCCCACACGACCATGGTATAAGATCTTTTTGATGTGCTATTGAATTCTCGTTCCTGGTAAATTTTTTCAGTGCAGAATATTGAACCCAGGGCTTTGTAAATGTTAGGCAAATACTCTATCACACAGCTTTATTACCAACCTGTTTTCAAATATTTTGTTAGGAATTTATGCATCTGTGTTTATCAGGCATAAGGGTATTCATTTTTGTTGCTGTAACTCTGCCTGATTTGGCAGTTAGGGTAATGCTGGTATCATTAAAAAAAAAAAAAAAAAAAAAAAAAAAAAAAAGATTTCCCATGAGTCCTTCCATTATGTTTCTTTGAAATAATTTAAGATGAACTGAAATTAGTTATTGTAGAAGTCTGCAGAATTTAGCAGTAAAGTCATCTGGACTTGGTCTTTTCTTTTAGATGGGAGGCTTTTATTTCATGTTCTGCTTCCAGTTTTCATTATTTGTAGATTTAGATTTTCTATTTCTACTTGGTTCACTTTGGGTGCATTGGCTGTGATGAGAAATGGACTGATCTGTCCTGGTTTCATTCCAGCGTAGTAATTTTCATAGTAGTTTATGATTCTATGTAGTTCTGTGGTATAAGTTGTAGTATATCTTTTTTTCACCTCTGACTCTACTTGTACTTGAGCCGTCTCTCCTTTTTTTATTGTTAGTGTATCCAAAGGCCATTACTTCTGTGTCTCCATCCCAAAAGCCTCTCTTTGTTTCATTGATCATGTATACTATTCTGTTATTGTTAGCATTAACTTTTGTTTTGATTACACTTGATTTCTTTTCCTATCTTTATTACTATTTCCTTCTACTAATTTTGAGGTCAGTTTGCTCTTGATTTTCTAAATCTCTGAGGTGAATTATGAGATTATTTATTTGAGGAATTTCCATAGTTTTGATGTGTATATACATTACTATAAACATCCCATTTAGTGGTACCACAGATCTTGGTATGCTGTTTTAGAATTATTTAGAAGTTTTTTGTTTCTTTTTAAATGTCTTCACTCACCTATTGGTCACATAGGAGCATTTTATTCACCATCCATATGTGTATGCTCTGTGCTCTTTTTCTTGTTGGTCAGGAGTTTTATCCCATTTTGGTCTGAGGTATGATATGGTTTTAGTTTTTAGTTTAGATATGATTTGTGACATAACATGTGATCTATCCTATAGAATGTGCAGTGTGATCAAAAGGATGTATTCTGTTGCTATTGGATAAAATTTATGTAAATATATGTTAGGATCTCTTATTCAATAATTTAGTTTACATATTTCTCTCTGGATTTTCAGTTTGAATGATCTGTTCACTGAGGAGAGTAGAGTATCGAATTCATTCATTGTTAATTTTACAATCTACTTTTAAATTTATATCTAATCATATTCACTTTATATGTTAGAGTGCTCTTTATCCTGTATAAATGCATGGTATATTTGTGTATATAATTATAAATATATGTGATTTTATTGTAAGTTAAATCTTTAATCAATATACCATAACTTTCTTTGTTTTTTTAAATCTATATTATTTTATATTGGTGTAGTTCCTCTTTTCAATTTTCTTATTTTTATTTATTTATTTGAGGGTGACAGACAGACACACAGAAAGAAAGAGGCAGAGAGAGAAAAAGAGAGAGAGAGAATGGGCATGCCTAAGGACCCATGTTCGACTTTCCATGTTCCATATAAGCCAGACATACAAGGTGATGCAAGCATGCAAAGTTGCACATGGGCACAAGGTGAATTCAATTTCAGTGGCTGGAGGCCCTGGTGTGCCAATTCTCTCTCACACTCTCACATAAAAAAGACAGTTTGTTGGGCTTGCCTAAAAAAAAGTTTTACTTCTGTGAACTGATTTTTTTGTCACACTAAGTCTTGATTCTCTTCTTCTTTTACATGTTTCTATTCTTCTGACAGATTTTCCATATCCATGTGTTTTCAGGAGGTTTTACTACTTGCTCTTCTCATTGATATGACAAAACATCTAATAGCAACTTGGAACAAAAAGGATTTATTTCCACTCACAGTTAATGAGAGCAGTTTGCACTGTGGCTGCATACATGTGAGATAGCTTCTCAGGGTACCAGGTAGTACAGAAGGATGGGGTGTGGCATCAAGCAATGAAGCAACTACTCAGAGACCCACTTCCTCCAGTGAAGCCCACCTCTCAAAGCTTCCACAACCTTCCAAGACAGTGCTACTAGTGGAAACCAGTCAGGCAAACACATTAACCCAGTGTGAGCCATTTCACATGAAAACCATAACCTTCTTCTCTAAAACCCATAGGTCCATGATATCACATAATAGAAAAATCATTCAGTTCGTGTTAGGCTTCACAGCCCCAAAATTGTTCAAAGAAGTCTCTTCTAATACTCAAAGCAGTCTCTTAATTTTTAGTCACTGTTATAAAACAAAACAAGGGCTGGAAAGCCAGCTTAGTTGGTAAGTGCTTGCCTGTGAAGCCTAAGGACCCCAGTTCGAGGCTCGATTTCCCAGGACCCATGTTAGCCAGATGCACAAGGGGGCACAGGCGTCTGGAGTTCGTTTGCAGTGGCTGGAGGCCCTGGAACGTCCATTCTCTCTCTCTCTCCCCCTCTTTCTCTGTTTGTTTCTCTGTTCTCTTTCTCAAATAAATAAATATAAGTAAACAATTTTTTTAAATCAGCAAAAACAAGTTTCATACTTGCAGTGTACAATTCACAAAAATAAATACTCCCATCCCCATAAAGAAAGAATGGAATACAGCTAGGAAAGGTGAGACAGACCCAAGCAGAGCTAGGGAAAACATCAAACCCTGCAGCTGTTCATCCCACATCTACAACATGCAATGGAACCATCTGAGCTCCAGCTTTCCAACTTTCTTGCCCCAAGGCTCGATCAATGTTGCAGAGTGCGGTCTCTCCAAGGCTGGCTTCACTCAGTGCCTACAGCTTTCTTCAAAGAACACCCTGCGTCTTGTGTCTCCAGTGACTCCATTGCTTCACCTTATTCCTTAACTTCCTAGCTTTGTTCACAGCCCACTCATGGGATCCATGCATGGAAAGCAGTCTTGTTACATGGGGAATGGGCTCATTAACTTCCTAGAACTTTGGTGTAAGCTTCCACAACCCTTTCACTCCTTCATCCCACCATGCGTGTAACAGCCAGCAACAAACATGAGGATGATGCCAGATTCTGCTTCCAGATCAAATTGTAGTCTGGCCCTCTTGGCTCATGGCTGAAATAGCCTATATGTGCCATAACAGCTGAACCTAAGACAACACTTCCCTATAAAGCAGAGTACACAGCTCTATCTTGTCAGAGTCTCTCCTTTCTAATTGATTTATATTGCTATCTTCCTGTGCTCTTCATGGGAAGGGGTGTCTTACCCTCAAGTTACCTTTTCTATTGTTCCAGAGCAAAGTGTGAGGTTTCCTTTCAATGGTAGAAATCAATTTGACTATTGCCACTTTGTCTTACACCCATTCTGTCCTCCAGTTTAACTGGGTTCAAGCTCTTGTCCTTGACAAACTATAGTTTTACATCATTCTGCCCTGTTTACATCTCTCTCGCTCGCTCCCTCCCTTCCTCTCTATCTCTCTCACTATAAATGCAGATAAATACAGTGATATTACCATTCCATAGCCCAAATATTTTGATATCTTGAAATTTCTTCTTCCAAACAAATCAGCCCACTACTTTTTAATTCATATTCCCTCATTTATGTCTTTGGGACATAGACAGAATATGATCAGATTCTTTGCTAAAATGTAACAAGAATGGCCTCCAGGCCAGGTCCTGACAAGAATCTTTATTCTCTTCTGAAACCTCATGAAAAGTTTGTAATGTCCACTTTTCTGTTGGCATCCTGGTTTTGTACACTTGTACAAGAATGGACTGAGTTTCCTTTTTGGGGGGGGGAGGGGTAAGGTCTTTCTCTTGTGCAGGCTGGCCTGGAATTCACTGTGTCTCAGGGTGGCCTCAAAGCCATGGTGACCCTACTGCCTCTTCCTCCCAAGTGCTGGGAGTACAAGCATGTACCACCATACCCAGTTCAAGTTTCCATTTCTTAAAAAGAAAAATCAGATATCTCATAGAATACTTCAAATAGAGACTCAATTCTGGAATCATGTTTCTTTTGTCCTTATATTAACATCTGTGTATTGGGCATAACACTTATTTCTTTCATTTGAAGAAGCAGATTTGTAGGGAAAAGAAATCTGTTGTTTAATGTGGTGGTTTGATTCAGGTGTCCCCCATAAACTTAGGTGTTCTGAATGCTAGGTTCCCAGCTGATGGATATTTGGGAATTAATGCCTCCTGGAGGGAGTGTATTGTTGGGGGCGGGCTTATGGGCTTTATAGCCAGTTTCCCCATGCCAGTGTTTGGCACACCCTCCTGTTGCTGTGGTCCATCTTATGTTGGCCAGGGGGTGATGTCCACCCTCTGCTCATGCCATCGTTTTTCCCTGCCATCGTGGAGCTTCCCCTCGAGCCTGTAAGCCAAAATAACTCTCTTTTTCCCAGAAGCTGCTCTTGGTTGGGTGATTTCTACCAGCAATGCGAACCGGACTGCAACATTTAGCTAGGAAATAAGATGTCTCATTGAAGAGATACTTTTGTTTTCTATGGAAGACCTGGAACACATACTCTTCATGTGGCTCTTTCATATTTGACTGGACATCAGGCACGCACATAAAAGCAGTTGTGGGACTTTCCAGTAGGTAAACGAGCCCAAAGAGGCATGAGTTCAGGTTTGTCTCAGCAACGGAGCCCTTATGACACTGGGAATTGTTTTCAGCCACCACAGTTTGATCATAAGGAATATGGAATATTTTCCCAGGTTGCGGTTTTCCCCAGGTCACTCAGCATAAACACAGGAGACATTAAGGGCTGTGGCACAAGCATGTGATGGGAAGGAGGCCCTAAGAGCGATGGAACCCAGTTCCTAGTCTTCTCAGATACGAGGGGAGGAGTAGACATTGTAGCTAAGGTTTGTCGCCAAGATTATAGTCCCCGTCTGCAGACTGTGGAGAGATGTGCCTAAGGAGACTGGAGGAAGAGCTCTTGCAGACAACGTTTGGTCTTACAACACCAACATCTATGTCTCTCAGGTACAGGTATTCAAGGCACAGTTCATTGGGAACTACAGATTGGCCTTTTATGTGGTGTCCTGAGGACACAGAAAATAAATGGGAGTGTCATGTGACACAAGGCGTTGTGTGATCATGTTTGTGGTTTTGGTACTTGCAACCCTGCAGCTTCAGAATATGGATGTGAAATTACCTGATCTCCCGAAAGGAATAAGCATGATGCTAAACTTTTCACCCCGGAGGCTGCTATGGGATAAAAGACCTGCAATGTGGGCCCACTAGGTGATCTTACGTGTGGCTACAGGCTGCCATAATCCTGCGTAAGTGGAGCATGGCAGGGAATTTTCCCAGCTGTGAAGGACACACACAGGTAAAACCGGAACTACACAAGGTTGTGAAATAGAGAGGAGCACTTTGCTGGACCCTGCCAGGTGAGCACATGTGTTTGTGGGTGGCTTGTAACACTGGCAGCTGCATTTCTGCAGCTCAGGGCATATCTGAAAGGCTCAGGTGAGGCTGAGTTTCCACAGTGCAAAGCCAGGGTCTGGTCTGGGAAGGAGGCCATCCGCGTTTCCTGCACAGTGAGTGAAAGCAGGACTTGGGCTTGTGGCAGCCACCTTACTGGTCTGGAGGCTGCGTGACAGTCAGTCTTCTGCCTGAACGTAGCATGCACCGTTTCAAGGAAGTATGGAAGGAGCAAGTGAATAACATTTTTTGTTTTATTTATTTATCTATTTTTTCCAGAATAGGGCAGTCAATTTCAAACCATGCATCTCCCTAGACTGGATTTAAATCCTGTGATTAGAGGGAGAATTCTCCCTTTGGGGCTGCCAACCCACCACTTTGATTAGGGTTTCTAGAGCTTTCCTGCTTGCCTTATTGGCACTGTGGAGACTCCCACCCACAGCTGGGGAGTGTGGTGAAGCTGTGAGTTGTTTTGTTCTTTGTACCCAGTTCCCATCGCAGCTCCCCATACCACGAGCTTGTCACTACTGCTTTCCTGACTCCCAAAGTTCTACCTCAAAACACAGCTCTCTTTGCTGTTGTGACTCCTCTC
Source organism: Jaculus jaculus (assembly GCF_020740685.1). NCBI lineage: Eukaryota > Metazoa > Chordata > Mammalia > Rodentia > Dipodidae > Jaculus > Jaculus jaculus. Next base: position 60,828,142 of record NC_059115.1, read on the forward strand.
TGTGGCAGTATCAAACAGAGAGTACCTTATTTATCTTGGTTCTCTTTGTTTTTAAAGGTTTATTTAAGAAAAAAATCCCTTCAATGTGTTTTTAAAATATATTGAGGTTAAAAACAATCATTAGGAACAACAGGATTTAAAATATTCCACAGCATTAGATACAGCTGAACTAGCAAATATTTAACCTAGAATGTAATGCAAAACATAAAATATATTTTAGATGTCATCAGACTAATTACCAAAATAAATAGTGTGCTTTGAACTACTGTTGCATTTCTCTGATAATGTTTCTTTATTGTGAATTTGCACAACTTTTAATTTTGAACAGCTCTTAGCTTATTGTTTAGAGCTTATAAGGTATGGGAAGGGAAGACCATCAAGAGTATGTATTTTTATTCCCAAATTACACAATATAATTTCTTCAACAGAGCAGGCATTCAGAATTCATTTAGTTGAACAAAGTAGATAATCACAGCTATAGTTAGCAATTAATAAAAATTTGATTGCGTGAATAAGCAATAAGCATATTAAAATAATGAATGCATTGTAGAAACAAAAGTAGCAATCAATTCAGGAAGGCAGAAAATGGCATCAATTTCACAGAAAATCTAATATATGTTGATGATCTAAACATTAATATAAAGGCACTTCATATACATTATCTCCAGAAACAAAAATAACTTTCTAAGGTAGTAAGGTAAAACAAACAAACAACAAAAAAAAAACACCTTATAGTCAGCTCCACATTTTGGGACAAACTTCCAAACAGACACAGCTTATGGGAGGATCGGGTTTATTTCAGGCTTCCAGATCCAGGGTATGTTCCATCAGTGGCTGAGGAAGCTGGATCCCTTTCATAGATCCAAGCAGAGAGAAACCACCAACAGTCGGAAGACACCCAAAAGCAGCTAGCCAAACACTGACAGACGGCACCCCAAGCAAGCATGGCCAGAACTCAAAGTGTTCCTGATATGCCCTTGGAATGGAGTCAGCCTCGGTGGCTCGCGCCCTCTAGCAGGCTGCTGGAGGCTGAGGAAGAAAGTTTAAATACCGGAGGCAGTGGGGGACATACATTCACATGCAAACGGCCACAGCAACCATGGAGAAAGCCATGCAGCTCAAGTAAACACACATCTGAGTTATGTAATCACTTCATTCTACATACTGCTATATTTGCTATATACTCTCCCTGGATTGCTCAGAAGGGGTGGCCGGTACTTTGGATGGAGAAATCTTGCTGGACAGACATAACCAGAACCAGGGATCTTTCTTTGAATTACGAGTCCAAAGTTTGAAGACTGAAATTAGTGGGGAGTCACAAAAGACATTGTTTTCTCCACATGATTGCTTTTGAAATTTCATTCTACAGATCTTTGAATATTTATGCTTTTTTTCCCTCCTTCCCTCCTTCCAATTCTACACAGGAGCACTACTCCTGTGAGGTGCTAAAGCAAGTCTGGGATGGAGTCAGAATTTAAAAAGCAGCTCCGCTGACAATCGATGTCAGTTGAGCCACTTACTTCCTCCAAACCCAGATCCATTGGGCAAAATCATTGATTTCATTTCCGATAAAAGATTGGCTGTTTCTCTGATTAGCTATCAGAATGCAGAGTCATGACCTTACATGGAAACCGCTATCCAAGAAAGTTGTTCACACATTTGACACTTGAGATAAGAAAAAAAAAAAAAAAATCAGCCAGGCACAGTGGCTCAAGCCTGCAACCCCAGAACTGAGAAGAATCGCCATGGAGCCGAGAACAATCTCCACCACACATTGAATTCCAGGTACAAAGTGAGACCCTGTTTCAAAAATACAACCAGAGAGAAAATAACGTTTATCCACTTTTGCTTTTTTTTTTTTTTTTTTTAACTTTCATGGGACAGAGTATTTTGACCTGCATTTTAAATCTCTTAGGTTGTCCCTGAAAAAAAAAAAAGTCTCTTAAAAATGACTGAGTCTGGCATGGTGGTGCACGCCTTTAATCCCAGCTCTTGGAAGGCAGAGGTAGGTGGATCACCATGAGTTCGAGGCCACCCTGAGACTACATAGTGAATGCCAGGTCAGCCTGAGCTAGAGTGAATCCCTACCTCTAAGAACAAAACAAACAAACAACAAAAATGACAAAAACACACAGCGGGACTTGGCAGACGGTGCCTTCCTGTCAGCCATGGTCATCCCCATTGTCTTCCTCCACAGCGTGGTCCACAGCCAGCCCTTGGGTTGTGTCTCCTTCGAGCTGCTTGCAGACCAAGTTCCAAAGACAGCAGAAATACTTCCTGCACTGAGCACTGGAGAGAGAGGATTTGGTTATAGGTGGTCGTGCTTTCACAGAATTACTCCAGGATTCATGTGTCAGGGCGGTGACTTCACGTGCCATAATGGCTCTGGTGCCGAGTCTGGCTATGGGGAGAAATTTGAAGATGAGAACTTCATCCTGAAACATGCAGGTGCTGGGATCTGGTCTATGGCAAATGCTGGCCCCCACACAAACGGTTCCCAATTTTTCATCTGCACTACCCAGGGTGAACACTTGGACAGTAATCGTGGGGTCTTTGGGAAGGTGAAAGAAGGCATGAACACCGTCAAAGAAATGGAACGCTCTGGGTTCTGGAAAGGCAAGACTAGGAAGAAGGTCACCATCGCTGGCTGGGGACAACTCTAATGCGTGACTTATTCCATCTTAGCCACCATTCCTTCTGTAACTCCGAAGAGCGCCCTTCATCTATCAGCTATTCACCATATCCTGGAATCTTTGTACTCTCAATGCAGTTCTTTGGGGTTCCATATTTTCCTTATTGTCCTCCAAGTCTAGCTGGATTGCAGAGTTAAGTTTATGATTATCAATAAAAACTAAATGCAAAAAACAAACAAACAAACAAAAAAACATGACACAATTGTGTCTTCATCACCTTTAAGGAACTCAACTGAATTGGAAGCAGGGTCTCAGGTTGCTTACTACTTTGTAAGAGACTTTGGTGGAAATTTATATTAAATTAGATCCATCTTTCAATGGTAGAACACTAGGGTCAGTCATTCATAATTTTAAAGGATTTTTTAATATTCCTACAAATCTGTACAGCTCAGAAAGCATTTGAACTTTAAGCATTATGCTTCCACATACCACATCAAAGAAATAATTATTATCAGTGAATGTTGCCTTCGTATAATATGAAACAATTATACTTTTAAAATCTTCTATGTCGATGTTGCTTCTGTCTTGCTTTGAGTGACTGGGGTTACATTGAGTATATACTGAAAAGTTGAATGATAAAATTTCCCATCTTTTCTTTTTCAAATTTTGGCATGAACTGCAAATGCAAAATAACTGTGTCAATGCCCAGTGATCTTTAAAATCATTCCCAAGACTGCTCTACCTTTAGCAGAACCTTTTACCTTTGGAGAAATAAATTTTCCTGTTTTCTGATTCATAACACTGCTTTCTCCCAGTAAAAATTAAGCTTATATACTGCCTGTGACCTGCACTCCACTGGGTAAAAATAAGTATTAATGTAGCGATTAACCCAATGATCGGTTCCTTCAGCAGCCACAGGTCACCACAGACAAAGCAGGCATGGCAAGCTAGATTTTGTGTGTGTATAGGAAGCGCCAATAGAGAGAGTTATAATACCACATTATAAATTGTATTGTGCTTCCTCTAATGCATCCTATAGGATAATTTTGGATGAAGTATATGTAATAGCCAGAACTCAAATTTTTTTAAAAAAAAAATTTCTATATTTACTTGAGGAAGATAGAGAGAGGGAGTGAGTATGGGCCCAACAGGGCCTCCTGCTCGTGGAAATGACCTCTAGAAATATGGGCCGCTTTGTGCATCTTTAACCTTTAACCACTAAACAATTGCTCCAGCCCCTTTTTCTTCTTCCAATATATTACTTATATTCACTTCTCCAGCTCATCTCCATGTAATATACCACCACTCCCTTCCCAAAGACCAGGTGAAAGTGTGCACAATGCACGAAATTGTTTCTGAGATCAAGGAAAAGAGGACTCATTGGGAAGATGGTAGTGGATGATCCATGGAAAAGTTAGGGCAGTCTATAAAACTATTCAGAAATACAAATGATGCCATGCTTCCCCTATCTCTAATAGGCTATGGATAGATAGTATTTCCACTATGCCAAAGAACCTCAATGCCCTTTTTTAAACTTATTTATTTATGAGAGATCTGGATAGAGAAAGAGGCAGATAGATAGATAAATGAAAGAGAGAGAGATAACCAGCACATCGGGGCCTTCAGCCACTGCAAACAAACTCCAGTTGCATGTGCCACTTTGTGCATATGGCTTACCTGGGTCCTGGGCAATCAAGCCCAAGTCCTTTTGCTTTGAAGGCCTTAAATACTAATTTCTCCAACCCTTTTGAAAAGTAGAAAAAATAAGGTGACAGTAGAACATCCTGGTTAACCACTTGGACTTAAATTCTGAGTTTTTATGTCACCTGTCCACTTTGCTGTCTGTGCCCTTGGACAGATCCTCTAACATTTCCTAAGTTAGGATTTGCTTCCATACTTCAAACATGAGGGAACCAAACCTTTGCAAGTTTATGACCAAGCTGATGTGAGGCTCAGCCAAGATTTCAACTCAGGAATATCTAAATAAAAATGCTATCACATTTTGTAATCATTATGCTATGACGACCTGTCCATGAGGATAAAAGAATATTCTTCTTGCATGCACAGTTATAAGTTCAGTCATGTGTGTGTAAAATGTCAATAAATGTTTTCCTTAAGGCCATGTTTGATGAACTTGGCTAGGGAAGACAGCACAGTTTCAGATGTGGACTAGAAGATGATATGGAGAAGAAAAGACTGGCACTGGTTCATGTGGGCAGACCTTCTTGTACAAATGTGTAAGATGAATTAGCCTGACTTAATGATTTTTGAAGCCCCTTAGCCAGGCTGCCCTGAACATGTCTAACTGCATAGCTTCTCTGTGTACTTTTATGTAATCTTACTTGAAAGATGAGTAATTAGCATTCATTTACATAGACAGTGTTTAGGTACAAATGAGGTGACCAGGCTTTAGCAAGTGTCTGGGGTTATCACTGTTGCTGAACACAGGGCTGAAGGGGAAGCTTTGGCAGCTGCTCTGAAAATGAAGAGAATTTCCATCTCCCATGTCAGACCTGACCCACAGGGGCTTGGTCTGCAACAGGAGCCATGAAATCCACACAGCACTCCACGAGTGAGGACTCAAATCACATTACATGAAGTTACAGACTCCCGTTTCAAAGAGGCCATGAGCCTGATGTGGCTACAATCAATTCATGTTTTAGAATTCTTATCTGTTAGAATTCATTTGCCAGGGAAATACCTAATATAGTCAATAAGATAGCATTTATTCAGAATCAAAAATACTAAATTGTGTCTACTGCAATCTTTCACAATTTCTTCTGATACCAATTATAGAAATTTATCCTAGTTTGCTATTGAATGAGCCAGCCACATCTCATTGGAAAAATATAAAATGCAATAGAAAGAATCTTATCTCTCCAAACTAAGACCAAGACAGGTATAAATTCTCAAATGGCTTACCTGAAACACTCATGCATGCACATACGTACCTCAGCACAGGTAGTTAAGACCTGCCTTCATGACAGTGGTTCAACATTGGGCAGTATGGTGTGATGTAAGATTCCATTCAATGCTGTTGGAGCAGAACAACTTCAGCGCCAGGGGAAAACATATGGCCCCAGTACTTTATACTTCTTTTCCAGGTAGTATCATCTGTGATTAGAGTCTTTGGTCAGAAGTACACCTCGGGATTACCCCTATGTATATAGACTTGGTACTGGTCTGAGTAAGTTTTGGGGCTCAGGGTACACCACAGTGTGGCAGCATTGGTTGGCACAGATATGATACAGGAGCCTGAAGCTATTCCGTTTGTGATGATTCTGCAGTGTAAGACCTCAGGTCAGTAACTGTGGATGTGGTAACCAGGGTTATGATTGTCCTAAAGTAAGACTTGTGGACATTCCTCTTTCTATGCAGTCTGAACAATAGACAAACCAGATGTTTTGCATATACAGGGACTTGGATTTTCTAACAGAGCTGCGACTATGACAAAGCCTCAACAGGAGTCTTTTGGTCTTTACAGACCTGAGTGCCACCTAGAACTGAAATAAGTGACTAGAGGCTCTGAAAACATAAAGCAGCCACCTTAAAATTTATGGAAAGATCACGCAAACAAAGCCAGGTGAAGAGTACTGGAATAAATACTCAACCCTTCAATGTACAGGTGAGAACACGTGTCGACAAGCATCAAGAGAATTCAAGAATTCATGACCTTAGGAGTATTCAAAAAAAAAAAAGGTACCAGAAATAGGATCAGTATGAAAGAAATATTAGGTAATTTAAAACAGCTCTTTTAAGGAAACTCAGTGAGTTTGAAGAAACACTAACATCTCAAACGATAACAGGCAAACTCAACAAAGAGAATGAAGTAATGAAAACAATTGTTGAGCTGAGTACTATACACAGTGAGATTACAAGGGGCAGAAGACATTAATATTGCAATAGGCCAAACAGAAGAAAAATGTCACCTCAAGAATAGGCTAATATGAAAATACGTGGAAAGAAAAAAAGAAATAAAAGAATAAAGGGATATGAATACCTATTGTGGGAACTTTAGATGCTAATAAAAGCAATATTTGAGTAGTTGGGCTTCAAGAAGGACATGAGAATATAAATGTGATAGAACACTTGTTCAAAGAAATAATAATAGAGGGTTTCCAAATTCAGAGAAACATATGCAGAGTACAGAAAAGTCAAAGGTCATAGGGCAAATATAACTCATGGCTATCTCGCAGTCAAGCTGATATGGGTGAAAAAGATGTTCTCAAAGTTGAGAAAAAAGAGAAAAGAGAGAGGGAGAGACTTTAAAAATGACCCAGTTTCTTTGATATTGCTTCTTAACAAAAGCCTATAGGCCAGGAGAGATTTTTGGTAAAATTTTCCATACTACCGGAGGGAAAACCCATCAACCAAAAATATTTTAACCTGCTAAGTTACATTTTAACAATGAGAAAAGGAGAAAGATTTTCCCAAACAAAAGATAAAGTGATTTTTTGCCAAAGACCTATTCTATAAGAAATGCTGTAGGAAGCTCATTAAACAGAAATAATATAATAAATATATATTATAGGAAGGTATAAAATTCACTATAATTATAAAAACAAATTGAGATTGTTTTAGTACTATAAGTAGGTATATAATACATAGATATTATTAGCTATTATCAATAGATACTCTAGCACCATAATATTTGGCAATTTAAACACCATATTTTAGCAATAGACATTATTTAATATAAGCAAAAACTAATGAAGTATTAAATTATTACTATTAAATTGTACCAAAGGCCAATGCACTTCTGTAGGATTTTTCCATCCAAAAGCTGCCAAAAACACAAATTAGAAAATGAGAATGGGAACGGAATGCACAGTGATCTTTGCAAGCTGATCTTTCATTATTTATCTTGGTTGGTTTCATCTCTGGTGGTGCTGGCAGAGGTTGGATGCCATAGGTAATCAGTTAAGGTTCCAAAAGTAGGAGTGAATTTAATGCCTTTGCATAACTTTGGTAACATAGAAGAATGATTAGAAAAGAATTAAATTAATTATGTCAACCAAGTACTATGTAACCTTCTTATGTCTAAGAGGAAAGTTAATCCTGTGTTTCTGGATGGCAGAGCCCATGACAGTATGTAGTGCTTGACATTCTTATTATTTTTGTTTAAAGGAAATTCCAATGACAGTTAATCTTTTCTTATTCTCAAATTCAACCAAAATCCACACCAACATTCTTTAAATTAATCATAGTCTCATGATGCAGAGTTTTCACAAAGTGTATTCACTATTCCATCTCTATTCACTATTCCAAGATGGCTTTGTTCAAAAAGAAAGGCAAAAGTCTGGGGAGGCAACCGCAGGGATTCTAACCCTTCCTACCAAAAGAAAGTCCATCATGGTGCAAAGAAACTGCATGAGCTCCTTGAGAGTGTGAAATTGTATTTGTCTGTGTGCCTGGAGCACAGCAGACTTACTGTGTGTGTGCTGGAATTCTTGGAGAGAAAACTGGCTGAATATATACAAACCTGTCCCCTCAATGGGCTTGGTAAAGAGAGATTTCTCTCACAGATCACAGCAAAAAATGATAGTCATTCACTGTTACTGAGGATGTTAGAAAACTTGTTTCAGACCTCTAACTCTGACATCCAACTTTCTAACACGCAAAAGAAATTACTGAAGTGATGCCTCAGGAAATGAGATAGAATGAGAGAGAATTTGAATAAAGTACATGACCACACTTCCAGATGACAGTTTTGCATGGAAGCATCCTATAAAATGGAAACAAATAAAACAAATTACCATTAAATGAAAAAAATAGAAAATGAAACATTTTCTAAGATACATCCTATGACAGCCCATAGAATAAGACTTAACAGTAAAAAAAATGAAATCATGACAAGAATTTCTTGTGAACAAAGTACAAAAGATATAGAAATAAATATCAAGAAAACCTTGAGATCAAAAAAGAAATCAGGGCTGGAGATACTGCTTAGTGGTTAAGATGCTTGCTGTAAAGCCTAAGGGCTCAATTTTGACTCTCCAGATCCCATGTTAGCCAGACACAGAAGAGTGAGGCAGGCACAAGGTCACACATGCCCACTAGGTGGCACAAGCATCTGAAGTTCATTGCAGTGGCTGAGGCCCTGGTGTGCCAATTCTCTCTCTCCTCTCCCAAACAAAAATTAGTAAATAAATAAGTGCTTTTAAAGAAGAAATAAAATGAATATTAAGATATTTCTTGTGAACTGGAGAGATTGCATTGTGGCTGGAGAGATAGGTTAAGGAGCTTGACTGGGAAAAAAAATTTAGAAGTATTTTCAAAGTTTAAATTTGGCAGATTTTTCCAAATGAAATGAATGCTGTTAGAAAATAAATCTATCAATTATAGAGTTTTTTTTTTTTTTAATATGATTCTTTTCCTTAAGAGTTTGAAATCCAAGAACAGATCAGGCTAGCAAGCTCTTAATTCCATTCTGATGTCAAAGAAAAGCAAGGAACAGCCGAAAGATGAAATATATAAATAGCTGTGGGTACACAGAAGATGGAGTTCCAGACTCTGCTTAGCAAAAATAATCTTCGAAACAGAGATTTTCAAACGCGAAAGGGAGTAAATAGGCAAGCAGAGAAAACCACGCAAGTCTGAAGAGATGCGCGACGGGGCCCACGTGCCTGCAAATCAGAGCGATCACACGGGGCCCCGAGTGTCAGAACGCCAGGGAGAGCCAGGCTGCAGACACGCTAGTTACAGTGATGGATTTTATGAGGTTTAGTGGAAATTTATTTGTTGAAATAGTGTCCTGAGAGCCTCAGCCTTTGAGTTTCCTCACTTAGAGAATTCCATTGCAGCATACCCCAGGGTCACAGTGCAACCGCCTCAGCATAAGGCAGTGGGGAAGTTCACCACATGCCTTTTTGACTCTTAAGCAGCCTTGTGATTTTTTTTTTTAAAGAAAACCCTATTCTCTTTCCCACAAATGTCTTTGCAGAATGTTTCAGAAAATAGTAATGTCAAATGTTCTGATAACGAGAATTAAAAAAAAAAAAAAAAAAAAAAAAAAAGCAGGCAGGCAGTCATTGGGAAATGGCTGGGTAAATCTCTCAGTCCTAAAGAAAGACATGGACTTGTACAGGTAAAGTGGGACTCTTATTTCAAATGCACAGCCAGTTTCCATGCTCACTGTCATGCAAGTGACAGGATGGAGTACCCTGATCCTCTAAATGTATGTATTTCATAGCAACAAAAGTGGCTTTTATGAATGAGGACAGTGAATTGGTAATGAGGACAGCACAATGTGTTAGTGGTCGTATTTCCACGAGACAGATAGTCCTAAGGCTGAAGCTGTACTTTAACTAATAAAACTACTCATAAGAAATACATGACATGGACTTGCAGCAAGTAAGCAAGTTTAAGAATGGAAGTCATAGCACTTGCTTCCCTGCCTGACGTAAAAGGCAAGACTCTGTTGCTGAAGAGACCACAAGCAACCAACGCAGAACACTGAAAGATCTGGCTAAATTAGGAAGGAAGCCAGATCCCTGAAAAGTGCTGTATGAGCTGCTGAGGAAAAGTGACCAGCAATTTTCTGAGCAAGCAGGAGGCACTGTTACATGAAACCAACCAGCTTGACCAGGGGCACACACCTGTGCAAGGGTAGCACACAGCCTAGGCGGGTAACCACTCTGACTGGCTGCGAGATCTGCTCCATAGAAAGAAACCCACAGCTGGAACTGGAAACCAAGACTGTGGACTCCAGTGAGAAGCTCCCACTAGTCTTTGTCCAAAAGTGTCGCTACCTCTATCAAATTCTAAATTAACACCGCTTACACAGTTTAACCTAACCTGATCTCACTCTCCAGTGGAATTTTATTTTTTTCTTTTTCAGAAAGCAGTGAAAACAGAGGTCAACCAGATTTGTTCAACAAGACAAGAATAGGTAGTTGACTCCATGGCAGGAGATGAACCACCCCTCACACAGCAACCAGGGCCCACATCAAACCACAGAGGAACCGAGGAGATGAGCAAGAGCGCTGCTTCCCCTGCCAGGCTGACAGCCTGCAGCAGGGCATGGCAACAGACACTGAGGATACTCAAAACATATCAGAGCAGAAATCCTGAAGCTGCTGAGAGCTCAACACTAAAGTAGCATTAAAGCACATCCACCAAGGTTCAGGGAATATGGGGGAAGATGGGGCAAAAAGAATGTAAGAGCCACAGAGTGGGAGAGAATATCCAGAGCCATTGCCCCACTCCCCACAATGATTGACAGCTGCTCTCATAGCTCATCACCCTCCAGCAATCCTAGTGAGGAAGGCCCTCAGTGGAGTGGGGCCAGGGAGGAGGGAAATGATGCTACCAACACATGACTTGTCCATACAACATTTCTACTTAATATAAAAAAAACACAATTTTGCAAGCATTCTAATTAAAAATGTCATTCAAACAAGAATCATCAAAATATGATACATCTAGGAAATGTGGGTATAGTAAGGAATAGATATATCAACATGGTCTCAAAGTTCCCCCTCACAAATTACTAATTGCATAAAAAAAGTCAGTAACTTTTCAGTGGAAAAGTGAACAAAATCTTACTCATATGGTCAAAATTAACATCACATGTAAGGGGCATTCTATATATCTAGGTATGATTCCTTGGAGCATATCACTTAATGGCATTCCCTATTTTTGAAAGAAACAGGTTTTGTTAGTAAATTATCTAATCAGAAAATAGTTAGGAAATTTAGAATCTATGGAGAATTGCAAACTGAACAATAGCAGATACAATATGATTTCAAGACAATATAATTCTCTATCAAATATCTCTATTATAATATCTTCATGGGCAAGGCTAAGACTATAATATGTTAACAATGCTGCTCCCTTCTGCATGAAAGGGGAGTTCTATGATCCCAGAAATCCAAACTGTTTTATCTAACCTGTGTTGTGTTGTCTGTGCATATGTGTGTGTGTGTGTGTGTGTGTGTTCACAAATGCTTGCTTGTGGGGGCTGCCTGGGATCATATGATTTTAAGCACACCTAAAAATAAGTTTATAGACTTCTGATGTGCATACTTCTTTGTGAGCTCTCTACCTATTTCTTCTGGAAATTTGGAAAACAATACTGATCTCTCCCAACATGACATTTTCAAAGAAATATAGAAAGATGCATAGTGTGCATCTGGAAAACTATGTAATGAATGTATAAATCCATAAGATTTTGCAGAAAATTCAAGAAAAGTAAAAGGCATGGTAGCATTAGTTTTATTTAAGCCATTGATGAATGCACAAAGATTATAAAATATATAGAACATAAGCACAGATTGGGAACAATAGCTTTCTAGACAAAATTTAGGAAAAAAGCAAAAGGTCAGTTACATATCAAATCCTTTTCAAGGGCCCCAAATGCAAAGATAACATTAGCTAAGTTAGAATATGTCAGCATTAGCATGTTTGCGTGCACATATCCATATTAGCTTGATCTATCTCAAGTGAACAAAAACTGACATATAGTTAATTTGATTGTATGGATATATGACTCAAATTGAAAAGGTTGACAAAAATCATAAATTTGGCTTTTAGGCATATTGAAAGATACTCTACCACCAACCATAATAAATTATTCCATTTTTCATCTATTTCATGGACAAAGCCACAACTACTTGATAAAACTTCATCTTGGAAAAGCTTTGATCAAGCAGTTATTGAAATATATACTCATGGACATGCAGTTTGTATAAAATTTATAGCAAGCAAGTTGACAATGTCTATCAAAGGCCCAAAGTCCTACGCTTGACTGGTACTTGTAATTTGCAGAGTATCCTAAGGATGTATCCAGATACATTATAAAGCATGTGACAGATTATTCGTTGAATTATACTAGAAATAAAATAATGGAAAAAGCAAAATTCTTAGTTATGGGGACAATGGTTGTTAACATCAATTATAGGTACTGAATACAAATGTGATATGACCAGAGAAATAATGAAAGAACACCCTTAGGGTCTCCAGAATAAACAGTTAATGAAAAATAGGGAGAGTACTGAAGCATCTTAATCATTATCCTAACTTTCTTTTTTCTTTCTTTCTTTCTTTCTTTCTTTCTTTCTTTCTTTCTTTCTTTCTTTCTTTCTTTTTTTTTTTTGGTCTTTTGAGGTAGGGTCCAGGCTGACCTGGAATTCACTAAGGAGTCTCAGGGTGATCTTGAACTCACAGTGATCCTCCTATCTCTGTCTCCCAAGTGCTGGGATTAAAGACATGTGCCACCATGCCAAGCCTAACTATTGTTTTTTTTTATAGGTCAAAAAAGAGATAAAGCTTAGGTAGTTAGCCTCATTTGTAAAACTCAAGGAGAAGCAGGATAGAGATAGAAGGATTTAGTAGTTTTCTGACTCTAACTTGTATTATAAGCCAAAGGAACAAGGAAAAAAATTAAATTTTCAATAAATGAGAAAGAATATAAGGAGGTTAATAAATAAGAAAATTTGCCATGGCATTCCAACCTCTGCAATTGAGGAAGAGGAATTTTAAAACAAATTTATTGACACACTGAAATAGGTGTAGACAAAATAATAAAATCCTGTGAATGAAACTAACAAATATAAAATATTCACACCAAATATCTTTCTTAAATGTTTGTCTTATGATGACGAAAGCTTATTAATTAGATTATTTTTGTATTTTAACTAATGCAAATAATATGAACAAATAGTTTCCTTAAGCAACCATTATAAAATCCAGGAAAATGCACATAGTGGTCAATTATAAAAGACAGAAAAAATCTATTCTTAGTACAGCATTGCATTCTTTATTAGTGGGTAAAACAATTTTGTTTTTTTTTTTAAAGCATTCAAACTAGTAATATTGTGGTGAAATTAATATAATTGAACACAGCTGCTACTTGCTTTGAAGTTAACAATATATAGTGAAAGACAATATGTTCATCCTATTTAGCTCAGTAATTCTACCTCTGGGAATATTTAAACTGAGGCCATAATTACACAGAAAAGGACTACTTATGTGAAGGACCAGATTTTCAGTGCAATGTTTTTTTTTTTATATATATATATTTAGAACTTAGAGAAAATCGAGTCAACCACCTATATGCAAGTGTTTAGATTAAGTACAATGCATATAGGCTGAACAAATATTATAAAACTACTAAAATATATCATTTGAAACCATCCTTGTAAACATATAGAAATGGTAAACTATAATGGAATTTTTAGATTAAATTAAAGGTATCTGCATTATTTTAGTTCATCATATTCTTAACACTTATTGATACAAAGTCTCTCTCTCTCTCTGTATATATATATGTGTGTGTGTGTGTGTGTATACACAATGTGTGCATTTAATTTTTATGAACAGTTTACTTTGAACTGTAAAGCCCTCCAGTATTTTCTTCTTTTTTTAGTATATGTGTCTGCCTTTTTATATAATAATTGATTTTGTTGGCATGAACTGTGAGTTAGGACCAATTATTCCTGATGTATGTTCATTTGTGATAAGTCACAGTCAGTAATCATGTGTAATATTAATGAGGATTCAGTAAGTCAAAGGTGAAGGGAGATCTCAGCATGCACAAGACATTGCAGGTGAAACTGACCATAGACCATAAATAGATAAATGAATAAAAGGTAGGCTGGTTTGGAATTTGAGATCAAGAAACTGGAAATTTGGAATAGTCTTAGAATAGAAGGAAAAAAAATATGTTAAAATTTGTCCCAACATATCATAATGGGCTAAGTTTAGAAACCTTAGAGAAGTTGCATTGAGATAAATAATTGTGGGGAGTGGTGGTTTCAATATAAATAATAAAGAAATCTCTTTCTCCATTCAAAGTCCTTTTAATGTTTAAGCAAAACCACTAAAATCCCTTTACCATCTTTAGTTTTCCCCCCACCTTTACCAAACTTATCCCTTTAGGGTATTGTTATAATATATGAACAAATGCATAAGTATCAATGGTGAACTGCAACTAGTACAATAAATTTATGTGAAAAGGATCCTTAAATTAAGATTGCACCATGACCATGTTAGGGATACTTCAGGAGAGTTTTTAAGGCAGCCTTTAAATCAAATGTAATGTCTAACTTGCTAAAATGAATCAATAGATTCAATACAACTTCCATCAGAATTCCAGTGTTGGTTGTCCTCACAGAACTAGAAAAAGTAATTCAAGGAATCGTGTAGAAACCTCAAAGACCACAAATAGCCAAGTGATGTGGAGGAGGAAGAAGGCAAGCTGGAGGTATTGCGACAGCTAACCTCAAATCATATCACTAAACAATGGTGCTCAAGACAACATGGTAACTGGCACAAAAACAGACATCCACGCAAATGGAACAGAATATAGGACCCAGAAATAAACCCATATGACATTGTTTACACATTTTTAAACAAATGAGTCAAAAACAGTCAATGTAAAAAAATGATAGCAAACATTCAACAAATGTTTGCTGGCAAATGATATCCATGTGAAGAAGAATGAAATTAGATTCATACATTTCACTCTGTACAAATATCAATTCAAAGTGGATCCAAGATGTGAATTTACAACTAGAAACATGGGAAGTGCTAGAGGAAACCATAGAGAACGCACTCCAAGATGGCAGATTTAGGCAAGAACTTTCTGACCAGGACGCCAATAGCATAATAAATAGCCATAGGCATTAACAAATAGGCTATATAAAATTAAAAAGTTTTGCATAGAAATAAAATTATTAGTAAAGTTGAAAAAAAGTAGGAGAAAATCTTGGCCAAATACAGATGGGTGCTATTATTAAGAATTTATAAAGAACTTATCTGGGGCAGTGGTTCGACAATTAAATGCACTTACTTGCTAAGCCTGCTGGTCTGAGTTCAGCCTGGGGTCAAATTCCCAGTCCTCTACTAGGGATGAAAAGATGGTGACTATCTTTATTAAATCACATGGATACACGCAAAACTCACTGGAAGAGCAGATACACCAAAGAGGAAAGGAAGGTTGTGTGAAACCACACCATGACTGAAAACTACTAAGAAAGAGAAAGGAATAAACTAAGCCCATGAGACATCAGCCTGTGCTAAGTAGAAGTATATACTGTCAATTTTAACCTCAAATAGATATAAATGGACTAAACACAATGATCAAAAGGCAAGCTGGATTTAAAGGTGAACTTCTGCTATATGCTGTCTCTGTGGGATTCATTGTATTGCTAATCATACGCACAGATTAAGAAAGAATCCAGAGCAAGAAAAATATGTCAGGGAAATGGAAATAAAACTGGGGAAGAAAAGCTATAGTCATTGCATATAAATCAGACATTAAATGAAAACCTATAAAAACTACACAAAGAAAAATATAACATTGATTAAAGGGTCAAAACAAAAATGATATAACCGTGATATATACCTACAAGATAGTACCCTCAAAAAACATGAAACACATAGAGTTAAATCTAAATTGAGAGACAATCTTGCACACTCCACTTTTCTTAGTGAATATATTATCCAAACAGAAGGTCTAGCTGGGCATCGTGGCACATGTCTTTAATCCCAGCACTCAGGAAGCAGAGGTAGGAGGATTGCCGTGAGTTCGAGGCCACCCTGAGACTACATAGTGAATTCCAGGTCAGCCTGAACTAGAGTGAGACCCTACCTCCAAAAAACAAAACAGAAGAAAAACAAGCAAAAAAAAAAAAAAAAAAAAAAGGAAGGCCTCAGTCGAACAATTTTAGAACAAATGGACTCAAGACACTTGCAGAACATGTGTCCGACATCCACACACCACACAGTCATGTCATCAGCACATGGAACATTCTTCAGCATAGGTCATATGTTGTGACACTTATCAAGTCTCAGCAAATTGTTAAAAATTAGTGCAATAGCATGCATCTTCTCCGAACAAAGCTATTTACCAATACCAATAAGAACAAACAGTATAGACACATATGGAATTTGAATGTAATGATTTAAATGATAAAAGGACAATATTAAAATTCAAAAGAAAAGTTACAAAATGTTTACTAATTAATGAAAATGAGAATGCAATGTACCAAACCTCTGTGAAATAGAACAAAAGCAGTGTTGAGAAGGATGTTTATAGTAATAAACACACTTTAAATTAGAGACCAGAAAGATATCAGGCAACTTAATAAAGCACCTCAAAGAATTATGAAAGTGAGATCAAAGCAAATTCAAACTGAGTAGAAGGAACAAAAGAAACCATAAAGGTAAGATCAGATATAAAGTTGAAAAAAACCCTAAAGATCAATAAAGCAGAGTTGAAAGGATAAAAATAAATTGACAGAACTTTAGCCAGAATACCTAAGGAAAGAAAAGATGACCTAAACACATAAAATCAGAGATGAAAAAGGAGACGCATGGTCAGAGAAATATGGAAGATCATGAAAATTATTATGAACAATTATATACTAAAATACTGAAAAATCTAGAAAGTATGGATAAAATCTTGAGTACTTACAACCTACCAAATTTTAATCAAAAGGAAAATCGATATCTAAACAGACCAACAATGTATAAGATTGAAGCAATATTTCTTTGTAATAAAACCTTAAGATCTGATGGTTTTACAGCTGAATTCTACAAAATAACCAAGGAAGAAATATCCAAATTCTTCTCAAAGTGTTCCAAGAAGATTGAAATGGAAGGAACATTGCTAACCTCTTTTTTTGTGATTGACAACTTCCATAATTGTAAACAATACTCCATGGTAATTCCCTCCCTCCCCCCACTTTCCCCTTTGAAACTCCACTCTCCATCACATCCCCTCCCCCTCTCAATCAATTTCTTTTTTATTTTGATGTCATAATGTTTTCCTCCTATTATGGTTGTCTTGTGTAGGTGGTGTCAAGCACTGTGAGATCATGGATATCCAGGCCATTTTGTGTCTGAAGGAGCACATTGTCAGGAGTCCTACCCTTCCTTTGGCTCTAACATTCTTTCTGCCACCTCTTCTGCAAGGGACCATGAGCCTTGAGAGGTGTAATAGAGATATTTCAGTACTGAGCACTCGTCTGTCACTTCTCAGCACCATGGTGCCTTCTGAGTCATCCCAAGGTTTCTGCCATCTGAAAAGAGAAGCTTCTCTAACCAAAAGTGAGAGTAGCATTAATATATGGGTATGAACATTTAGAGAAGGGCTTACTGGGCAGTTTGGTGAGTATAATAGAGACATATGCTAAACTGTATTTTTGAGCCCGCCATCCATGGCACACTATAGGTGGGAACACACTGGGGAAACACAAAAATAAATTTCCTCCCAGCCAGATCGGTCAGCTCCCGCCACACCTGACCTGTGAAATCACTTCCCTGCAGGCTCACCTCCTTTAATGGACTGGGCTGGAATTGATTTTGCTTATTAAAACTGAGGTCAGTGACACCTTGGTGTAGACTTCAGGCTTTCAGTTTGGGAACAAGAGTGGCTGGTCCTAGCCCACAGGGTTTGATGGGAGATAAGAAAGTCTTCTCTCCTGAAACTGAAAACAGTGTTTTCTGTGGCTATCTTTTCTCTCCATTTAGCTATAAGGTGATTTTTTTTTTTTTCACGAGAAGATCAGAAGCATAGTCTAAATCATAATAAAATCAGTTAAGTTGGTTTGAAGTTTACCAAGGTCTATTTAGAAATCCTTATATGTGTATAATTTGGACTTTTGAAAACAATGTGGAAATTCATTATATAAATAATAATTGATCAAGTATTCTGAGTTAAGAAAGTGTTTTAACATGCTGAAACTCACAATATAGACAAATATTTTTGAGAAAAAGACTGAGATAGGGACATGATTATTTCTATTCTATACAAGTTAGCTCTTATCACACTCCTTTAATCCCAGCACTTGATTTCAAAGTATCCGATGGCAAAAAAAAAAAAAAAAAAAAAAAATCTACAGAAAGCAGTACATTTGGACCATTCCCAATCTGTCATTCAATATTTATTGAACACCTGCCTGACTGTGAGAGCTTTGCTAAGTAAAGGAAAGTATAAAGATGAGGAAAAATCCTTCTGTCCTCTGGAAGTTAATTGAGTACTATGTGAGATAATGTAGAGCCACATAATTACAAAAATTTGTGAAAAGGAACATTTTTGATTGAAGATGTGTAGCAAATGAAGTGGATTTCTTTTAGGACACATCTACTTCTGAATTATATAAGTCAAAATGTTAATCTCTGGAATAAGAAAACCCTATCTATGTAGCAAAAATTTAGTGTATTATAACGCACATGACATTAACTTCATGAAACACAATAAACCATTGCTGTACCTTCTCTGTCTGTGTTTCCTGACTCTTCCTTTGTCCAGCTTTTATCTCTTTGACATAGGCTGCCATGATGTGGAAAAAATGGTAAAATAGAGGAAGGGGGTGGAGAGAATAAATTTATAATCCTAAAAACTTTGCTTGCAGGCCACTAAAAGCAAATACAATCACTTACTTTTATGAACTGTTTGGGTGCCATGGAGAGGTAAACATTTTTGAGCTGATTTTCTACCCAGTTCATTTGTTTGGCATTTCTCACCTAAGATATAAATCAGGTCACATATACTGTGTGAACTGTAAGAAAACCAAGTAAGTTGGAGACAATACAGAAAAAAATAAATAAGGTACCATAAAGGGATTTCTAACAATGAAATATTTTAAAAATCTGTACTCTCTGATTAATTGATATTATTAGTTTTTAAAATGATAAAATATTACAGGCACCAAATGTCAATACGATTTTATATGGTTATAGCATTGTGAAGACGAAGAAAAAGCGGGGGGGGGGGGGCCTGTTTCCCTCCTCTCCTCCCTTTGTCCTTTTCTGTTCTCCTCTCTACCATGTTCTTTATCAACTATAAGAAACGCTGATTTAAGCCGGGCATGGTAGCGCATGCCCTTAATCCCAGCAGAGGTAGGAGGATCGCCATGAGTTCAAGGCCACCCTGAGATGACAGAGTTAATTCCAGGTCAGCCTGGACCAAGGTGAGACCCTACCTCGAAAAACAAACAAACAACAAACAAAAAAGAAATGCTGATTTAATGAAGTAACAGAAGTGTTTGGGACACACAGAAAACTGAGCTGTCATGTTAGATGAGGTGACAACTGAACTTTGTGCTCAAAGACAATACATTTAACAAGAAAAACAAAAACAAAAACCGCCCAGGTAAGAAATAATGTGAATTAGAAATAAGGACTGATACTGTCTCCTTTGCAAGGTGTCCAATAGAGTTCTGACAGAGACCAATCTTCACACTGTAGAATAATTGTACTTAAATGTCACCTTTCTTAAAGTTCTGCTGGTTTCAAACCTTGTGATTAAAAATTACTACTTTTAAGCACTTATAAGAATTAAGGAAGCAATGTACCGGTCAAAAACAATCATGCTGAGTTAAATGCCATACTCCTTAACAACCACTCTAAAATGCCAACCGAGTATGACTTTAAGCATAAATGCTGGGCTGAAAACCAAGGGAAGCTCCGTCATTACTTCAAATGCCTTTGACCACTACTCTGCAGTTGTAGCTGAACTCATAATAGGGGAATATCTCTTCTTCTTACTGTTGGACTGCATGTCTTTCTTTATAACTAAAGCTAATGTAAGAAAGAGGAATAACATCTCAGTATTGTGATTGTTAAGTTATACTAAAAAGAGTAAGTCTAACTGGTGTTCTAGTTTGTTTATAATATTTTTTCTTTAATAAAATGTTTTACTGATGTTCATAAGAAAAGGTCATTGGAATTTGGAACTTGCTTGTTTAGAATGAAGGTCATTGATTTCAATGGCAGCACTGTCTGTCCACCAAGCCAGGTTTTCCTTCCCCTGTGAGACTAGGCAAGGACACTGGGGCGGCAAGCAATGGTAGAAACTTTCATTTCTTTGAATTCCACTATTGAAAAGGCCAAAAGGGAGGTGGCAGTTTTAAATGTCAGCTCTACCTTTTTTTCTCTGATTAGTTCTTAGCATAATCTTTTTATAAAGGTCTACGAAAAGTAATGAAAGGATATTTGATTTCACACTGAAAGCAACTCATGTAAATAATTATGAAAGAAAATCATAATATTTGGAGCAATGCACAGACCAAGGGAAACAGAAGACTGTATTAACAGGAGATATAAATGTATTACATTTCCAGTTTTGATAATATTGGTATTTAGAATTATAAATTATTTTAAATCTTGAGAAACTGGAATTATAATAGTTTTAATAGTAAAAAAATGTATTTGAGGTATTCACCAAAATTCACTTCCCGCCCTGTTTTTTTTTTTTTTTTCTGAGAATTCTCTCACTGGTTGTCTGACTTGTTTTACCTTTTTCTATTACCATTTTACTTCCAATCTCCTTATAGACACCTTCAGACATCTACCTCTCTTACTGATGTCAAATGTATTATTTCTTACTTAGGCATTCTTAAACGGTCTTTTGTTGAAGTTTCCTAAGTGACCTTCTTACTATTCAGTTTTCTAAACATATCAAAGTGAATAAAACAGTAATTAAAAACACTTTGTGAAAATATTTGTACTTTTCCTGTCTTTATCAGTTACCTTTTATCTAGAAGAATTAAATTCATTCATGGCAAAGAATACAAATTATTCTATTTCTTTACTTGGACTTTGAAACCTAAGGTAGAAGAAGTGGAAACAAAACAACTAGAAATTTAATAACCCCTGTGCAGATGCTAGACTATAATGAAAGATGAGGCAGAGATTCTGCCAATGGCTGTGGGGCTTAACTACAGTCTTGAATCTACGTGGAAGGCAGAAAGTAAATTCTCCTATGAATCATACTGGACAAGCTATCTTGAAAATATGATCTGGAGTGAATGCAGTTCTCTACCGGTCTTGCCAAAGCTACAGTTACGTCAGACTATTCTGCTCATATCCTCAGGCTCCTGACTCCATAAGTACTTTCTTTCAAGATTTGACTTAGTTTATAGTGATGGTACTTTGGGCTAAACATGTTCTGTATAAGGTTTCCCTCCCCCTCAGGGCTTTCCCAGTGCCCTGACATGGAAGGGTGGGGCCACCCTTTTTAGCACACAGATAGCTCAGAGGTATGAGATATCACCTTCCTGCTCACAGCATAGAATGTTCAAAATAAGGTAAAAAGTGGTTTCCATCAGAAAACTTTATGGATACTTTGAAAATACTTTATTTGCCCATCATATCTGGATATTATTACTTAGATTCGGAGATGACATTAAAATCTAATTACCTCAGAAGTCTGATGAACAGTATGAGCCTACAATGCAATAAATATAGTTAAGTAAAGTACCACATTTATTTCGTAGACTAGGAAATCAGTCACTTTCTACTGGCTCTCTCGAATGGATTCCAAACATAAGGTTATTTCTAGTAAATAAATACCCTTTATATATATGGCTTTCTCCATGATGTATGTTCTCAGTTTTTTATTTTTACTCTTTACCTCAAAATATAGTAATCCATGTGTTTTATGATGGTAATTAGACTTCTATACATCAATTTACTTTCTCTTCTAATGAGCTAATGATATAATCAGAACCTCACAGTACCTGATACTACCTACACAAGACCATCAAAATAAAAAAAGACTGATTGAGAGGGGCAAAAGTATGATGGAAAGTGGAGGTGCCAAGAAAAAAATGGGAAGGGTGAGTATTACTATAGGTTATTGTCTATAATTATGGAAGTTATCAATAAAGAAAGAAAGAATCCCAGAGGAAAAGCATGATGGTGGCTGAGTCTGATTCTCTGGTGAACTTTTCTTGTGGACACATGAAGCTGAACAGCTATTCCTGTACCTAACCACCTTGTCAGTCAGGAGCTAAAGGAATCATGTGAGAGACCAGAGTACCTGCTTTTAATGCCCTGAAACAAAAAGGCTGAAGAAGACAGGAAAGAAAGTATTAATCTTATTCCCTATTCCACAACTCCAAGCTGCTCAGAAATAAAGAGAGAAATCTCCTACAAAATGATGAATTGTTGCTCTGGGACAAAAAAAAAAAAAAAAAAAAGTTGAGATTATGTCTCCCCTCCATCCCTAAACCTACAGACTGCACGGACTGGTGGCTAGGTACTTCCGTCCTCAAAAAACCGACAGAAGCAGAAGCATGTGGATTTCCAATACTGAATACCATTAACCTCAGCGTCTTAACTTCTTTTGAAAATAATGTCCAAAATCTGATGGAGAAAAAATATAACTTTGTAAGAGATACAAATAATCATAGTAAAAATGAAGCACCATGAGGAGGCAAGGCCATGAGCACATCTGGACTCAGAGATGGCACAAAGTGGACAGAAATTGAACTGTAAGAAACATGTTCATAAGTCCTGTGGAAATTAGAGCAATATAGGGAACAAATGGGAAACTTTATCAGAGAGATATGAATTAACACAATAATTCAAAGCACATGAAATGAGAGAAATAATAGTCATGTCAAATTTGGCAGTTTTCTTCAACAGGTTTATTTACAAACTGAATACATTACCAAATGCTGTTAGTGCATAGTGATATTTGGTTATAATTTTCCAAACCTAAATAGAAATATCAAAAGTAAAAGAAGAAAACACCTAGAACCAATAATAAATGATCTAAAATACGACTTCAGATATATCATCAGATAGTATGAAGACCAGAATAAATGGAGGAACACTGCATAAGGAACTGTTAAACTAAAACCCTGTAATAACTATGGGGTGGGGGGAAGGTGCTTCCTTAACTGGAAGTACTGAAGCAATTTGGTAGCAGGAGGTACTTAAGTGCTTGAACAATGGGAATTTCTGAAAGAACTGTTAAAACAAACCTCAACAATGGACATTTTAAAGAAGGTACCTACTTAAACAGAAGTATGATCCCAGAAAAATTTGCAATTATATAGAAGGTTAAATGTTACAGATATAGTGAAAATGTAAGAAATAAACTCATGGGTCCTGAATGCATGGTCCCCAGCTAATGGTAATTTGGGAGTGGAGCCTCGCTGGAAGTGGTATGTTGTTGGGCATGGGCATAGGGGCATTATAGCCAGCTCCCCTTTCCAGGGTTTGGCTCACTAACTCGCTGCTCTTTTCTGCCTGCTGCGGCAAGAGTGACATCTAGTCCCTGCTCAAGCTATGATTTTCCCCTGCCATCAAGGAGCTTCCTTCCCCTTGAGACTACTGTAAACCAAGAAGAAAACAAAGAAACAAATAAATAAACAAAACACTTTCTTATCATGGTCAGCTGTTTGTTCTATGAATGTGAAGATAATTTCAACACTCATATATTTTGTTTATAATAATAATAATACATGTAAATAAAATATATAACAGCAGAAGCATGAAAGAATGGAAAATAAAAACCACTATATGTGGCATGGTATATGAAGTTGCATTTTAATTTAAGGCAAGCCATTATAAGTTAAGGATTTTTGGAAACCCTAACGAATGTATAATAGATGTATGAACAACAAACCATTATTGTTGGTAAAATGGAACAATATAAAAAAAAAATCTCAAGACGTCACTGAAAAATAAATACCAAAATTAATAACAGTGATATAAATCAAAAGCCAAAAGCAATAGAAAGATATCAACCTGCACACATCAATAGTTGCCTCACATGCCATTGGTCTAAATGTGACAAGGACTCTGAGAGTGTGTTCACTACAAAGCAGGGATATTTTGCTCAGACCTGTAGATGCCCACTGCCTAACTGAATGACAGAAGGGTATCTTCATCTTCCATTTCTTTCCTCTATCTTTGAACCGCCATTGATATTCCTCCTCAGCTTAGCATGTTGGCTTGTTAACCATTATAGCACTCTGTCTAGAAATAGAGGATCCCTAATCTGTCTGACCCCTTGAAGGCTGAAGGCACACAGATCAGAGTAACTGAGATATTATGTTACTGGCTTTTACAATATCCTCTTGCAAACCCTTAACAAGCACCAGAAAGTTCCAGTCATTATTGTAAACCTGGAGTCATCTTGGACTCCTACATCAGTGGAGCTTTGCAGACAATCACCCTGTGATGAGACTGCATTGCCAAATGGGAGCAATTAACTCATAAGGGCAACAAGAGCCATTATCCAGTCAGGAGCTGGATTATCCCCTCAGGTGGTAAGGCCAACCTTGGAACAATCTTGCAAAACCAGGACTGAGATAATGATCACCCAGGTCACAGTTTGACCCCCCCACCTGATTAATTATGCATTCTCCTACCAGAACACTTTCTCTGTTTGAACCTATTGCTCATGGCCGGGAAGATGGGTTAAAATGTTTGATCTCTGAATCCCAGTATGGCCGTAAGGATTAAAATGCTTTCTGCCTTCCCATGACTGTGTTCTGCATGATTTCTCTGGCAAGGATCCTGATGCACGTTGTTGGGACACCTTGCATTAACCCTTTTGCCTGAGACTTCAGTCACATAAGCACTCTAATGAAGAGACAGAAGTTAGTCTGGATAATAAAATAATACAAAGATAAACATTATTAACAAAAACCATAGTAAATGAGTGGGAAAAACTGCATTATGCACACCACATGTATCTTGACTATGATTATATGTAGTTTAATGTAGAGTTCATCAAAAGTCTTTAAACTTACACTTAAAAGGGTAATTTTTAATATATATTTTTTTTATGAGAGCGAGAGAGACAGAGAATAGGCACTCTAGGGCCTCCAGACGCTGCAAACTCCAGATGTATGCACCCTCTTGTGCATCTGGCTTATGTGGGTCCTGGGGAATAGAATCTGGGTCCTTTGGCTTTGCACAGGAAATAGGAGGATTGCATAAGCAGCATATAAGTACTACACCATTTATGTAAGGCACCAAGTTTCACACATCTTGTATCTACAGCAGATTCTGTAGCAGATCCCATGTGTTGACAAGGTGGACTGAAAACATGTGCATGTTCACTGTGCTTAGTGTAAGCATTTGTGCCTTCATAGTATTTATCAAGCTTAGCATGGGTTTTTCTTCTAGCCACTTGATCTTTGTCTTATGAATCCAATTGCCTGCATTGCATACCAAAAGTATAAAATTTAAATGTTCTAGTTTTCTGTAACTTAGCACTAAGAGAGTAGTAACTAAGAGAGTAAAGAGAATAATTATGGTATCATTATTTACCATAAAATCTGAAGCATATTCAAGAACTGTTATATTGGAGACACTATAGAACAGGATAATTTTATGATAAAGAGAAGAAACAATTGTAATATTTTACAATTACCTTAATGAAGTGAATGTACTATCCAAGCTTAATTCATTTTATGAATTTGGTTTTGCGTGGTCTTAGTATTATTTCCAATAATCAAATCAGCATCACTATTCTCTAGGGAGTTAATACAATAAACTATTTTCAGGCATTGTAAATAATTCACTTGTATCAATGCCACAATCTTTTAAGCACCACCAATAATGACTATTTTTTAAAATTCTCCTGAGTTGTTTTCAGTGTTTATAAATGTAATTAAATTTTCCTCATGAGATTCTTTCCTTTAACTTCAGTAGTACATACTTGAGTAACACAGAATTATTTCAAAGGATTTCCCTCCTTCTTTTCATAGGACAAGCAGAAGAGCCTCATCTTTACTCCAAAGCTGATAGTGTGCAGAATATATTAGGCAACCCAATTATTTGTCTGTAGAACATGAACTGCTAGGTTTCTTTTGTCCTTGGTTAAAAACCATGTGTTCTTTAACATACCCATCTGAATTGTTCTAAATAATCCCAGCCATGTAAAATCCAGAGCCAGAGCAATCTAAGAAGTATCCCAGAAGTGACTGGTTCACCAAAAGGAAACTGATTCAGAAAGCAAATTGTGGACCCCTAACTGTTCAAATTGGGTGTTTTAGACAGTGTATCTCATGTAGTTCCTACTCCTCTTCCCTACAGCCATTTCTATAGCAAGGATCTGGGTGCAGAAGTATCTGTCAGCATTAGGACTCAGCATTAATTTTATCTAACTCAAATTGTAGTTGTTTGATTAAAAAAAATTATCCATCACGCAATGGGATCCCTTCATGAACCTGTTCAAACATTCTGATGCACGTACAAATTTGCAAGTACTTGCCAAGATTATGAAGCAGAATTTCAAAGACAGTAGAAAAGTCAATTAAAAGCTAATATAGACAGCATACACTGAACAGTTCATAGTATTTTAATGTTAATTAGATAACTTACTGTACTTCTGGAATAAAACAATGACCAAAGTGAGAATTTTTTTTTTCTCAATTTAAATCCCTCATAGTCTAAAACTGTCTGACTTTTTTTTTTTCATTACATGTTATGTTTCCCAAGTGGCTGTCAAAATAGGAGATGTTGTCCTGGAAGAAAAAGGTAGTATGTGGCCATGGTGAATACAAGCTTGCCTTTCCATGTTCCTGTGAAGATATAAGCAGTGATATATATTATTTAACACTTTTCCAAAGGAGCATCTATTTGTCATTAATATGTGGATAATATTATCAAACTTCAGTGATTCTTGAGACACTTAAAACTATATGTGAAAAAGTTAGCATAATATATTACCTAATGACATGTTTAGTATCTCAAAATAATTTTTTGCCAACTGAACAGATACAAAAATTGTTCAAATTCAGACTTGTAATTTGCAATCCCCCATGGTTTTCATAGTTTCTTTATGCAGGCCTCATGATTATATACATTTATAGTCTTGATTTTCTGAGGTCTTCCAAATAGTTTCTCTAAATCTTCTCTAAGATGTTGATATAAAACAATATATTGGATGAAATCCTTCATATCATTTTAGAGAGAATGCAAGTGTTAATAGTTTCTCAATATTCATATTTAAAATATGGATCTCCCTGGCATAAATTTCTTCCAGTCTACCCTGTTTTGTCTTGAACTGACTTACCTTTCTAATGCCCAGGATGAAATGCCTGCCTGAGACCCTAAGATGGGAAGAGTAGCCTTTGCTCCTGCAAAGGGATTGACTGATTCAGGAAGAGACTTACGACAGCCTATTCCATGATGTTCACTACACAGGGCTTGAAAGTGTTTCTAGAGCTTTTCTGCCATGAAGTGGAGAAACATTTGAGATGCTTTACAGAAGGATCTTCTAATAAAAGTCTTAGAGATCACGGAGGCTGCTTTAGGTAGAAGTGCTTAGATTTTTTTCCATATTTTCTGTTTCCTATAAATGTCATTTTATTACACATGGTTTTCTTACCATGAGTGATGGTCTAGTTCCTTATGGACAGAGAGAAAAGATGTGTATCTACAGATACACATCAGAGAAAGGAAAACTTTCCTAGCAATAAGGGAAGATTCAAAAATCCCTAGGGGAGATTAGAGCAGTTGGATATGGTTCAGAGGGGCAGAGAAAATTAAGAGGTGCTAAACAGAAGGGGTTGGAGGAACTGTAGAAGGTGAGAACAAGAATATCTCATTCAAGGAGGAAACAAAAGGGAGGGGAACTAGATCATCTGGCCAGAAATAGTCGCAGCCAAAATACTCACGAGTTCACTGAATTGCTGAATTTCTTCAAGCAAACAAATCTATTCTTCATTTCTCCCTGCTATCCTGCACTGCTCAACATTGACAAAATTTACATCCATACACAGGAACCAAGATAAGATTCTGTATATCTTCTGAATGCTACTCAACATAATTCCTCTTTGTCTAATGACAGCCCATAAAGAAGTCAATACAATTCTGTAATTTATTGAGATATCAACTCCACAAACTTAGTTGGAGCCTGGAAAGACAAGTTACAACTTTCTCTCTATTGAAAGATGCATTGACCTCATATAGGGAACACTTCAAGGACTTTTGTTCAGGTAATCAATACATTTCTATATTTATAAGCCTAATCACAGCCCATCTACTTTTCTGCTAAAGTACTGCTCAATGACAGTCACATAATCAAAATTATAAGCTTTATTGCATTGATTTTTTTATTTAACCTGTTACTCAGACCACAAGAATAATTAAGTATTTTCATTTTAATAACTGCAACTTGACACAAAATCATTTTCTTGGAAAATACCTCCTTAAAGTCAGGACTGTGGCATCTTACAGTCCCAGTTCTATCATTTCTCACTCTAAATATTAGACTTTACCAGTCTATAAATGCACAAGTCTTGAAACTTACCAGCTGCTATGTGGGCCATATATAGCAATTCAGGCAGCTGCCTGGGACCGGCCTCAATGGCACAGTCACATAGAACCAGATCTTTACCTCAGAGAGCCCAGCCTCACATAGACACTGCAGGTCATCTATAAATATGCGCGATTCACCACAGTTCACCTGCTGTTGTTTTGCTGAGGCAAGGGGCTGCTGCTCTTTACTCATGTAACAGGCATCTTTGAAACTTAAACTACATTTCTTTCATTAAGAGATGGGGAAAAGAGCTGGGGAGTGTGAAACTAGCTCCATCAAAGTGTGGGGAGATAGTCCCAAGAGGTAATAAGTGGACCCTAATATAAATGACATCTCACGTCAATGAAGCTAGTCTGGATGCAATATAACTCAATACTAATCATGCACGGCTACTTGATGGTAGGTAGAGAAAATGCACATGGGGTGGCAGACAGCTCATTTCTGCCTGCCATATCCAAGCCACCAGCTCTGTTGCTGCGCATTTTCCCTAACAAGGCAGCTTTGCCATTTAGGCAGATGAACAGGACCCAGAGGTACCAAACTGCTTAGCATTTTCACTGTGTATTGGAGAAGTCTGTAAATTTATGCCATATGGTGTTTCCACTCTGCAATAAATGCTCTTTCTGACTTTTAGGCTTCCTCAGCTGTGGGTTTCTGAATCACAACCTGTAATTCTACCTGGGCCTCTTAAAATGGCCAAAGGATGGGTTGGAGAAATGGCTTAGCAGTTAAGGTGCTTACCTGTAAAGCAAAGGGCCTAAGTTCAATTCCCCAGGACCCATGTAAGCCAGATACACAATGTGGCACATGTGTCTGGACAGTTTGTTTGCAATGATGAAAGGCTCTAGCATGCTTATTCTCTCTCCCTGGTTCTCACTCTAGCCCAGGCTGATCTTGAACTCACTATGTAGTCTCAGGGTGGCCTTGATCTCCTGGTAATCCTCCTACCTCTGCCTCCCATGTGCTGGGATTAAAGGTGTGCACCACCACACCTGGCTTAAATATATAAAAAAATTTAATCTCCAAAGGATTGAGTCTACCAGCATATTTTTCTGATAACCAAGTTATTAGTAGATCAAAAAACAAAAGAAGATGTTGAAAATCAATATATCTAGTTTTATTTTAACAGAAAATATATACTAAGATATTATGTACATATCATTGACATTTTAATAAACAGATGTAAAATCATTGTGTGTCAAAATCTGCAGTTTTTCCTAAGTCATCATTTTCTGTACCTTGTATTAAACCAATATGCAAATGATACCTTTAAAAGTGTGCATTAAATATATCTGCTATTGTAAGTAAATGTCTAAAGAATCAATGACCTTAACAGCTAAAAATTAATTTAGCCATCAGTGAAATGCAAATTAAAACTGCTTTGAGACTCCAGTTCATCCAGGTCTGAATGGCTGTTATCAAATTTATCAAGAACACTAATGACAGCAAGTGCTGGTAAAGATGTGGGGAAACTAAACTCTACAGTCACCCTCCCCCAACAATTATTAGTTTTTCTTTATGGATAGCTTTGTGTTTTTACAAAAAAAAAAAAAAAATCAAAGAAAAATATCCCAGACAGTTATCATTTGAGTCCGTAACACCAAAACAGAAGGTATTCTAACAAGAGCACACAAAAGTAAGTTTCCAGTAATTATAATTAATTTTAGTTATGAGAAAAGATGATTTGAAATTCCATGCAGTATTACTTTTAAAAGTAAGGCAAATAACCTTCCAAAGACATCTATTTGTATTCAGCATTACCTTCTGACTATAGTAGATTTGAATAGCAGCAAAGAGAGTAATGAATTATTTTGGTAGTTATTATTGTAACATCTTTGGTGACAAATCTGAAAACTGTCATCCCACCCAATTATATAGAGTTCCAGAAACCAATGTGCACCACAAGAGCACATCCATAGGTGGCATTATTTTTTAAATAACCAGGAATTAGAATGTGTACATAAGCCAAGATACATTTAATTTCCTCCGTATCATCTGTGGTATCTATAGGACTTTATTGCCCTGTATTACAATCATGTAATGCCTCTTAAGACAATTGTTTCATCTTGAAATAGCTTTTGCGTTTCAATATAGGTTTATATTTTATTTTATTTTATTTTATTTTATTTTATTTTATTTTATTTTATTTTATTTTATGTTAGAGAGTGAGAGGGAGAGAATTGGCATGCCAGGGCCTCAGCCACTGCAATCAAGCTACAGATGCCTTCACCACCTAGTGGGCATGTGCGACCTTGCGTTTGCCTCACCTTTGTGCATCTGACTTATGTGGGATCTGGAGAGTCAAATATGGGTTCCCAGGCTTCACAGGGAAGTGCTTTATGCACTGAGTCATCTCTCCAGACCCAATGTAGACTTTTTGTTTTTAAATTAAGTTTACACTTTGTATGGACTCATGTGTTGGTACCATCATTTCTCTCCTCCCTGCCTGCCCATTCCACTTGAGGGCCCTCCTCAGTAGGATCGCTGGTGTTTCCTATAGGGTTGTAGGTTCTGCATTGTGAGAGCAGCAGTCAGTTATTGCGGGGGTGGGCAATGCCTCTGGATATTCCTTCCCAGTCTGTAGCTCTTATAATCTTTCTGCCCCGCTTCCACAAA
The DNA here is from genome assembly GCF_020740685.1 of Jaculus jaculus. Classification (NCBI taxonomy): domain Eukaryota; kingdom Metazoa; phylum Chordata; class Mammalia; order Rodentia; family Dipodidae; genus Jaculus; species Jaculus jaculus. The sequence goes on from NC_059115.1 coordinate 60,859,411, forward strand.
ATCCCTCATAGTAGATGGAAAAAGGAAAACATTCTGTGTTATCATACAGTTTTTATCTGACATTTAGTAAATTAAGCATAAACATTAAACAGACCTGAAAAATGTCCTATTCTCACATGGATTGTTTTAATTTTGTTTTATTATGTTTTAATTAACAACTTCCATGATTGTAAACAATATCCCATGGTAATTACATCCCACACACACACACTTTCCCCTTTGCAACTCCACTCTCCATCATATCCCCTCCCCATCTCAAACAGTCTCTCTTTTATTTTGTTGCCATCATCTTTTCCTCCTGTTATGATGGTCTTGTGTAGGTAGTGTCAGGCTCTGTGAGGTCATGGATACCCAGGTCATTTTGTTTCTGGGAGAAGCATGTTGTAAGTAGTCCTACCCTTCCTTTGGCTCTTACATTCTTTATGCCACCTCTGCCACAATGGACCCTGAGTCTTGGGAGGTGTGATCGAGATATTGTATTGCTGAGCATGCCTGTCACTTCTTTCCAGCACCATGATGCTTTCTGAGTCATCCCAAGGTCACTGCCATCTGAAAACAGAAGGTTCTCTACCAAAAGTGAGAGTACCATTAATATATGGATATGAACATTAAGAGAAGTGCTTACTGGGCAGTTTGATAAGCATACTATATACATTTAGCCAGACAGCAGCAGATGTTACACCCCTAGGGCTCATGACTACTCCTGTGGAGGTTTTTAAAATCAGGGATGTATTCCTTCCCATGGTACAGGCCTCTAGTCCAATTAAAGGGCAGCTGGTTTCCACCATGACAGACGTTCCACTATTGCACCTGTTGGCTCACTTGGCCTGGCTGGCAACATTTAAGACTTGCTGTATCTACTGTTGAGTATCTTTACTGGTGATTTCTCTCTCTCCCATTGAACTGCATGCAGAATGGCTTCTTCCAGCTTTCTGACAGCTGGTCTACATGGAGGAAGTTATCAGTCGAGTTCCAGCAGGATTTCTCAGTGGCCTTGCAGCCCAAGTATGTGGAGCCTTCAGCAATAGGGTCTTATCATCTATTCCTGGTGGGAAGCCAAGGGCCTCGGCAATGGCCTATAATGTTTTGGGGCATCAGGGACCTCCCTGGCCAGCAGCTCACTGGAAGCATTTTCTGCATTTACCCCTTTAACTCTTCACCTTTACTATAGTTAGTGGTTAAACTTAGTTGTGTCACATTCGATCTCTTTTCTGATAGAAGACTGACCTTAACCTGCTATTAACAAGAGAACAAAGCCTCAAGGCATCCAAGTTCAACCAAATTATGCTTCTTTTTAACATTAAAACTCTGGAAATCCCAGGCTGGAGGAATAATTTTACATCATAAAGTCACTCAGGAAAGCAGGTTCCTTCTACCTTGTTTCTCTGTCATAGCTTAAGTGTTCTGATTTTTGTTGTTGTTGTTGTTGTTGTTGTTTGTTTTTTGCTTTTTCCTTGCTGTCTGGACTGGCTCACTAATAGACCTGAACTCTACTTCACAGCACATAGAAAGAAGAACTACATTAAGAGCAACTTCATGTTCATCAGTGTGCGCAGCAAATGAACACAGTTCACTATATGGCCACACCTGAACACATGGGTGCCTCACAGTAAACTAGGACAAGCAGTTTCTGTCCATGTGGCCATGTGGGTGGTGTGTAGGAGAAGGAAAGGAGACCTACTTGAATTTAAGAGACCAGTTAGTCGTGGAGGCCAGCTACCACTAATCTATAATGTCCTTGGAATATAAGGTTAATTGCAATTTGTTTTACTGGTTATACTCATCCTAAAACAAAATTTATATGATTGATGAAAGCACAAGTTAATATGTATGACAAAATAAAAAAGTTCAAGGCAAACTGTAAGTAAAGAATTCTTGTTACTAATAAATGTAACCTATTATGACTATTTTTATGTTGAATATTTTTGTACCTGATTATTTCCTGAGGGGAGAAAATATAAGAAGAGCAATTGCTACACAAATACATAATATTAAGGCCTTTGGTATGTTTTATCAAAATATCCCCCAAAACTTGTGATAATTTATACTCCTGAAAACTCACTAGAATGTTTCAATCTTTGGTAAAAAGCTTTATTGCAGTGTAATTTATATACTATAAAGTCATGCAGTGACTTTTATATTTCAATGACTTGTATAAGATTTATGCAGTTGTGTTATCATCACCACAATATTGAGAACATTCCCAACATGATTGCCTCTTGCCCATTTTCAGTCAATCTCTGCTTCTACTTCCTCCAGAGTCCCAAGAAAACCACATACTCACTGTCCCTTAAGGATTTGCCAGTTTTAGAAAATTTATATAAATAGATTCATACAGTGCATAGTTTGGTGTGCGTTTCTGGCTTATTTCACTATTTTATAATGCTTATGAAATTTAAACATAATTCATCCGTGGTATGCTGATTACTGTAGTTGAGTAGTATTACAGTATAGAAGAATGATGCCTTGTGTTGCAGTTTTACAAGATAATAGATACTTGAATTCTTACCATTTTTCTATGATTGTAAATAAAACCACTATGAACACTTCTGTTCAAGTCTTTGTAAAATGTAGACTTTAATTATTTCTCAGAATCTTGGTAGAACCTTCTTAAGAAATAAGTTTTATTCGTTGATTGATTGACTTTTGTTTTTTTCAGGTAGAGTTTTACTCTAGTCCAGGCTGACCTGGAATTCACTATGTAGTCTCAGGGTGGCCTTGAACTCACAGTGACCCTCCTACCTTTGCCACCCAAGCGCTGGGATTAAAGGCATGCGCCACTACACCTGGCTAAGAAGTCAGTTTTAAATATGGAAATACAGACATGAGAATACACACAACTGTACTTTTATTATGTGAAAATAAAGATGACAGCAATGCTGTTAAAGAGCCAGAGTTTTGTGCTAACTCAAAACAACTGTTCATATGTTTTATATTCCAAAGCCACGTCTATGCCATGAGTTTTTGCTGATTTTGTTTGATTAGGAAGAAAGATGCTCTAATGGCCTGAGAGGGTGTGACATGCTCTTTCCTATGTTCTTGATACATACACTACTTTCTTCAACAGTAAATTAGAAATCATTGAGTTGAGATGTGTATGCCTACATGCATTTTTTCTATTATAAATTTCACATATGCATACACTAGTATTTAAGTATCTATAATGTGCCAAAACAGATTAAAACTAAGAAATTAAAGAACCCACCCTTGTATCTAAAAAACTTTATAAACTGAAGAGTTAATCAAGTGTGATGCATGGAAGGATAATAAGTGTAACAAACCCAAAGTACCTTATTCAACATTAGGAAGTCCAGGAAGTGTGAACAGAGGGAATTCATACCCAAGTTGAAATTTGAAGGGATGTGGATGAATACTTTAAAAAGAAAAGGATATGAAAATCAGTCCACGGGGAGAAAATATGGCTTACCAAGACATTTAAGTCAACAGAGGTTGGAATATTTAAGAGAATGCAAGATACGGCAGCTTACATCTGTAATTCTAGCACTCAGAACATTGAGGTAGGAGGCTTAATATGAGTTCAATGTCAGCCTGGGTTATAGAGTGCAGTAAGCCAGCTTGGGCGGCAAGGAGGGCTATAGTAAAGTAAAATAAAATGAAATAAAATAAAATAAAATAAGAAGAAGGAGAAGGAGAAAAGAAAATAAACAAATACACAATTAACAAACAACCTTAATTCCTGTAAGGAAACTATGTCTGGGCCTTAGAAATTAAAGCCCCATGTAATTGCTTTAACAACACCCTAAAATCCTTATTGAGAATTCAATAGGTTTAGCGATATAAGGTACTCTGTCCCACTGTCTCCTCTGTTGCAGTGTAAATTCTTTATAACAATGACTTACATGTGTTTAGTACACTACTGCTTTAATTATTTCATTGCACAGAAACTTGTTATAAAATGCTCTCAACAGCTTCCTTTCCAAGCTGGGCCGGGCAGAATCTGCCATCAACAAGGTGGTGACCCGAGAGAACATCATCCACGTTCACAAGCGCATCCACCACGGAGTGGGCTTCAAGAAGCCGGCCCCTCGAGCCCTCAAAGAGATCCGGAAGTTTGCCATGAAGAAAATGGAGACTCCAGATATGTGCATTGATACCAGGCTCAACAAAGCTGCCTGGCCCAAGGGAATAGGGAATGTCCCATATGTATCCATGCATGGCTGTCCAGGAAACGAAATGAGGGTGAAGATTCCCCAAACAAGCTTTATTTATACTTTGGTGACCTATGGCCCTGTTACCACATTCAAAAATCTACAGACTATCAACGTGGATGAGAACTAACTTCTTGAGCGTAAAACTAAAGTTATAAAAGTTAAAAAACAAACAAACAACAACAACAAAATGCCCTCAACAAATTTGTGTCACGTGAAAGAAATTTGCTCCTGATCAGGCAGACCTAGAAATGCTCGGGTGATTTTTAAGCATGTTTATCTTTTGAGGTGGTCACTTTATCTTGGAGATTGGCCTGAACAAAGAGGTCCCAACTGCATACAGAAGCAGTTAGCATCTTGAATGATTTATCCAGAGTTCTATGATAGCCTAAGTGTTTTATACATTGTATGCCTCTATATTGTTATAGTTTTATTAATTAAATTTCATGATCTTAAATCAAAAACTGAGGCTCAGGTGGCCTAAAGTAACTGCCCAAGATAAACAATGTGTATATGATGCAGACAGGATTCAAACCCTGGCAATCTGATTATAGAAAGTATAGTCTTAATTATTGTATTCTACTCCCTCCAATAAGTCAGGCAACAAATTTGATCTGTATTTAGATAACTTTTCTTTAGGTATAGGTATGCAAAAGCAACAGGGAGAAAGAGCAAAAAGGTGCAAAGTTACATTGGTGGAAAAGAGCAAGATAAATTAAAATCTCGAAACACTGGACTGCTCACCAAAGGAGCCACAGAATGCTGTGGAGCCTGGAGCAAGAGCAGGTTAAGGAAGAAGGCAGGACCCAGTGTGCCTCGGCTCTATTTGACAATCATCTCCAAAGCACTGGAAACCCAATACAGGGTTTTAGCAAGACAGGATAACAAGAAAGCATGCACTTGAAAAAGAATACTATCAGTGAGCATCGTCAAGCAGATTTGTAGGGGGCGGAGGCAGTTGGCACCACTAGAAAACATGGAGATCAATTATGAAGTTGCCAAACTATCCAACAAAGGACAGTGATGTTCCCCATGATGATCACAGAGGAACAGCTGAAAAGAATTCGTTATACCTGAAAATGTTTGAGGAAATGCTGGAGACAAAGTCCAGAGACTCACTTACAGGATGGAAGAGAGAGTGGGTATCTAGGAACACATGTTATCAGGAAAAGAACTATTTCTATCTTTTTCTTTGAGAATGAAGAGAAAATCTTTGGAAAAATTCAGGTAAATAAACCTGTGACTGCAAACTTAAATTTTGTTATGGTTTACTTACTACATGAGTTAGAAGGTTAGGTCACTTTGCTGGAAGTGAAAGGGAGGTAAAGCCTGCCACAAATCAAAAGGATCAAAGCATAGAGTAGAAGTTGGGCGTGGTGGCGCACGCCTTTAATCCCAGCACTTGGGAGGCAGAGGTCGGAAGATTTCCATGAGTTCGAGGCCACCCTGAGACTACATGGTGAATTCCAGGTCAGCCTGGGCTAGAGTGAGACCTTACCTCGAAAAACCACACACACACACACACACACACACACACACACACACACACACAAAGTAGAAATGATAATAAGGGAACACAGTAATCTATTTAGTATATGACAATTCTTGTTCTAAATTTTAATTAAAAAAATTAAAAAAACAAAATTTGCTTTTTATACAGATATAAAAATAAAGGACAGAAGAAATTTTGTTGGATTTTTAAAGATAAGGTTAGAGTAGATAAAGCCCAATCAGAGAACTATAAGTAGAATTAAAAACTATAATAGATGCTTAACATGTATATATACATATATTTAAATATCTATGCATGAATTTATAATACCAACAATTATGAATAGTGGTATAAATAGTTTCTTAAATTGCTTTAGAATTATTGTATGATCAATGGTCACTTTGGAAAAAAATACTGCACCACTATACCAATACTTACATGAAATAAATAAAAATAGATGGCAAATATAAATGCATACAAAAATTAGGGGATGTGGAAATGGCTCAGCTGTTTAAGGTGATTGCTTACCAAGCCTATTTCCTAGTACACATGTAAACCTGGACGCAGACGGACTCGTGTGTCTGTGATCCTGTCAAGCCTGCACCAATGGGAGGTGGAGCCGGGAGATTCTGCAGCAAGCTAAGTTGACATTTGCTTGAGGCAATAAAGGAGTACGTCCCAAGGCAAGCGGAGCATCGACATGCCAGTGTTGTGCTCAGACCTCCACGGGCAAGGTGCGACCCATGTGCCACCCCGACACACACACACTCAGCTGAATAAGTGATTTTTATCAATGTATCCAAACATAATATGTTTAATAAAATGAGGACAATTTAAAGTACAGCACAACATGTATAAATCGCCAAATAATACAACCCAGGAGCCTGGGAAGGTGTCTCAGCAGCTAAAGGCACTTGCTTGCAAAGCCCACTGGCCTGGGTTCAAGTCCCATGCCACTCATATAACTGAACTCCAAAAGTAGGCCTAGGGTCCGGGCTTGATAGACAGCAGCAAGAGGACCTGTGATGACCCCCAACACGCATGCAAGTAGATAAATAGTTTAAAAAACCCAGAAACCATTAAGATCTAATGTATTAGGCCATGAAAAATAACTGTAGGACAAAATAGAACTATAAACTATATCAGAAAAAAAACTGAAAAATATTTTGTTGCATATGTCATAAATGAAGGATTATTCCCTTAATATGCAAAAAGGTCCATTAAGATAATTCCACCAAAACCAACAAACACCGTAAAAATGAACAAAGATCACGGGACAGAGCGGCACTCAAACAAAACGCAAATGGCAGACATAGGAAAGTACTTAACCTCCATGCTGAAGAGAAACAACTCAAGTGAGCATTATGCCAACTTTTATCCATGAGATTGTGGTGGAAATTGTAACAGAAAATAGAAACACTAATTTATTATTGGTGAAAATATAATATGGTACAACTTCAATGGAACTTTGGCATTGCCAGCATTTGAAATGCACATACTCTGTCTTCAGGTTTGATTCTCAAAATATGGGCTAGAGAGATTGCTTGGTGGTTAAGGTATTTGTCTGCAAAGCCAAAGGACCCAAGTTCTATTTCCCAGGAACCATGTAAGCCAGATGCACAAGGTAGCACATGAGTCTGGAGTTTTTTTTTCCAGTGGCAAGAGACCCTGGCACATCCATTCTTTCTCTTTCCCTCCCTGCTTCTTTCCCTCTCTCTCTCAAATAGTAAAATCTAATGAAATTAATTTTCAAAATATGTTAATATATGCAAATAAATAAAACATACAACCATATAAACACAAAATAGAGTGATGTGAGGGATTTTTGTAAAAGTATATCATCAAATACTAGCTAAATAAAGATGGCATATTTACAAAGTGAAAGTGAAATTATAAATGACTACTTCAAGATTAAGATAATACTGACAAAGCTGCAATTAGTTTTATTGTAAACATTACCTATTCCATATTCATTTGTGAAAAATTCTTATCAGCTTATCTTATCATTTAATCATAATATCATTTACTATCTTCCTATCATTTATCTCCTTTCTCCCTTCATTCTTTACTCCTTTACAACCAGTAGTATATTCATGTATCTACCTGTATATTTGTAAATGAAAGAACATTTTTTAGATGAAACACTTAATGGTGTTTTCTTCCAAAGGACAGAAAGCATGCTTAGCACACATGGACAAAGATAGTATTTCTTTTCGCATGTAAACTTTCTTCTATAAACTATAGAATGTTATGCAAACATTCAAAGAGGATTTTCCTCCCTAGATTATTTCTTTTCAATTAGCTAAATCCCAAATACAATACATCACCAAGTTAAGACATTTGGCTATCAATCTTTGTACTGATTATGATAACTGGCTTCCATGGAGGCATTATGCAGTAGAGGAAAAATACAGGGCTTTGAACATTATTGTTTTGGTCAAGATCCCTACAGAAAACATATGGTAGGTTAATATTAGGATAATTTATTGGGCATTTAGTGAGCAGCAGTCAGTCGCTGTTGGGGAGCTATGCCTCGGAGGATTCCCTCCCAGTGTGGCTCTTCCAATCTTCCCCCTGACTTCCACAAAATTTCCCAAGCCTTGGTGGGTATAAGTCTACTTTGGTGCTGAGCTGTCAGCAGCTTCTGAGTTTCTGCTTTGATACATGTTGACTATCCTCAGTGTCTGTCTTCATCACCCTGGTGCAGGTTGTCAGGCTCACAGTGGAAGCAGCCCCGTTACACTTCCAGCCAATTCATTCCTCGGTGCTTTCACCGGGGCCCTGGCTGATATGCCAGGGGTGATTTTTCTCCTCAGTTCTCCCTGGCTTCTGGAAAAGATCAACAGATTCTTCCCCCAGCCAGCACACTTCCCCGGGTGTTTTACCTGCTCCCAGTGAGTAGAAAGTCTGCACTTTTAACTGGCTTTAATTGTAAGCCGTGGGAGTTATCAATTGTGTGAAATTTGAATAACTTGCTTTCCTGAGCCTGAGATATTATATATATATATGTATGTATATATGGTCAGTTAGTATCTAGTGCAGAGACAGAAGAGCCACCAGGAAGTTGATATTAAAATACATAGAAGATTCAAGTGCACACAAAGTCACAAGCTAAGAGCTAAGGGACAGCAATGGAGAAAAAAAAAATATATTGACAAAATTCTTGTCTCTATGAGTGAAATTCTTGTACTTCAGAGTAGATGACTCCACAGGAACAAATTTCTGTCAGAGGCAAAAATAATAATTTTTTAAAAGGCCCAGAGATGTGGAGCCAGAGCTAGTCCATAGAGTGGATTGCATGGGCACTTCCCGGTCTCCCTCATTTCCATCCACTCACTCCACACCAAAACACCACACTCCAGCCAAATTATGCAATGCCTGCTGCAGACAGACTCAAGTACAGCCCACTGGGAAGAAATGCCTGTCAGGTCTAGCCAGTGTACTATGGAGAATGACTCGAAGGATAGATTTGAATGTGAATTGTCAGCAAATTCATAATGGTACAATAAGAATAGTTTTAATTGTTATCCTTTAATAAGCAGTTACTAAGAACCACTTTGCTAAATATTGTGTGTTAACTCATTTATTCCTCACTAAAGATATATAATGTTTTATAGTACATAATTTATACATGAAGAAAATAATAAAAATAATAAATATAAAAAAAAATACCATTATTATAGGTGTGTTAGAAAAATTCGGAGTTAGTACACAGATAATGCATAGTATGTTGTATTTCCTATTTGTGGGATGGGATTGTTTTTTTAAATGTGTTTTTAAATTGCCACCTGGTAAAAGAACAAGTGACACCTGGGAATCCAGAGACCAATGTGACCTGACACTGTGGAGATTAAGATGCAATGGAACTGTTTAAAATACAGAAAGAAAAACAAGATGGCCAACCAGAGCCATTTATGTTTCATAAAATCATCTTCCAGAAATATTTTAGATAAAGACATATTTAAGTTAACAAATACTGAAAGAATATATGGCCACGTGTCTGGAAGATAGCTCAGTCAGTGGAATGCTTTCCTCACAAGCATGAGGACGTGAATTCTACCCCCAATATTCACGTAAATAACGAATGCCAAGCATGGTGGCATGCATGAGTTATGGCTGTGCTGAGGACAGGGAGACAGCAAGATCCCTGGGGCTCACTGGCCAGCAATTCTAGTCTAATTGGTAAGCTCCAAGCTAATAAGACACCCTGTCACGAGGAGACAGAGGTGTTCCTGGTGATGACACCCAAGATTGTCCTCTGGTCGCCATAAGCATGTGCAAATATACTCACATGTACACACACACGCACACGTATGGAGAGGCATTAAAGCATGTGACTGGAAGGTCTGTTCTAGAAGAAAGAAAAAGCTTTAAGTTAAAGAGAAACACTCCAGATGAAAACTCTTGTTTACAAGAATGCTAAATATCTGCGTATTTTCAGCTTAGTTACTTTGAAAAGAAAGTTTGTTATTTAAAACAGAATTGAAGTGTAGAGTTTGAAGTTTAAAATAACCCATGAAGAAAAACATGAGGAGAAAATGCCTTGTAGTCACAACTTTTAAGTAAACTATAATAATTTTTACTCAAGTATAATATACATCATAAACTTTAGAACAACATTAAATACAAAGGAACAATTTACAATCGGCAGAGGAATTTATGGAAAATATGAAACATTAGACATTTTCAAACCAAACAAAAGACGACAGGAAAGAAGTAACTGAGAAATAATACCAGGATGAAAAAAACAGTGAAACAATCTTATTGCAGTAGGTAAACATCAGAGTATATCAATAATTACATTAAATAGGTTGGAGAGGGCTGGAGAGATGGCTTAGCGGTTAAGCGCTTGCCTATGAAGCCTAAGGACCCCGGTTCGAGGCTTGATTCCCCAGGACCCACGTTAGCCAGATGCACAAGGGGGCGCAGGCATCTGGAGTTCGTTTGCAGTGGCTGGAAGCCCTGGCACACCCATTCTCTCTCTGCCTGCCTCCCTCCCTCTCTCTCTCTGTCACTCTCAAATAAATAAATAAAAAATTTAAAAAAATAGGTTGGAGAGATGGCTTAGTGGGTGAAGCATTTGCCTGCAAAGCCAAAGGACGCAGGTTCAATTCCCCAGTAGCCACATCAAGCCAGATACACAAAGTGGCACATGTGTCTGGAGTTCATCTGCAGTAGGTAGAGCTTCTGGAGCACCCATTCTCTCATTCACTCTCCATTTTTCTCCCAAATAAATAAATAAAAATAATTACATTAAATAATTTAAAATATTCCTATGAAATGACAATTTCATGGATTAAGAGAGAAGCTTTGGCCATGAAAGGAGAAATAATGTGCAAAAGAGAAGGAAAATTACTTGCTTTTCATATCACTGGTGTCAAATATATAAATTTATTCCAAATATTTATCTTACTAGATTTCTTTTGCCTTATTATTTTAGTGTGTTCATGCTTTGGTTATAATGCAAGTTAAAGCAGTCAAAATCAAGGGTCAACTGATTTATTAAAATGTTGATCTATTTTACTTGCAATGGCATTGTTTATAAAGGTTCTTGAGGGACTGAGGAGATGGCTCAGTCGATAAAACACTTGTCATGCAAGCATGAGTCTCTGGGTTCAGATCTTCAGATCCAACACAAACAGCCAGAAACCGTGATCCCAGGGCTCCTAAGGCAACACGGTAGGCAAAGGCACGAGATTTCCCCCGAAGCTCGTGTAGAAGCTGGTGAGCAATGAAGCAAGGTGCAGTGAGGAGCAGCATCCAAGGCTGTCTTCTGACCTCTACATGTCGTAGCTTGTGTGTGCCTGAGCGCACACGCGCACGCGCGCGCACACACACACACACACACACACACACACACACACACACACAGTTACTGAAACCACTGGATTCATTTCCTGGTTAAAATTCGAGAAAGAGAAAAGTACACCTGGGATTTTCTGAAAGCCTCCAGTCTAGAGAGTAAAAGTTGATTGCTGTTAGTTCTTTCAAGGGAAGCCTATTCCTTTGCACAGAATGAACACAAAATTGCTTTCTTGCAAGGCTTTATGATGTTTACTTCGTTTCTCAGATCTGCTTTGGCATCCCATTGTTTTTACTTTTGAGCTGTCATTATCTTTTCCTTGAAAATTGTAAGTTATCTCTCTTTTTCCATTAGATTCTCAGCTATTCATTTTTTTTTGTTTTAGAAAGATTAGCAATTTTTAATCTAGTTTTATAATCAGTATTGCTACTGCAATCACTGTTAAATTCAATGGTGGGGTGAATTACGTACCTGGCAATGTATATGTTGAGATCTTCACTCCCATTTTTTTTCAGAGTATGACTGTTTGGTTTGATAGCAAAATAAATTCAAATGAGAAACCTCTCATCAGTTGTAACGGGTATTTTTGTGGGGGTCAAGACTGGAAATATCATGAGAAGACACAAGAGAAGTCATGTAAAATATTTCTTTCTCATGGCCTTTTCGTTTTCCTTTATCTGTTAATTAGTTTTCTGGATCATTTGTTTGATTAATTTAATTTGATTTTTTTGTGGGTTTATTAAGTGTGCTTTTATTTGTTTGTTTCTTTGTTTTAGTGACGTGGCCTCACCACATAGTACAGACTTCCCTTTAACTCACTTCAAGATCCTGCCTGCTGGGGTTAGAGGTCTAAACCAACAAGCATTGCTCACACTGTTATTGGTTTTGTTTTTCTTAAGATATTTAGGGAAACATTGTTAGTTTTAATGTTTTTCTTCTGAAACCCTTACTTCAGATTTATCAAATTGTTGAAGTCAAGATCAAAACCAGGGCTGGGGAGATGGCTTAGTGGTTCAGATCAAAACCAATGGCAACATTTACAAGGAGGAGAATCCTAGGTATCTTTTCTTTTACCAGGAAAAGTGAAAGCATGCAGGACACCCCCTCCCCTTCCTTGGCTAACAGGACAGGGTAGGTAGCAGCAAACAAGTCAGTCTCCAGAGGAAAGTCCTTTCAGGACTCCATGAACTGTCAGTGACAAAAATAAAGGAGGGCAACAACACCCACTGTGTCTACCAGCCAAAGCCACCTCACTCATTTTGGGTAGAAAAAAAGAATTATTTAAAGATGTCAAAAAATGTGTATTTGTTTTTTGGTATGGGTTTTCCTCACTATTACCTGGCATGGTTAAAACAAAGTTCATTGGAGCCATCACAATACTGCCATGATACCCAAAGTCACCATGTTGCAACTAGTATATTTTCAGCACTTTTCACTCCCAGTGATATAATTGCCACAAAAGCTTAAGATGTTTAGCCTATGCACTGGTCATCTATCCATACCTTAGGTATTTTTATTGATGGTAAACTTAAATAATCTTATGAGGTTTGTTGACCAATGAAATCTATGAAACCAAGAATAACAACCTTTGACAAAAAAAGCTTTTCTTTCACATTGTAAAAAGAGGTGGTTTTGAAATTATTCACCATAGAAAAATCGAGTTAATGTTATCCAGATGCATGTTATTTCTGACTTCTTTACTGCTGGTAGAAGTGGGAAATTTCTTATAACAATAAAACCAGCATATTTTGGGATTGGAAAGCACATAATGTTCAAGTACTAAAAAAATGCACAAGGCACACATTCCACTCAAGCATGACATGTCCTTGCTCAGAGGCCAAGACATAATGGGCATCTTTAAATGTCTTTTTTTTTTTTAATGTATACAAAAAATGGCTATCATCCACTCTCCTAGTTGATCTCTTTGCTGAGAAGCCTTCACTCTTTTCTATCATGGGTCTCCTCATTGGATCTCCAAGTTTTTAAAGGACCACAGTAAACTTGGGGTTTGCTTATCTGATCCTCTGCTTATGTGATTTTTAATTAGCTACCAATTCCAGTCTAAATATTTATTAGCATTCTAACCTTTTATTGAATTGCTACCATTAAATATTCTCTGTCTGTTGTATTGATGTAAATATAACAAACATGGGTTGATTGAACTGTTTTCCAGGGCATTTATTTTTAGGATGTAAAGGTTAATGTCCAGTTGCTGTTCAGATAAAATTTCCATGATTAAAATCAGCATATGCCCCCCACCCATAAATCAGATGAGATTTTGTGTTGATAAAGTTAGAATTGGATTAGGGGAACAGAATGTTTTCTCCAATGATACTAATTACCAACATGCAAAATGAGTATTTTAAAGAGATGTCTGAATGAATGAAAACAATATTTAACAAATGGGGCAATGAATTAGATAGCATTATTAGTTCAAATATTTGGAAGAGATGAGAAAAGACACTAAGGAATAAATAGAATGTGCATTTGGAGAATTTTCTAATCAAATATGTACTATTTTCATTTGAGCTTTTAACTGTGACTTAAATTATAACTATATATATAATAAAATTATTAGATTATTTATTATAAATTTCTCTTTAAGTTATTAAGTTAAAATTATTATACAATGCTTCTCTTATTTGATTTCTACATCCCTTCTATATTACTCCTCCAATATCTTTATTTTAAGCATTTGGTATGAATAATAAATAATTAGACCATAAACCCTCTTTACTGCTCTCCTCATGCTGCTCTTTCTTTTTTGCCATCTCATCAATATATGTGATATAAATTGACCCATTCCTGACCATACACTCTAATCAAGACCTCTCCTTTAAGCTGAACACTTACCATCATAAAGATACTGAAAGGTCACCCTAAAAGGGTTGGTTAAAAAAGGTTTTGGAACCTGAATTAAGTAATATTCTGGATCTAACACAGGAATAATTTAATCATTATAAAGGATTGAGGAGAACTAAGATTAAGTTGACAAGCTACTATGAGGTTTTTGAATATTGTGGTTCCTTCTAATCATGAAATTCTTAGTTTAACAACTTTGAATCTTAGTACTTTCATCTGAAAAATGGCTTTGACATATACATGGGATTCATATTTATAAAGGATTTATAAATCAATCACATTTTATTATAGACTAGATTGTGATTGGTTGGCAATTCCAAAATTTCAGTTGCTTGCACTTACCGGGTTCGCTTACAATTTCAGCTACATATTTATCTTGTACTGCTCAGGATTTTCCTGCATGTTTTTAATATCCTACACAGGCAGATGAGACAGCCATGATCAAGCACATCAGTAGCATTCTGAATGAGTCACAAAACATTCCATCCCAGAAACAACAAAAATCACTCCTTCTCACACCTCATGAGCCAACCAAGACTTCACTCAACTTGGTGAGCTCACACTGCATACATCAGACCTTATGAAGAGCACCTACCTGATCTTCACTGTATGCTATCACTGAAGTCATCAGAAGTCTTTGTAGAATGAATAGGGTGTAGTTGCTTTCTGCATTTAAATCCCCAAGATATAGTACATACCTAGCTAACAAGAAAGACTGATGACTCTAACAGAAGGTGTTGTATTTCATCCAGGGAGAATTCCAAAACAAAATAATTTTGCAAAGCAAAATGGTGACCAGAATCTATGAGTTAACAACTGAGATGCTGTCCATTAACAATGATCAGTCACCACTGATATCTACAGATTTTATATGCACAGCAGGTGTTCTTGCTTACTCTCTGGTGTTTTGTAAAGCAGCTTACAATTTAACAGACGAAGTGACTGGATTCTAAGGTAGTGACAGACAGACAGGGGCATCAGAAAAGGCACTTCTGTTGTGTCCCAGTAGCAACTAATCAATCAGGGATCTAAATGTAGTCCTTAAAGAAACCCCAATGCTGATGTCACTTCCTACTCTGATTTAAAGTTAAAATACAGAATTGGAAAAATCACAAATTTGACCTCTCCTGTCTCTGGTTATATTTATACAGCATCATAACTCTGTGAAATCTCTATTTTCTGGCTCAAATTCTAGAGCAGCTTAAGTTATAAGTTACTGTCATCATCTGCTTAGTCAGAAATATAGGCACAGGGCTGGAGAGGTGGCTCAGCAGTTAAGGCACATGCATCTGGAGTTCATTTGCAATGATTAGAGGCCCTGGTGTTTTCTTTCTCTCTCTCTCTTTCAAATAGAAAGGAAGGAAGGAAGGAAGGGAGGAAGGAAAGAAGGAAGGAAGGAAGGAAGGAAGGAAGGAAGGAAGGAAGGAAGGGAGGGAGGGAGGGAGGGAGGAAGGAAGGAAGGAAGGAAGGAAGGAAGGAAGGAAGGAAGGAAGGAAGGAATAAAGACAGGCACAGTGATTTTGCATCTTTGGGGAAAAAAAAATCTCCTTGGCCCCATTTGTTTGCATTTGCAGCAGTTTAGCATATGGTTGTGATTGGTGATTTCTTAAATATTCTCGATTTCAGGTCACTCTCTTCTTTCCTGGGCATCTGTCAGCACTATGTAAACTTATCACCCCAGATAAAAGCTCCTGGGAGCTTTCCAAGAGAACCCTTTGTTATGCAACACACTGTAGCCATCTCCCAAAACCTGATAGTGCTATCTTGCCAAAATAAACACAGTTATGAATGAGCTTCTCACATGATATGTGTGAGATGCGAGTTGATCATTATTGATTTCTTCTCATGGAAACATGACCACCCACACAATGCCCATGTACACGAGATTATATTGTAGATCTGGATATAACTTTAATATGCCATTATTATTATACCACTGAGGAATACTTTCTTTGTTTTATTTTTACATTGGTGGGGTTGTTTAACTGCCATTAATGCTGAGGTTCTCCACATACACAAACATAGAACTAAAATCACGTCACTTGGAAACATTGCTGAGGAAAGAAACCATGGACTAAATGATAGAGAAGGAAGGGAGAGATATATCTATGATAGTCAGGAATTGTTAATTATTTGTGCCTTGCATATTGATCCCTCCCCCAGAATCAATTAGTGAGTTCAAATGTGCCTATAAAATGTTATCTAATGGTGAACAAGTTTTCCATTTGTACTAAAATAGATCTTTTAGTCAAAGAAATTTATTGCCTTGCTAATAGCTTGGACCCGATAATTTGTTAGTAGAGCACAAGCTGTTGTAGCTATCCTCTCATTTCTGGACCCCACAAAAATCAGCTGATGGGAGGAAAGGGTTTATTTTGTCTTACAGTCTTGAGCAGAAGGTTCACGAGAGGAGGGGAAAGCATGACATGACCAGAGGATGGACGTCATCTCTGCCACAACAGCTGATACCCTGTAGCAGGAGAGGGAGCGGAGCTCTGGCAATGGGGAGCTGCCTGTAACATCCCCAAGGCTCCCCTCAGCAACACACCTCCTCTAGAGAGGCTCCACCTCCTGAACTTCCACCAGCTGGGGACCAAGCATTCAGAACACATGCGTTTATGTGGGACATCTGATGCAAACCTCCGTGCAAGCCAAAGAGAAACAATCCCGAGCTTACTTTAAGGCACGAGAAATGCTCACTTACAGACACCAAGGCTTGGCTGGGGACTGTCTCTCACTGAGAAAGGCAGGTGTAGGCAGTTAAACTTCTCATCAGAAAAAAACACTCAATGAGACTATTGCTCATGCGGTCCAGACATTTTCCTTTAGGTGTTAAAGTTCAAATATATATGTGGTTAATTTTAGGTTAAGTGGAATTAAATATGTGGTTTAAAATTAGGGGTTGCAATTCCCATGAATCAATATTCTCATTGAGTGCTTTGAGATTGTTTCATTCAGTATGCAAAGTAAGATATAGTCTTATAATTATTATTGTTGTTATTAATAAGAGAAAGTTATTGCTTTTTCACTTGTACTTTCTCCCTCAGTAAACCTCAAGCTCTTGTGAGCTATATGGCATGTGCTATTCCAGCCAATGGGAGACAGAGACAGTCATGAGAGCTGGTTGTGTCTACTAAACAAGAGAGCCTTAGAAGTAGAGAAGATTATGCCCTTATTATTTTATAAATCAATAAACATGTTAAATTTTTTTCTACTTTAATTTAAAATACCAATATTTGTACAAATAGTTTATATGTGAGTTATCCATAACTTTTAAGAATATAAATTGGGTCTGTGTCTCAATATTTACTGTATGTAGTATAACAAGTTAAAATAATCAATAGTGGGCTGGAGAGATGGCTTAGCGATTAAGGCATTTGCCTGCAAAGCCAAAGAATCCCAGTTCAACTCTCCTGGACCCATGTAAGCCAGATGCACAAGGGGGCACATTTGTCTGTAGTTCGTTTCCAGTGGCTAAAGGATCTGGTGTATCCATTCTCTCTCTCTCTCTCTCTCTCATAAGTAAATAAATGTTTAATAAGTAAATAAATCCTCAATAGTAATGACTGTAGAGCAAACAACACCAAGATCTTAGCCACAGTTGTGTTAGTCAAATACGTTATTGTCATTCAGATAAGAACAAAGAGAATACAATGCTTTCCATTATCAATAGCCAGACACTTGGTGAGGCCATATCCTAAGCCCAGCCCAGCCCATAGCCAATGCCAGCTCTGTAAGGCCAACACTTTTCTCTCCAAGGTTATAGGTCAGAACTCAGGTGTCTGCTCCTGTCACTAATCTATGTCAACCTCAAATTCATAAGCTACACTGTAAAAATCTATTAAAAGAAAACAATCTGTACAGTCATAAAAGAAAAAAATATGTGATTTAATTCAAGAAATTCCATGCCAAAAAGAAGTATAAAGAATAATGATGAGAACAATACCAAAATGAGAGTGGAGAAGCAACATGGGCCAGAACAAAATTAGTAACAAAAAAAATGATGGAGATTAAGGAAATCAACATGTAGCAACATGCTTCTCCTAAGCAAATGAAGCAAAAGAGAGTCCATATCTTTTGAAGGAGGAGGAAGATGGTAAGGAGAAGAAATGGAGGAAAATGGCAACAGAAGAATGTGCAGATGTGTATTAGAAGAGTTCAGAGTGCAACGTGATGAAATGTGATGGGTACAGTTGGCAATATTTTGCATAATCAATTAAGGAACAGAGTCAATAGTTACTGTTCATGTGTGTATGACTTATAAAATAAGTTGAGCTCAATATTAGAACAAGACCAAATACAAACTGTAAAGTCATAATAGGGCTGCTATGTATATACTTAGTCTGAAGGTGATTTTTGATAAATCAAGCTTCCACTAAAAGAATTACTTCTTGACGATACTAAATTTACAATGAAAGGTTAGCTTGCATTTTATCAAATACTTTCTCAAAAGGGCTTATGATGAGTTGACCAAGTTTACTTTCTTCTTAATAACATGAAACATTAAGTGAATATTTGATATGCATTGCTAGCTTCTTCTTTCCTGTTGCCATAATCAATGAGAAAGTAGAATAAAACATTTAAAAAACAAAATACCATGCCACTGTGAATGGTTAATAAAGACACGTGGATAACAACCTCATGAAGTTTACACAGCCTGCAGAGCTGGATGAGCACATCTCTACTTTGGCACCAGAATGCAAGGAAGCCTGTCGCTCAGCTGAGGCTCAACTGCCAAACGTCAGTACTGGGACTTGGGAGCCGCAGACAGTACCACTAATCCTTCTTTTTCTGAATAATGTGTTAGATATGATTTAAGATCTGAAATTACTTATTGTTCTTTCTTTGATGTAGTTATGAATAGTTATAGAGGTGCATGCATGAGATGGGGGGAGAGAGGAATCTCTTCAAATGCAATTGATTCCTATCAAAAGTATGCTTCTATCAACTCTAATACAGATGAATGGAGATGAAGTGAGATGGAGGAGTTCACAAGGAACTTATTCTAAACTTGGTCCTGAGTTCCAGATCTCACAAACAACACCTTGATTCAGTAAACTTCCACAATTCAAATTCCTTTAGGAATACTGAAATGATTGTAAACACAAGCCTTATCCTAGTTAAGCACTATAAAAAGAACTCTCCAAACTATCACATTCATGGCAAGAGTTCTGTCTGCATCCACCGATTCAACCAATTACAGATTCAGAAGGTTCAGAACAATACTGCTGCTGCACTGAACATTTACTGACCTTTGTATTTGCCATCAGCCCCTGACCAGTACAGCTTAACAAACTGCCTATGTAGCAAATGCACTACAGTGGGCATTAGAAATTAATTAGAAATAAATTTGAGAAGGGTATGTTTACATTTTATGAAAGTATTACCTATTGAATAGGAGATTTCAGATTCTATAGATGTTGGTATCTTTGAGGATCTTATGGCTATCCTTTGTAGATGTAAATGAATAACTATGTTTTTAATTTTTTCATTTAAAAATTTAATAAGTCTCCTAGGAATTAATACACTTCTCATTACCACCCAGCTCATTGGTTTCATAGCCAGAGATATCTAGGTCTTAACCATTACACGGAAACATTCAGCCTTCTGACTGGGAGTGGAATTTTATTCTTAAAAGTATACTAGGGATACAGAGATGGCTTAGAGGTTAAGGTGCTTGCCTGCAAAACCTAAGGACCCATGTTCCACTCTCCAGGTCCCACATAAGCCAGAAGCATGAAGTGACACAAACGTATAGGTCACACATGTGCACAAGGTAGGGACTGGAGGCCCTGGCATGCCAATTCTCTCTCTCTCTTGCTCACTCTTGCTCTTGCTCTCTCACATAAAAAAGGGACAGTCTGTTGGACTTGCCTCAAAAACAAAAAAGTTTCCCAAACCAGAGCTACTATCACTATCACCCTAATACCAAAACCAGGCAGAGATGCCACAAGTAAACTACAGGCCTATTTCCTTGATGAACTTAGTAGCAAAGATCCTGAAAAAAATCCTTGCAAACCAAATTCAACAACACATCAAAAGCATATTCACCTTGATCAAGTAGGTTTCATCCCAGGAATGCAGTGGAGGTTCAACGTATAGAAATCTGCCAATGTAATGCACCACATAAATAAGCTTAAACACAAAAACCATATGATCTTTTTGATAGATGCAGAAAAGGCCTTTGACAAAATACAACATCACTTCATGATCAAAACATTGGGGAGAATAGGCATGGATGGTTTATATCTCAACATAATAAAGGCTATATATAAAGTTCCTGAAGCCCAAATAATACTTAATAGAGAGAAACTGAAAGAGTTCCCATTGAGTTCAGGAACAAGACAGGGGTATCCACTCTCACCTCTGCTCTTCAACATAGTGCTGAAAGTCCTAGCTCAAGCAATAAGACAGGAGAAAGAAATAAAAGGGATACAATTGGAAAGGAAGAAGAGAAGTTATCCTTATTCACAGATGACATGATTCTATATATGAGACCCAAGAACCTCCATCTCAAAACTCTTAGAGGTGATTAACTCATTCAGAAAAGTAGCAGGATACAAAATCAATACTCAGAAATCAGTAGCCTTGGGCTGGAGAGATGGTTTAGCAGTTAAGGCATTTGCTTGCAAAACCAAAAGATCCCAGTTTGATTCTCTAGGACCCATGTAAGCCAGATGCACAAGGGGACACATGCATCTGGAGTTCATTTGCAGCAACTGGAGGCCCTGGTATACCCATTCTCTCTCCTCTCTGCCTGCTCCCCTCTCTCTCAAATAAATGAATATATACCTTTAAAAACTAGTAGCCTTTCTATATGCAAAAGACAAAGATACAGAGAAAGAAATAAGCAATATTGTCATTTTTCAATAGCCACAAAAAATAAATAAAATACCCTGGAATAACATTAACCATAGATTTGACAGACCTTTACAATGAAAACATAAAAACACTCAAGAAAGAAACTGAGAAGGACTTGAGAAAATGGAAAGACCTCCCATGCTCCTGGATAGGCAGAATTAACATGGTGAGAATGGCAATCTTACCAAAGGTAATATACAGATTTAATGCAATACCAATAAAAATCCCAATATTGTTATTTACAGAGATAGAAAAAAAAGATCTCAAAATTCATATGGAATGGCAGAAGACCTCTGATACCCAAACATCTCCCTGATGCCCTACTTTGGTTTGAGCGCTTGAGTGCAAACAAAAATATATACACAAGAGTCATGGAAGTGGGTATATCTGAAAGCTAAAGTTGAATCAAAACAAAAATCCACCTTACTGTCCGGGCCCTGAACTCAGAACAACCTTACTCTTGCACTGTGAATGAACTTGGTTAAGGAGTTCAGTTGGCTTGTGGTACAGTGCACAGACAAGTTCAGTGTGAGGTATATAGAGCTTCAGGGAATAGTTAAGTAATGGTCTCTTCTCTTCTTTGAGACATCTTTCTCTCCTTTCATTCATTTGTTTACATGCCTTGTGTGTCTGTGTCAGACCCCACAAAAAAATGTAGCAGCTGAGTACAAAATGCACTTAAATTCAGAATATAAGGCAAAAAGGAATGTAGAGAAAACGACAAGCTACAAAAGTAGAGAAAATTCAGGTCAAGTACCCAGCTATCATACAAGGGATTCCTGTAAGAACTTTCAATTTCTACCCACAGTGCTTTGGTTCATTTTGCTACATTTAGAGCCTAGATGTCTTCTGAGAGCATTTAATTTATTTTCTTTGTGTTTCATGGTTTTGCCTGAATGTCCAGAAGATGCTTTAAATTCAGTAATTTTGCTAGAATAGGTCTCATTATTATTATCACATAATCTGGTACTTCTTAACCTACATTTCCACTCTAAAAATTGAACTTGGTTGCAATTCCTTTATTATTTGTTTGTAATTTCAGAAGAGATATTTTTCTTTTATAATGTTTTTGTAACTTTGTTCTCTGGTTATATATTTTAGAAGTGAGTAACTTTATAGCATGCAAGGGATTTGTTCCATTGAGAGAGTAAGAAAAATAGTAGAAATTAAATGACACCATTAAGATGAGAAGATAAAATTGAATTTTAGACTGGTACTATATAGCAGTGTAAAATGAAAGAAAACTCTACTACATTATCACCAAAAAACATGAAATTATTAAGCCAGAGGAGAATTCATTATCTAATTCCTAAAGTGAAGTGGTTATGCATTTTACCTAGAGAGATTCAGTAATTTATGCTTATTAATCAAATAATAACCAAATGAACAAGCATACCCAGATTAAATTCATTTACTTTATGCAATAATTTCCCTCAGTAGGTATTACCCACATTTTACATAGGAAGACTAAAACTCAGTGAAATTAAGTAATTTGTCTGAAGTTGCCTGTTAGAAAAAACAGAGTTCCAATGAGAACAGAGAGCTTTAGACTCCATGCAAAAGGGAAAAAGAACCTTTCCAATATTCCATAAAGTCAGTCTGCCATGGGTTGGTTCAGGTGGACCAGAATGTTGATTTCAATATTCCATAACATGTGCTGAGTTACAGCTTTATCTCTGGCTCTTGCCATGGAAACAGCCCCTTCACAATCATTGTTAGTGATATAAAATGAAGTGTTTGCCACACAAATAGAGTACTTTAATCTCTATAAATAACCTCTAAAGGAACTTTTAATAAAAATTATTTCAAAAAACAATCTAAACCAATATTGGAAATATTCAGAATTAAAATAACAGAATTTATAAGATAATTAGAACAACATCATTTTAGAATTGAAGAATAAACTAATAAAAATACAAGAATGTGTATACATAATACATAATGCCTTTAAAGGACCAAAAGTAAAAGGAAAGAATCTTTAGTTGAAAGAGAAATAGACAATAGTAAATAAAACATGAGAAAGGGCAACAAATGGAAAAGGTAGAGAAAAATGACTTAAAATATTACTAGAATTTCCTTAGAAGAAATTCATAACCAGAGAACACAAGTACAAAAAGTTAAAATGTAAAAAAAAACCAAATGTCTCCTATAATTAAAACAAACAATAAATAACTTCAACCTAATTAAATTTGTAAAATACACACAAAAACTTGAAAGACATACAATATCTAATAATGAGGGTTATTTTAGGAAAATAATTGATCTTAAAATATCCTCTGGACATTTGAAGAAAACCATGGAAACATAAAGGAAAATTAAACTGTCATCAGAATTTTCAATAACAATGCTTTACATCAAAATTAAGATAGTAGCACAGAATGACCAAAGCTATATTAACATGATTCATGCTGAGAAAGATAGTAGGAAAATGTCACATGTCTTTGTTTTCCACAATTACATGATTATGTTTCTATAAGAAGACGTTGTCTTTATGATAAAAGCATTGTAATTATTAACAGAAAATAGGATAATTTAAAATTTTTGTTTATTTATTTGGGAGTGACAGACACACAGAGAAGAAAAAGACAGATAGAGAGAATGGGCGCACCAGGGACTCCAGCTACTGCAAATGAACTCCAGACGCATGTGCCCCTTGTGCATCTGGTTTACATGGGTCCTGGAGAATCAAGCCCTGAACTGTGGTCCTTAGGCTTCACAAGCAAGCACTTAACTGCTAAGCCATCTCTCCAGCCCTAGGATTGATTTTAGATATCGCATGTTCTGAAACTTAGGATATGAATCAAGCAAACTGAACTTTCTCTTTACCATAAGTCCATTTTAATAAAGTAGTAAGATGTTTATTAATAACTAGAGATTAAGAGGATATTACTTCAAATCATTGCTTGGGAAATACAAAGGAAATACTGCTATATAATTTCAAAATTGTTCTTTTGGAGGTATAGTACATAATAAGTCAAAGATAAGATGGTACTAAGAATGGTATTTAAAAATTTTAATGATATATCAAGAGCATAAACATATCCGGCCACATATCTGAATGTGGAAGACACAGGAAAGTTGACATCATATAGATTTCTGAGCAAGCTATGACCACAAATTAATTCAAATTGAAATGAATATGCATGGCTTTACTGAAGCCTTGGTTCTGGACGTCGAATCTGTGTATTTTGTAGTATAATGCACATGGCCTCTCACCAGGCAGTGTCCCCTTACTACGCAGTGTCCCCTCAGAAGGCAACGTCCCCTCACCATGCAGTAGTCCTTCACCATGAAATGTCCCCTCACCATGAAATATCCCCTCACCATGGTCCCTCTTCATGCAGTGTCCCCCCATCTTGCAGTACAACAAACAGTGCTTGAAGCAACTCTACCTAGATGCAAGACTAATGCATATTACTGACTGCAGTATTGTTATTGTGTATACAAAGCTTTCTGTGTTTGTGAAGACATAGGGGTTTCATTGTCAAAAACAAATAATTTTGATATTCTCCTAGCATTCTTCCTCAGCACATAATATCAAATTAGTATTTCTTTCGATAAGAGTGCATTCTATGTTTGATTTTAAAAATTGCTGCTTGAGTTGCTGACTTGTGTTTCATGAGAAACCATGAAATAAAATTTGACTTGGGATTAGGACAGAATTTCCAAACAATTTCTGAAATGGACCTAAACATACTACTGGCATTTTGTATCACAGCTTTATGGAAAGCAGCATTCTCAGGAGTAATAATTTCAACTCTGAAAAAGGTGGAAGATTCTCTGTATTCTTCAGCATCATATATTCAGCCATGATTCAACTCTTTGTATAAAAATAAGCAAGCATATCTATCTCTTGGTTTTGTAAATTTTCATTCATCTTTATATTTTTTGTTTTGTTCTTTTTTTTTTTTTTTTGAGGAAGGTTTTCACTATAGCCCAGGCTAACATGGAATTTACTATGTACTCTCAAAGTGGCCTCAAACTCACAGTGATCCTACTATCTCTGTCTCCAAGGCATTGGGACTAAAGGCATGCACCACCATGCCTGGCTCATTAATCTTTAATAAATGGCAAAGCAATAGCCATGACAAAGAATTGTTTTACTATAATGTTCTTTGCAAAGAAATGTTTCACTTGGATATTTATCTTACCTATTTATTTACTGAAGAGGTCTCATAAAAAATTCTCAGGCAAAAAGGGATCACTTTGGAAAAAGTTCAAGACACTCTGAAATAAAGCAGTATGACAAAATTATTGTCAAACACACTGATCATAAACTATGGAGGAAACTCCAGAATATGCTGTTGATTGAAAAGACCAAGGTGAAGAATGAGTTAATAGATCAAATTTTGATTTTAAAACAGTATATTACAAATATATATATATATATATTACAAATATATATATATATATATATATATTACAAATATATATATATATATATATATATATATATATATATATATATATATATTTTGTGTGTATCCCACTGTTATTTTCCCTGATTTGTATAGGAATTCTTACCATGATGGCTAATGAGAAGCCACTCTATATTTAATAATGGAATTTTAAAGAGCATAAACAGAATGTGAAAAAGACACATGAGAAGAAAGATTGTGACAACATAGAGATTTTTAAACACATTTTCATTTATATTTTATTTGGATTAATACAAGTTTTAATAATTTTATAATTATGAATCACAAGTTTAAAAATAGTAAAATGCTTAAAAAATAAAATTGAAATTACCAAAATAAATCATTTTAATGTTTTTTATTAGCAGATGTGCATGTTTGTATGGGAGTTAAAAGGTTTTCTTGGTGCTGCAAATAATGCCAAACCAGCTTTCTGAGGATTCTGGGGAATTGAAACCAGGCTGGCAGGCTTTTAAAACAAGTACCTTTAACTGTTGAACCATCTCTCCAGCCCTTGCACCAAAAGAAAAAGAATCAAATATGGCCTCTTGAAAGTGTTTTCATTCCATAAAAAATTATTACAAGTGACTCAAAGAAAAGTATCACAGCCGGATTCTGCTAGAATTTCAAGGAAAGAAATGGGAATTTTGTTTTGTTTTCATTTTGTTTGGCTTTTCAGGGTAGGATCTCAGTCTAGAATTCACTGTATCATCTCAGGGTGGCCTCAAACTCATGGTGATCCTACATCTGCCTCCTGAGTGAGTGCTGGGATTAAAGCCATGCTCCACCAGACAGTTATCTGAAGGAGTTGTTGATGACCAAATTTCTAATTTCAATAGCAAAGTCAAAGGAAGATTTGAAGATCAGAGTGAGAGAGAAAGTACAGAATCCCTCTGAGAAGGACTGGTGTGGTGAGGGAGCACTCCTTCCAGTGAGAGAACAACTAAACACAATGGCCAAGTTATAGAATCAGTATATAAACAAAATTAAGATTTTTTAATATATTTTCTTTATTTGTTTGAAAGAGATAGAGATAGATTATAGACACAGAAGAGTTGAGGGGCAGATATAGGCATGATAGGGTTTCTTGGTCCTGCAAAGAAAATCCAGATGTGTGTGCCACTTTTTGCATCTGGCTTTATGACATGGGCACTAGCGAATCAATCCTGTGCAGGTGGACTTGGCAAGCAAGCACTTTTTTATAATTTATTTTTTATTTATTTATTTGAGAGTGAAAGACAGAGAGAGAAAGAAGCAGATAGAGAGAGAATGGGCTCACGGGTTCTCCAGCCACAGCAAACAAACTCCAGAAGCACACGCCATCTTGTGCACCAGGCTTACATGGGTCCTGGGGCATTGAACCAAGGTGCTTTGGCTTTGTTGGCAAAAGTCTTAACCACTAAGCCATTGCTCCAGCCCCCCAAATGAAGTTTTGCTAAGCTATACAAGTTATGTCATTTTCTGGAAAATGGAAAATGGAAACTGCAGATCATATTTAGTGAAATAAGTCAGATGTAGAAAGGAAAATACCATATGTTGTCTGTCATTTGTGAGTCCTAGAATTTTTATACATAAATAACATATATTATTCATACATATTTAAATGATCTGAAAGTAAAAGGGGCCATGAGGTGACTAGTGGGAATGACAGAAGGGGTGACTAAACTGTGAAGAAATGGGAGAGGTAAAAATGGTCCAAGTACACATAATACTTGAAAATCATTTTTGTGAAAGCCAATACCAGGCACAATGAATATATAGCAGCAAGAATATGTAAGAATATAGTTCTCGTATAGTAAATGCCTTAACTATATAAATCACTGGCCAGGAGTGGTGGTGCACACCTTTAATTCCAACACTTGGGAGGAAGAGGTAGGAGGATCACTGTGAGATTGAGGCCAGCTTGAGATTACAGAGTGAATTCCAGGCCAGCCAGAGCTAGAGACTGAGACCATACCTTGAAAAACGAAACCAACCAAACAAACAAATAAGTAAAATTACAACTCCCTAGGAAATAAGTAAATAGATTCAGTTTTCAATAATTCTACTGATGTTGTCGTGTTAGTGTTGCTGTTTGGGGCTGAAATAAACAGGCCACCAAGTGATGCTTCAGTTCTATGGGATACCACAGCACAGAAGCAAAATATATAGTGAATGCCAAGATTCAAGAAGTTAAGCAAATGTACTATAGTCATGCATTTAAATATGTATGTATATGTGTGTGTTGTGTATATGTATTTAAGCATATATATTACATATTATGTGTAATTGTACATAGAAATACATTGCTGCTATTTGCTTTTTATTTTTTCAATAACTTGTTAGTACCATGTGCTAAAATGTGCCGAGCCTTCCAGCTCAGAAATAATAAGCACTACTCATGGCTGGTTTGTTGCTTTGGAACATCATTTTACACTAAATCAACGGGACGTTTTACTGTAATGACTTATTTCAGATCTGGAGCAGGAAATGTGTAATACAAGACTCAAACATCACGAAAGAAAATTCTAAAAAAAAGAGAGGTGTGATTGACCGACTGTGATCAACTTAATCAGATTCCTACTGACTGAGGACAAAACAAAGTTTTGAGTACTAAGTGTGGTTGACACTTTCAAAGATGGGCCATATGAAATAATGGAGTTGGGTTCTCACTAAGCTCAGCCTGCAACTGCCCCATGAGTAGTTAGAATTACAGATTTGCATCACCCATCTTCAGAGATGTTTAAATGCAAAAAAAAACACACATATGCAAAGACACAAGAACACCTAATTATTGTTTTACAAACTGGCATATTGCAGAAAAGACTCTGGCATGCATCCTGCCATTCTCTTAATGATTGTACAGCCAGCTAAGCAAATGATAGATGAGGGATGCTTCCCTTTGAGAAACAATGCACCAACAAATCAAAAAGTTATAGTGAAAGCTGATAATCACCACTTTGGAACTCATCATTGGTGATTGGTTCTAGAGATGGATCAGTAGTAGTTCATATTTACTTCACAAATCATATACTCTGGCCACCTGAAGCCCACAGCCTTGGGTGTGAAAGAGTCTTAGGGGCACAGTTTAACTAGAAGGCAATAACAGTGTTCAGAAACATAGAGAATTGGAGGCTCTCAAGAGAGGAGAACAGAGGGAAGAATCCATGATAAATTCCAAACACAAGATAAATTCCTGAATTTCTTCAATTCTTAAAACTAAAAGGTAAGGATTTTGAATGAACTTATAAAATCATGGGGAATATACTTTCTGATTCTAGTTCTAATATGATTCTGTACAACAGAAAAAAGCTAGAAAAAAAAAAAACTTTGAAGGGAGTAACTTTATGTTGATCCATTACAGAAATGACATTTCAGGAAAAAAAATAAATAATTTTTCCTAACATTCTAGAAGATGGGTTTTCTAAAGCAACACAGTCACACTATGCTTAATGGAAACAGACCTCTGGGGCTCTAGTTAAAAATGTGAATTTAGGGCTGGAGAAATGGCTTAGTGGATAAGCGCTTGCCTGTGAAGCTGAAACACTCTGGTTTGAGGCTCGATTCCCCAGAACCCATGTTAGCCAGATGCTCAAGGGGGTGCATGCATCTGGAGTTCATTTTCAGTGGCTGGAGGCCCTGGAGTGCCCATTCTCTCACTCTCACTCTCTCTCTCTCTCTCTCTCTCTCTCTCTCTCTGCCTCTGTCTCTCTCTGTCTATTGCTCTCAAATAAATGAATAACAATAAAAAAACAAAAAAAATTTGAAAAGTGTGAACTTAATGAATTTCTGCTGCTGAGTGTGGAGCACTGTTCATGAGAAAACTCGAGGAGCGTGGTCTTAAGGAGCACAACGTATTCAAGGGGTTTATCTACAGTTATCACAGTGATGACAGGTTCTTCATAGGTTTGGCAGGAAGAGGGAAAGACTGATCATTGTGACATACAATCAGAGTCTTGGCCAGAGTTGACCCTACAGAGGGACACATGTTTCCAAGCCTTATTCCATTCTTAAGAAGAGAACTCACCTGGTCCTAGTAGCCTTCTAAGTGTTCATTTTTGTGTAAAAGAGGGGGAAAAATGACATGGTCAATAGGGTTATGGATGCACAGAAGAAGATGACGAATGCTGTAGGAAAGTGGACTTGATTTGAGGTTAAAAAAGGAAGGAAGGAGGGAGGGAAGGAAGGAAGAGGAAGGGAGAAGAAAGAGGAAAGGAGGGAGGGGGAGCACAGGAGGAGGGAAAGGGGGCGTCACTAGAAGAAAAAACTGAAAATCTTAGCACCAATAGGTCCACTAAAAGACTGAAATTTAATAGAATGAGAATCACAGAATGCTCCCCTTCCAAGCCCGACCTTCCCATCATGCCCATAGACTCTACACAATACCAAGGGGCTAGAGTGAGAAGATCTGCAAGACACAGGCTATGTCGGAATAGTAATGTCTCCATATAACACTAGAGAATTGTAAAGTCTCTGCCCTTATAACAAGTTCTAGCACAATTAAAGTAAAGATCTATCTAGCACAACATGTATGACTATCCACAGTAAACAGTATAATGACTGTGAGGAATGACAACTGAGTTTGTCCTCTTGCTTCTACATACTCACACACACATGAACCAAAACCTGAGTAAATGTGCACATGCACAATTTAAAAAAAAAAACATGAAACAAGAATATTAATAGGGAAAATATGCATCATGCCAAATCAATCAATAATATTAACAGAGAAATTTTAAGAATAAAATGAAATAAATATTTAAAAATAGAGTGTTATCAGTGGGCTTATCAGTGGAGAAAATAAGACTTCACACACACACACACACACAAAAAAAAAAGAAAGAAAGAAAGAAAGAAAAGAAAAGAAAAATCTCAGAATGACCTGGAAAAAGACCAGGCCAATAGAAATCCCACAAAGTGAAAAGCAAAAAGGTTACATTTGGGGGAAAAAAAAAAAAAAAACAGAATATGTAAGAAGTAGGGAACAATTTTGATAGGGAGTTGGGTATAAAATACATAAACTTGGATTGCGAGGAAGAAAATTGGAACCTGAAGGGAGAGTACAGAATACTGAGTGGAAATCATATTTGAAATAATGGAAATATTCTACCACACATAGATGAGAGCATACACTAAAAACAATAAAAAAGGTAAAATCCTTTGAAAATTTTAGTAGAATCTTCTGTGCAATGTTTAATATATTTGTATGTTCTCATGTATTATGACCAATGTACCATACCAAGATAAGAAGATAATAAATGAGGAAACATTGCAGGGCATAAGTTAATAATCATTATTATGTTTGTAAATTTTTTGTAAATCTAAAACTACCCTAAAAACAAACATTTATAAGTAAATCTTTAAAAATATTTTATTTATTTGTAAGGAGAAAGAGAGAGAGAGAGAGAGAGGGAGAGAGAGAGAGAGAGAAATTAGAAAGAGAGAGAATGGCCTCACCAGGGTCTCTAGCCAATGCAAACAAACTCCAGGTGCATGCACCACTTTGTGGCTCTGGCTTTACATGGGTACTGGGAAATTCAATTCAGGCCATCAGGCTTTACAAGCAAGTACCTTTAACTGCTGAGCATCTCCCAGCCCCATGTTCATCTTTTAAATTCAATATTTTAGGTTCTTGTTTTTAAAGAAAGAAGTATATTATAGAAGTTTTCATAGTCTATTGCCTACTGCTGTTATTGAATACCACAGGTGGGATGATTTAGGAGCAACATTAACACTGTTTGTCATAGTTCTAAAGGCTGTTGTGGCCCATGGTGAGTGTGTCATAGCTGCATTGTCACCTGGTGAAGGCCAAGGTCAGAACACACGTGACAGAGACTCATGCCACCCTCATTTTTTCTTCAGGAGCCTTCATCTGGACTTTGTCCTCATCATTTAATCATAGCCTAAAAGACCCACCTTTTAATATGATCACAATGGCAATTAAATTTCAACATGAGGGCTGGAGAGATGGCTTAGCAGTTAAGGTGCTTGTCTGCAAAGCCGAAGGACTCCTGTTCATCTCTCTAGGTCCCACATAGGCCAGGATCACAGTGATGCCAGGATGCAAGGTCACACATGTGCACGAGGCGGAACACGTGTCTGGAGTTTGATCGCAGTGGCTGTAGGCCCTGGCATGCCTATTCTTTCTCTCTCTTTCACTCTCACATTAAGAAAATCCACATGAGTTTTTGAAGAGGTATTCATACCATAGCAAAACAAAATCCAAATGGAAGTATTTATAGGAGAAATAATTGAATGCCAAGAACTTGTGGATTAAGAGTAGAAGAAATCAGGCTGGAGAGATGGCGAAGTGGTTAAGGTGACTGCTGCAGACATTTACCAAAATAAAATGTTGACTCCTCAGAAAAAAAACATGTACAATATCTTAAAGAATTCTCTGAGGAAATAAGACTAAGCAATAAAACAATGATAGACTAATATCTCTCAGTCAATAAAGAGCAACTGGACAAAAAACTTTAGGTTTGTACAGTGTAGATTCTTTTAAATATATTAATCATTATACTTTTTAAAGAAAATATTAAAACAATTCCATAGCAAAACATTTTGTCACTATGCTTTCATGCGTAGATGTTCAAGGCACAGATTTAAAACAAAATAGCAACGAAGAATGTGCAGATAAAAAAGAAGGTGACCTGAGAAAATAGACAGTTAGCTCATACATGATGGGTAACAGCTAGACACACAAGCTGGCATGCCATCTGAGCCAGGCATGGTGCTGCCTCCAGAGAGAAGCCACTCATGGGATGTGAAACAGCCAGCTGCCCATCCAAAACCATTGTGAAAATCTACTAAATGAACCCATTTGTTAAACAGCAAGATGTATAGCTACATAGCAAGTGAAAGTGTAAATAGATGATTAAGATTAAGCCCATCTTTTTTTTTCTTCCACAGCAAAACCACTATTTAAGTAACCTATGAAATGAGAGATACATGTATATATGCATGCACACACACATTTCTTTACAGTACAGTTTGAAAAGGGATGTAATCAAATGCATAATGAAGCTTAGACATAAATGGGATAGAAATTTGGAGAAAATACAGCCCCTGAGAAATAGTAGAGAAGGCTCTCAGGTATAGCTGAAGCTTGAGTGGTATAATAAAAAAGAGGTTTGAAACTGTCCTGGCTTCAGGCTTTTTACACGTCATTAATATCTACCATTTGAAGTCACTTCAAATTAAGCATCTGAGCAGTTAAGTTCACATTTCCCTTGCTTCAAGTAAGGAATAAAATTGAGAAACCAAAGGAAAAAATTAAAATTTCAGCATTGGAGTTGGTGCTAAATTAAATCAACAGAGGGATGATGAAAAAGAACCTGGACACAGAAAGATGTCAAGTGGAAACACAGTGGTTCTACAAACAGCGTTGTGCTTCTGCGTTTCTCCGAATACGTGGAGATTTGCAATGGATGAAGACATGTCAATTGTAAACTCTGCGGAAACAAGCCTGTAGACATTGGAGACATGCACTCCAGAGACAGAGAAGAGTCAACAAGCTGACTCAGAGGTAGGGTTTGGAGGCACTTCAATGTAGAAGGGAAATGGAGACTTCTTATAGTGATTTATGCAACTGAGCCATGTGGAACACTGCTTTCTTTAAATTTAAATTAATATGTCACATATGCTATATTTTGTTCTGCATTAAAGTATATCCACACAGATTTCTATGCTGTGTTATTTATAGGTATGGAGGAATTTACATATAAGATATAATAGCCAAAATTGTTTCTAGCATGTTTTCTATCTTTTAAGATAGATATGAATTTGTGGCCCAAAACACAGCAATGAACAGAGGTCAACTTGTAATGTAGAGGTCATGGGGACAGCAGTATTATGAAACATCTGGGAGTCCAGGGGATAATCACAAACATTATTTTGATGTAAATCACAGAGATTTATATTATCAGAAAGACACCAAGAGATAATTGTGATTGCCTGGGAGATGAAAAGAATATGGACAAAGAGGCTGAAATTATTTCTCCAGTGTTGATTTTG
Source organism: Jaculus jaculus (assembly GCF_020740685.1). Classification (NCBI taxonomy): domain Eukaryota; kingdom Metazoa; phylum Chordata; class Mammalia; order Rodentia; family Dipodidae; genus Jaculus; species Jaculus jaculus. The sequence continues at coordinate 60,893,008 of NC_059115.1, forward strand.
TTGCCAAGAGTTTCAATTATTGCATACAAAGAAAATTCTATAGATGTAATGGGCTTAGTGATTGCTAAAGATTATAATGCATTGCCTCAAGGTGTCTCACTGAAGATTCAGCTCAAATTAGCTTGAAAATGAACACTAAGCGCCCACACACTGTAAGCATGTCTAGGAGAAGATCAGCTCAGAATGCTGATCAAATCTAGGTAAATGAAGTAATGAAGAAAGTAAAAATATGGCTGATTTTCCTTGCAAATATTTTTCTTTGACCTCTAAGATGTTGACATGGTGATATTTCTCATCACCTTTACAGAGAATAACAGAGAATGGGCACAAGTTATTTTACTAGATTCAGCGAAGTCTTCTGTGTTGCTGACAATGAAGCTCCTGAAAGGTGAGCAGACAGAAGCACATTTGCAGAAAGGGAGTAAACCTCGCTCCGAGCAGCGCAGACACGACGAGGCCGCTGCGGTAGGCGCCATGCTTTGGAGTTTGCTGTCTTAATGCATGTAAGCAAAAATCAAACGTTTCTCACCTTTAATGGTAGTATTTGAATAGTTAGAAGGTTAATAGAATAGATGCATTGAGATTATTTTTTTTTAAGATTTTAAGGGTTTTAAATGTTAACAGTAACGTCAAGAAGCAAAATTTAAATAAACACTATGCTGGAGGAGGGTTTTAGTTGTTTCACTCGCTGCTGAGACAAAATACCTGATGAGAGGCAGCTTAAAGAAGAGAGGAGCTGTATTGGTTCGCAGCTCCAAGGGGTCCAGCCCATCATGGCAAGGAAAGTGTGGCAGCAGGAGGATCTGCAGTTGCAGAACACACAGGAAGTGTCGCTGGGCCCTGAAGCCTTAAGGCCCACCCGCAGTGACCGATGCCCTCCGACTACTCTCCGCTTCCTCCTCAATGGGCCACAACCTCGCCAAAAAGGTGCCACCATCTGGGGACCAAGTGTTCAAACACATGAGCCTAATGAGGGTCATTTAACATACTCATAAAATTTTTTTTAACCTCTAAAAGTAAAATAAACAAGTTCTTAATTAGGTTTCTGTGTTCCCCAGTGCCTGGTTTTAAGATATAGCTCAGAAGCTGACAACCCACAAGTGAGTCTTCCTTAAGAGAGGACCCTCCAAAATCAGAACATATGTGCATTCCTCCTGTACATGCATACACGTGGTGCATACATGCATACATACCAGATGTTAATTGTTTTAATGATGGAGGAATGGCAATGTGTGCTTTTACCTTGGATATAAAAAGGAAAGAAATGTTTGATCATAGGGTTAGGTTAGCTGGACTGTGTGGTCACAGTCATCCCCTCTCTGCCTGGTGCTTTCCATCTGGGGCACATTTTATTTTCCATTTCATCTCCTGCCCTGTAGGTATTTGAGATCTTGCCTAATGCAAAACCATGCCCATAATACTTTATTATATTATGTAAGTAGAAACTAATTTTGCAACCAATATTTTATATTCAGTCTTTCTTTAAAAGTTCCAGTTTCATGAAAGAAAAAAAAAATATTAAATCGACCTTAAGTTTTCTATATCCAAGCCCAAGCATGAAAACTGTATTTGCTAAAGATATTATCAGTACGATGGCCTTGTAATATAGCTTAGTACTGACAGCGGCACACAGCCCTGGCGGGTAACCAACTGCTCTTGGATTGGCTAACAGATCTGCTCAGTACAATGGAACCCATAGCTGGAACTGGAACACAAGTTAGAATCATGTCCAGATAAAGAGTTTGCTCTCCAATATCAAGCTCCCACCAATCTTGGGCTACAAGAGGGCCTACACCCATTCAATTCTCTCTAATAATGATTATCCCATTTATCCAGTGCTGACTTCACTCTCCACTGGAGAATCTGCTTCTCTTTTTCAGATGGACGCAGAACTTGAGGAGAGGATGGAGCCCATCGCTCCTCACCAGGGCCCCGGCTGAAATCATAGAGAAATTAGGAAAATGAGCAAGAGTGCTGTTTTCTTCGTGAACCTGGTACCAGCACGAAGGTGAAGGAGATAGACACAGAGGACACTCAACTCCTACCAAATCAGATATCCAGAGAGGTAGAGGCTCCCAAGACCCCATCACTGAAGTAGACCTAACGCGAACCCAGCATGGTTCAGGGAAATTCATGGAAGAGGGGGCAGGAAGAATGTTGGAGCCACACTTTGGGACATCGTGCACAGAGGCATTGCCTCTTCCCCAGGACTGATGTCTACTCCCACAATGCAGACCCACATTCCCCATGGAGATAACTGGCATACCAAACAAGGAGAGTCCCTTTGGAGGAGGGACAGGAAGGAGGATAAGGATGGTACCAACATGTACTGATTACACACTGAGTATGTACATAACCAATAAAGAAAAAAAAAGTTCAAAAAGATATTATCAGAATGCAGCCCCTGAGTGGAAAGTTTAGTACCTGAGAAAGAAGGACTAAGTTTCACCATCTTTTTCAAAGTAAAAAAGAAAGTAAACATATCATTTAGTTGATGAACAAGCAGATATCTCTAGTTTTCTTCAAGTTGGGGTAGGTTGTAAATTTGCCATGTTTCACTATGCTGCTCAGCCAAATTACTTGAAACTTTTCGTTTACTTGTTAAATGCACATTACTTTGAATTCTAAAACATAGAAACAACTGGTTGATTCCCAGACAAAGATAACATTTTTACAAGAGGCAGTGCATACATAGAGGAGGAGTAAGAGACCCTGTGTGAATGAAGTGGACATCCTGGACAGAAAAGCAAGACTCCCAGGATCCATTTAGCAGCAGACATTCCCTGGGTCTTGAAGCAACCGAGCTTTGTATCCAGAGGTAATTAAAATTATAAATGCTGCACTCAGCCATTCCTCCCGCTAAGAACTGCATCATGCCCTGCAGATGTGAATAGCAAAACCTGTTCTGTTCACTCCAAGTCTAACCATAAGCCAAAGGCAGACTCAGGAGAAGGGGCAGCTGATTAGGGTTTCTGCTTCAAACTGCTGGCTTCCTGCATCTCATACATAAACCTCTGAGATCATGCAAGAGAATTCTATCATAAAACAAGTCATTCACCAGGCTGCCAGAGGGCAGTAAAAACTTCACTGGTTTGACTTGTGATGCACTCCGGGCAGTCTTCCATAAGGCTGGGGTAATAGGCAGGTGTGACAAAGTCATGAGCTAGAAACTGTCTGGGAAATTCTGGCCAAAACTGACAATTCTGGACAAGGCCCCTGGCACTCCCCACCACAGGCCCAAATGCCCCAATTAGGCCCTAAGCAAGAGCAAGCTGAGCAAATATGTCAGTGAGATGGCTCCCTGGGGAAGAGGTAAATGCAAATTGAGGCAAACCCTGGAGCTATTAAAGTCAAGCACTTAAGTAGGCTCACTCACAAGCAAGATTCCTGGAGGAAATCAGGTCTGGAGTATGTGCATGGACTGGCAAAGTTATCAAAAAATAAACCCCAAAGGACCAGGAGCCACTGAGAGAATCACAGATGACCAGCAGTGCGAAGCTCAGAGGTGGCTCAACAGAGTCACACATCAGCACATGGCTATTCCCCACCTCTGTTTAGTAGAAAGCAGGAAACACAGCATCTCAGAAAGTGGTAAAGTCATGCAAGTTAACAACGCTTACTGTTTGTTATATCATTCTTTTTATCTAAAATGTGATTATTATAATATCTTATTTTTTAATTTTATTTTTAATTGTATTTATTTGAGAGAGACAGATAGAGAGAGAAGGAGAAAGAGAGAGAATGGGAGCACCAGGGCTTTCAGGCCCTGCAAACGAACTCCAGACACACGTGCTACCTTGTGCATCTGGTTTTGTCGGTCCTGGGGAATTGAACCTGGGTCGTTGGACTTTGCAGGCAAGTGCCTCAACCACTAAGCCATCTTTCCAGCCCATAATTTGTTCTTATTAGCACAACATGGTATCATATTTTGGAGCAAATATTGTTATACATTAGCCACACTCAGAGATGTTTTAATATATCATGCACAATAGCTCCAGGGCACATTGCTCACATTCTCCCTCATTTGTAGATTTTGTAGCAATTATTTCTTGCTGATTTAAAATACTAGATAATATACTAAGCTAATAATATACACTTAAAGGATGGATAAAGGGAGTATCAGGAAACTCAAGATTATTTTAAACAGCTAAAGTAGCTTTAGTCAAATTTTCCTTTACATAGTAAACTGAATATTTTTTTTTTCTTACTTGTAATTTCTACAATGAACTTGGCCATTACTTAATATTTATTGAGTTATTTAAAATGCCTTACATTTTACAGTCACTGCCTAGTTTTTTTTTTTATAACAGCCTCAAAAGTATAAGCAGTTAAATGTCTCACCAGAACAAAACAGGAAGCTCTGACCTGCAATGAGAAAGAATATTCTCACGAAATGCTGCTTACCCATGCTATTGGCTTAATTTGGTATGAATTCTTTAAACACTTATTTGAATTCAGCTATGGTAACCATCTTCCAGGTTTTAACCGTGATTAGCTATAACGGCCCCTGGCAAGGAACTAGAGTTTAATATTCAGGGTCTTGAGATCATGGAGTATGAGGCTGAGAAATCAGCAACACCAGAGAACTCTGAGAGCTGGCCATCACAGACAGATGGGGGCTAAATTAAAGGTCTCCATATAACTTTTCTCCTCAACTTTTTACAATGTAATGTCTCTTGGTAAAGCAATATTATTTTCCACTCTCCAAGCTTCATGAGGTTTCCAGATAAGCCCATGTCTTCTCATTTAGTCCTATCTGGGCTGGAGAAATTGGCTTGATTTGTCAAGAAATATATTTTGTGCTATTGTTGCTTCTCCATAGAAATGCTTTCTTCTTATACTATGAGCCCTCAACCAAGCATCCTCTCTCCACTTCCAGACTATTGCCAACTTATCAAACTACTGCATTTATGTACACTATACTTATTGGTAGCCCACAGGTTTCAAATAAATAGCCAATTAGTGAATGGTATGTGATTGAGAAAAATTACTACTTTGTAGGAAAGAACAATTTCAAAAGCAAAGATTAATATGTACTTCTCCAACTAGGTTATATGACATGCTGCCTCAAAACAGAACAAATTGTAATTGCCCAATATTGTTATGAACCTGTACATTTCTTATATCTGGTATTCTCTCTTCTTTACCTACTCACATTCTCTGCAGTGTAAACCTATTAGGCAGGCTTGTGCACACATGCACCAACATACACACACACACACACACTTCACCTAATCACATAGTTTCTATGATATAATGAAAGAAAAAGGCAATAAATGCATTGGGTGCCTTGAAATGCTATGTATGTAGCAGTTGCCTGATGCACATTGATTACATAGATTTCTTATGTAACTATTTGTAATGTAATTTCATGAGAAAGAATATTTGAATAAAGTAGAATACCAGACTCCAATATAGCTTTAGGTTTTAGAAATGTAGATATCATAAGAATAAGCAATAGTGTCATACAGACCAAATGACTCATAAGCCTCATATGATTATTGTGATGATTAATGTAATAATGCATGCAGAAATAGTGGCAAGGAAGTCCCTCTTTTGATTATTGTGATGATTATAACTGTGCTATTAAAACTGGAAAAGGTGAGAATATGGGTTTGAAAACACAATATACGTAAGCTTAGATATGTGCAGCTCTGTGGCTTTGGATAGCTATTTAACTTTGTTAAAACCTTTTAAAAATTATATCAAAAGCTCCATTTAGATACAATTTCAGCTTTAAGATGGATAGCCTTGCATGGAAGCTGCTACTCAGCATACACTAAGAGAAATGTCTTTTCTACTCATGCAAAAGGTGAATTCTTAAAAAAATATATATTTTCACTTATTTATTTGAGATAGAAAAGGGGAAAGAGGCAGATAGAAAATTAGCATTCCAGGGTCTCTAGTCACAACAAATGAATTCCAGATGTATGTGCCACTTTGTGCATCTGGCTTTACATGGATAGTGGGGAATCATTCCAGGTCAATAGGCTTTGCGTTCAAGTATCTTAACAACTGAGCCATGTTTCTATCCCCCAAAATGTAAAGTTTTAGTTTTTAATTGTTAATGTAACATCTTATAAACACATAGATTCTCTATGAACTATATCAGCATTTAATGTTATTTCTTCATAATAGACATCAATTTATTTGAGTTAGCTCTGGATAGACCTCTCAGTAAAATAATGTCTGTGTTCTGCCCTATTCTAAAACTCAGTAATGAACACAAACATCGGTATGGTGCAGAATTACATGACTGAGACAGCTTTTTAGGTGGAGCCACGCGTAAGTGGTCAGAATCCTTATAAATCTAGCAATGGTGACCCAGTTGCTAAAAATTCCTACCTAAGCCCCATGGACCTGTCAGCATCTGATTGCTAATATGTTTCCTGAAATATCTGTGTTCAGATTAAAGAGAATTAAGTCTTTCAAACAACAAACTCTCTTTGTTTGAATCCTGTTCTTGTTAACTTTCACCAATTATAATAGAGTCAACAGTGGGTTATTCAGTGGAAGAGGAATGAAAACTCATAGAAACTTCGTTTGTTTTATTTTTTAAATTGGCTGTTAAATGTGGTTTCTAGTTGGAACTGGCAACACTGAAACAAGGATAACTACACAGTTGACTTCATGATCTCAGAGTTGAGCAAAACTTAAAACATCTTCAACGTCAAACCATGTGTATCTTCCTTCCATAGAGTTAGTGCTTTGAGGGGACTGAGTAAAGTGATGCTTTCTAGTTCTGAGAGTACCTGAATATTTGATGTTTAGACACTCCCCCTAACAGCCAGGAGACTTCTTTGTATCTCATCAGTTCTGTACTTTGAGGTCACACTAATAGATAATGGAAAACGACACTGGGCTTTCATTTTCTTCCATCAGGCTGTACATTGATTAGCTTTTCCTCTCTTGAAAATTCCACTTTTTGATTGTTTGTTTGTTTTTGAGGTAGGGTCTTACTGTGGCCCAGGCTGACCTAGAAGTCACTATGTAGTCTCAGGGTGGCCTCGAACTCACAGTGATCCTCCTACCTCTGCCTCCCGAGTGCTGGGCATGCCCCACCATGCCCGGCTGATGATCTTTCTTAAAGAAAAATGAGTTTGATGAATCAACATCTTCCAGTGTAGGGTCAACTTTGGAGCAAGGCCTCCTAAGGACAGTTTGCAGGTATTTATGATCTTTTAAGTATTTGTTCAGCTTTCTGAACAGACTGACTAAAAATTAGTCATGATTAACTAATTTGGAAGAATTTTCCATAGTTTCATAGTTTTACATAGGAACAGTTTAACACAAAACATGATTAGTATACCTTTTAAAAACTTGAATCAGCCGGGCATGGTGGTGCATGCCTTTAAACCCAGCACTCAGGAGGCAGACATAGGAGGATGGCTGTGAGTTCCAGGCCACCTTGAGACTCCATAGTGAATTCCAGGTCAGCCTGAGCTGGACCCTGCCCTAGAGTGAGACCCTGCTCCGGAAAACAAAAACAAACAAACAAAAAAAATTTGAATCAGATTGTGTCTCCTAAATACGTTGACTATTATTATGAATAGTCTGATCCTGCTGACAGATACTATTGATCATTAAGAGCTTTAGGATGTCTAGTTGGAAGTTCTCCTCCTCTTGCTGGTCTTTTAACTTCAGATTTCAGTTGCCTGGCCATTTTTCATCGAGTTGTGATCAGAAGATGATGCTCAGAAATTTCTTTACTGGGAACCGTGAATTCTCTCTTTACCAAAGGAGCTCTCTGCATGTGCTGAGCAATGTCGGAGCGGTCCACTAAGAAATTCACAATGAATCTTTTACCCCGCAGTTCCTGCTTGTATCTGTGGTGAAATTAATGTCTTTTCCTGGATACAAGCATAGTTCTGCCTTTATATATTCACTATCTTTGCTGCATTTAGGGCATTAGCCATAGGCTGGACACATCTCTAGACTGGGCTCTACCTGAATGGTATTAATTCTGACCTCGTATAAGCATGTCAGTGGATTTTTTTTTAAACTTTGTGTTACCATTGGTAGTCCTAACCAGTGTAAGTAAATCGTAGTGGAACCAATGTCTGCTGATTGTTGCCAACAAACACTCGTGGAAAGTGGCAAGATCAAAGAATCCGCTGTTTCTACAGATCTCCTCCTCAGTCAAGTTAAACAGACTCTCACAATGGAGATTTTCAGGGAATTCCCACACTAGTCAAATAGGACAGATTTTAGGAGGGGGATTAGTGAGTTCCAAGTTTGTTCTGCCTCTCTAGATTGGCAGGCTACTGACTTCCAGAGGTACTTGATCTGCAAAGATTTGGGTTTTCAACATTAGATACTATAGAGGAATGGGCCCCCCCCAAAAGTTAAATCTTTGCCAAGTTTCATGTCTTGACCATGATTATGTTATTTTGGTTCTTATTCTGCTAGGAAGGACTTCACCGTAGAGACCAGGATTTTAACTTGAAGTGCAGTGTGTTTCCTCTTCCCTTTCCAAACATGTATGAATCATGTATAAACTGTCCCCAAATATGTATGAATTGTGTACTAAACTATCCCGTGCTTTGTAACTTAGATTCAAAAGCAATAAATGAAACTTCTCATTAGCTCTGAAAATTTAGAAGTAGCATTGATTTTTAATAATTACATAACTATATTTTAGAGGTAAGAAAACAGAACCAAGGTAGTTATTCCTTCCTATCTCTTGTTCCCAGTTGAAAAAAATCAGTTAGGTAATGAACACATTTTATTAAATGCTACTAATGTTTTAATTATCCTAATCCATTTGCACTGATATAGGTAAATGTTACAAACTAGATAGAATAAAAATGACAGAAATTTATCTCACAGATTCAGTGGCTGTAAAGACCAAATCAAGGCCCAAACAACAGTGGTGAGGGCCTTGTTGCTGTGCCCACACATTGTGTAAGGGGAAAATGCTTTGTCTTTTCATGGGGGAAGAAGAAACTAAGAAGTTACTAATCACTCATTAGGGTACAGCGCTTAAAACTTTTTTTTTTTTTTTTTTTTTGAGGCAAGGTTTCACTCCAGCCCAGGCTGACCTCACAGCAATTCTCCTACCTTAGCCTCCCGAGTGCCAGGATTAAAGATGTGAGTCACCATGCTTAATACTTGAGGCTTTTAATCACTTCCCTGAAGGCCTCATTTGTGAACATAAATGCAATGTGGATTAAGTTTCAATACACGAATGCATAGATACCAGCTGATGTCACATGACGAAGCAATCGAACCAGGAGAATTTATACTATTTCTTTATGAACTCAGAAGTCACTCATAAAAAAATAGAAACGCACAATTAAAGTTATATGAAAATTCAAAAATTTAAATTTATGATTTTTTTCAAAAGATTAGCATAATTATTCTACTCAATAAAAGACAACACATCCAGCTCACAAATTTGTGAAGTAAAGGATCAATTAAGCATAATTCATGACAGGCATCCACACCTATGCACCTGCGGCCTTCCCTACATTCTTCCAGCACAATGACATTTCCAGACCACATTGCTTACAGACTTATTATGGTACTCAGTACATAATGCTGTAATTCACTGATCTACCTGTTTCTTCCACTTCTGTGGTTGCTTTCAGTAACAAACTCTGCTACTTTGTGATAAATACCAAAAGGAGGCATTATATAACAGTTGCTGAATGTGCAAATAAAATAATGTTTGAATATTCTCCCACTTTCTTTGTCAAATGGAGAGTTGAAATAAACATAATTATATGAAACTTCATCCTAGAGGTGAATGGGGGTTAAGTCTAAGTTAATATTCTATGTATATTAAAGGCTTATGAAGATAAAAAAAAAAAACGTCCAGCCAAAATGGGGCAAAACCACTAAAATACATCACCATGCTTTGACTCATGAGTGCCTTATGTATGTGTCCCTGTTTTTGTGACCTCCACAAAAAGAATTAAAATTAGACATACCCAGAGTAATATAGAAGATGTTCAGGATTTATTACAGAATAAAAATGAAGTGACTTTAGGGGAAGAAACTGGACAATGTTTGAAGGTACTATTGTCTAGCTTACTTTTATTCTTCATTGTACATTTATTGAATTTTGCTTGTGTAATTTTTCATTATTGGGTTGTTTTATGTTTTCTCTTGTTTTTTTGCTCCTTGAATTTCTCCCCTTTTCCACTATATTTAAGTAATATGTTGACTTGATCTCATTTCAAAATTTATGCTTGTATTTTCTCCTTACATTAATTAAACCTTGTCAGTAAGTATCTTCATTAATGAGCAACACCTTTTTATTTCTTTTTTGTTGTTGTTTTTTTGAGGTAGGGTCTCACTCTAGCCTAAGCTGATCTGGAATGCACTCTGTAGTCTCAGGGTGGTCTCAAACTCACTGCTATCCTCCTACTTCTGCCTCCCAAGTGCTGGGATTAAAGGTGTGCACCACCGTGCCTGGCTTATTTCTTTTTTAATCTCCTGGTATTTCATCTTTCCCAACATAAAACTCATTTTTACTATTTGTCTCCTTTTTTTCATTATATATGAATTTGCTTCTCTGCTTCTTCCCATCTTTTCCTTTCCCCATTGTTCATCACCTTCGTTTGTTATTTCTTCATTGACCCTAAGTAATTTTTAATTTCATAACATACCCACATTCTTTTTGCCAGTTTCTGTTCTGTGATCATTGGTGTATTGGCGTATGTGGTAGTTTGGCCCCATAGACTCAATACTTTTTTATTAAACTTCCCACTTGAGCTCCTCACAGGCAGATTCCTGCTTGAGGAGGTGTGCCACTGGAGGCAGGTCTGAGTCCAGTCTCAGGTGTGTGCAGAGCAGTCTGAGCTCTGGCGGTTTGCACTCTGGTGTCTGCTGGCTGTGCGGTGGGTTTTCTCTGCTTGAGTCTACAAAAGGGAGCCAGCTTCTTCGGCTGTTGATGGAACTTTCCCTAGATCTGTAAGCTTTAAATAAACCCTTTCCTCCCATAAGCTGTGTCTGGTTGGACATTCTTCCCAGCAATGTGGACCTGAGTGCCACAGTGAGAGTTAATTCGAAGAATGTGTCGACATCCTATTTTGTTTGGTGTTATTGTTACAGTATTTGTTATCTCATTTTTTAGTGACACTGGAAATTGAACCTTCAAGACTAGTCTGCTCACTAAGATCTCCAAATGAAGCTGTGAGTTATACAAGCCAACAGATGCAATTTGCAACTCAAGAAACATGTAAAAGAAAAAAACAATGTGACACTTGCAAAAGATGATAACTCTCCAATCCTGAGTTCAATGATGCTAAAATAGGAAGCATGCTGAATGAGGCATTCATGTTTATAACAATGAAGAATAAAATACACAAATCAAACAAAAGAAGAAAGGAAAAAAAAAATCCAGGACCCATAGAGGAAATTAAGTAGCACGGACAAGAAAGTAAGCAACTTCCATGAGAATACCAACAATTTGAATGAAATAGCAACACGGAAGGCAAATTCAGCAAAAAAATTGAGATTTGGGGAAAAAAAGTAGATATTAATTTCAGAATGAAAACTAAATGAGTCCACTAAAAACCACAGTGGAAAAAAAAACAATAAAGTATATCAAGCTAAAGAAAAAAAAATATATATATCAATTGTGGAAAACAAGATCAAGGAAATACTGCATTTGTATATCCATTAGAAATGAATGGGATCAACACTTTCAAGAACTCTAGCATAATCAACATTCTGAACCCAAGAATCTGTGGGATGGAAGGAAATAAGACAAAAACTACAACAAAGAAAATATATCAAGTGAAAATATGGCAGAAAGTTTCCTAAATCTTGGGAAAGAAATGGACACGTCAGTACAGGAAGTCTTTAGAACCGCTGGTAGATTTCGCCAGAGTACACCCTGTCTCTGACACAGAGGACACCTCCCAAAAGGACAAGAATAAATTAAAAGCTGTAATCAAGGAGCAGATGGCAGCACACCTCTGCAATCCCACCAGATAACATTAGACATGTGTCTTTTGTTTTGTTTTCTTTTTTTTTTTTAAGTCCAAAAAACTGGGAGGCCATGGAATAAATATTGCATTTCAAACCCTGAAAGTTAAAAGTTGCCAGCTAAGACTGTTGTATCCAGTGAAGCTTTTTATTAAAATTACTAAAGAAGTAAGGGTACTTTGAAGACTAGCATAATCAGAAGCATTTCATGACCACCAAGCAGTATGGCAGGAGAAACTTTTGTTGATTAATATTGTCAATGTGACTGAGTGAGAAATACAGGAAAGGTGTTTTTTTGTTGTTGTTGTTTTTATTTTTGGTCTTTTTTTTTTTTTTAATAGAATAATAGGCCCAAAGAGAGGGATGAGAAGATGCTACCTCACTTATCCTGGCAAAGCTGTTATGGCTGGAACTCAGCATCTGACGCAGCCTCATCCATAATGGCTACTCACAATCCTTCAGCAACTGTTCTCCCTACTTCTTCCCCAGGCTAGCACACCTAAGACGCCGATATCTCTTGGGCCAAACCCTCCAAGTCCCCAAAACAATCATCTCTCTCCCTTACCCACCGGAGCCTTAAGGTAAAACCTATTTTAGTGAGTCATGAGGGCAAGGGGCCTTGCCTGCTTATTTTCCTCCTGTCTCTGAACCTGCCAATCACTGCTGAGATGGGGAAAGGGAATTTTCTTCCCTCTTACTGTATTGCCTTTTTCTAAGTTCTGTTTTTGTTTTTTATTTTTATTTTTTCCAATTTCCTGGAGAATCTTCCTAACCACCTTTTGGATATTATTCTTTCTTAAATAAATTCCATAATTCATAACTTCATTGCATATGAATGCATTCACTCAATTCTTTGACAAGTCGACAAGATTCTAAAAGTTGGGATTCATGGGATAGGGCAACGAGCCCCTTGTACCCTGAAATCCCATAACAGCAACGAGATCTAGAATCCCTCTAATAAAGACAAATAAATCTCTGAGTATATGTGTGAGTTTCCAGATCAGGATGATTGAGAGAAGAAGACATTTATAGATGAAAATTTTATAGCAATGACTGCTTGAATTAAAGAGAGAGAGAGAGAGATCTCAAATAAATAAATATATAACTCAAGATCATAGTAAAACAAATACAAATAACCCAAAATCATTAGATGGAAATATGGTTCTTTGAAACTCTTTGAAATTTCTAGTAAAACTAACTAAAAGGAGAGATGACACAAATCAGTAAAACAAAAAAGAAGTAAAAAAGATTACACTATAGTATGTATAAATTGTATAAATGTAATTATAAGAATATTAGAAAACACTTTAACAAATTATATTAAAAACCTAAAAATTATACAAAAATTGATAGTGTCCTATACATATAAGCTATGAAATTAAGTCAATATTACGAAAAACTTAAAGAGCAATGATATTGAAGCAATAATGAAGAGTAACCCAACAAATAAAACTTCAGGTCCAGTTAGGAAGATCCACTGCTGAATTCCACCAAACTTTTGAAGAAAAGCTAGCCCCGGTGCCCCTCAAACTGGTTCATGAAATAGACAAAGAAGGAACATGACTCAACTCATTCTGTAAAGTATCACTGTGATGGCAAAACCAGATAAGGACACCACAGAAATCACTGTGGGACACTTTCCCTAATGAACGCGTGCACGCATGCATGCACACAACACACCACTCAATAAAAGCACTTGGAAACTGAATTAAACAACACATTAGGAAGACCAGTCCCTCATTGCTGGGGCAAGTGACAAACAGAAGTAAGGTTTGGAAGGGAACCAGTTTAGTTCAGCGTATAGCTTTGAAGGAAAGATTTTTTTTTTAAATATTTTTTGTTCATTTTTTATTTAGTTATTTGAGAGCGACAGACATAGAGAGAAAGACAGAGGGAGAGAGAGAGAATGGGCGCACCAGGGCTTCCAGCCACTGCAAACGAACTCCAGACGCATGCGCCCCCTTGTGCATCTGGCTAACGTGGGACCTGGGGAACCGAGCCTCGAACCAGGGTCCTTAGGCTTCACAGGCAAGTGCTTAACCGCTAAGCCATCTCTCCAGCCCTGAAGGAAAGATTTTAAGTAGCAAGGAAGAAACGGTGGGATAGAGCAGGGAGTCTGTGCCAAACCTCATTAGTGAGGGATCAGAAAGCAGGCAACAGGCAGGATCTGGTCACAAAAACTGAAGGCTTGTCATCAGTGGTACAGTTCCTCCCGCAAAGCACCACGTCCTCAGGTTTCCACAGCCTTCCCTGACGTTGTCACCAACTGGGGATCAAGTAACCAAATACATGAATCTATAAGGGACAGTTTACACGCAAACCAGCACATGTGGCCGCTGACTCTCATAAGCTCCATGGTTATCTCATGATGCAAAATGCATCCATCCCCATTTTAAAGTCTTAGTAATCGTTACCCGTCCAAACACTGGTCAAAAGTCCAAAACCAATTTCACCTGAGATTCAAGGCAGGCTCTTAACTACGATCCCACTAAAATAAAAGCACAAGTCACATACTTCCAACATGTAATGATGGAGAAAATAATCATTCCCATCCCCAAAAATGGGTGAATGGGGGCATAAGAAGGAAATAATGGGACCGAACCAAGACCAGAACTCTGCGGTGAAAAGAACAGATTCTGCAGCTCTATATCTAGTATCTTGAACTCGTGATTTAATCCTCTGGGCTCTGCAAAGCTTTATTAGCTCTGTCCCTTGAGCTGCGCCACCTGTGGTCTCTGTCACGGGCCAACTTTATTCCAAGCCCAGGGAGTTCTTTGCAGGCGTGCTATGGTCCTGGCATCTCCAACATCTTGTGGTCTTCATTGAATCTGAAAACTCATATGGATGCCTTCATGCATCTGCCTTATAGGACCTCCATCCTCTCAGCATCTCTTTAGGACTGTAGTATAATACTCCTTGAGCCCCTCTACGTTGCATTTTTCATGACTGCAAAACTAGTGCTATGTGGGCCAAGCTGCTAAATGTTGCTGCGAGTTAGAGATGAAACCTAGTGCCCGTGGAATTCTGCTGTGCACGTATCTATGTCTTCACGGGGCAGAAAATCACTTTAGTGTTCTGCCTTCACCTTGACCTTTCCAAATAATTTGCATCTTTACTATATTAAGCAGTCAGTGCCTTGTGTCCGGCTCTGTAGGCATCTTTCCTGTTATCCCAGTGCACAGCCATAGAGTTTTCTTTTAAGGCTGGTAATCTTAACAGTTATAGCGAAAGCAGCTCTTATCTCCTTTCCAATGGCTTGAAACTTGAAGACATTTCTTTCCATACCAAATTATACATTTTTCACGTTTCTGCTCTGTATTTTGTTTTTTCTCCGTGCATGTCTGCTATTCTCTCTGAAATTTCCTCTATGAAACACATTAACCCATTAGCTTTAAGTTCAACTTAGCTCAAGCTCTCAAGGCACTGGCAGCATTGTAGCTAGTGTCTTTGCCAAAATGTCACACAAACTGCCTCTAGCCCTGTTATGATAGGGTTCTACCTCTGCGATAACTCATGTACCAAGACTCTACTGTTCACGTCTCTTAGTTTGCTGTTATTCTGAACTCATACCATAATTTCCCATTAAGCTCTGCTTACAACACTGTAGGACTTCACTAGGCCAAGGCTCACATTCTCCCATCGTCCTCCTGCAAAACCTGTTCAAAAAGCGTATGAACCATATGGTAAGGTTGATGATTCAAATTTTCTGTATCATTTACTTTCTTGTTATTGGAACAAAGTATCTGACCAGAAATATTGTAAGAAAAAGGGGTTTGATTTGGCTTACAATTTCGACGGGTACTTTTATTGTGGTGGGAAAGCATGACAAACGGAAGCAGGAATCCTATTTCACATCTCACCAGCTAATAGGAGCAAAACGTAAGTAAACAGCAAGTAAGCCTTGATTATAAAACCTTGAAAGTCCATCTGCAGTGACCATTGACACACTTCTTCCAGTTAGTTTCCCCAACTTTCTTAAACAGTGTCATCAGCTGAGAATCATGTATTCCAACACATGAACTTATGGAGAGTGTTTTACATTCAAACCACTACAATCATCCTAAAATTTGTATCGCAAAACACCAAAAAATGCTAAACAGAAATAGAAATTCTAGCAGGATCATAACTGAAATTATATTATAGAATCATTATTACAACATCAATACGGCAATGGCACAAAAACTAGAAGCACAGATCAATGAAATAAAATGTAGTATCCACAAATCTATAGTCTACAGCCACCTAATTTTACACTGACAAAAAAGTAAAGCATACATTGGAACGAATGGCAGGGAAACAGACATGACCCCAGCAATTGGGAAGGCGAGGGAGGTAAGAGGAATAGGAGTTCAAAGCTATTTTTGGCTACATTGTGAGCTGAAGAACACCCTCATCTCTATGAAATACTGTCTCAAACATGAAACAGAAAAAGAAGCAAAACATTTTGGGAAAAAAAATCAGTATCTTTAACAAATGGTCCTGGGAAAATTTTATTTGTTCATGAAAAAAAGTAAAACTAGATCAGTGTCTCTCATTGTACACCAAAATTAATTCAGAGTGGATCAAAAACCATAATGTAAGACCCCAAAACACTGAAATGGCTAGAGGAAAACCTTTTATGTGGACAAGGGGTTTTTTTGAAACAGACCCCAATAGCACAAGAAACCATTCCAAGTGACAAAAATGATGGCCTGATTTTAAAATTCTTCTGAACCACAAAGAGAATAATCAGCATGTTAAAAGGATACCATAAAACATGGAGAAAAATCCCTTAAATCTACATACATCTGACTGAGGATTAGTATCTAGAATCTAAGGAGATTCCAAAACAACCACCACGCAATTTCTAGTCAATATATGGGCAAATGATTTGAACAGTTAGTTCTAACTGGTAGAAATACAAACCTCCATTAAACAAGTGAAATACAATTCCATACATATCCTTAACCTCTAGGGAAATGGAAATTGTGCTGCTCTGAGATTCTACCTCACAATGGTCAGAAAGTCTATCATCAAGGAAACATAGGAACCTGTGGATAATGGTCTCGGCACAGCTGTTTGATGCAAGTGCCACTTAACCATCCCCTACCCATAGATTTTGCTGGCACTAGTGTCCCACATGCCAGAATCTAGACAATGCTACCTGCTTACAACCTCTCTTTCTCATTCATGTGCCTGCAACTTCTTCTGCCACTTCCAGGGTCCTGTAAATGAGCCAGGGTGAAGCCACATGCTCTCCATGCCCCAGCTCTGATCTGTAACTCCAGCAAAGTCACACAACCTGGTCTGAATGATAAAGGGATGCAAATACTCTCCTGAGATCACCTCATCTTCCCTGTCCACAAATCAGCAACAAATATATACACAACTGAATTTCTGGCAGCACCAAGTCAAGAAAAGATAAGCTAAGACTACGGGATACCAAGCACCTATGCAAATACTCACTTAACACGGGGGTATCAGGGATGTATAAACAATGCATTAGCTCCAGATGGGCACATCTAAGACAAAATGAGTGCCACGAACAACCAAAGCAACAGGCTTCCTCCATTAGTTAATGATCCCATAGTAGAGATATCTCAGAAGAGCTAGTTGTTGGAGGAAACTCCAGACAAAACACTTAAGAGAATGATTGTGAGTATATACAGTTTAAGCAGAACATGAGGAAAGACCTGAAAGAAACTCAACAGAACACAAGAAACAACTGAATGAATGCAAGGATGTCATGAGTAAGTGCCTAAATGAGTTCGAATACAACACAGTGAAATAAAATGAAGTCACATGAGGATAATCAAATGTGATTTACAAAGAGACCAAAATACTGAAATAAAAAAAGAAATGAAAAGATGTAACAAGTGAACAATATAATAAGGCAAATAGAAAACTTCACCAATAGATATACCTGATTTACTACAAAAAGAATTTACAAGTATTGGGGCTGGAGAGATGGATTAGTGGTTAAGCACTTTCCTGGTTCAAGGCTCGATTCCCCAGGACCCACGTGAGCCAGATGCGCAAGGGATGCACGTGTCTGGAGTTCATTTGTAGTGGCTGGAGTCCCTGGCACGCCCATTCATTCTCTCTCTCTCTCTGCCTCTTTCCCGCTCTGTCGCTCTCAAATAAAATATATTTTTTAAAACAAAAAGAATTTTCAACTACTAAAACAGCTCTGCAGGTAGTTCTTTCTTTTATTTTTAGTTTTTAGAGATAATGTCTTGGGTCTCACTCTACCCCGGGCTGACCTGGAATTCACTACGTAGTCACAAGGTGGCCTTGAACTCATAGAGATCCTCCTACCTCTGTCTCCTGAGTGCTAGGATTAAAGGCATGTGTCACCACAACCCAGTTCTGCCGATAATTCTTGAGAAATACTTTATAAACTGAAGAGGATATTCAAGATGCTACATGGGTAAAATACTAATGCATAGTAAAATCATTGTTAAACACATGAAGACTAATACAAAACACGACAATATCATTGACTAAGCTAACATATAAGCTTCAATAATAACAGTATTAATTATCTTAATTCCCCAGTTAAAAAATTATTAAATTTAAAAAGGCTCGGTATGGTGGCACACACCTTGAATCCCAGCACTCGGGACGTAGAGGTAGAAGCAGTCTAGCCTGGCCTAGAACAAGACCCTACCTCACAAAAAAAAAAAAAAAAAAAAAAAAGGTGCAGAGTAACATACTGGACTAAGAAAGAGGATCCATCTTTTCTGCCATCTTCAAGAAAATCACTTCACAGTTGAAGTGAGACACTACCATATAGAATAGAATTGAAAACGATGTCCCAGGCAAATGAAAACAGGAAACAAGGAAATGTCCCTAATATCTGATAAAATAGACTTCAAAACAAAATTAATCAGAGGAGATAAAGTCATGTCATACTTATTAAGGGCAATATCCACCAAATGGAGTCTACCACTTTAAACATGTATTCACCAAACACAGATGCTTAAAATTGCATCTGAGGGCTGGAGATATGGATTAACACTTTCAATTGTCTAGTTCCAATGTAAGCCAGATGTACAAGGTAACAGAAGCACACAAGGTCACACATACACACTATTGCAGTAGCTGGAGCCCCTGGCATGACAGTTCTCTCTCATTAAAAAAAAAAAAAAAATTACAAAAAATAAGAAAATTTAAAAATTCAACTGGACCTAAATTCAGAGGTACAACACCAATGCAATAATAGTTGGTGACTTCAGTAACTCTGTCTCACCAATAGACAGCTCATTTGATCAAAAAATCAGCATAGAAGCATTGGGCTTAAATGATATAGATCAAATAGACAAAACAGACATTTACCGGAACATTCCGCTTACAAGATGTAGAATACACATTCTTATCAACTGCCCCTGAAATATTCTTTAAAATAATTCACATTCTAAGACACTAAGAAAGTCTCAATACACATAGGAAAGCTGAAATAACTCCATGTATTATATCTGGTTATAACACAATAAAGATAGAAATTAACAGTAAGAAAATAACCACAGAAAATACACCAATTCATTGAGATTAAAAAACATACTTTTGTTTAAGTAATGGGTTGTGAAATAGCACCTACATTACAAAAACAGAAAAATCTCAAATAAATGAATGAATGAGGCACCTGAAGTTTAAACCAAACAAAACAGAATAACTAAGATAAATAAAGAATCCATGAAGTAGAGAGTTGGGTCTTAGAAAAGATAAACAAGATAGATAAACCTTAAGCCATAGCAACTAAAGCAGAGAAAATACCCAAATCAATAAGGTTAGGGATGAAAAGGGCCATTTCTACGGACACAAATTAAATTGAGAAAATCATACTGACACATTTTAAAAACCTGCATTTCAATAATAAGAAAGTCTAAAAGAAATTAATGAGTTGCAAGATGAATTTGGCCCTCCAAAATTAAACCATGATAAGATAAATAATTGAGACTAGCCTATAACAAGTAATGAGAATGAAATGGGAAAAAGAATCTCCTTGCCCTGCCCCCCCCCAAAAAAAAATCCTAGTGAAGAGCTCACTGCAGAATTCTACACCACTAATGAAGAAGGGAAAATAATGATTGTCAAGTTTTTTCAGTAAAAAAGAAAAGGAACTCTCCCTAGCTCCTTTCTCAAAGCCAGCAATAACGGCTAACAAAGCCATACAGAGACACAACAGAAGAAAACTATATGCCAATATCCCTGATAAATATAGATCCCAAAACTATCAATAAAACACTTGAAAACCAAATTCAAGAACATACCAAAAGAAGGTCATTCACCTCAATCAAGCTCGCTTTATTCCAGAGATGATGGGTTGGTTCAACATGTGCAAATCACTAAATGCAATTCATCACATGAATAGACCCAAGTGCAGAAATCACACGATCATCTCAATAAGATGCAGCAAAGGTTCTTGATGAAATCTAACAACCTTTCCTGTTTAAAACACAGGAGAGATTGGGGGTGGAGGGAACAAAGCTAATCTCAGAGTCAACATTATGTAAATGGAGAAAAAGCATGAAGAATTCGAACTAAGATCAAGAACGAGGCAAGGGTGTCCATTCAGTGCAGCGTCATGTAATGCAGTGTTTGAAGTATTCACTAAATCAGTAAGACAGATAAAAATGAAAGGAATAGGGCTGGAGAGATGGCTTAGCGGTAAGTGCTTGCCTGTGAAGCCTAAGGACCCCGGTTTGAGGCTCGGTTCCCCAGGTCCCACGTTAGCCAGATGCACAAGGGGGCGCACACGTCTGGAATTCGTTTGCAGAGGCTGGAAGCCCTGGCGCGCCCATTCTCTCTCTCTCCCTCTGTCTTTCTCTCTGTGTCTGTCGCTCTCAAATAAATAAATAAATAAATTAAAAAAAAAATGAAAGGAATGTAAATAGGAAATGAAGAAATAATACTATTCTTATTAGTAGATGATCGATTTTATACATAAGAAACCCTATATATTTAACCAGAAAACTCCTAAAGAAAATATCTATTAACAAAACAGTGAACATCATCATCCTACCAAAAGCAATCTACAGATTCCATGCAAGCGCTGTCCGGACTCCAGTTCCATACTTTACAGAATAGAAAAAAAAAAAAAGCTTAAATTCATATGAAGACGAATGAACAGATTATTGATAGCCAAAACAATACTGAGTAAAATAATACTGGAGGTCTCATCATAGCTGATTTCAGGTTAAACTGCAGAGCCATAGTGAAAAAAACCAAAACCAAACAAAACACGGTACTGCCAAAAAAACCCCCATAATAACCCAGGAATATGAAATAAAATAGAATAGAGGATGTAATGAAGAGTACATGGCACTACAGTCACCTGATTATTTTTTACAAACATACTCAAAATATACATAAGAGTAAAGGTAGCCTTTTCAACAAAATTTCCTGGGAAAACTGGATAACTTCATGCACATGAATGAAAACAGATACTTATGTGTCCCCAGAATAAAATTCAACTTCAAATGGATCATTTACCTCAACTTAAGATACAAAATTGTCTAAAAGCTAGAGCAAAAGAAGAGAGTACATTTCAAGACTAGACCTAGGGAAGAACTTTCTAAACAGGACCCCAGTTGCCCAAGAAAGAAGACCAATTACTAACAAATGAAACTTCATGACACTAAAAATGTACTATACAGAAGAAACTGTTTGCTACAGTGAAAAGACTACCTTAAGAATGGGAGGAAAATATTTGCTAGCTACACATCTGACATATTAATATCTATAATATACAGATATTCTACTAAAAAAGGAGAACCACAAATGTCCTACAGGCAGTTTTTAAAATGCTCAATCCTTAGCCATCTGGGGAATGCAAATTAAGAAGACTTTGAGGTTCCATCTCACACAGTAAAATGGCCCATTAAGAAATGCTGGCAAGGATGTGGGCAAAAGCAACTCTTATGCATCACTGGTGGGAGTATAAACTGGTACATTCACTATGGAAATCAGTATTGAGGTTCATAAAAAAAGCTAAAAATAGAATTTTTGTATGACCAAGTGATAGCACACCTAGACTTATATTCAAAGAACCATACACCCTGACCCTGCTTTAGGGATATTTGCACATCCATGTTCATTGCTACTGTATTCAGAATGGCAAGGAAAAGGAATCAGCTTAGCTATTTATCAATGGATGAGTTTATAATAAAAAATGCGAGGACTACACACAATGAAATTTTGCTCAGCTAGAACAAAAAATGAAATTGTGAAATTGCAGGAAAATCGATGTAGCTGGAATTTTTCATATTCAGTCAGGCAATCCAGGCTCAAAAAAGGTTCATATGAATGCTAACGTCTAACCCCATACTTGTGAATTCAACTTGGAGATCTCTTCAGAGACCAGGAAGCTAAAAAGGGGGCAAGTGGGGAGGCAGATGAGGGAGGGATAAGTGAAACTTAGGGGGAACATCAGATGGGAAACAACTACTTAGACAACTTAATCAATAATATGTAAGTATAAGAAATAACAGGGGCTGGAGAAATGGCTTAGCAGTTAAGTGCTTGCCTGTGAAGCCTAAGGACCCCGGTTCGAGGCTCGGTTCCCCAGGTCCCACGTTAGCCAGATGCACAAGGGGGCGCACGCGTCTGGAATTCGTTTGCAGTGACTGGAAGCCCTGGCAGGCCCACCCTCTCTCTCTCTCTCTCTCTCTGGCTCTTTCTCTCTCTGTCTGTCGCTCTCAAATAAATAAATAAAAATGAACAATAACAACTAAAAAGAAATAACAGTAGAATGGAGTTGCCCTACACAGATGTCCAATGCTTCTCCTTCCCACTAGCCCTGGATTATCAAAGAGTAATGCTAATGTCATCCAGAAGATACCTTCCTTGTCCAGAGAAGAAGACTCTTGAGTTCCCCAAAACAACACAGGCTATTGCCATTGCTCTTGGCTTCCCATCTGAACAGAAAGGTGAGGCCCTTTGGCTGAAAACACTACACGTATTAGTTGCAGGATGTAGGGAAATCAAGTTACAGCTAAAGTGGAAACTTCCTTCCTGCTCACTTGTTTTCACTGTGCTAGACAGTTCTAGACAATTATTAATAATACCACCTGGCAGTGAACCCTGCCTTCTACTTATGCACCAGGCGAAAACATACCCTCCGGCACACCCATGGCATGATTGTTATGGGGGTAAGCAACAACTCTCTAACTGGATTTGAGGCCAGCGCTGGGGGAGGGAACTCCTAGATAGTATTCAAACCCAGGTCAAAAGCCATGGCCAGGGAGACTATAGTCCCTAAGAACCAGCTATCATTGCATTGCTAAAGGAAATGTCACCACACTGTCTCCTAAATATTCACTGTTCTACTCACAGATCAACTTGGAAGTGAAGTCTAGTAAGAAATCCTTTTTAGTTTCTTTGTTTTTCTGACCACTAACACAGAAAATCATAACCTGTCAAGTGTTCAAAAATGAGTTACTAATGAGTGTTTGGCCCTACATAAGACATATACATTATCAACTCAAGGCATCAGGGAACATCAAGAAGGAATAGAAATAGTGTTAAGAGCTGAAGAATAGGGAGGAGAGCTGTAGGAATCGGGCAACTGGACCATACAGGCCATTGAACTCATGAACTCATAGCAGCTGTGGTTATCTGTGTAATACCTGCTCTTGTCACCCGGGAGACAGAGGTAGCAGGATAGCCATGAGTTTGAGGTCAGCCTGACACTACATAGTGAATTCCAGGTCAGCCTAAGGTAGACTGAGATCCTACCTCAAAAAAACAAAAAAACAAAAACAAAAAAAAAACTGTTGTGGGCCAGTCAACACTCTGTTATGCATAGGGGTGGGACATTTTCTTCTATGCCATAGCTACGAGGAAGTGATAAAACAAAGGAATACAGTAGGTGTGAGGGGGATCATGAAGGGTAATGAAAAGTACATATGATAACAACACGAAGTAAGTATGTGAAAATTAGATAAAAGAAGAAGGAAACAAGAAATGATCAGGAAGATGTAAACTGAAAGAACCTTTGTACACAGGCTATGAGAATGTAAGCTAGTACAGCAATCACAGAAATCAGTATGGAGGTGCCTCCCTGAACCAAAGATATAAAGCCCCAAAGATCCAAGTTTGCCAAAAGATACGAGTATATGCTCCAGAGTATATACTGCCCCCCAAATAAATAGAACTGGAGATATTGTGTTAAGTTAAATAAGCAAGATTTGAAAAGGAAAAAAAAGTACACATTTTCTTTCACATGCATGAACTAGATATAAATGTACATATAAGTAAAATAAATTGACTCATAAATTGTTTCTTAGACAAAACTAAGTAGAAAAAACTGCCTGCTGGAGCCCAGCGATGAATAAACTCTCTGCTCGCATCAGGTGAAATGACAGTGCACAGTCAGTGAAGCTAATAAAGATATGTAAGGGGAAAGAATGTGGAGGGGAGGGTATGGATTATTACTGACGTGTTTTCTGGCCTGTATCCATCAGCTCTACTTCCGAAGCTCTCAGGCCACTTGCTTCTCACAAAAGAAGAAATATAGTCATTGTCAGATATGGAACATAACGACTCCTGCCGACAACTTGCAAAATTTGTTTCTCCAGCAGTGGATGCAAATTCTTCACTAGGGTAGAAATGAGGCTAGCAGGATTTCATTGTTGTGACTTAGCCACTGCAGAATGTTTTTATTAACATACATAATTTTCCATAATAAAAGTGACATGCCTCTAAGTAACAAAGAAAGCAGAACACATGTGCAACTGGTTTTCTCAAATATTGTAATTCCAGTCAAATGAAAAGGTTCAAAAGAATGCATTACTTATTAAGCATAAAATTATGTGCCCAATGAATGAGTGAAGTTCATTTTCAAACCTCAAGATAAATTATAAATGCAATATTTTCACTTCTATGACAAGAATAGTCCCACAAGAAATAAAAGTTTCTTAAGAAAAATCCATGAGGACTTTATATTTATAAAGCTAAATTGCATAATAATATCTATACATTTCATCTGTTATGTTTTTAAAAATGCTAGATCTTCCATATTGAGCTCAAGGCTTGCTCATTAAAATTAGATAGTTATAAATTATTTGATATTGCTCTGGGACCATATACCATCCCATTCTTATTATTAAATTCTACAAGATTTTAGGTTTTTTAATCTCATTAATATTGTATCTTTATTCACTCTCTTGTTTTTACTTTAAAGTTATGTAATAAATATAACAATCTATGGAGGAAAATAAGCCCCGTCATGTTATCTATTGCTATCTTTCTACATATCCTGATAAACATTGAGTATATTACTTTGTAGTATCCTCACCATCTCAGAGGCCTTGAGTTCTCTTTTTAAGCAGAAGTTCACATATATGACTCCTAGAGGAGGAAAGATAGCTGTGGATTCACTGACGGTCCACTCTTGCCCAATACTAGAGAAGCAGGTTACATCTGAATTCTCAGTCCGATTTCTTCAGTATGAGTTACTATAGTCATGGAGGTGAGATGATAAACAGTTTATTCTTGATTTTCTATAACTTTAAAAAAATACATTAACTATCCAGTATGCTACACCAGACATATATTCTTTCTTAAAATTGATCTATTTTTTTAAACTTTTGCCCATAGAAATGTCTGAATATAATTGCAGGCAAAATAGCACCAGATAAGCTATAATGGGGTGAAAACAATGGCAAATATGTAAATTTAATAACCTAGATGTCCATCAACTGATGAGTGGGTAATGCATATACACATGTGCATATATACAGTGCATATACAGACTGGAATTTTATTAGCTATAAAGAAAAGAAACAAATTTTCAGGTAAATGGAATGAACAGGAAAAAATTACATTTAGTGCAGTAACCCAGGCTCAAAAAGACCATGTCATATGTTCTCATTCATATGCAGATCCTAGTTTCAAATCTCTAGATTCATATGTATAACTTAGAATGTGTCCTGAGACCAAGAAGATAGAAATGGTTAAAATGGAGGAGAAGTCTTAAAAGGAGAAGACGGTGAAGCATGATACAACAAAAGTGGAGAGTGCAGTTAATGCTGGAGTTGGAAAGGGTTGAGCAAAGATGAAGGGAGGGAAATGGATGAGAAGAGGAGGTGGAAGGAAGGCTAATCCACTTAGGACATGCAAAAATGCAAAGAAAATCTACTATCTAGTAAACTCCTTGAGTGTGTGTTTGTGAAAAATACTCATATATAGTAGAAAAATATTCATACATAATAGAAAATAAAAATAGAATAAACAGAGATGTCGTACCAGGTGAACAATGCAGCATCTAATATCCATGGGCTATCACACAAAATAGTACCAGGCATGGAATATCTCCCAATGAGCTGTGAGTCAAGGAAACTTCGGGAACCCAGAAAATCACATAGGCTGTTGCCCTTGTCAGTCTACCAGGACTGAAAGGTGAGACACTATTACTACAGATACCATATCTGATGGGGGAGGCTTCCGTCCTCCTGGCTAGCCTTCATGGTGTGAGATGGTGCTATGCAGGCTGCTAGCATGGAAAGCATGCCGACATTACCACCTAGCAATGAACCCTACATTATCCAACACTGATGCTCCAGGTTAAACGTGATTTCTGGTGCAATACTGGAACGAAAGTTACAGGCTTAATCAACAGCTGTATGATTGGGTTTGAGGCCTTATACATGTGTGGCACTGATAACCAGGCAAAAGCCTTTAAGGGAGAATGTTTTCTACCAATGTTTTAATGCTAAAGGGATGTGTTGTCAAAATGCCTCCTAATTGTTTCTCTTTATATTCACAGAGATCAGTAGTTCTTCTCTCAGTCCCAAGGAGAAAGCTTTTTTTCCTTCCTTCCTTCCTTCTTTCCTTCCTTCCTTCCTTCCTTCCTTCCTTCCTTCCTTCCTTCCTTCCTTTCTTTCTTTTTCTTTCTTTGTCTCTCCTCCCCACCCCCCCCACTCTCGGCAGTGAGAGGTGGCTAGTGCAAAGAATCATAATTGATCAAAGCTGATAATAAATGACTGAGGACTACTTAACCCTTCAGGAAACATACACAAGCCCCCTCCCTCGCCTCAGCGAACACTGTAGAAGATGGGGCAGAAAAAATATGTAAGACATGAAAGATGGGGAGGTACTGTGGAACAGTGGTACTTGGAAATGACAAGACCACTGCACTCATGAAGCTACACTAGATATTGTTACCTACAAAATGTGTACATGACAACGAGTCATCATTTTGTTATAAAGGGAGAGGACTGGGAAGTCACCCCCACCCTAAAGTGCTAATGGCAGTTACCAGTTGCCAGGCAGGGGAAATCATCCTCTTCTGGACACAGCCAGTAATAAGAGATGAGAAGTTCAGTGAGACCAAGGGGAGGGGGGTAAAGGTACATATGATCAAAATATAATATAGATATGAAGATGTCAAAATCAAAATAATCACAAAAATGCATATACATTATGTATGATTGGAAGCATTAACCTGCAAATTAGATAATATAAAATTAAAGTTTGCCCAAGATTTATTACTTGTTTGCTTTTATTCTTTACTCAGTGAAAAAAAGCTACATTTCCTTACATTCTTTACATATGTTACTCAATGGCAGTATCTCTACTTAAATAGGTTTCTCAAGAGAAAAAAAAAATCCCATCAAGCCAAAACAGAGGAGACAAAGAAGGGAGTAACTAAAAGAGAAAGAATGAAGAGTGGGAAAAGAGAGATAAGGCAGGATGGACAAAGAGAGGGAAGGAAGAAAGGGAGAAAAGGAAGGAAGGAAGGAAGAGATGAGGAATGGATGGAAAAAAAGAGAGAGTGGGAAGAAGATAGGAGGTTTGGTTGCACATAGTTAATGTAGAACATTAACTGCTGAGTTGATTTATTTGAGAGCGGCAGACACAGAGAGAAAGACAGATAGAGGGAGAGAGAGAGAATGGGCGCGCCAGGGCTTCCAGCCTCTGCAAACGAACTCCAGACGCGTGCGCCCCCTTGTGCATCTGTCTAACGTGGGACCTGGAGAACCGAGCCTCGAACCGGGGTCCTTAGGCTTCACAGGCAAGCTGAGTTGAGTGCAAGTTTTGAGTCTTGATGCCAACATTGCCTCAATGCGTAAGCATTAGCAAAGATTGCTCTTCTGTGCTTGCAAATACAGAGACATGACACAGTTGACAGACTTATGAGCCCTAGTATGTTACCACTATACATTTGTTTTAAAAATAATATAGATTCCTCCTATCCCAGTTTCCTGGTCCTGGTACTCCTGCTGCTGGCTTGGGCAGCCTGGACCCTGTGGGTGTCCCCTTTCCTGAATGACCTGCCCCTGAGTCCTCAACTCACAGACTGGATCCCCTGCTCCCAAGCGTGCAAGCACCTAGAACCCTCCCAGTTTCCTGGTCCTGGCATCCCTGCTACGAGATTGGAGCTGACTGAATCCTGTGAACAAGATGCAGAAGCAGGTCACTTGATCTGGCTTCTTGATTGACTGGCCACTGGGTCCCCAAATCCCTGTTCCCCTTGAGCCAGAGGCTACATCAGCCGCTGTGTGACCTGGCCTCTTGCCCCTGGCTAACCCGATCCTGGCTCCTGGGTCCCCAGTCCTTGGTTCCCTTGTGCTGAATAGTGCATTCAAGTGAAGCGTATAGGCTAGACCTCACAGCTTCCCAATTTCCAGTTCCCCAGATACTTTTTTTTTATTGTTAAATATTTTGTTTATTTTTTATTTGTAAGGATAGACAGAGGGGGGAAGAGAGAGAAAAGGGGTACGCCAGGGCCTCTGCCTGCTGCAAACAAACTCCAGACCTTGATGACATTCCGCACCTGTCTTCATGTAGGAACTGGGCAATTAAGCCTCGATCGCTTGCATTCTTCACATCTGCACATCTGCAGCTATGAAACCATCCTACCAAACTTGAGTTCAGATTAAAATAGAGCACTCACTGACTATCCTAATAGGATGAATTGAATACTTGCTTCCTCCTCAATAAAGTAAGGCTTTTCCCCAAAGATAGGTAAACCACATTGCAAAAAAAAAAAAAAAAAAAGGGCAGAAAAGTGAGAGATCTCCACTAAGGATGCCTACTACCACAATGGAAGTCTCCAGTGAATCCTAGGGGAAACAACAGAAACTAAATGAAAATGAAAATCCCAAAATGAAAGCTTAACAAGATATGTGACCCAGATCAAAAGAATAGTTAAACTGGAAGGAAAGGATCAAAAAAAAAAAAAATCACATAAATGAAATTGAGCAGAATCATCACTCAGAGCACTCAGCTTTTGTCACTAAGTTTAACATAATTTAAGAAAGCCAGCAAAGCCTCAGAAGAATTATAAATGAATTGAAGGCGAGTCAACAAATATAGTATCTCAATAACCAGGTTCATGAAGACATGATTAAATGCAAGAATGAACCCCAGGAAACATCAAGAAAATCAGACCTCAAACTGAAATTGTGCCTCAAAAAAAATAAAAATAAAAAAAGATGGACATGATGCAAAATAACAAAACAGAAATGATCAGTATCAGAGTACAAATTAATGATTTGGAAACCAAATAAACAATTAAGAAAATAAATGAGGGCTGGAGAGATGGCTTAGCAGTTAAGCACTTGCCTGTGAAGCCTAAGGACCCCGGTTCGAGGCTCGGTTCCCCAGGTCCCACGTTAGCCAGATGCACAAGGGGGCACACGCGTCTGGAGTTCGTTTGCAGAGGCTGGAAGCCCTGGCGCGCCCATTCTCTCTCTCTCTCCCTCTATCTGTCTTTCTCTCTGTGTCTACCGCTCTCAAATAAATAAATTTAAAAAAAAGAAAATAAATGAAATGAAAATCTGACTCTATTAAAAAATAAACAAGATTGCTCAAATAAAAAACAAAAGAAGTCTCAACAAAATCAGAAATGAAATGGAGGAGGTCACAACAGGCGTCAATGAAATTGGAAGGAACACTAGGACATGCTTCCAAAACCTTTACTGCAAAAATTGGATAAACTGGTAGAAATGGATGAATTCATAGACATGAACAACCAACAAAAATTAAACTCAGAGCAGAGTAATCTCCTAAACAAACCTATCACATTCATCAAAATTAAAACAGTTATCAAAATCCTCCACAAAAAGAAAAAGTCTTCTCTGGTCCCCCCCACACACCACCATCTTCTCTCTTTCTCTTTTATATTACCAGTTGTTTTCTTCCTTCTTTTCCTTGGCTCTGGCCTGCAACTCCCAGTACCAGCAGGTAGTGAACATCCATAATGATCTGTTGATCAGAGAGACCTACAAGGTTTCCCAAAAGAAGACAGGTTTTTGTTAGAGTACTTGATGACCCACCAAAGGTTAGTGCTAAGACCCTACTTCCAAAGGTACCATATGCCATTGGTACAGAACGTGGAGTGACCTGGCTGGAATCTGGAAGAGAGTCAGTCCCCAGACAGTTAGCTTGTCTAGTGCCAGAAGGCGCTACATGAGCAACTAGGGGAAGATGACCAACATCTGTCCAAGTAACTCATGGTCTAAGCTACTCAGCAGCAAACAACCTGAAGTAATGCTCACACATAGTGCCACACAGCCATGGTGAGTAACCAACTGCTCTTGATTTGGCTAATGGATCCATTCATTGGAATAGAACCCACAGCTCATTCTAGGAAACAAGTCAGAACCATATCCCAAAAATAAGCCTGCTCTCCAATATCATGCTCCCACCAATCGTGGGCTACAAGACTGCCTACACCCATTAATTTCCCTCTAAAATAATAATGATTATCCCATTTATCTGGTGCTGACTTCCCTCTCCATTGGAGAATTGCTTCTCTTTTTCAGATGGATGCAAAACCTGAGGAGAGAATCAGCCCATCGCACCTCACCAGGACCCCAGCTGAAAATATAAAGTAATTGGGGAAATGAGCAAGAGTGCTGTTTTCTTGGTGAACCTGGTACCAGCACAAGAGTGAAGGAGATAGACACAGAGAACACTCAACTCCTACCAAACTAGATATCCAGAGACAGAGGCTCCCAAGGCCTCATCACTACAGTAGACCTAAAACAACCCCATCATGGCTCAGGGAGATTCACAGAAGAGGGGGTGGAAATATTGTTAGAACTACAAATTGGGACTTTATACACAGAGACATTGCCTCTTCCCCATAACTGATGGCTACCCCCACAATGCACGACCCACATTCCCCAATGAGGAGGGTCCCTGTAGAGGGGGGAGGGCAGGGAGGAGGCTAACGATAGTATCAACATGGCTGTATACACACTGTCCATGTAACTAATAATAAAAAAATAATAATAATAAAATGAAAGTCCAGGAACAGATGGCTTTTCAGCCAAATTCT
This sequence comes from Jaculus jaculus, assembly GCF_020740685.1. Lineage (NCBI taxonomy): Eukaryota > Metazoa > Chordata > Mammalia > Rodentia > Dipodidae > Jaculus > Jaculus jaculus. The sequence continues at coordinate 60,924,215 of NC_059115.1, forward strand.
ATCATACTTTCACTGAGGAAATGAAACCAACTTTTCTCAAACTGCTTCACATAATTGAGGAATAGAGAATCCTCTCCAACTCCTTTTATGAATTGAGAAGCCTTCTAAAAACAAAAACCAGACAGGTATCCAACAAGAAAACTATAGGCTTATATCCCTGATGAACTTAGATGCAAAGATCCTTAACAAAATCCTTACAAACCAAATTCAACAACACATCAAAAGCATTATCCACTTTGACCAAGCAGGATTCTTCACAGGGATGCAGGGATGGTTTATCATACAGAAGTCCATCAGCATAATGCACCACATAAATAAACAATCACAAACCCACATAATCATTTCAGTAGATGCAGTGAAGATCTTTGGCAAAATACATCACTTCATGAACAAAACACTGGAAAGAATGGGCATGTAAAGTTTGTATCCCAACACAATAAAAAGTATATATAAAGCACCCAAAGCCCAAATAATACTTAATGGGGAGAGACTCAAGGAGTTCCCATTGAGGTCAGGAATGAGACGGGGTGCCTATTCACAACACTGCTCTAATATAATCCTAGAAATTCTAGCCAAGCAATAAAACAAGAGAAAGAAATAAAAGAGATACATATTGGAAGGGAAGAAGTCAAATTAGTCCTATTTGCAGATCCTACACATAAGTGACCCCAAAAATCTCCATCTCAAAACTTCTAAAGGTGATTAATTCCTTCAGCAAATTGACAGGATACAAAATCAACAAACAAAATCCATAGTCTTTCTATATGCAAAGGACAAATATACAGAGAAAGAAATCAGGAGGCTGCTTCATTTTCAACAGCTACAAAAAAAAAAAAAAAAAAAAAAAAAAAGCAAATTCCTCGGAATAACATTATCCATGGATATTAAAGGCCAATATAATGAAAACATAAAAATACTCAAAAAAGAAATTGAGGAAGATTGGTCAGATAAAAGACCTGCCATGGTCCTGGATAGGTAGAAATAATTTGTGAAAGTGGCAATTATACCAAAAGCAATATACAGATTTAATGCAATACCAATAAAAATTCCAGCATCATTCTTCAGAAAGATAGAAAAAGTGCTCTCAAAGTTCATAGGAAATGACAGCAAGCTTCAGACATCCAAACGTATCCTCAGCAAAAAATTACCTCTTCGGGTATCACCATACCCAATGTAAAGCTATATTACAAAGTCATAGTGACAACAACAACAGCACCAAAAACCTCATGGAACTGACATAAAAACAGAAATACAGATCAATAGAACAGAATTGAAGACCTAGACTTTAGGTCAAGTATCTACAGATACTCGGTCTTTCACACAAGTGTCAGTAACACAGTCTGCAGGAAAGACGGCATCCTCAGCAAATGGTGCTGCACAAATTGGGTAACCACAGGTAGAAGAATGCAACTAGACCCACTTTTCTCACCGTACCCAAAACATCAACTCCAAATGGATTAGAGACCTCATTCTAAGACCTGAAACTGTTCAACTACTGGTGGAAAAAAAGTAGGAGGACCATGATATCAGAGAGGAAAAGACTTCCTGAACAACACCCCAGTAGCCCAGGAAATTAGGCAGTCTCTCAACCAATGGGATCTCATGAAGCTAAAAAACTTTTGCACAGACAAACATGCCATAAGAAGGTCCAATAGATTACCCACTGAATGGGAGAAAATCTTTGCTATCTATATCACACACAGAGACCTAATATCTAGAATCTATAAAGAATTCAAGAGAAAAAAAAAAAAAACTAAAAACTAAATGCAAAAGTCAAACAACCCATTGAAAAAGTGGAGTAGAGGACTGAATAGGGAGTTATCAGAGGAAGAATTATAAATGGCTAACACACACTTAAGAAAGTGTTCAACATCCCTACCCATCAGGGACATGCAAATTAAAACAACCATGAGATTCCACCTTACTCCAGTAAGGATTCAACTCATTAAAAATTAAATGACAGCAAACATCAGTGAGAATGTGGGGAAAGAGGAACGCTCATTCATTATTGGTGGGAATGCACACTTGTACAAACCACTATGGAAATCAACATGGAGATTCCTGAAAAAGATGAATATAGAACTACCAACAGACCTGGTTATTCTCTTGCTGGCCATGTATCCTAAGTGCTCCATGCTTCACTATGGAGATATTTGCTCAACCATGTTTGTAGCTGCTCAGTTCGTAATAGCTAAGACAAGGAATCAACCCAAGTGCCTATGGCTGGATGAATGGATAACGAAGTCGTGGTACATTTACACAGTGAAGTTCTACTCAGCAATAAGAAAAGAAATGATACAACAAAATCTGTAGGAAAACGGATGGATTTAGAACAGGTCACCCTCAGTGAACACCCACAACCACAGAAAGACAAATGCCGCACATTCTCACCCATCAGCAGTGCCTAACCTGGGTTAGCTTGATTGTTGGCATGCCGGATAGGCAACTTGAGGCACAGACAATAGGGCTGGAAGGGTTTGTGGGGGAGGGGAATGCAAGGTTTTGGGGGAAGGGACACAGAACTATAGCCAAAATGAGCTGGTACCATGGAAACCTTTCTCCTTGAAGGTGGACTAAAAGATACAAGCCTCAACAGGAGTATAGGCAGAATGCCATAAAGAAGGGCCCTGGAGAGTGTGGTGTGAGATGAAGCCTGACTTTTAAAATCTTTGGCTTAAAACTCTCCCAGTATGGCTCAGGGAATTTTCTAGCAGAGGGGGTGGAAAGATTGTTAGAGCCACAAGTTGGGACATTTTGCACAGAGACATTGCCTCCCCCTCCCCCATAATGCATGACCCACAATCCCCACGGGGTTGACCTGCATTCCCAATGAGGAAGGACTCTTTGCAAAGGGGCAGGGAGGGGGAAAGGGATGGTACCAACATGTGTTGTTTACATACAAAATATGTCCATATCTAATTTAAAAATGTTATTTTTAAGAAAAGAATGTAAGTTGCTTTGTATAGAAATCTTTGTGAAATAAGACCTTTAGAGGAAAAAAAGAAATCTTTGGCTCTGACCGGTAACTCACAGTACCAGAAATAGGTGGTTCCCACTTTGGGCTGTTGTTTGGATAGACCTATGAGGTCCCCCAAACAAGACAGGCTTCTGTCAAAGCACTTGATTCCTAGTTCATAACAAACTTATGTATTTCCCTCCTAATGTGGAATTCCATAAGAATCAAATGTATAAATGTGAAAAACTAGGTGGAATTACTTTGTTCAGATAAGGGATATCTGTAAATTTGGAGTGTTGGAAGAGTTTTCAAATTACAAAGACTTTTGTAGGTTTTGATTTTTTACAAAAGAAGTTTCTCCCCTATGGCTTACTCAGAACTAAGCCATATGACTCATGGAACTTAGCCAGAATAATTTATCTTTCTGTTCCTGTTACAACTTATACTCTCAAACAAAGTCTACCCCCCCGCCCCGTGCCACCTCAGCTCTGATTTCTCTCATTTAAACAAAAGCACACCTGATTAAGGAACAGATGTCTTGTCCCTGGGTGGATGGCTTATTTTTATATAAGCATTATATTACAGAAAAGAGACTAAATTTGCTAATGAGATGACTGTACTTCAGCTAAATATAACTTTGATCTGGTCCTTTCCTCTTCTTGCAAAGCAAAGTGTCATATTCCATATGAAAAATCCATAAGCCATCATTACCAAAAGCATGTGGGACTTTGAGAATAAGTTCTAGCTCCAAACACAAAAATTCTTACCGGACTATTAAGCTTCTGTACGTCCCTGATTTGTTCCCCATCTCTGGATCTTAATCTGTGACATGCAAAGGTTTAAAAATATGACCTCTCAGGATTGTGGAATAGGAATAATTGTTGTCATGGAAATATTTAATATTATTTTTCTTATATTAACATTACAATTGAGGTGAAGTGTGTGGCTTGGCTCTGATAAGGGAATCCTTTCTGTCTACAAGGAATATATAAATTTCTACTCTTTTGACCTCAAAATAGGCAGGGGTAGAAGTCACAAGAAATAAGCCTATTTTTGGATCCACTATCTATTTAGAAAGACATAGAATTTTTTTTTTCTTTTTTTGAGGTAGGGTCTCACTGTGGCTCAGGCTGACCTGGAATTCACTCTATAGTCTCAGGGTGGCCTCGAACTCATGGCAATCCTCCTACCTCTGCCTCCCGAGTGCTGGGATTAAAGGCATGTGCCACCACACCCGGCTCTAGAAAGATTTAGAATTTTAACAATGCTGAGTGGCATTTGCCTTTATTATTAGTCAGCTGGTCTTAAAAGAGGAAAATACCCAAAGAGAAGACAAGAACATTCAACATGTAAAGAATGTAACTTAAATCATTCACTGCACATTCAAGGATAAAACTATTTAGAATTTGCAACTTGTCTCGTGAAGCACAAACCAATGCATTGTCCAATAGAAAGGTAAAATAAGCTTGAGGATATATGAATTTTATAAAGCATATATTCAAGTGGCACATGTCTGTTATCTTAGCACCAGGGAACGTGAGGCAGGAGGATCATGGGTTTGAGAATAATGTAGGCTACATATCCAAAACAAGGAGGAGGAAGAAAAAGCACATATTCAGCCTTTAAAAAAAAAAAAAAAAACCTTAAAAGTGGGTGATAGAAGAAATGAAGGTGGCAAAAGCCAGGTATCTGAAGCTCAGTGAACATGCCTGCTGTGATAGGATGACTGCAAGCTGAAGCATGAGCTACCGTGTCGAAAAGAATGATTTATTACCGGAGAGCCCAGTCACAGTTTTCATTCTCCACGTCGAGTGCCTACCATTTCGGATTCCACTAGGTCTAATCTACTGAGCAGCTGAGAACTGTAGTGGTATTTCAAGAAGGTTGGGTGTAAGTGCAGGACGGGGTGGGGCAGAGAGCTCTCCACAGTGCTGTCCTGGGAATGGCAAGTGCATCTCTTACCTATCCAAGCCAGGGCCACCCTCTTCCGTCTTTAGGGTGAGATGTGGTGACTATCATCCACAAAATACTCGTGTTGGAATGTGTTGGAAGCAGATAAGCCTTGGCCCCCTGGTCTTAGAAAGAAATGTCGGGAAGCACGTACCTGAGTCAGGTCCAGGTCAAGTCTGCTCAAGTAGGCTCAAAATCATGAACAGACATTTGGTCTCACACGGCAAGTGACATTATTTTTCTCGTTGTATTGAATGAATACTGTGCTTTTTCTGGAAGACAAAAACCTGACAATTGATCCTTAAGATTGAAGATGTACCCTCAACCCAGCCAGACCATATGCATGTTTAGGATAAAGTACTGAGTAAGCCATGTTCTTTGCAACCCTGTTCACTACAGCCAAGTTATGGAAAACAATCTGTGTGTTCATCTATGGATGCGTAAGGAACTGTGGTATTTACATATGAATATAGTATTATAGAATGTCATTTAGCTGTAAAGTGAAAAGAAATGCAGCCATTTGTGATATTGTGGGTGAAACAAAGCAAAATAGATTGTGCTGGGTAACTAAGCAAGGCGCAAGAAGAGATGTGCCACCTGAGATCTGTCGGATGCAGAGTTTAAAGCAGTCAAACTGGGTCAGGGGATGTAGCACAAGAAGATTCAGTTCTGTAAAATACATTTTCACATAAATTATTATACAATAATGTACATTAATTTTTTAATTGAGAAAAGAGTAAAATCATTTTCACAGTTGTTTGTGAAATTCAATGAGACAGTAAAGGAATTTTGAGACACATAATAATGAAAACGTATGGTACTCCTTTTGAAAATGTATCATTAAATTTTAATAATTGGAAGAGTGTGGCACTTTTTGATGTCATATTACAAAGAACAAAGCAAAGCTTGTGTGATTATGGCATTTTATCTGTAGACTCGTACCGTTCAATGTGATATCCTGCATGTTTACTCATATATGTATAGATCTGGAGGAGATCATAACAGGATATCCATGCCTTTCTTCCATTAAGTATAGACATTCTTTTATGAGTAGACTGAGAAGTGTCCTTTTGTTCTCCTTTTTGTGTCTTATGTAAAAGAAAGCTCACTTGAGAGTAGCCTTGGGGATTAGGGGAGTTAAAATCTCAGCTACTCTGCATTTCTTACTGTCTCTACCCTCTGGCCAGGCACTAGGCAGAACACGTAGCACTTTGACAGTTTACACTGAATGACTAGATAATTATACAGCCCCTAGATAAACAAATCAGGATGAAAGGCAATGTGATAGAATTAATTTTAGGATTTTACATATGGGTTTAGTTGCATTTTAAATAAATGTGAGGCAGCTGGGTGTGATGGTACATGCCTTTACTCCCAGCACTTGGGAGGTAGAGGTAGGAGGATCACCTTAAATTCAATTCCAACCTGGAACTATACAGTGAGTTCCAAGTCAACCTGGGCTAGAGTGAGACCCTACTTCAAAAAAAAAAAAAAAAAAAAGAATGAATAAATAAATAAAAATAAAGGTAAGAAACACAATATAGGAATTGGTGATGAGATATTAATTAATCCTTTAGAGACCAAATTTAATTTTCTACCCCACTTCATACTTCTTTCCAGAATATGAAGCTTTGGATAACTCAGAGAATAGGTAAATGAAATAAAAAAAATATAGATTAATATTATACCTCAGAGTAAATATAATTTGAATAAAATTTGACATTGGTCACAGCTTATTGTTTTTAAAATAAATCAAATATATAAATATGAGTAACAAAATATCAGAAGGAAGATAATTAGGGTATGAGAAGGACATTGTTAATGTAGGCATCTTATCAAGATAAAATCAAATATAAATCAAGATTCACAGTTAAGGACATTATATAAGATTTTAAAGTTTCCGTTAAAACCCTAGTGGTACTGATGACATTAGTTAAAGTGGCTATAACAACTGTTTGAAGTAAGCACGATTATGCTAACTTTTTATAAAAAGGAGACTACTACACTGGAGAGGCGCTGACAGGTTTGGACTGTTCAACAGCTAGTAAGTGACAGAGTCAGGAAGTGAAAAAAAATGCACTAATAAAATGGGATGATGGTTGAAACTAGCAGGAGAAATTTCAGTTCACATCATTCTGTTATAGATGCCAACGGATGCCACTGAAAGTTGGTGAACTAGTTAGGGGAAGTATAACTATTTAAATAAGAAAGACAATGGCTAGAATGCTCAAAGCACATAAGCTTTCAAAATTATGAGAAAAATCATGCAATCTCCCAAATAATAAAACACTAACCATCGGACCAACAATTTATGAAGTTAAAAACACCCAAAAGATATAATAAGATAAGAGGACCATATGTTAAAAATTAAATCTGCAGCTTCATTATTAATAAGTTACTACCCCTAGAATGTGTAAGAAAAACTGGAATTACCCTTAGCGGATGCATCAGAGAGAAAGAAACGTGAGGATTGGAGAAGAGTAAGCGTAGCTGCGTGGGTTAACTCGCCTGTCAAAGCGCATGTGCGGGGAAATTGATCCCTGGGGCCCCAGTGATGGGAAGGAGGCCCAAACGGGTCACTGAGGTACCCTTGTGTACAAGGTACACTTGTGTCGGGATTAATGATGTCATGTTAGGAAGAGGTGTACTTCCTCCCTGCCCCTCGCCTTGTGCTTTCATCCCTCAGCGTGTATCACAGAATTGCAGCCCGCACTAGATGCCAGTCCTTTGATCCTGCCCCTCTCGGGCTCCATACTGGTGAGCCAGTACATTCCAGCTCATCATGAGTGACACCCTCAGCAGACTTCCTTTAAAGAAGCTCAACTAAGATAATATGTAACACAAATTTAGGTTCTTGCAGACACATAGATTGTCATAATTTGCAAACTGGTTGCTTGGATGACTAAAAGCAATAAACAAGGACTGATAAGAGTAACTTGCTTTCCTCACTGAACACAATTGCAGAAGCCACCTTGCGGTTTAGCCACCATATGGAAGACCAGAGATTCTGCTGGTGGATCTTCCCCCATTGCACTCTTCTATGCTAACTCCCTAAGCTTTCTTTCCAGTGTGAGGATGCTCACATTAGCAACCTCATAGATTTTTATGAGAACTAGTTTTGTCATTGAGGTAGACTTTCACTCTAGCTCAGACTGACCCAGAATTCACTATGTAGTCTCAGGGTGGTCTCTAATTTATTGCAATCCTCCTACCTCTGCCTCCTGAGTGCTGGTATTAAATTTGAGGGCTGATATTTTTAGCTGTTACTAATTTGAATTAGTCTAAAGGATTTTTATAAATTGACTATAGTGGCATAATCTCTAATGAATAGAATCATGGGTTGTTTATTTCCTCTAATTTTATATTTCCTATAGTGAGCCACATACGATTTTCAAAATAAAAATTATTTTAAGAGACACAAGTAATGCCTCTCAAAGGAATTGTCTCTGTGTGTCTGTTTCAAGAAATCAGACTCATAGGCGCCAGTGTTTGAATCTCTCTTGAGAGTGCACAGTCTATTCATGAGTCCAGGTAAAGGTTTGTATAGAAGTTCTGAGAAAGGACTCTTTGGTCTAAATCTAAATAGCACTTCACACAGCAGGTAGGCCACAGAAGTCTGGTGGTCATGTTAAATCTGAACTCCTTTTACTTCCCAAGTTACATACTCAAATTGTAAGGCATAAAGGGCTGGGGTAAGAAATGGGTGTTATATCATTCAAGGTTCTTCAGAGAAAAAGCCATTTGGGTGACGATTTTACTCTACCATGTAGATGTCTATATCCATATCTAACTAGCTATCATCCTTCCATCCACTGCAAGGAACTGACTTGTGTAATCATGACGACTATGATGTTCTAGCCCAGGAGAGCCATGGTACAATTCTAGCCCATGTCCCTGAGATCAAGCAAGGGCAGCAATGAAATTTCCAGTCTACGACAAGTGTGTTCAGCTCAAAGACAATCAAGCAAAAGGGAAACATCTTTCCTGACTCAACCTTTTATTTGAATTCAGTTCTTCAACAAATTGGCTGAGGCCCATCCGCACTGCAGAGGGCAATCTTCATGACTCAGACTTTACAGCCTGAACTATTTATGTTAACCAACCTCACAGACACATCTGAATGAAGTTGAATCAAATATAAATACACATAAGGTTAGCTATCAGAAATGACCACGAAGATGTTGAACACATGGCAAAGACACAAAAATGAGGAGGAGAAACAAACAAAATAAAACACCCATAGAAACTTCTAAAGTCCTTGGCCCTTTGAGCCAAACTTGTTAGACCAATTTGCAAAGTATCTTCTTCACAGATAATTCCCCAATCTTCTACTTTCTTAGACACAGGTATATTTGTGATGAAAAATGTTTCAATAATGATCTCTATCACTTCCCTTATAAATAGTTGACTTACATTAATGGTAAAGACCATGCCTGCAACAGACTCTTTTCACAGTGACAGTTTTAAATATAAAAAGACTCATTTGTATGTTCAATGATATCTGTTTTCAGGATCATCTTGACATGTTTATGTCCCATGGAGATCAGAGAACATATGCATGAGTTAGTCTATAATTCTGAAACCTGTATGTCACATATTTTCACATGACCATGGTAAATACCTCTTTTGTGGTTATCATTCCTACCTACAAAATACTTTTTAAGGTGCTCTACCCACACTTATATTGACATGCTTGACTTTGTTAATGTTAATTTTACCACAGACAAGTTTCTCCATGTATGACAGTTGACAGTAAAGATGATATTAAGGCAAATATTTGGGTTACTTGTACAATATAAAGTCTCTACCTTGACTAAATCAATTCTGGTATTGTATTTAAGATAGTCCCCTGAGATCTAGAATAAAAACAATCCAAATAAGTTTGCGTATTTTGAAATATCCATGACTAAAACTAAGTGTTTTGAAAACATTTGCTTCAACTTTTTTACATAGACTACACAAGACAATTTGACCATGAGAATTTGACAAGAGAATGGATGGCAAAGCAAGAAGCCAGACAGATAGAACCATACTATCTCATACAACACTACACACATCAAAATATGGCAGAGTCGCTCTTCCCCTTGGCACCATGGCCTTCCATTAGTGAGCAAGGTGTGCAGTGCCAAGGACACAGCACTGTGGCCTGCCACCAGCATTTTATTTTGAGTTGGCAGCAAACCATTTGTCAATATTCTCTCTGAAGAGTAATTCCACCAGCTACAAGCTGACCTAATTTTGCAAAAGCACAGCCCATACATCATATTTACCAAAAACAAAAAAAAGAGGCTGAGATCTAAAAGATTCTAACTGCACATTTCCAAATTTTATAGATGTGACAATCAATTTTGCTCACTTATTATTTAAGAAACGTTTACTTTGTCTTGCTCTTTCAGCACTTTCAGAACTTTTATGCAAGGTTTAGTATCCTCCGTGGCTCTGACAGATAGAATTTGCTATTATGTACTTCTTCAAAGAATTCTTTTTTTAAAAAAAAAAAAAAGTACTGTATTTATGAAACTAATGTTTCATCGAGCACATTTTGCTGAACAATTTATTTGACAATTTCAGCCTAGGATATCTGAAAAAACTATGATCACAGTAATATTGCTATAACTTTATGTATATTCATGACCTGAAACAAATGTATATACATATTTACAAATACCCATGATATACATATATACCCAACACAGACATGCACACACACACACACACACATACAATATATACACATATACATATACATACATACTATTAATGAGTTGTACACTCTAGTTAACAATAGCAGTTACAATGAATCAACCACTTACTTCTTATAAGGTGTTCCATGGTTAGTCTGTGTGTTGGTTCTCATTCATTTATGTTGAACCACATATGAAAAGTGATACATTTATTTCTTCTTGGAAATACTTTTTTTGTGTGTTCAAACAATCACCCCATTCTCCAGACAGTGTTCTTAGTCACACAGCAACCAAGTTAAGATGGTTTGATTCAGGTGTCCCCCCAAAAGTTAGGTATTCTGAATGCTAGATCTCCAGCTGATGGCAATTTGGGAATTAACACCTCCGGGAGGCAATGTATTGTTTGGGGGTAGGCTTCTAGATGTTATAGCCAGCTTCCTATTGCCAGTGTTTGGCACACTCTCCTGTTCCTGTTGTCCATCTGATGTTGGCCAGGAGGTGATGGCCATCCTCTGCTCATGTTATAGTTTTACCCTGCCATCTTGAAGCTTCCCCTTGAGCCTGTAAACCAGAATAAACCCTCCTTTTCCCCCCACAAGCTGCTCTTGTTTGGGTGTTTTCTGACAGCAATGTGAACCTGACTGCAACACAAGTTATGATTTGTTTTCATATCTCAAAGACATTCCAGTCCCCTGAATTATCCCAAACACACAATAATGAATACACTGCTCACTTGATTCTAAATTGTTCCCACTGTTTTCACATACTGAGAAATACTCTTCCATGCCCCACTCTTCACATATTTTCCCTATGTCTTGTGTACATACTCACTAAGTGAATTACCTTTGTCTTTAAGTCCATTTACCTTCTTTTTTCTCATTTTCTTCATAAAATTCTTATTAACTATTTCATGCCAAAAATGAAAGCTACCTGAGGCTTAAAACTGAGTTGCTTATCCCTTACTGTGGGGTTTATTCCTTTTTGTGATGGTAGAGGACACTAATTTATGTGATTATAAAAGAATTGCACTAGACACACTCCAATAATCATTTATTCTCACCATTGCTCCACTGTGTGTGTCCTAATGCACTTCACTTCTGCTGTCCTCTGTGTCCCTTGCTGCCTCTGGGCTTCTAGGAGACCACTGCATGCCTCACATGTAGGAGGATGACAGAAGTACACATAGATGATACAATCTGTGGTACATGAGAATTGCTGGCTCGATGCATTAGCAAATAAATCTGGCCCACCAAATATGTTAGAATGCCCCAACCAGGTCGAACACAAGTTACTCACTGTGGTTCAAAAATGACTGTTTACCTTTTCCTTGCTTTCTTCCTCTCTGTTTCACTCTCTGCAGCCTCTTCTCCATGTTCCCTGGGATTAAATCATAAACAAACTACCTGCAAGCCCACCCCAGTTTGTGGCTCTGTATTGAGAAAACCCAGTCCAAGACAGAAAGCATTATGTCCATCGTGTTTTCCATGGTACGCTTCTCATTTTAGCACTTTCCCTGGCAGAGTATAAGTCCATGTTTTTCCCCAATTAGGATAAAAATTACTTGAAATTGAGCTTTTTTCAAATATCCCAACATACGACATTACCCTACTCATCTTATGTAGAATTAAGACTGTCATGTGGAATATGGATATATACACACAGAGTATTCAGCATATTCAGGAGAGGAAGGGACAGCTGAGGGATCACAAATATCATTCAGATATTTTAGGATAGCAACAAACACTTAGAAACAAACTAGCAAGCCCTGCAATATGCTCTAATGATAATAGTAATTGCAATAAAACATTTTTTTATTTATATATTTGAGAGTGACTGAGAGAAGGAGGCAGAGAGAAAGAGAGAGAGAGAGAGAGAGAATGGGCACGCCAAGTCTTCCAGACACTACAAAGGAACTCCAGACACATGTACCCCCTTGTGCATCTGACTAACATGGGTCCTGGGAAATCAAACCTTGAACCAGGGTCCTTAGGCTTCACAGGCAAGCATTTAACCGTTAAGCCATCTCTCCTTGATCCCATAAAACCTATTTTTAATCAATACTCTGAACTCAAATACACTTCCACAAGGAATAACTGTATGTAATAAACCACCATGACGCATCCTCGTGGTATCTAAGATGAGCCAGAATAAGTCCCAGAACCAGATAGCTGAGTGGGATTTTTGAAAACTCTGATGTTTTCATAAGTTTGTTGTATAAATACACATGGATTATTGTCATTACAGACCTATTTGAAGACACCCCTTTACTGTTTCTTTCTTTTAGAAACTAAATTAAAATGGCATATACACTAGTTTGTAGAAAGACCAAGTTCAATCAAGCATATCCATCCCAGTTTGTATAATTTTTTAAGAGAAAAAGCAGCTAAAACTACACTGAAGTTTAAATTGTACCTTAAAAAGAACACAAGTGTGATGGGTCCTAAACTGAAGTAAGATACCCACTCAGCAGAAGTGAGGACCCAGGTTCCTTTTGCCCAGGCTCCTTGGTACTGAATACTGGCTCCTTTGCCACCACAGCGATGGACAAGCGCCAGTGCCCCAGTGCCATTTCCAAATGTGCCGGTGACTACTGTAGAAAGAATACCTCAGGTTTTTGTTTTCCCCCCCTTTAGGAATGTGCCTTCTTTTGACCTCAAACTATGAAATCTCATTAGCAAGAAGTTTGTTCTATGCATAAAACAAAGCAATATTGAGGGTGGGATTAAAACTCTTATTATTAGTTTAGACTAATGGTCTGTATTAGCATATATGTTGAGGAATTATCTCCAGTGAACATCACACGGGATACATAAGACTCAGAAGCAGAGGAAACTGAGTGAATATAGAGTCCTGTAAATCAACTGAGGTATGTTTCCCTGCATATACAGCAGCATGAAATTTTATCATGCTGCTGTTTGCAAACTTGCTTCTGGGATATTTTTAGCACAAATACTTTTTACTGAAAAACCAGAATACTATCTGTACATTGCACACATGAGTCACTGTAAACAACACTTCTTTTTATATGCTTGTTGGCTTCATTGTCACAAAGTTACACATTAATGAAGTTCTCTAAAGTACAAAAGAGGACAAATCAATAGCTGATGTAAGGCTCCTATCTTGTACCTTTTAAATTACATCCTTTTGTAATTTATGTATCCTATATGCTTGATCGGCTCTGGTGCAATTTCTGTTCCAAAGTCTAATGTTTAGTCTAAGGTCAAGCTCAACATGAAGAAATACTTACCAATGTGCCAGTGGAAAGGCACCATGTGATGACATTCTGACATTTTATTGGGGGCTTCTTCCCAGCCTGAAGTTTCTGTCATTTTGACAATCGAATCACATTTGAAGAGAAGGATGAAAAAGACAAATCTACATCTTGACATCTTCTGCCGTCTCTCTGGAAGTGATGGATCCCTGTTTGGTAAGGCTCAAAATAACTAAGCCACAGAAAGGAAATGAGCGAACAGTTTGACAGTAGCTTCATCTTTAAAAGTCTGTCAAAACATCTTGTCAGGTTACAAAACAATGACTTAAATCCCAAATGCAACTTTTTTTCACTGATGTGAGGTGATTACACGTGCATGGTTAGGCATATGCATGCACGTATCTGAAATATTCTCCCTGGGGTGGAAAATATGCCATGTCTTCTCATATTAGAAAACATAAAGAAATATCCATATTCAAACACCAAACCACTATGCCACAGCAACACAAGCTTGCTATACTTTGTTCTTATTGGAAAGTAATTTGATTGTCATTCTACATAAACATGACCTAAAAGATCAGTCCCTTGAGCCAAAGTCATGCTTAAGATCACACAAGCTGACAAGGCATCTGTCTTTAGAAGGGCTTTCCGTTTTGTTTTGCCATGTTTTTCATTTATAATATGTGCTAATGATTTATTATATGTCTATACCTATGGGACAATTTTTTATTTCCATTTAAAACTGTTGCAGGATCCCAAGTTCCTTTATCTCTGCTGATTTATAAAATAAATGCATTTCTGGTGAAATACCTTAGCATATGTATGCCTTTTTTAGAATTACCCCCGGGAAATATGTGTGTGTGTGTGTGTGTGTAAAATGTGCATATGTGAAATATATATATATATGTGTGTGTGTGTGTGTGTGTATGTATGTATGTATATGTATATGTGTGTGTGTTCATGCATATGTGTATATATATTACATATGCACATATATAGTTTCTACTTACTATTTAAAAAAATAACTGCCACAAAAGGCTTTATATGACAGATACTTCTGATTGCTCACTTCTAAATATGAGTAAACCACAATGATCCAACAAGACAGAATGAATAGATCTCATTCTTCCACAGAGTCCACCCACATGGATGACCCTGAAACAACCATTATGAAGAGTTCTCCAGTTTCCTTCTTTCCTGGGGTCATTGGGTGTTCACTGAGCTACAAATAAATTCAGTCATTTTCCTTGGAATTTACATGGTTGGAGTCACATTCTGACTTTCAAAATTGGTAAGTATAAGATACGATCACTTATAAGATCACTTTTTAGCCCTTAAAAGCTTCCCCACTCTGTTTTCATTCACATTAAAACACATTCAGCTATATTACCTATAACACGTTTTGAGAAATTGAGGCCTGCTAACAAAATACTTCATACAGGAGTGAAATATTTAATCCTAAGACTTCTAGCAAAACTATTTTGTCAGGTTTCTTTTTCAAGTAGGGTCACTCTGACCCAGACTGACCTGGAATTCACTATGTGGTCTCAGGGTGACCTCGAACTCACAGCGATTCTTCTACCTCTGCCTCCCGAGTGCTGGGATTAAAGGAGTGTGCCACCATGCCCATCTCTGCAAAACTTTTTACCAATTAATTATTCTGTCTTATGCAATCATGAAGGAGAGTGTGAGCATCTGTCAAATGTGTGAAGGTGGTAAAAGCAGGCTGGAAATCAGACCTCACAGCATCCTATCAATATTACCCCTAAAGGTAACAAAAGAGTCACAACTTTTTTCCTTAGCTAGGATACTTAAATCTCCCCCTGAATTTTAAGAGAAGTAGATAAATGTAAATTTTTATCATTACATGATTTGACAGTGACAAAGAGTAAAGTTAACACTTTTTATGCTTACTTAACAAATATTTGTTGAATAATTACTAAGTATTGGTATCCTTTTATGTACATAGAATATTATGGCAATAAGCAAAATTCTTTGCTCTTAAAAGTCTAACTAACATTCATTTAACACCCCTAAAAATCTTCTAAAGTTAGCGCTATTATTAACTCCATTTCACACAAGATAAGTATAAAGGGATTTAGAGGTTAATTTATTTACCTGATATCATATAAAAAAATCAGTTCAAAGGCCAACTTTGAATGCAGTTTGGTCTGTTTGAATACAGAGCTTACATGTTTAATTACTTTACATCCAAACTTTCATGAATAAGAATTTTGAATGACCACAACTTGTAACTACTTCTTTCCTCTTAAAAATTTCAAATATAAAAGTATAACTAACTATAATTTAAAGAATTAACCTCAAAAGCAAAACACTTCAATTTTAATTATTATTACTAGTTATGTACACAGTGTGTATACAGTCATGTTGGTACCATCATTAGCATTCCCCCTGTCCTCCACCCTCTGCAGAGAACTACCTCATTGGGGAATATGGGTCATGCAATGTGGGGCTAATCCATCAATTATGGGTAAGAGGCAATGTCTCTGTGCATAATGTCCCAACATGTGGCTCTAACAATCTTTCCGCCCCTCTTCAGCAAATTTCCCTGATCCATGATGCGTTCATTTTAGGTCTACTTCAGTGATGAGGTCTTGAGAACCCCTGTGTCTCTGGATCTCTGGTTTGGTAGGAGCTGAATGTTCTCAGTGTCTACCTCCTTCAACCTTGTGCTGGTACCAGATTCACCAAGAAATCAGCACTCTTGCTCGTTTCCCCAGTTACTCTTGGTTTCAGTTGGGGCCCTGGTGAGGTGCAATGGGCTGGTTCTCCTCTCAGGTTCTGAGACTTATCTGAAAAAAAAGAAGCAACTTCCCCAACAGGGAGTGAAGTCAGCACCAAATAAATGGTATAATCATTATTATTTTAGAAACAATTTAATAGGTGTAGGCCTTCTGGTAGCCCACGATTGGTGGGACCTTGATAATGGAGAGCAGCTCATTTTTAAGGTATGGTTATGACTTGTTTCCCAGATATCCAGCTATGGGTTCCATTCCACTGAGCATATCAGTTAGCCAAATCAAGAGCAGTTGGTTACCCATCATGGCTGTGTGCCACTATTGCACTTATACAAACACCACAGCAGGTTGTTTGCTGCTGAGTAGCTTAGACCACTAGTTACTTGGACAGATGTTCATCATCTTCTGTAGCACCTTCTGGCTAGACCAGCTGTCTGGGAACTGACCCTCTTCCAGATTCCAGACAAGTCACTGCATGTTCCATACCAACAGTATATGGTGTCTTTGGCAGTAGGGTCTCATCCCTAACCTTTGATGGGTCATCAAGCACTCTGACAGAAATCTGTCTTCTTTTGGGAAACCTTGTATGTCTCTCTGTCAACAGGTCATTATGGATATTAACCACATGCTGATACTGGGAGTTATAATCCAGTGCCAAGGAAAAGAAGGAAGAAAAAGATAGGTAATATAAAAGAGATGGAAAGAAGAGGGAGAAGAGGGCAAGAGAGAGAGAGAGAGAGAGAAACAGGAGAAGATTAAGGTTAGTCTTCATCATACCCTCTCCAGGGCCCTGTGATTCAGGCGTTCCCTCTAAGTACCTGATGAAATTTCAACCATTTAGTCTGTCTTTTAGGATCCAACATTTTATGCTACCATTGCCATTTGGGTCCAGTTTTGTGTCCCCCACCCCCAACTGTACACTCCCCTCCCATCCCACCCTCCCTATTGTCTGGTCCTCAAGATGCTTATTTGGTGTGTCAGTATGTTGGCAGACTGGGAAGATTCAGGTTAGGAGCTACAGCTGGGCAAGACCATGTGACTTCTGGTCAAGATGGTGTCCACATAACTGCACTGCACGTCCCAGGGAAGGAAAGGCACTTGGGTCCCCTAGGGGTGAGCAGACTCTAATATATCTCCAGTGGGAGGGCGCAGAAGAGCAAAATAGGGAATCCATCTGCCGATTCCCATGCTCTAAGGTAGCCACCAATCCCCTCAAGGAACTGTCCTAGCCATAATCTCAGCCACAGGACCCTCCTGCACAGACCGCAGGAAAGGGACCCGGGCCCACAGGCTAGCAAGTAGCTCCACATAGGCCCCCAAGCTCGCTGCTGCCCCTCCTTGCTCATGCATGGACCCAGGCCAGCAGGCTAGTGTTCCCACAGGGGACCTCCATGTGCAAATGCTGTCCCACTCGCTGCTATCCCCCCCCCATATCCCTATGAGTTGACCCAAGTTAGCAGGCTATCACCCCTTCACACCACCACCAGGGACCCCCACAAGCCACTGCTCATCTGTGCCCGGACACAGGCCAGCAGGCTGAGGTTTTCTCTCCCAGGCTTTCCCACCACAGGGGACCTCCATGCCCCCCAACCCGAGCCCCACCCGACTCACAGTAGTCCCATATCCCCGCCCTGCCCCGTCACAAGACCCAGCAGTCTCTCCCACCCCCTGCTATAGGTTCCCAAGGGACCCACCAGCTGTCCCATCCCTTCACCCTTCAGCATCGTGAAGCCACCAAGCACCCCCCTCTGCAGCCCAGCCACACCACCAGTCTGTTTTGTCCCATCCGCCCTATCCTCTGTTCCTCTCAGGCCACCTGACCACGCTGTCCCATATCCTGAATCACAGTACAAGGAGCACCTTCATCAGGTCCCCTGGGCCCCTACCTGAGCCTCACCGGCTTCTTCCCTCTGAGCAGGCCAGCTCCACTGCCATCAGAAGCCTAGTGGAAGCAAACATAATTAACCACTGAAGACATTTCAAGCCTAGACTACATACAGCTTCCTCCTAAATTAAACCTTTCGTTTTTGAATCCCTTATGAGGAAGGTTCATAACCAATGACAAACACCAGAAGTTAGCTTGGAATAAGGTGATAAATGCACATGGCTGCGCAATCAGGAAAACTCAGCACCTGCTCTCTGTGCCATGATGACTGGGTGTGATGCTGAGCAACATAACACCCCAAAGCTTCCCTTTATATAATCACCCGTAAAGCAGAGTCTATAACATTGCCAGCTGATGTAAGCTTCAAAGCAGCAGTACACACAGAACTTAGCACAATACCTGGCATGCAACTCAGATCACACAGACATTTGGGCTGAATCTTTCTTTTTCTTTTTTTTTTTTTTAATTTCTGTGAATAAAAGTATAAAACAGAACTACACATAATACAGATATAGACACCTGGCACAATCATTGAGGATAAAAATCACAGCTTTTCCATTCTACAGATTCAATACATTTCCCATTAAAAGTCAGTAACATTTCTCACAGAGATAAAAATAAAAAGAGACCCTAGATAACCAAAGCAATGTTAAGCAAAATGACAATGCTTGCAATATGATCGTACCTGATTTCAAAGTATGCTGCCGAGCTCAAGTAACAAGACAGCATGGTATTGTCTCAGAAATGGAGGGATGGCTTAGTGGTGAAGGCATTTGCTTGCAAAGCCAAAGGACCCTGGTTCACGATTCCCCAGGACCCACTTTAGCCTAATGCACATGGGGGCGCACACATCTGGAATTCGTTTGGAGTGGCTGAAGGCCCTGGAGTGCCCATTTTCTCTCTCTCTCCCACCCTCCTCTTTCTCTGTCAATTAAATTAAAAAAATTATTTTAAAAATGAGAATGTCTAGCTGTAGAGATGGCTTAGCGGTTAAGTGCTTGCCTGTGAAGCCTAAGAACCTGGGTTTGAGGCTTGATTCCTCAAGACCCATGTTAGCCAGATGCACAAGGGAGTGCACGCGTCTGGAGTTCATTTGCAGTGGCTGGAGGCCCTGGTGCACCCATTCTCTCTCTCTCTCTCCCCCCCCCTCTCTCTCTCTCTCTCTCTCTCTCTCTCTCTCCCTCTTTCTTTCTCTCTCTCTGTCTGTTGCTCTCAAATAAATGAAAAAAAAAAATTTAAATGAGCATGTCAGCCAGGCATGGTGGCACATGCCTTTAATCCTAGCACTCAGGAGGCAGAAGTAGGAGGATCACCATGAGTTAGAGGCCACCCTGAGAATATGTAGTGAATTCCAGGTCAGCCTGGGCTAGAGAGAGACCATACTTCAATAAAAGACAAAACAAACAAACAAAAAGAACATGTCAATCAATAGAAAAAACCCAGATATAAACCTATATACTGCTATTTGACAAATATGTCAATGCATACATTGGATAAAAGACAGAATCTTCAACAAATGGTGCCAGGAAAGCTGGATATATACATATAGAAGAATAAAGGGAGATCCTTATCTCTCACCTTGGATAAAAATCAATTCAAAATGGATTAAAGAACTCAGTGCAAGATGTGAGGCTTTTGAACTGTTCGACAGAAAGCAAGGAAACTGTTAAGTTTTAGGCACAGATGAAGAATTTCTGGAAAAGACTGGAGTCACTCAGACAAAAATGCCAACAATAGTTAAGTGGGAGATTATGAAATTAAAATCTTCTGTACAGAAAAATAAACAGCTCAGTGAAAAGAAAGCATATATATATATCAGAATATTATTGATATCTGGAATATGAAAATTACTCAAAAACTAAGCAAGAAATAAAACAATCTAATCAATAAATGGACTGAGAAACTTAACATAAAATTCATAAAATATGAAGCACAAACATTCAAGAAACACTTGGAAAAATGTTGAACTATCCTAACTATCAAAGAAATACAAATTAAAAGTACACTGAGGGTCCATCTCACCACAGACAGAATGTCAGTTTTTAATAAACAGATAACAAATTCTGGTGAGGATACTGGCAAAAAAGGATGTTATATACTCACGGCTTGTGGCAATGAAAGTTAGATCAGCCAGTATAGAAATTAGAATGGTATTTCCTATGTTCCTCAAAAACCTAAAAGTAAATCTACTAGATGATCCAATTATAATATTCTGGGATTTACCCAAAAATCTCCAAGTCAATGAATCAAAGAAATCCTTCCTCATCAGTACTTTTCAAAGGACTTTCCACAATAGAGAAATTATGAAACCATCGTACATATCCAATAACAGAAGAGTGGAAAAGAAAATGTGGTTTATATTCACAATGTAATTTTTTTTTAGTCATGAAGAATAAAGTCATGTTATTTTCAGGAAAATAGATGCACCTGGAGACAATCATAGTAAGTGAATTAAGCCAGTCTCAGAAATATAAATATGTTTTCTCTCACACATTAGTCCTATGTATTATATAGATACAAGAAATCATGGATATACATATGACATGAAAATAGATGCACACTGTCTAAAGAAACAAAGGGGACTAATATGAGGGGGAGTGGGTGAGAAAGGAAACATTAAACAGATATGAGAGAATATTGTCAAGGTACAAGATATGCCTGAAGAAACATGTACTTGTACAACACAATGCCTAGTACAATAAATATGTACAGTGAAAATTTAGAGAAAAGCAATATGGGCTGGAGAGTTGTTTAGCAGTTCAGGTGCTTGCCTGCAAAGCCTAAGGACTAAGGTTCAATTCCCCAGTAACCACTTTGCAATGGCCAAAAGCCCCTGTGCACCAATTCTTTCTTTCTCTCTTTCTCTCTCTCTCTTCTTGCAAATAAATACATGAATAAAATTTAAAACAAAAATGAATTTTCAGAGCTTGTGGGTTTTCAAACCTCTATAACTTCCTTAGGCATACCTTGAGTTAAAAGGCCTCCATCCCAAAGACAGATAATTAGATAATATGTTACCTTGTTCTAAATTTATAATGACATTAAAGAATTACCTTATAATGTATGTATCAAAATTTATAGAAAATGACTTTTAAAACAATTTTCAAAGGAAACTGATTAAGTGTCTATTAAAAGGGGGGCCTTAAGAGAAATTTCAAGTGATCTTCTATTACTTAAAAATTTTTTAAAACATAAAATTAAAAAAAAAATCATGGTTATCAAAAGTGTGTGTGTGGGGGGGCTAGAGAGATGGCTTAGCGGTTAAGCGCTTGCCTGTGAAGCCTAAGGACCCCGGTTCGAGGCTCGGTTCCCCAGGTCCCACGTTAGCCAGATGCACAAGGGGGCGCATGCGTTTGGAGTTCGTTTGCAGAGGCTGGAAGCCCTGGCGCGCCCATTCTCTCTCTCTCCCTCTACCTGTCTTTCTCTCTGTCTGTCACTCTCAAATAAATAAATAAATAAATAAATTTAAAAAAAAGTGTGTGTGTGTGTGTGTGTGTGTGTGTCTTAGAGTAGAAAAGACCTGTTCAGTAACATTCAAAAGAAATGCCATAATGTACAAGATGAATGTATTTCATAGGAAATTAAATCTCCAAATAGAAGAAAGGCAACAAATGTTACATCAATATATTATAAACTAAATGAATCACAATTTTATTAATTACTTACTGTGCTATACAAATAGGTCCCAAAATTCTTAAAAAATGAAAGATAAGATAAACATCTGAAGTTTGGAGGAACACACACAAGACATTGCAATATAGATAAAAGATGTTTCAAACACAGGGGGGAAAATAACTCAAGATATCATTGAATTATTTAAAAATGTTTTAATTTACTCATGATCAAATAACTTCAAAACAAAAGCAAAAAAAAAATCTATTTTTAAACCAAGTTCAGCAGCAGATATGAAAGGATGAAGTGGTGTTCAGCACTGGAAAAGTGTGGGGAAACAAACAGATAGAATATAAATCAGCCTATCTCTCTGGAGAGTACCTTGACACGATTCCAAAAAAAAAAAAAAAAAAGGAAAAAGTATTTTACCTAGTGTTTCTCATATTGAAGAAGCTTAGCATTGCTTATGGGAACCACAGGCAATTATGTATGTGTCATGAGCAAATACCATGGTATAATGAACAGGTCAATTTATATAGGTGATCATAGTGTTATCTCCAAATAAATAAGTAGAAAAAAAGTCTCACATTTGGGTAAAAACACATCAATACACATGGAAGGCAGAGGAGAGAAATATTTTTGTCACAGATTCTGCTGGCTGGTTTTCTTTTATAAGCTGTGAAAACATGTATATAGGTAGGTACTGCTATTCAAAGCAAAGGATAAATCTAGGCCCCCGGTCTGGAAGAGATAAGCATTTTGATAATTACAATTAGTGGAAAATAGGTAATCTTAAAAAATACATTAATATTTAACATATGAAAATATTCAAACCACAAACTGTCAGAAATTTGAAATTAGAGTGTAAGAAAGAGTTCTTCGAAATTAAATATAAAATTACTAAAATAATAAATAACAAAATAAAGCTAGAAAAATCTATGCAATGGAAAACATGAAATATTAAAGATTTTTACTGTGTATTTTAACAAAAGTTTATGATGAATAACATGATAATCACAATGTTAATTCATAATGTCAAAGATGTCCATCTTTAAAGTGAAAACAACAAAAGGAATGAATTAAAAAATAATTTCACCATCATTTGTACTTTGAAAACACCAATTCAAGAAAAAGGTTTGATACTACTGAGGAAGAACAAGAGATTGGTCACCTATCAAGAAACTGAAACCAAGTTAGTAATAATAATTTTATCTGTCATCCTGGTTTCTAAGTATTAATAGTAAGTCAACGCTCTGAGGAAAAGTTAATTATCCTGCCAATATATCAGTCAAAGGCAATGGAAAGAAAGAACATAAGGACATTGTCAGACATGAAAGGAACATTATGTCTTATAGCCTATGCATTCTCCATTTAACATTTGTTCAAGGATGTAGTTTCTGAGAAGACATTCGTAAGATAATCAGCCAAAATCAAACAGAGGGCAGCCATAAGAATTGACGACATAATGACCAAAAGGGAAATCACCAAAATTGGAGCATATCACAGATTTCCAAGAAGTATTTTCTTGAGAACAATGAAACTGATTACATTGAGTAGATAATATAAGTACTTTAATATTTTAATGATAGCAGAATGACAATTCATTAAATTCTTTTGAACTAAGTAATGGTGACCCTTCTACAGTGCCTCCCCTAGCATGCTCATTCTTTGCAAGCACTGCTTGCTAATTCTAACATTCTGCAACTTATACTCCAGCCATAAAACACTTGTGCAAATTATATTATTTAACCCTGGTACCGGAATAATCAGCAAAGAATTTTGCTTGATCCAGTTATAGGACTAGATCCTTTGAAATGTTTCTCCTCACAAGTAACTCCATTCAGAACTGGCAAAACATCAAGACCTCCTACAGTTTGGACCATTGCAAAGCCAAGTGTTGTGAGCTAAATGGCATGGGTCTTGAAAAACCTCATTAAATCCATAAAGAATTTCCCAATTCCTTTTTTTTAAATTAGAAAGTACTGTAACATTATGTATTTGAAGAAACATCCTATAGGATGCTGTGTGAATTTAGCTCAAATTATGAAAATAACTGAAGTTTTATTTATGGTGAATTCAAAGGTGAACCACCCCAGTGTAGTTGCAGCCAGCCCAGCTAACCCACAAGAAGATGTGAAGTATCACTTTTTCATCAGCCCATGAATTCGACTTGAGGGAGGTTTTGAAATATGGAAGGTTCAGTCTGCATAGATATCTCATTATATCACACTAGTGGGCAAAAGTACAGATATAAGAAAAAGTTTTAACTTACTTTCTCTGGCCCTATTCATTTAAATTTTTTTTTTTACTCTCATTTCTTCATCACCAAAGATTTACACATCTTATTAAATATAATTTTAAAGCAAATTTAAATCAAGATTGATTCCCAATATCACATGAGATATGCAGAACCATATATTAGTTGGGAAAAATAAATTAACACTCCATAAACTCATAGGCAGCCATGTACATTAAGACAGCAGAGCTCTCTGGCCTAAAAAGAAACTGGGTAATTCTTGAGGCTGCTGATGACACAATTGTCTTAATCACCAGAGATAGGGTCTGGAAATTTTACAACTGAATATGAATTGTGAACATATATCTAAATGGTCTTGAGGACTGTTCTTTTTTTCTGTCTGTAAGCATGGATCATGGATAGAGGATTGAGGGCATGGTGCTTATCAGATATGCTGTAACAAAGCTTCCAATGATCAAAATAATAAATAGTAGAGGCATAAATATTTCTAAACTATGGCTTAATTGAAAACAAATGAGATTATGCCAGGGCCTAAGGAGAGAGCTCAGCCAGTAAAATGCTTGTTTTACAAACATGGAGAGCTGAGTTCAATCCCCAGTACTTGACATTATCAATTTACAAAGCCAGATTTATTTTGCCCCACAGTTTTGAAGGTTTCAATCAATCACTGACTGGCACTATTGTTGTAATCTTGTGACAAGGCATCAGACTGTGTTTAGATGCATAGTGAGGCAATAAAGAGTTTGAAGTATGTGAACAGGGTCATAGGATGTGTTTTGGAGGCATGGCTCCAGTGAATTGATGATGAGCAACCAGGTCCCACCTCCCAAAAGCTCAATCAAGCTTCAATAGCTACACCCTTTGGAGGACATTCAGTATCCAACTTGTAGAACTTGACATGACTTGTCTGCTAATGTAAATTTATAACCCTATCATTGGAAATGGCATTCTCCACTTATCTAATGTTTTAATCCAAGGATTGTATCCAGGTGTTGGGGGTTTTGAGTTTCCTTGTGTTGCTCTTCCCTTGAGAAGTGCTGCCTTGTCACAGTACCCAATGGTCACAAGGACACTGCTGAGATTCTACTAACATCACCTCTGTTCCCACAGACCAAGTTTCAGAATGTGAAAGTTTCTATGCAGAGAGCCCTGGTCAACTTCACTGCCCCTGATGCTATGCCTCTCAAATAGTTCCAATTTCCTCTACATTTAACTAGCGAGAAACTGTGCCAGTCTGGTATGTTTCGAGGAACCAGAAAGATTGACCAACAAAAATAAAAATATCCTTCATATCTAAGAATGGCATTTTTGCCTACCATTAATTTTCAAATCTCACTAAGGACAAGACTTGTGCTGGAGTCTAAAGAGAGAGAAATCACCATGCTGGTGCCTCCTTACAAAGAGATGCAAAACAAGGTCAGGTAAAATATCTCTGGCAAGTATTATGAATTGAAAACACTAGATTGCATCTTTCATTTTCCTGTTGGCTACTTTTAAATGCTTTCCCTTCTATTGGTTTTGTCATCTGGTGAAGCATGTTGACGCAGAGCTGTGGCTGAAATGTCGAGAAATTCTGTTCGACTTTCCAGGTCCCTCTCGCCGCCCTTTAGCTACTCAGAAGACGCACAGCTGGAGCTTATGCAATATTTTATTTCACTGCTATTAAGAGATAGGCAGGTACAATGCACACATGCAAATCCTGTCCAACCTCATTTAAAGTACAGCTTTTTGCTAGCATTGAGAAAATTAAAAAAAAATCATTACTGTGCATTACTTTTATTTAGGTGAAAACAGATGACATAAAAGAGATTCAATAGGAAAGAAAAGAAGAAATTTATAAGGTATTATAGTTGCTGATTTTTGATGTTGTCATTCATGCTTTAAAGTTGTGTTTGTCTTTAAATCCCAGTAAAGCAAAATTTTCCATTCATAGCATAAACACACAAGGTTGAAAAACTAACTTCCATTTTATTTTATTTAGAGCTTTTACTTGGAGGACCAAAACATGCAAAACATAGTGCATGAAGGTTTACTCGTGTGCTGGAGAGGTTACTCAGTGGCTAAGGCTCTTGCATATAAAGCCTAAGGACCTGAGTTCAATTTTCTAATACCTGCATAAAATCAGATGCACAGGGTGTCATATGTGTCTGGAATTTGTTTGCAGTAACTAGAGGCCTTGGTGCACCCATTCTGTCTCTCTCTTTTTCTCTCTCTCTCTTTCCCTATCTGCCTCTTTCTTTCTCCCACTCTCTCTCAAATTAATTTATTATGTTTTATTATTTGAGAGATGGAAAAAAGCAGAGAAAGAGAGAGAGAGCTTGAGAGAGAAAGTGAGAGAGGCAGACAGAGAATGAACACACCAGCTACTGTAAACAAACTCCAGACACATGCATATGTGGGTCCTGGAGAAGTGAACCTGGGTGCTTTGGCTTTTCAGGCATGTGGCTCAACCACTAATCCATCTCTGCAGCCCAAATAAAATATTTTAAAAGATTTATTCATGTTAATCAAAAGCTCCCTCTGTAAACTCATACATGCATAATAAAAATATAATAGTCCTATGCAGTGGCTATTTCATGTCATTAAAAGGGAACAAACTGGGCTGGAGAGATGGCTTAGCAGTTAAGCGCTTGCCTGTGAAGCCTAAGGACCCCAGTTCGAGGCACAATTACCCAGGACCCACGTTAGCCAGATGCACAAGGGGGCACACGCGTCTGGAGTTCATTTTCAGAGGCTGGAGGCCCTGGCGCTCCCATTCTCTCTCTTTCTTTCTCTGCCTCTTTCTCTGTCTGTCACTCTCAAATAAATAAATAAAAATAAACCAAAAAATATTAAAAAAAGAAAGGGAAAAAACTATGTTTCAACCCCAATGTAGAACCTAAAACATATGGTCTCATGACTGATTGGAGTCTGTTGTTGTTATTTTTTCATTGATAGGATGAAACACTCAACCAAAACCAGATTATAAGAGAAAAGTGTGAGCTCAAGAGGAAGCTCCATGGTGGCAGGGGGCAGCGAAACTGTGGCGTGAGCAAAGGCTGAACATCACCTCTGCCACAGCAACTGGAAAATAGTAGCAGGCAAGTGAATTGGATTGTGGCAAGTGAGGACTGGCTATCACACCCCTAAACCTGCTCCCAACAACACTTCTCTAGCAAGACCTTAGCTCCAAAATTATGAGCAATGGAGGACCAAGAATCCAAAAAACATGGGTTTGTAAGGGACACACAATTCAAACCACCACAAAATCTAGCAGAATATTTCCATTTCACAAGTTCCAGTCCAGGGAAAGGAGCACAGGAAGGACAGTTGGCCAGAGACCAAAGTCAGCAAATGGAATAACAGCCAAAGGTCTGGAAGGAATGCTGCATACTGATGGAAAAGCTCTATACCATAGCTGGGGTGAATGCACAATTCTGAACATTTATCAGAAATCTTGGAGCTGCATAAATTCACTTTGCTGTACTAAACTATATTTTATAATTCCAAACCTTTACTATGTTATCAAAGGTATAATAGCAGAACCGAGGCAACATTCAAAAGGTAAAATAAATAATAACAAAATGCACACTTCAGATCTTAAGATTTATAACTTGATTCAAATCTTAGGCATATATCCTAATGACTCTTCTCATTATCTTAGAGATACATGCACAACCATGTTTATTGCTGCTCTATTCACAATAGCTAGCAAATAGAACCAGCCTAGATGTCCCTCAGCAGATGAATGGATAATAAAGATATGGCACATATACACAATGGAGTTATACTTAGTGGTAAATAAAAATGAAGTTATTAAATTTGCTGGGAAATAGGTGGGTCTGGAAAGTATTATACTAAGTGAGGTAACCCAGGCCCAGAAAGCCAAGCGTAGCATATTCTCTCTCATATGTGAATCCTAGCTACAAATCCTCAAACTTGTGTGTGAACTGGAACCAAAACATCAGTAGCAGAGGCCAGTAAGCTGGAAAAAGGTTATAAGGAAGGGTGGAGAAGGAAGGACTTTAGGCGATGGTATTATATATATGCAAGTAGAAGGACAGAGAACGGGGAGAGGAATGGCTTAAGTGAGGCCAGGGGAAGAGATTGAGTAAGAAAAGTGTGGGATGGGGAGAGGGTCACTCAAAATTCAAGATATTCTGAATAAAACAAATGGAAGCCTATTTCTTTGGATAATGGCACATCCAGAAGTCATAGATTGATACTAGAAATTTTTCAGTGCCAGGGATGGGGTACCTACCAGTGAGTTGTTGGTCAGGGAGGTCCTTGCTGCCTCCAAAACATTACAGACTTTTGCCAAGGCCCTTGGTTTCCCAGGACTAACAGATGGTAAGACCCTGTTGCTGAAGATTTCACATGTGTGGGCAGAGAAGATGACTGAAAAGTAAGCTCATACTGAACTCAAAATCTTCTCCCTGTAGAAGACAACTTTAAGCTGGAAAAAGCTGCACTGCATACAGCCTTGTGGGGGACAGAAGTCATCAGTGATAAAAACAGTGGACACTGGAAGCCTCATGTTTGACCAGGCAGGCAAAATGACCAAATCAGTGCAATACTGGTCTGTCTGCTCTAGGGGAAACCAACTGCTCTCTAATTGGACTGGAGGCCAATTCAATGGGAGAGAACACATGCCTGGTACTGGAAACCTAATCAAAAGCTTATGACAGTGTAAGTCATGAGCCTTAGGGGTATAAAGTCTGATCTTGTCTAGATAAATACATATATTATTCTCACCAAGCTGCTGAAGAAAGCACTACACGTAATGTTCATATTCATATATTAATGCTACTCTCTCTTTTGGTTAAAAAAATCGTCTCTTTTCAGATGGCAGTGACCACTGGGATGACCCAAAAGGCAACACAGTGCTGAGAAAAAGTGACAGAGGAGTGCTCAGCACTGAACCATCTCTATCACACTCGCCAAGGCTCAGGGCCCATTGTGGAAGAGGTGGCAGAAAGAACTAACAGGCAAAGGAAGGGTGCCACTTCTTACTGTTCAACTGCCAAGACAGAAATTGGCCTCAATATCCATGACCTCACAGTGCCTAGCAATACCTTCACAAGACCTTCACAGTAGGAGAAAAAGACAATGACATCAAAATAAAAGGGAGACTAACAGAGAGAGGGAGGGGATATGATGGAGAGTGAAGTTGTAAAGGGGAAAATGGAGGAGGGGAGGGAAATTTCATAGTTTATTGTCTGTAAGTATAGAAGTTGTCAGTAAAAATATTTTTAAAAGTCAAGTAGATGAGGTAAAATGTCATCTATCATATCCAAGCTATGTAAGGTGGGATAATAGTATTATTCTTATGGTTAGAATACTTGTAAGAAACAAACAAGATAATATATAAAATGCTTAGCCAAACAGCCAATACACAAAAAAAACTCAAAAACTATTTTTTAGTTATCACGGTGTCCAGGGATATAAGCAATTATTTATAGTATTAATTTGCCTAACTTATGATTTTTTTTATATTTTGTATATTAGTCCTTCTTGCTGCATATCAGCCAAAGAAATTAATTTATCCAAAATGTACTGTTTTCTAACATTCCGTTATTCTTTTATTCCTTCCTTCATTCAACAATATCTAGAGATTGCTTTTCATCTGTCACTTTTTTGAGTGGTGAGAATGAAGTATTGAATCAATTATATGCAAAGGCATACACTAAGCCTATGTGCAATCAAAAACAGAAGCTCAAATTATTGGTTTAAAGTGCCACAAACTGGAATGATACGGCAATGTGCTAGAAAATTGTAGAGGGCGGCAACTTGGATGAAAGTTATATGGAAGTATTCTCTAGGACAGGAATAGTTGAACTGAGATCTAAAGGATTGATTTGAGAAAGGGCACAAGATGTAGAAAACAGCACATCGGAACCACTATTACTGCTCACGATGAGCCATGAAGGGAGCCACAGGAAGTGGACTCAGAGAGTAGACCAAGGTCAAGTTCAGCTCAGTAGAAGCTAAAATAGATCAGGTGAGTCCAGGCACTACCCATTGCTCCAATTCCTATATATAAGCTGTTTCATTTGATCCTGCCGCAACTTCATATTAGGACTCTATTACTATAGTCATGTTTATAGCATTTTTAAACAGGGCTTAGGGAATTTGCTCAAGGTCACAGATAGGATCAAAGCAATGATGGAAAACTATGAATTTCTAGCTTTGGAGACCACTCACTTAACTGTTGTGCCATGTGCCGTCACCGTATTATATGCCACTGTTCAATGGAAGACTGGAGCATATTACAGGGCCTACTTTAAGCAACGAAAAAGTCCCTTCATCTGCTGCAGGAAGAACGTGCTGTAGCAGAGCAGGAGCGGATGCAGAGGAATGTGGGAGAGGAGCAGGAATGGATGCAGGGGTGTTGTATAGTAACAGGAATGGATGCAAGGGGAACAGTTATCAAATAATTGTAGTGTTGTGACTGGTTTCAATGCCAGGCAGCCTGTTTGTTTTCAGAAGAATCCACGTTTATTTTGGCTCGTATTTTTCTTTTAATTTTGTGGTAGCTGTTATGAAATTCGGAGTTAAAATCTAAGCAAGAAGCCCTCTATTTGCTTTCTGTCCTGACCCTCTAAATTATACAGCTTGTGTGGTCAGTATTTCATGAAAGAAATTCCAATATCTTAAGGTTTTTTTGTTCGTAGTATTTTTTGTGAGTGTGCATGTGTGTGTGTGTGTGCATGCATGTGTGTGTATACATGTAGTCATGCTATGGAACACATGTGAACGTTAGAGGACAAATTTTGGGTCCTCACCTGTCTACCTGATTTGAAGCAGGATTTCTGTCTCTGGATTCTTGCTCTCCTCTTCCTTTTGCAAGCCATGAATTTCTGGAAAATTATCCTTCTACCTGGATGTCAGCATCAGTATGTTGGAGTTATAAAGGACCACCATAACTTCTTTCTTTTTTCATGGGTTCTTGGTTTCAAAGCCAAGGACCCTACCTTGAACAGTGCTTTCACCACCGAACCATACCCTATCCCAGGACTTAAGGTGTTAAGACTTGTTCATCTTCGATGACCTGAGCACTGCATCATCTTTCCAATATTGCCATTTTCTTGACATTGAGCCAGTCAAAATCCCAGGGCTTTGTAAGATAATTCAAGTATCTAATTTTTTTTATACTTTAAATTTAGTAGATATACAGATAGATGATAGAGAGAGAATAGGTGTACCAAGCCCTCTAGCCACTGCACGTGAACTCCAGACACATATACCACCATGTGCATCTGGCTTATGTGGAATCTGGAGAATCAAACCTGAGTCCATAGCTTTTACAGGCAAGCGTCTTAACCTCTAAGCCATCTCTGCAGCCCTAAACTATCTAATTGGTACCACCTTGTTTGAAAAGTCATTCCATTGTCATCTGGTTAGGGAAACACACCTGTATCTCAGAGAATTTACAGTGGAACTTGACATAGCTGAAAGCTTTAACTCCAAGTCCATTCTTCTAAACCAGATCTTGACTCTGAGATCCCAGGTTATAGCTCACACCCTCTTAGTTCCTGTGGCCACTTTCTGTTCACTGGTCCTCACCACGGGTCCTTACCTTTGCTTGGAATCACATGGCAGCCATTATCTGGACAAGTCATTGCAGGTTCCCCCCCACACACACACACAAAAAACCCATTGTCTCTGCTTCCACTTACTGGACTGCTCTTTTCTCAAGCCCAAAGAATATGTAAACTAACATAATCACTGTCCAAAGTTTTATTAGGCAAGTAACATCAAGTACTATGAAAAATCTTGACAATTCTGCAATATTTTTTCATATGATAACTATGCATCTATCCACTGATTTAAGAAGGTGATTATGTAGGAAGGGTACTGACAACCCCACAAGAATTTCTTTTTTAACATTTATTTAGTTATTAGAGACAGTTATTGTTGGTGGGCCAGGGCCTCATGCTGTATCTAGAGTTTATCTTTGTAGCAGCATGACTTTGACATCTGGCTTTACATGGGTACTTGGGAATTGAACCCGGCCTGTCAAGCTTTGTAAGCAAGAGACTTTAACTGCTGAGCCACCTCTCCAGTTCCCCCAGAAACATTTTTACCTGAGGGTCTTATTGATCACTAAGTCTGCATGTTTTTTTTTAAACTTTTCATTTATTTATTTGAGAGCGACAGACACACAGAGAAAGACAGATAGAGGGGGAGAGAGAGAGAATGGGCGCGCCAGGGCTTCCAGCCTCTGCAAACGAACTCCAGACGCGTGCGCCCCCTTGTGCATCTGATTAACGTGGGACATGGGGAACCGAGCCTCAAACCAGGGTCCTTAGGCTTCACAGGCAAGCGCTTAACCGCTAAGCCATCTCTCTGCCCAAACTTGAGAAACTGCAGTGCTAGTCTAGAGACAGGGTGATGCTGCTGTTCCCTTCCAACTCTCTTTAGTATCCAATAGAAGGTCACAATTTCAGCAACACTCTCACTGTGTTGTGAGTCCATGAAGGCGTCAAAACTGAATTTGATCACGGAAGGCCATCTTGAAAGTTCACTGTGTAAAATATGCATTTTTCTAAAGCCCAAAAGTGAAATATATCTTATTTTTGCCCAGGTTCTACAATTCCATCGACTAAAAACAATGCAAAGAAAAATACAAAAGTGTCACTACTACTTTCATTTTTAACTAAGTTTTAATAATTATAGAGTATCTGTGAAATCAAGATAGTTTTCCTGACATTTTTGGTTAATTCTACAAAACCCAAATGTGTATAGTACATCTAATTACATGGAATAATAAGCCACATGTGTTCAAATCACTAATGAGAGTTTGGTTTCCAGAAAGTCCATTTCTATTCCATTGCACGCCTCAGAGGAGAAAATAGGATTCAACTGTTCTGTCTTGAATACTGGATAAAAATTTCAGAAAAAATAAGGGGTAGCACATGCCTTTAATCCCAGCACTTGGGAGGCAGAGGAGGAGGATTGTTGTGAGTTTGAGACCTCCCTGAGACTACATAGTAAATTCTAGGTCAGCAAGACCATACCTCAAAAAAATTAATTAAAATAAATTTAATTTATTATTTTTTTTAAATGTATAATCTTTTGCTGAGATGTACTTGATGCATCATTTCCTATTTACTGGATACATATTGCTTAGGCAAAATATCCTCTTAAATTCACAATTGTGTATCTGAGAGGAATGGCCTTTTTTTGTCACATGGCATGGATCTGTTCATTAGAGGCAAAGATTGGGGGACATTTAAGGGTATTGTCCTAAGTATTGTTCAGTCAGTACACTCTCCCTGTGTGCTGCTCAGGATGGATTCCACCTGATGCTTTGCGTTTACATGAAGCTGACAGTTTCTGCACATTGGAAAGGTTTCCAAGGCTTCAAGTTCAAACATAGACAATGATGCCACCAGCATGTTCTCCCAGCTGTGGAAAGTGGAATGCTGTAAGTTTTTCTTCTGAACTAATTATCTCAATTCATCTCAGGTTTCATTTCAGTATATCTGTCTCCTACAGCTATGCCCTGAATGAACAGATGAATCATGAAGATTGCCCCTATTTCTCTTCACAGGCCTGAGGAGAACTTAAGATAGCATATAGAGTAAATGAAGAAGAGGATGGATGAGATACCCCTTTGCTATTGAACAAAACATCAAAAAATACATATTGCAATGAGACTAAAAAAGACTAGAAAATATTGGAGTTGAAAACTCATTATTTGCTCCATATAGGACATACCCTCTAAGGGTAAAAACTGTTAGGTAACTCACTAAAACTCAATTCCATCTGGGTCCATCCAGAAGTGTTGTTTTAAAAACACTTTAGAACTCATAACTGGGGTAATCACAGGATTTATTATATAGACACTTTTTAAACATAAAGCGTTAATAATAACAGAGAGGCAGCAGGAATAACATTAAATAAAAAAATTGTCATGAACAAAATTCAGAATATACAACCTGAAAGTCAATTTCTCTCCCTGTCCACACTGAACATAAGGTGAACCACTCAACAATTAATAGAGGATACCCAAGTGCGGTTCAGACAATGTATGGAGCTACCTATGGAATTGTACAGAAGCAACATGCTCCATTCTTAGCGGAGGTCTGGAACTCAGTTCTTTTCTGACAAAAAAAAAATACCCTTAAGCACATGATCTTTAGCTACAATGAAAAAGTCCCAGAAAAATGGGGATAGAAGAGGATTCAGGAACCATGCCACAGTCAAGTATTTAAAAGACCTAAGGAGTTCAGCGGGAATGAGAAACATTAGCAAAGGTTCACCAAAACTGTTGGCAAGTCCTTTTGAGGACTATAGTAAACAGGGGATGTATACTTATTTTCTCTTCTTCACGGGTATTTAAAAAAAAAAAAGGATTGAAGTCTCAAATGAAAAGGAAAACAAATTGTTTATCTTGACTTAAATAATTTTGAACCACGTAGGGCACTCACTAAGAGAACAAGTGTCCACAGGAGCCACTGGGTTTGAACCTGAGATGAGAAGTGTACAGGGGAAGCTGGACACACATTCATATTCTTCCCACAAGCTGTATTCCAAGCATGGCTGAATTCAGCCTGCATCTTGATCTCAACCCTCACGTGCTGTCTTCATCTAAACAGTGAGCAAGAGAAGTTCAATCTAAACATACCAAATAGTCAGACACAGATGGAATGGTCTGGCTGCAAATGATCCCATAGCCTTGGGTATTGTTGATTAAGCGTCCTACTCAGTCTGTAGCAAGCAGAGGTGTTCTGGAGGAGGTGTGTGGCTGGGGGTGGAGCTTGTGTTCTGAGTCAGCTTGAGCTTGCTTGTCTCCATGCTGTGGATGTGCGATGAAGTGGTCCATCTTCTTCCATCACGAGGAAGCATTCCCTCGAACCTGGATGACAGAAATAAACCACGCCCTCCCAAAGGCTGCTTCAGATCCTGAGTTTGTTCCACCAACAGAAAAAGGCAATTGCAGCAATGGTGATGCACACAAATAGCCCCTAGTACTTGGGAGACTGAGGCAGAATAACCATGAAGACTAGGCCAGCGTGGACAACATGGCAAGATCCAAATACCATAAAAGAATACAAAATTAAAGGAAATTCCGAACAACCCTGTGTGATGGTCTACATTATAATCATGCACAATTTTTTTCAATACTGGTTGAGTTTTTACCAGTTAAACATTGATTCCTATTTCAAACGCAAGAGGAATGAGCGGAAAGATAATTGTTCTCTGGTCTTCCTAAAG
Organism: Jaculus jaculus; assembly: GCF_020740685.1. NCBI lineage: Eukaryota > Metazoa > Chordata > Mammalia > Rodentia > Dipodidae > Jaculus > Jaculus jaculus. The sequence goes on from NC_059115.1 coordinate 60,959,731, forward strand.
GGTGACTCAGAAAAGCCATATCTGTAGCACCTGAGACCTTGATTAGAAATCTCAGGTGCCCCTCAGACCCCCTTCAATAAATGATGTACTTAGTAGGATGATTTGTGTTTATATTAAAGTTTCCAGAGGCCTTCCCTTCAGCATCTGTTATAGTTCCTAAGTCTTGGAAGATTGTGTCCTTTATGAAAAATTATAAAAAAAAAAATGGGATTATGATGACTGAAAAAAAAATTAATGCCAGTCTCAGTCACTGATTTGTGTGTGGGAACTGGTGTAGAAATTCTGCAAACTCTTTGTGGATTTTGATACCTTCTCTATGTTTTACTATGTTTTTTAAAAATTATAAGCCACAATATAAAATGTTAGTGTTGAATAAAAAATTAAATTTGAATTCAGGATGTGAATGACAGAGTAAAAATTCAACATCCCAGAATCTGGACTGCAGTGTAGAAGCTGGTATCTCATCTTTTCACATTATATGTGATGAGCCTCATGTCCTTTATCAAGGGTTCATATGAACACTTAACATATAATCATTTCATCAGTTTGCATACTTCTGTGAATTGCCAGAGTGCTAATTTTAAAAAGTCATGCAATCATAGAATGCATGTCAATTCTACGACTTATTTTTTTTTTTCCTCTATAGTTATGTTCTGTCCAGATAATTTGGCTTTAAGGGGGAAGTGAGAGAAGTGGTGATTTGTAAATTTGTTTTTGAGGTTATCATAGTGAAATATTACCATCATTTACTTTTGACAACAACTAATCTGCCAACAGCAAAGACAAAGGGTCTTGGAACCTTAATGGAATGTCAGAGTAATTAAATGGTACATCATGGCCAAAAATCATGAGTGGGACAGCTGCTTTACTACAAAGTCTGGGTGATGTATAACCAAAGTCTTGTGGCTAAAGGGAAAAAAAAAGCAAGGCTTGTTTATTTGTGGCAGTGGTTCTTTTGAATTGGGAATTCACCGTAAGCCCTCTATGCCTTCCTGGGCACGCTGTCTCCAACCTTTTCCTGGGGATGTAACAAGGGGCTAAACCCAGATGTTTGTGAATATAGTCTACCTATGACTTGCCTCTCTCTTTGAATACTGAATATGATGGCAAACTGGTGAAAATGGGGAAAATATACCATCAATCCCCAGCTGTGGACTCCAGACAGCATAGACTCTCATAGACCTAGGAGAGGTTAAAAAGGACCTTCTTGTTATTTTGAATAGAGACAGGATGTCAGCAAGTCTTATTTTACAACTGCACTCATCGGCATACAAAAAGCATATACCAAGTTGGAAGTAGATATGCAAGGATTTTACTTGTGAAAGGAAATGAAGAGCCTCTGGAAACTCCAGAAGGACTTTAAGTCCATGAGAGCAAGCTGATCCTCAACAAAGGAATGGAAGTTTGGTTGGGGCCATCCTAGGCTGCTACAATATATAAGGCGGTTCTATAAGACAGCACTCTAGTCAAAAGCAGATGTTAGACATATCCTATGTCCTCCCAGGAAAAGTCTTATTAATGTCCCCTGCTATGTTTTGTGACCATTTCAGAGAAGCCATGGTGACCCTCATCTGAGAATATGGAGATGGGTTTCACAGGACAACAGCCAGGCCAGGAGCAGATAAATAAAGGCTAAGGAGTATCTGAAATGTCCTCATGGCTCTACTGGGCTCTTCACACTAACCTCCCTATCTCTTTAACTGTCTTCCTCCTTCTGATAAGTCATTTACTTTTTCCTGGTGCACCCATTCTCTTTCTCTCTCTCTCCCTCATTCTCTCTCTCAAATAAAAATTTAAGGTTCATTTGTTTATTTATTAGAGACAAAGAGCAGGAGAGAGTGTGTGTGTGAGTGAGTAAGAATGGGTGCACCAGGGCTCTAGCCACTGCAAACAAACTCCAGACGCATGGGTCTCCATGTGCATCTGGCTTATGTGGGACCTTAAAATTGAACTTGGGTCCTTAGGCTTCACAGGCATGTCTCTTAACTGCTCAACCATCTCTCCAGACCCTAAGTGAGGTTTTAAAAGTGGCTTAATCCCCTTGAGTAAATGAAAAGGAACTTACTACCATTGCATGTAACCACATGCATGAATAATGATAAGCCACTACAAGCAAATAACCCTGCTTTAGTTTTGTAAACTTAATGCATTATCTTGTATGTAGTATTTTTCATTAAAGAAAAAAACTGCTTAATGATAATAACATAAATTATTAAGTTATGAAAGTGTTTTATTATTAAAAACAAACATATATATTTATTACCTCATTTCATTACATTACAGAACTCAATGAAATAAAAAACATAGATGTGTTACTTCATTTCATTACAGAATTCAATGAAAGAAAAACTATAGAACATTTTTTAATATAGCATACTTGTACTCATAAGAGGGAAATAATTATCAGCTTAAACTAGCTACAATTTAAAACATTGAAAAAAAAAGTCATCATAATTTATTTCCTTTTCTAACTTCACCAAGTTTAAGTCATAAGGCCATTAGTTCTCCAGGATCCGGAAACTCAGAACAATTTGCTTTATTTTCCTATATTTTCATAAGCCTAATGAAATATCATGTTGTCCTTGGGAACTGCAGCCTGCATTCCTATCATGGCTCCCTTTAATAAGTCCCTGGGCATTGTCACAGTTTAAGATCCTGTTTGAGTTTCTAAACATTTTTGGTAGGCTAGAAATACCAGGAATTTTTCATCTCAATGTTAATCCCAACTAAACTGTGCTGAGCTAGAGGTATAGCAGGAAAAAAAAGAATTAACAAACAAAATAATAGTGTTGGGTAATTTAGTCAAAAACCCGAGGGCATTACTGAATGTTCCAGAATGGTCAACAAGGAGTGTCTCTGGATTAGCACATTGGAACCATGGCAACTCCTTGACACCCTCACTGCTGTTACCAAGTTTCCCTTGAGAACTTCAAGGTCAGATTTAGCAGCAATTATGCCTTTGAAAACTATTCCTACTTATTATCTCCAGAAGGTTTTATGTTTCCAAGTGAAGGAAAAATCCAAATTTTCTTAACCGTATTAATTAAAATCCCATGCTGTGCCAGTCAAAAAGCTCTTCTGATACAACACCTCTTGATTCTAGGTCGGCTCTACTCAGCAGAGAAAACATCTTCCTTTCATGCCTGTGTTAAGACTCTTAGAAACTGGCATTTATTAGATACGGAATTTGAAAGGAAAGGAATCCCTGAATGTATACTTGTTCGGCCCTCTCCCAATTGTTTTTCCATGGAAGTACCATGTGCCACATAGAATGTTCTAAATTAAGTTTTGTTTAAAACAAATGGGGGGGGGAGGAGGACTGGAGAAATGGCTTAGTGGTTAAAGCACTTGCCTGCAAAGCCTAAGGACCCAGGTTCAATTCTCCAGGTCCCACTTAAGCCAAATGCACATGGTGGTACATGTGTGCAGCGTTTGCTTACAGTGGCTAGAGATCTTGGTGTGCTGATTCTCACACACTCTCTCCTTCTCCCCGATAGGAGAACTAGTATTTAATCCACGACTTCCTCTGTGACATCTTCTGTGATCTGCTAGATGTGAAAAGTGACTTGTCCCATGCTAAGCATTCTTTTCTTGTAACACTGATGGGTCTTTGGTCTCCCTGGCATTTGCTGCCATCTACAAAAAGCATATTTATCAAGAGTGAAAACAGCATGGATGAGTAGGGATAAACAGAGGCATTTCAGAAGACTTCTGATGGGTATCACTCTTCTTCAACTTTGGCTAAAGAACAGTGGGGGCTTCTTTCTAAGTCCTATGACTTTCCAAGCTGCCAACTTCTGACTTGGTTCCTCAGTCCCAGGTATAAATTCTCTCCCACTTAGTAGGCCTCACGGTCCAACCAGAGAACAACTGGTTACTCCTATATCCTGTGTACCACTGAAGCGCAGGTGCTTATATCTTGCCTGGCTGGTAGATTTTGCAGCTTGCTGTTTCCCCTGCTTGATCACGCAGTTGGTGACCGTTATCCCTCAGCAGCTTGCATCGTACTGTCCATCACTGTGAGCACTAGCCAGCAGGGAAGTGGCTTACTGCTCATTTCCAGCATGATCTCTCTATGTTGTGTGATGACAACTTGTGGTGTCTTCAGGAATAGATCTGATGGAGAATCAAGGGTTTTGGCAATGACCTGCACTGATTTGGAGGCCTCATGGATCTCCCTGACCAATAGCTCACTACAGGGGTAACATCATTCTGGAACAAGGGCTTATCAGCCACAGCCTGTGATTTTTCTGGTTAAGCTTCTTCCACCCCCTACAGAGTACTTCTGACCAGACTATCCCCTCCTCTGTCTTATTAAAAATAAAATCTTTTTGTTAGTTTAGCAGGAGGAAGATTTCTGTGGTACTGATTAACATCGTCATTAATTTTGTGTGTAGACCCTCCCTTCTGACCCTTCTTTTCCCTAGTTCCCCACAAGACCTTTCTACTCACTGTTTTTTGTGTGTGTGTGTCTCCACTTGCCTGTCAAGTATCCCCTGTTTCCTCTCTGGTCTAGCCTCATTCTAGGTCCTCTCCAATACCACTGATACTTGCTATGATTTATAAGCAAAATCAAGTTGCTCTGTGTTAGGAACCATTTGTCTTTCTGAACCTTACTGAGTATGATTTCCCAAGTCCACTCACCCATTTTCCCTCAAATTTCATTTCTCCTTACTGCCAAATAGAATTCCATTGTGTATATGAGCCACATCTTCATTATCCATTCATCAGATGATGGACATCTAGGCTAATTCCAATTCCTACCTTTTTTGAATAGAGTAGCAATAAACATGGCTGAACGAGTATCTCTTTAGTAGAGTGGAGTTTTTACAGTATATGCCCAGGAGTGGTATAGCTGGGTCAAATGATAGCACTATTTTTTAGATATATTTTTTTTGAGGAAGCCTCCTTACTGATTTCCGCAGTGGCCATACAAGTCTGGATTCCCACCAACATGGATGAGAGGCCCTCTTTCCCACATGCTCCCCAGCATTTGCTATCATTTGATTTTTTGATGATTGTCATTCTTATTGGAGAGAGATGCAAATAAAAATAAATAAATAAAACAGAAAAGTATGTAATTTAAACTTTATCTTTTGAGTGCTACTAATCTAAATCAGCAGGCAAAATTATTTATAAATTAGTTTTAATTTTCTACTTTATCACTTTTAATGATTTGAAAATTGTGAACATGCCAAAGGACAAATTTCAATGCATCCAATCTTAATTATTTAATGGAGTTTTATTTTACAGTTGAAGACATAACTGTCTTGTTAACTTCATAGGCCATTATGGGGTGAGCACAGGTCATGTGCTTTTTTCTGTTCATTGATGGCCTAGCTGGACTTACTAAGCTTTTAGAAAACTTATGTGGTGTATGAAATACCATTAATGAGTGACATTTTGATTTAAGATAAGGAGTCATATTTAATTATTTTTCTCTGTTGACTTGACATTTTAAAGTTTTGATTTGATATTTTATGCTTCTTGAAATAAAACCAAAGTCATATACAATGCAGAAAAATGAAAGATGAAATATTTAATTGTAATCTTAAAAATACAGCAATCCAGACTAAAACAAAACTGTGGTTTTTATATATGTCATTCGGACAATTGGCTTTTAAAAATATCTTTATTTTAGTTATTTATTATTTGAAAGAGATAGAGAGAGAGAAAGAGAGAAAAAGTGGGCACACCAGGGCCTCTAGCCATTGCAAATGAACTCCAGATGCATGTGCTACCTTGTGCATTTGGCCTACATGAGTCCTGGGGAATTCATCCTGGGTCCTTTGGCTTTGCAGGCAAGCACCTTAACCACTAAGCTACCTCTCCAGCCCAACAATTGCACATTTTGATAGTTCTTCATGGTGTCACAACAATGTAAACATAAAAGAAAAGGCAAAAAATTAAAGCAAAAATCAGAACCCCCTAAAATTATCTAAAATATCAACTTAATATAAACACTTGTCTTTTAAGATCACCACAAATTTTCATTTATCTTTTACTTTAAAAAACCAGAATCAATCAAAAAAAAGAAAATTTACCCAATACTAAGAAAAAGATAGTTATTGGAGATTTCCCTCAGTTTGTCATCATGTGTTATATAATTGTGCACTTCTAAAATGTTTGATATGATACACACACTTAAAAGTACTCTTGGAACCTTAAGAGCTGTGATTATCCCATATGATCAAGGAAATGGAAAAATATGTAAGCACACCATTTTCTTCTCTCTAGAATTTTAATATTAAATATAACAATCTGACAAACAGTGCTATATTTCTGCCTTTTCTTCTTTGTTTCTAAAAAATGAATAAGTGATAATTGCAACCTTGCTACATATTATTGAGAACCATGTATGCCTACTCCAAAGATATCTTTTTGCCTCTCAGTGGCTCCATTAGAGTCTTAATTCTGTTTTCATGAAAGTCACTTGTTAAAACTATAACCTGTATCTCAGAGCAGGACTATTTTGGAGATAGGATTTGAGGATACAATTGAGTTAAAATAAGGTTAAATTGCTGGCCCTAATCTATCATGAGTGATGCCCTTATATGAAGGATAGATTATTACACACATACACACACACACACACACACACACACACACACACACTCACACACACACAGAATGAAGACAACCTGAGGGTGCTTAAAAGTTAAGACATCAATATAAAAGCCAAGAAGAGCGATCTCAAGAGAAATCACCCTTACCACTCCCCGGATTTCAGACTTCTAGCATTCAAGGGAGAAATAAAGTTATACTAATCCACCCAGTTTGTTAAACTGTGTCAATGGCATCTTTAGGTGATGTGATGAAAGCTCTGTTCTAACACGCTACATGAGTAAGGATGAGGAGATAGGGGGAAATGCAAAACAATTGCAATGTGCAATAGGTAGACATTGATTTTCTGTTGAGAAAGGAATTTCCTGTGGTTTTTCTAAATAAGAAAGCATCGTATACAATTCCTTTTCACATACTTAGAGAGGTAAAAATTGAATCCAGTCATTAGGTCTACCTATGATTGAGGGGCACATCCCGCACAAAGTACATGACTCTTGAAGAGCAGGTCATTAGTGTGTCTGTAGGAGGAAACTGAAATAAAATCCCATCAAACCTCCCTCTATGCAGCATCAAGAGGGGCATCCAGGTAAAAGATTAAAATTCCCCATGGAACAGCAAAATGCATTCAATTTGATTTTGATTACATTCCTTGGAATTAATTTCTAGGCTCTGAGATAAACCTAGTGTTTCAAAGTTTAATTCCCAGAGTGGGCAGGCCTACCCAAGAGCCTTGATATTTACTATAACCTTGACCATCATTATACACACAACTCAGAAAAGGCTCAGGGGGTGTTATATTAGATCATCATTTTCTTGATCTATGAGGTTTATAGTTTTATACAATGTTATCATTATATATTTCAAATTACATCAATAATTGTTTTGCAGTTAATCAAAATGCTTACACAGGAGGTAGACCTAAGACTTAAAAATACAAAAGATGGGCCACATGTTGGGCCATGATATGCATAGACATTTATCGTACCAATAACTGTGGGCTAACCCCACAATGCACAACCCATATACCTCAACAAGGAGGGGCCAATGGGGAGGGGGTAGGCCACGGATGAGCCTTATAATGGTACCAAACTGCCTGTATTTACTGAATAAAAAACTAAGTAAAAAAATACAAAAGATGGGACAGGAGAAGTTGCTTAGCAACCTGCAAAGCCTAAGGACTCAGATTTGATTCCTCAGTACCCACATAAGCCAGATGCATAAGGTGTACATGCATCCAGAGTTTGTCAGCAGTGGCTGGAGGTCCTTATGTGCCCATTTTCTGTCTATAACTGCCTCTTTCTCTCTCTACCAAATAAATAATTAAAATATATTTTTGTAAAAAATACAAAAGATGGGCTGGAGAGATGACTCTGTGGTTAAAGGCACTTGCTTTCCAGGCATGATGGCCCTGGTTCAAATCCCCAGCACCCACTTAAAGCCAGTTGCACAAAATGGTGCATGTATCTGGAGTTCGTTTGCAGAGGCAAGAGGCTCTGGAGTACCCATATTCTATCTATCTGTTTGCATCACACTATCTCTCTCTCTCTCTCTCTCTCTCTCTCTTTTCTCTCAAACAAATAAATAAAATGATTTTTAAAATGTAAACGATGGTGTGGATCAGATATGAAGTAGGGTGCCATACCAAAATCCATAGTTGCCAGGGCATTTTGTTTTTAGCTAACCATTAAGACCTGTAGGTGTGAATCTATAGGTTTTCTTTTTTTGTCAAGAAAGTTCTGCGGTTCTCAAATATAGGTCCCCAAAAAAGTAATCATTGAATTTCAAAAATGCCTTTACTTGGCTAACACGGAACGTGGAGCCATCTGTCTCAGTGCACATGAGCGAGTGCGGTCAGCAGCAGAGAGGCAATTCCTGCCGCCCTGGAAGGAAGAACAACACATGTGAAGTCTGGAAGTGACAGGCTTTAAGTCGTGAGCGTCTAACCTCTGCCCTCAGACACTCTCGGGCAGCTCCCAATGGGCCTTTAGCTGGGAAGTCAATTGAATTTCAGGGCCTGAAAGAAACTCTTGATCTACTGGGAGCAACTTATTCTCTGCTGAAACTTGGACAAGGAGGTTTAGGTAATAATCAGACAGTAAGAGTAACCATGTCGATAAAAATACCGTTTGTTCTCCCTCTCTCAAAGCCAGATTGAGATCCAGGAACACGTTTCCAGAGGCAGACAAGTTAAAACCACATCTTCAGCCTCCATTTCATATTATTTACTCATTATACCTCCTGCTTGCAAGTTTCACTCATTATTGCAGTTGGCGTTGGGAATGCAATAACGGGAGAACTCTTGCTGTGAGAGTCTAAACCTTTGACCTCTGCCACCCAGGAGAAAGGAAGTACATAGGAAAAAGACCATGATTGCAAAATAAATTATTAAGACGTCTATCCCAAACAGCCACATTCAAAAGAGCTTCTATGAATCTGTGGCAAAAAGGGGTCCAATACAATGCTAAAACTAAGAGACTTCTTTAAAACAAAAGGGAGGTGAGTAATGGTGAACTCATGATAAATCAGTGCATCAAGCATCACTTCTAATAGCCTACCATCTCCACACTTCTTTATAAAGTGCACCTCAAGGGCATTCACTAAATGTAGAAGAGATCATCTTGGACCTCCAGTATCAGACTTCCAACCCCTATGTGCTGAGGAAATTCTGCAATGTAAAGAAGGATTGTGAGGTGATCTGGAACCGTTAGATGTGAGGATATTTTAATCAAACATCTCATGGAAAACATTGGCCATATAAACTGGAATACCAAGAGCAACCTTATTGCTTGAATTGCATGAAATGATGTACTAAAATCATAGATTTTAACCAGGAAATTTTTTCTCAAGCTCCCTCCAGAGTTGGAAGAGTCATAGAAAAAGGATGCCCATGGGTTGTCACCATTGCATTTCAACTCACCCTTGAATGCTTGATGTTACAGAGGAAAACGATAGGAGTTGGGTTTTTCTTTCTATTATTTTCAAAGGAAATTGTTCAGATATTTGTGCAATCCTCCAAATAGCTCACGTTGTTCAGGTTTTGGCGAGATCTGCATACGGTAGCAGGAATGCATTTCATAAATGATCATTTCTAAACTTTGTTCTGTGAACATAGCTGAGCCCAGAAAGAATCATAAATCAGGCTATGGCCACATCTGCTGGTAGTATTTTGTGGAAGGAGTGCATGCTGTAGCGGTTTTGCATTTTGCCTGGCCACAAATGTTTTCCCAGAATGAGCCAAACACAGAAAGTTCTAAATAACTGCATGTTGTAATCAAACTCAAGTTAATAGAGAAAAGCAGGTGACAGTTGTCCATTCTGGTGAACTATCCATGGACAAAGAAATTACCCAGTTAGTACTGATGCCATATCTGATTATACCCCTGAGATGAATTAGATGGTTTTTGAAAAGACTTTGAACTGAGCACTTGGCAGGATCTCTGAATTCAAAACGAAGCAGCATTTGACATTCTTCATGAAAGTTGATATGTGACTTCCGATTGTTCAGCTACATAAAATTGTAAAAGGAAACGAGGAAGTGAAGGTGACTGGGCTCCGAAAATAAACACCGAGAATGTCCTTAGGACTGCCTTTGCCCTCTCCACTTTGCTAGTGATCAGAGAAGAATCTGGCTTCTTCGTATCTCTTACCTGTCTCCCCATAAACAACCTGAAGGAGTTCTCCATAGCAACCTCTCTCAGGAAAGAGTTATTTTCTTTTCCTAGGATTATGGTTTAAATCTGATCTTGGAATTCTAGTTAGTTAAACTTGGTCCTACATTTAGCATCATGGCTGGCCTCTTCTTGAGCCAGTCCCCTAACCCAGACCAATCAGCCATCTCTCAGGCTCAGCTGAGCTTGAAGGTAAAGCCCGCCACGATAAGATTACAAATAGATGCTTACCAGGTGGACAAGGGCTCTCGTTGGCTCTTCACCTCTCCTGAACTTCTATGTCCTTGCTCTGGTAAATTGAGCTCAGAGATGGAAGGGGGACCAATCCCACTAACAACTTCCCCAACCTGCCTTCTATTCCACCAGAGCTTCCTGCGCCTTCTAACTGATCCACTCAGTGGTACTAGACCCTTAGCTGGAGCTGGGAAACAAGTCAGAACCATACCCAAACACAAGCCCACTCTACAATACCAAGCTACCATCAATCACGGGGTATAAGAGGGCCCACACCTATCAAACTGATATCAAAAAAGTAAGTGTTATCTCAATTTTCCGGGTGCTAACTTACTCTCCGTTGGAGAATCTGCTTCTCTTTTCCAGATAGATGCAGATCCTAAGAAGAGGGCTGCCCCAACATACCTCAAAAGGGGCCCAACTGAAACTAAGGACAACTGGCGAAATAAGCAAGGGTGATGTTTTCCTGTGAACCTGATACCAGCACAAAGGGGAAGGAAATCAACGCAGAGAAAAATCAACTCCTACCAAATCAGAGAGCCAAAGCCTCAGAGGCCCCCAACACCTCAGCACTGAAGCAGACCAAAAATGAACCCAACATGGCTCAGGGAAATCTTGCCGAAGAGGGGGCGGAAAGAATGTCAGAGTTACATGTTGGGTCATGATTTGCAGAGACATTTATCATACTAATAACTGGGGGCTAACTCCACAATGCACGACCCATTTTCATTAACAAGGAGGGTCTAATGGGAGGGGGTAGATCACAGATGAGCCTAAATAATGGTACCAAACTGCCTGTATTCACTGAAAAGAAAACTAATAAATTAAATTTTTTTAAAAAAATGAAAAAAAAATCTCTTTTCACAATTTTTCCCCAAACCCATGCTCAACTCCTTCATGTTCTCTTGGACCACATGGGTGCATACATTCCCCTTTTCCTGGCACTCACTTCTCCTTGTTCCATTAACTTCCCCTGAATAAATGTAAGAAGTTAATATTTATCCTTCTCAATCTGTTTTACTCCAATTCTTTGTTAAAAGCAGATATGAACTCTGGCTTAGGAGTTTGAAGCTTCTTCCTGACCCTGAGAAAAACCTGTTACAAAGAGGCCGGAAGGAAAGGGAAATAAGGGATGGAAAGATGGAAGAACTATAAATGCAGAGGAGTTCACAAAGCCGTTGAGTATAAATAAAATGAATCTGCTGCTGTCCCAGGCATTAGGAAAGGCACATTTAATAGCAGTTATGGTCATGGTGGGTTTGTTCAGTTGGTTAGGAACACTGCTCGAGAAAGATGAACAGAACACCCTAAGTCAAATGATCTGAAAGAAATTTTTCTTTATCAAAGTATAAAATAACTTCCAGGTATGTTGGCACATGCCTTTAATCCCAAGTCTTGGGAGGCAGAGGTAGGAGATTCACTGTGAGTTTGAGGCTACCCTGAGACTTAGGGAATTCCAGGTCAGCCTGGAATAGAATGAGAACTTACCTCAAAAAAAAAAAAAAAAAAAAAAAAAAAGAAGTAACTAATATTTGCTCTTTAACGAAGCCGTGTTTGAAATAACAAGAAAACATAAGCTAGTTTGGCTATTCACAGGTGCCTTTATTCAGGACCCTGTTTCTCAAATGTGAAGTGATCTTTCACTGAATAACAATAGTGCTTTTTAAAATTGATTCAAATTGCACATCATTTATGTCTCCCATGCTAAACTAAAAGTGTTTCATCAAGGAAGATCTTTGTTGCCTATCAAGTACATGTATGCTTCTCAGTCATTATTGATAAAAAGATGTGATTGTGTAATATATTTAAGAAGTAGATTTTAGTCAGAGCCACATGTTTGGTCATGATATGCAGAGACATTTATCCCACCCATAACTGTGGGCTAACTCCAGAATGCATGACCCATATACCTCAACAAGGAGGGGCCGGGGGAGGAAGTAGGACATGGCTGAGCCTAACAATGGTACCAAATTGACTATATTTGCTGAGTACAAAACTAATTAAAAAATTTTTTTTTCCAAAAAAGAAGTAGATTTTAATATTTAAATGCATTTGTATATAATATTGCAGCTACAAAGTGCTTCAAGGAACTATCACTCTGTATTCAAAATGAATTTCTTCAGATACTTATAAAATATATATTTATAACATTTTTATTTGTAAGATATACATATATATATATAAGAAAATGTTATATTTTATATCTGATTTTGCTCAATACTAAATTTAAACTTATATTTGAAAATACTGCCTTGAAACTGGTAAGTCACCTAAAGCTTTCATGTTTTCTAACAAAGTTTCAATGATTAGTATACTTACTAATAGTGTTTTAAAAAGCCAACTGGTGCAAGAAAAGTAATTCTCCAAAGTACACATGTTTTTAGTTATAGATATATTAACTATTTCATCAGAAACTTCTGCTCTGGAAAAGTTTTAGTAGGAATCTAAAAGTACATTTTCAGGAAAAATCTGTCTACTCCTATAAGTACTGTTTATTACCCAGAGACATTTCAGACAGTTTCATGATAGCTAATTGTTTGATAAGGTTTTGTAGAATAGGAGTGGGAAATGGTAAGTCTAATTGTTGCATTAGAGTCACTCCTACCTTCAAAAGTTGCAGGAAGCCTTCTTAACAGCTTTTCTGCTCCTTACCTGAGGTCAGCTCTGTGCATAAATGTAATATTCAACTGTTTATTCTATCTTGCATTTACTCACCAAGAACTATTATCATCCATCCCAAGCACACTCCTTTTCAGAATTACAAAGATGTCCAAGTGGTAATGGCCTTCATAGCAAGCACAAAGCTATAAGCTACTCCTGTTTTACTAAGTGCTTTCAATCTTGGGTTGGGACCATGTTGACTGGAGTAGATTCTTTAGAAAGCACAGGTGGCCTTTTCACACTCATCTCTATGTATTCTCACTCTATAGTAATAGGTTCTTTCTTTTCCCTTCCCTGTGTAACCTTCATTTTGAGTGAGGGCCTGGTAATTAGTTTTGAAGAAAATATGAATAGACAGAATTATAGTACAGCATTCTGATGATTGTGTAGAGTATGTCAGCTTATCATCATAAATATCATTCTCTAGACTTTTACATTATGATTATAAAAATCTTCCCTGGGCTAGAATATAGTATTTCTTAACTTTATATTTTACCATTTCCCACTTTTTAAACTTATGAAGAAAAACAAAAACAAATTTTGAAGCAAAGCTTCTTTCCTATTGGAAATAATGGCAAATGTTAAATATGGAAGAAGCTCATATCAAGGTCCATTGCATTTTAAAATAAAGTACAATAAAACAAATAAACAAAGCAACAAACTTCTTGCCCTAAAGGAAAGTAATTTTCTAATAGCAATAACAAAGGATGCCCAGTTAAAAGTTGAAAATAAGGCCTACAGAGATGGCTTGACACTTAAGACACCTGCCTGCAAAGCCAAAGGACCCAGGTTTCACTCCCCAGGACCCACATAAGCCAGATACATGAGGTGATACATGCATCTGAAGTTTTTGCAGTGGCTAGAGGCTCTAGAACCCCCATTCTCCTTCTCTCTTTCTCTCTCTCTGCCTCTTTCTCTCACTTAGATAAATAAATAAAAATAATATATTGAAAATATATAATATAAATAAACATTGGCCTTTGAAAATAATTTATACCCTAATGAATATGCTCTGCCAATTAAAGCTTGAGATTGTGCTGAATAAACATTGTGAGTTCAGTGTGAGATTAGAGCTGTCTCATCTCATTCATTGCTCTTAGCATTCTCTCATAGAGCTTGCATTGTACCTTAATTTCTGATATTTAATCAAAATATATGCCATTCTCATATCCACCATGAATTGCTCCATATGCTTAACTCATCTTTTTCACTCAATATTTTCATTCACATTTTCTGATCATAAGGAATATTCAAATCAATTACTACTCCCAAGAAAAAGAAGAGAAAGGCTATATAGTGGTCACACTCTCCAATAAACAAAAAGGATAAAACAACCGAGAATTAATATTCAAAGATACAGCTGACTTATCATCCACTGAAAAAAGATGAATGGGACAATAGTGACCCAAGACTATCTGGCGGTATTGATGCAGTAGTCTTCATCCATTTTTCCCCCCTCACTCTGTTTTTGTTAATTGCTGCACGGTATAACACAGTGTTGTGAAGTCAATGGGGGAAAGTTCTTGGAACTCACAGAAATACTATGAGAAGCAACCCACCTATACCCTGCAAGCAGTTATGAAATGAATGCAGAAGGAAATAAACAGAAAGTAGCCTGGCGGTATCATGGTGGCGCAGGCCTGAAACCCGATATTCAGAAGGTAGGAAGAGCAGGGTGACAAAGTCGAGGCAAGCTTGCACTACATAATGAGACTTATTCTCGAAATCTACAACAAATACATAAAATTAAAAGGGGGAAGTGAAGCCTAACTGCACTAGGATTGTGTTCTGATGAAATCTGTGACTCGCTGCTCAAGCCTGCTTGGGCTGTGGAAAGCTTATCTAAAACAGATGCTGAAATAATGGGCATACATTTGGGCATTGTTTTTCACTGTTCCCTTATCACCTACAGTTTTTTTTTTTGAAAGTGTAAAATCACTTTTATTTAAATTTTTTCTTCAATTTTTTTAAAATTTATTTTTATTAGATATGGGCATACTTAGTATGTAAACAACAGATGTTGGTATCATCCTTTCCCTCATCCTTACCCCTTTTCCAGAGAGGCCCTTCTCTTTGGGGATATAGGTCAACCCCATAAGGATTGTAGATCGTGTATTCTGGGGGCAGCAGTCAGTTATTGGGGAGAAGCAACATCTCTGTGCATAATGTCCCAACTTGTGGCTCTAACAATCTTTCCATCTGCTCTTCCACAAAATTCTTTGAGCCATGTTAGGGGCATTTTAAGGCTACTCCACTGATGGGCTCTTAGGAGCCTCTGGATCCCTGCTGTGGAAGGTGTTGAGTGTCCTCAGTGTCTCTCTCCTTCACCCTTGTGCTGATATCAGGTTCACTAAGAAAACAGCACTCTTGCTTATTTCCCCAGCTCCTCTGTGGTTTCAGCTGGGGCTGGGGTGAAATGTGCTGGGTCGTTTCTCTCTTCAGGTCCCACTTTTGACTGGAAAAGAGAAGCAGATTCTCCAATGGAGAGTGAAATCAGTGCCAGGTAAATGGAATAACCATTAATTTAGAGAGAATTTAAAGGATGTAGACCCTCTCATAGCCAAAGATTAGTAGGAGCTTGACATTGGAAAACAAGATTGCTATCTAGATATGATTTTGACTAGTTTCCCAGTTCCAGATATGATTTCCTTTCCACTGAGTGTGTCTGTTAGCCAATCCAAGAACAGCTGGTTACCCACCATGGCTGTGTGCCACTATTGCGCTTGTGTGAACATCACATCAGGTTGTTTGCTTCTGAATAGTTTTCTGGGACAGATGTTGGTGCTTCTGCTGTTTAAACCCAGTTCCTTGTGACATCTTTCAAGCACTAGAGAACTATTTACCAATGTGCCTTATCTCCACCCCTAAGTGGAGGAGAGAAATAAGATAGTAAGTAGTTTATTACTTCTTTCAATATGTGGGAGAAAAAGATCACACACAAAAAAGTAAAATGGAAAGTTCTAAGTAAGTACCTGGGGGAGAAAACTAAGTTTTATTATAATCAGGGTCCATTCTTGCTTTCATGCTTACAACATTGTTCACAAATAAATGACTAGTTTTTAGTCAAAATTTAAACAAGTATTCCAGTCACTTTAAGAAAAGGACCTGAAGGTACAGAATGATATATTAAGCTCACACTGTAGCAAAAACGTTCCCTTGGAAACTGAATTAAGTTATTGGTACATTCTCAAGCTAGTTTTATACAAAATTTTGAATTAGCATTGTCTAATTTGTCGTGTTATCTAACAGAACTTTGGAATTCTTTCTTTGTTCTGTTTGACAGGTAGAATTTTATTAGTGTTTAAAGGGCCAAAGGGATCTAATTTGGGCATATTAAATATTTCACAGGAAAGCATTGATTGGTTAATAATAAATTCAACCCAACAATCCTTCCTGCCTCTGAGGTACCTAGCTCTGCTCTGGATGTTTATATCTTGGGGATAATAAACTCAGACTCAAGGAGTTCTTGTTTTAGTGGAAAACATAAAAGGATTAACAAAGCATATATTCATAGGGAACATAACACAGAAATGTGTGTTTTATGATGGGAAATTTTAAATTAGCTTGTTTGTTCATTTGAATGTATAGACAGCACTATCGTGGTATCTATAGAAGAAATCTTTAACTCACCTTGGGAAGTTTCTTGGTTTTGATGTTGGCTGGGCTGCCTAGAGCAAGAGGTCAGCCTCATGGAGGCAAGCAAGCGGGACAAAGAATGAGAAATCTCAGGAAAATTTTGAGAGACAAGAAGCCAGTCATGTGCTCATGAGATGTGTGAGACTAGCCCGGGAGCAAGTCAGACAGGACACTTTCTAGCATTAGTTACAGAAATCAGTTTTGAACTGACCTAGTAAAACCATACAAAGTACTGGATTTCATGACTGAAAACTACAGTATTGAACTAAAAAGTACAAACCAAGGCAATGCCCACTGCTGCTGTACTTGATTCATTTTTGTGAAAATTTCCTCTTGGTGTTACACTCCTTGGCACTGGTGTCTTCCACAAGCAAGCTTGAGTCAGTGCCAAAAATAAACTCTCACACATATACGTATGTGTTTCTATCAATTTTACAATCAAGGCAAAAGGAGGATACTCTTTCTCTAAAAGATCTGACAGGTGCTAGAGAGATGGTTCAGTGGTTAAGGCACTTGTCTGCAAAGCCTAATGACCCAGATTCGATTCCCCTTCATGTGTACATGGTACATGTCTCTAGAATTCATTTGCAATGGCTAGAGGCCCAGGGGTACCCATCTCTCTGCCTGTCTCTCTTCTTTCTTTCTCTCTGCTTGCAAACAAGTAGGGTTAAAAAAAAAAAACACATGAGCGGGGGTGGGGGAAGAAATGGCTTAGTGATTAAAGCAATTGCCTGCTAAGCCTAAGGACCCAGGTTCAGCTCCCCAGAGCCCATGTGAGCCAGATACACAAAGCCACACATACTCACAAGATGGCACACACTATAATAATAAGACAAATAAATTTAAAAATTCATAATATATATTGGATATCCAGTGAATAATATTTTTAGGAAGAAACAATAGATATATTAAAAAATCACAACTTATAAAATATAGGTATATTAAAACCATAATTAGTGTCCCATTTTGTGTTTAACAGATTACGGAAAACATTAAAACACTGACAGAAAGTACATTCAAATTAGTTGAATTTCTCAAATCTTACTAGCGAAGTACAAATTATTTCAGTTAAATTGAGGGGCATTTGGCTAAATATTGAAAAATAGAAGATAGTGTAACAACTTATTTATCTCTATATGAAGAAGTATGGCTACCTATATTCCTGTAGTTCACATTGTTAGACAGACATATACTCTAAATTCTCACATATGTAAAAGTATGGAAATAAATGTATGGCAAAAGGTGTTTATAGGCCAGGCATGGTGGCACACGCCTTTAATCCCAGCACTCAGGAGGCAGAGGTAGGAGGATTGCAATGAGTTCGAGGCCACCCTGAGACTACAGAGTGATTTCCAGGTCAGCCTGGACTAAAGTGAGACCTTACCTAGAAAAAACCAAAGACAAAAAAGAAAGTGCTTATAACTGCAAATAGAAAAGAATACAAATATCTTAAATCTCTGTGTATCAGACAACAGATAAATACATTGCTATATGTGGCTACTTATACACATTATACAGAAGTGTAAATCAATGCACTCAGTCTCATATACCTACAATAGAGGTATATCGAAGACAGGCAGGTGAAAGGCAAAGACAGAAGGCTGTCTGTATAGAGAATTATGTTACACGTATACACAGATGTACAAGTCTATGATGCTGACAATTGTTACAATAAATTACCACAAACCAGATGGCTTGATTCAGCCAGTTCTACAGGCTGGAAGTCCAAGGTCAGAGTGCCATCAGGGTCAGGTCTGCTCAGTGCTCTTCTGGGAGACAGACTACTGCCAATCCTGGCTGTACTTATACCCCATTAGGGAGACATTAAGAGATGGAGGGTCAAAGAAGAGAGGAAGAGGGAGAGAAAGAGAGATGGAGAATGAATCATACTAATTACCTCCCAAGGCTCTGCATTTTAATAATAATCACATAGTGATTGAGGACTTCAACACATAAATTTTGGGAGGACACTGTATTTTACCATAGCAAGTAGTCAATTAAAGCAATTAAAGTTATCTTTTCAAGTAATGTGTACATAGTCTATAAAGGAAAAAAGAGTTCTAAAGGCCTAGTAACACAAATGAGAACTGACAGGATTGAAAGAAAGAAGCTTGAGAGAGATTGAGATTGAAAGAATACACAGCAGACTGTTAGGATGGCCATGACCACATAGGAGTAGTCTGCTGAAATCTCAGGGAAAGAATCTGAAGAAAGATGGATAGCAGTTATCAGAAGATATGGGACATGGCTGAAAAACCTGTATTTTCAATAGCAAAGTAAAATATGAAGCATTAGAGAGCTGACCACAAAGTCTAGAGTCCATCTTTGAGGGAAGGTACAGTTTGGAACACTCATTTAAGGTTGTCTGATTGCTTTTGTTAAATGCCTTTTGCTTTTCATTCTAACATAGCCAGGGATGCTTTATCTCCAAACCTTGGCCCTCCAGCTCCTTCCTCCTGTTTACTCTTCCCTCCTCCATTCTTCCTCTATTATCCCAACCCAGGTGACTGTTTTGGGGATTTCTCCTCTCCATTCACACTCTGACTGAAATGCACGTGCATACTGGTCCCAGTATTCCACTATACCCTAAAGTGGATGGATTTTTAGGGGAAATTATTTCCAAATTTCTCTTATTCTATTGTCCAAATGAACCTATCCTTTCATGATGATTGTATTTGTAGACATTATTTTACTTTCAGAGTAATACTAGGGGCTAAGCCTGGCTCCGCAAGCACATGAGTTGGGGGAGGTCTAATCACTGAGCTCTTCATCCTAAATCCAGCAGAGAGAAATGCCTCTTAAACATTGCAAACACTTCCACAGGGGGAAAAATAATGTTTTTTTTGTCTTCTTTGTAAATTTTATTTATTTACTTTAGACAGGGACAGAGAAGGAGGGGAGACTTGGGTTCATGAAAAGATAAACAAGAGAAGCACACCATTAGCCAATGTAACTAGAAGAGAAAAAAAAAGACATAAATGAATAAAACTAAAGATGAAAAGGAGACATTACAACAGATACCAATGAAATTCATAAAATACATTATGCTGATAATTTAAAATAAATGGATAAAATTCTAGATATATATTTCCAAAATTAAGATAAGACACAAAACACTTCAACAGATGTATAAAAAGCAGTAAGATTGTAGCATTAGTAAAACAAAACAAAACAAAAAAAATCTGCCTACTACAGAAAGTCCAGGACCAGATGGTTTTACTACTAACATATTCCAAAACTTTAAAGAACCAACAGAGATATTTTTCAAGCTATTCCAAGAAATAGATAGGAGAAGGATGTTATTAAATTATTTTATGAAGTCGGTATGACCTGATAAAGACACAACCAGAAATGAAAAGTTATCAGCCAATAGCTCTGATGAACATAGATGCAACAAAGATCTCAATAAAATACTTGCAAACAAACTGAGCATAGCGGCACATACCTTTATCCCAGCACTTGAGGTGCTGAGTTAGGAGGACAACCATGAGTTCAGATACATCCAAGGCTACAGAGTAATGCTCATGAAGCCTGGGCTTGAGGGAAACCCCCCCCCCCTCAGCAAACCTGGGAACTGAACTCAAGAGTACATCAAGGGCTGGGGCCACAATGGCTCAGTGAATAAAGTTCTTGCTACCTAAGTATTAAGACTGCCATTGGATCCACAGTAACCAAATTAGAAGCTGCACACAATGGTGTGTACAAATTATCCTAGTCCTGGAGACAGAAGGATCCTTGGGGTTTGCTGGCTAGCCAGTTTAATGACTTTGGTGAGCACTAGTTCCAATAAGCCATCCTGTCTAAAAAATGGCGGCAGAGAGCAACCAAATATCTATGAGCATACACACAAATAGATATACACATGCACCCACATATGCACACACATGCATACAAATGACACATGTCTGCCCACCCATATATAACACATGCACACATACAACACACATGTGCCCAGCCACATAATCACTTACACATGCACACAGATGACCCACTTACATATACTTACATATGCATACACACCACATACACATTCAGAAATCAAAAGAAGTAACAAATTACCCCCCTCCCCCAAAAAGAAAATTCACTATGAACAAATCGGTTCACATCAGAAGACAGGGACATTTCAATGTAGACAAATAAATTCGTAAAATGTATCAAATAAGTGGCCTCAAGGACAGAAATCACATAAAAATAAATACAAAACAAGGCCTTTGATAAAATCCAACATCCTTCTATGACAAAAAGCCCTGAGGAAACTAGGAATAGAAAGATGAAATATCAACATAATAAAAGCTTTGTATGACAAACTTACAGCCAAGATTGCACTAAGTGGAGAAAAACTCAAAACATTTCCACTCAAATCTGGGATACAAATTGACTTCTTTCTCCACTAATTCATGACAGTGTTTATAAGAAAGGGGAATAAAAGACACAAATGGGAAAGAAATCAAAGTATCCTTAATTGTAAATGCCATGATTCTGTACATAGGAGGTCCCAAACTTCACCAGAAAGCTCTTATATCTGATAAAATACTTTCAGCAAAGTGTGGCAGGATACTAAATTAATATATACATATCAGTAGAGTTTCTATAAAATGATATCAAACATACTGAGAAAGAACTGAGGAAGATAGTCCCATTTCATTCATAAATGCCTCAAAAATAAAATATTGAAACAAGATACTTTGGAATAAACATAACCAAGGAAGTGAAAGACTTATGCAATGAAAATTTTAAGATACTAAAGGCAAAAAATGATGGAGGCCCTTTATTATGGACATATCTCCCATGCTCATGGATTGGAAGAATTAATGTTATGAAAAGGACCAATTTACCAAATACAATCTATGGATTCAATCCAACCCCTGTGAAAATGCTATCCTTCATGAAAAAAAAAAAAAATCTTATAACTCATGTGGTAGCACAAAACATCCTGAATAGCCATAGCAAAATATGCATGCAGAGCAAAAAATGATAATAATTAATAATGATAACAATAATGATAGAGGTAATACTACATCTGATATCAAGTTATACTACAGTCATAATAGAAGAAAAGAAACAGACTTGAAAACCAATGGAACAGCCTAGAGAGTCCAGACATAAACCTATGTGTTCAGCATTAGCTACCTGATACAACAGTGCCACAAACATACCGTGGAGAAAGGCCAGCCCCTCAACAGGTAGTGCTGGAAAACTCATAAGAACATGGAGAGAAATGAAAATAGATCCTTGTTTTTCACCCTGCACAATATCCAGTTCCAAATGGATCACAACTCTGAAGCCGTTAGAGGGAGCAGTTGGGAAACACTTCGAGATATAGGGACAGGTAGACTTCCTGAAAAGGTCTCCAGTCACTCCAGAACCAATGTCAGCAATTGTCAAACAAGATTTCATGAAATTAAAAAGCTTCTGAGCAACAAAGGAAACAATTAAGAGACAACCTACATAAATGGACAACCTATGTGCTAGCCATACATCTGAGAGAGGGTGGACTAGTAGAATATACAAAGAATCCCAAAACTAACAGATATAAACAGCTAGAGCAATAAACAAACTAATAAAATTAACTGACAGTTCACAAAAGATGAAATTCAAATACCTAATATTTTTTAAATGCTCATCATTATTAACCAGAGAGCTATGTTAGAACTGCTTTGAAATTCTATCTCACCCTAGTCACAATAATTTATTAATAATTTATGAAGCAAACAAATAATATCAAATTCTTGCAAACATTTGGGAAAAAATGATACTCTTAAACCAGTTGTGGGGGTGGTAACTTTGTGCAGTCACTGTGGAAATCAGTATGGAGGCTGCTCACAAGCTAAAAATAGACATTATATCATGCAGCTTTACCACTCTGGGTATTTACCTCAAGGACTTTAGGTTGAGCTATCACAGAGATATGTACACTATTTACATATCAATTTTCATCATAGAGCTATTCACAATAGCTAATGTGGAACCATCTTAGGTGACTGTTAACAGAATAATTAAGATAATCAGGTATATACATACAGTGGATTTTTTTTTTCTAGCCATGAAAAATGAAGTGATATTGCTTATAGAAAAATGAGGCTAACCAGAGAGGATCATATTGAGTAAATTAATTCAGTCTCAGTGTACTATGTTAGTGAACACCCCTGTTTTGTTCCTGATCTCAATGGGAATTCCTTAAGTATCATTCGGGCTTTAAGAGCTTGACATATACCTTTATTATATTGAGATATAACTGTCCATGCCTGTTCTCTCCAATGTCCTGATCATGAAGTGATGCCGTATTTTGTCAAAGGCCTTTACTGCACCTATCAAAATGATCATGTGATTTTTGTGTTTAAGCTTTTTTATGTGGTGTATTACATTGACATATTTCCATATGTTGAACCACTCCTGAAGTTCCTGGGATGAAGCCAACTTGATCAAGGTGGATAGTGGATTTGATGTGTTGTTGAATTCAGTTTGCAAGGATTTTGTTCAGGATCTTTGCGACTAACTTCATCAGAAAAATAGACGTATAGATTTCTTTTCTTGTGGTATTTCTGCCTGGTTTTGGTATTAGAGTGATACTAGATTCAAAGGACTTTGGGAGCTTTCCCTGTTCTCTGATTGTGTGACACAGTTTGAGAAAAATTGGTTTCAGTTCTTCCTTGAAGGTTTGATTGAATTCACTGAAAAACCACCGGGTCCAGGACTCTTCTTTTTTTCTGGGGGGGTGGGCGGTGGGCAGGCTGATTACCCTTCACTTTCTGTGTTGGTGATAGATTTGTTTAGGAATTGAATTGCTCTGAGTTTAGCTTTGGTAGGTGGTATGTGTCCAGGAATTCATCTATTTCCTCCATATTTTACAGTTTTGTGGAGAAGAGGTTTGTGAAATAAGACCTAATAATTCTCCTAATTTTGCTTATGTCTGTTGTGATCTCTCCTTTTTCATTTCCGGTTTTATTAATTTGAAGCATCTCTTTTTTTTTTTTCACTTGACCAAGTTGGCCAGGGATTTATCAATCTTGTTTATTTTTTTCAAAGAACCAGTTCTTTGTTTCATCAATTTTCTTAATTGTTTTCTTAGTTTCCAATTCATTAATTTCTGCTCTGATCTTAATTATTTCTTTCCATATGGAGTTTTGGGTTGGATTCTTCTTGCTTTTCCAGTGCCTTTAGGTGGATGGTTAGGTTATTGATTTGGGATCTCTATGCCTTTGTTATGAAGGCATTTAGTGCTATGAATTTTCCCCTGAGGACTGCCTTCATTATGTCCTATAAGTTTTGGTAAAATGTGTTTTCATTGTCATTCATTTGTAGAAATTTCACAACTTAATTTTTTTCGATTTGTCCACTACCCATTTATTGTTTAAAAGTGTGTTGTTCAGTTTCCAGGAGATGGTGGGATTTCTGAGCATCTTTTGCTGTTAATTTCTATCAAAACTGCATTTTGATCTGATATCATGTAGGAAATTATGTCAATCTTCCTAAATATATTGAGGCAGGCTTTATGACCCAATATATGAGCTATGTTATAGAAGGTTCCATGGGCTGCTGAGGAGGATGTGTAGTCTGTAGAGTTTCAGTAGAATGTTCTGTAGATGTCCTTTAGTTCTAATTGATATGTGTCTTTGTTGAGCTCTCTCACTTCCCTGTTAATTTTCTGTTTGGATGATCTATCTATTGCTGATAGTGGGGTATTGAAGTCTCCAAGTATGATGGTGCTGGTGGTTATTTCTGTTTTGTTGTTAAGTAGGATTATTTTTTTTCGTAAATTGTGGTGCCCCTGTGTTTGGTGCATAAACATAGATGATTGTGATATCCTCTTCTTATATTGTTCCCTTGATAAGTAGGAAGTGGCCATCTTTTTATTTTTTATTACTTTTGATTTGAAGTCTATTAGCTGATATTGATATAACTATTCCTGCTTGTTTCTTATTTCCATTTTCTTGGAATATCATTTTCTACCCTTTCACCCTGAGGAGGTGTCTGTCTTTAGAGGTGATGTGGGTTTCTTGAAGACAATATATTGAGGGGTCTAATTTTCTCATTCACCCTGCTAGCTTTTGTCTCTTGATGGTTGAATTAAGGCCATTGATATTTAAAATAATGACTGTGAGGTTTGATTTGACCCCTGCCATATCATGGCAGTTTATGTGATTTTGTGTTTTCATGGACTTTGAAGTTTTTTGTGCCTTCTCTGAGTTTGGTTATTGTGATCTCCTTCTTATAGGCACTTGTTGGTTGATTATTTGATTCTTCTTTATGGAGAATTCCCTGAAGTACTCTCTGCAGATTTGCCTTTCATATAGTTCATATAGTTCATATAGTTGTAAAGCTGAGTTTCATCATGGAAAGTTTTTCTTTCACCATCTTTTATGAGGTACACTTTTGCTGGGTAGAGTAGTTTGGGCTAAAACCATAGGTTCTTAGATTTTGCAGTGTTCCATTCCAGGCCCTTCTGGCTTCCAGGATTTCCATTGTCTGAAGTAATTCTGATGGGGTTACCATTATATGTAATGTGTTGTTTTTT
The DNA here is from genome assembly GCF_020740685.1 of Jaculus jaculus. Taxonomy (NCBI): domain Eukaryota; kingdom Metazoa; phylum Chordata; class Mammalia; order Rodentia; family Dipodidae; genus Jaculus; species Jaculus jaculus. The sequence goes on from NC_059115.1 coordinate 60,985,009, forward strand.
CCTAGCTGATTTTAGGATTTTTTCTTTGGTATCGATGCTTAGAGTTTTCATGATAATATGTCTTCAAGAATTTCTCCTTTGGTCCATTCTGTTTGGAGTTCTGTTAGCTTCTTGTATCTTGACAGGACTTTCTTTTGAGAGAGTGGGCAAGTTTTCTTTGATAATTTTATTGAATAAGTTCTCCGTGCTTTTGGCCTGAATTTCTTCCTCTTCTGGTATTCCCATGACCTGAATGTTATGATTTTTTAAAGGGTATCCCACAGCTCCCTTATGTTCTGTTCACAAAATTTTTGTTTGAACTTATTGAAACTTTTGGACTCATGAACTGTTTCTTCTGTTCCGTCTTCCAGTTCTGAGTTTCTGTCCTCCACATGGCAGATTCTATTCTTGAGAGCTTCTATAGAGTTTTGGGATTGTTTAATTTGGTTTGTACTTCTACTACATTTTTAATGTATAGTTTCCATCCATCTGTTGAGTTCCCTTTTCACATAATTTTCTTATTTTCTTAATGCTTCTTGGAAGTCATCCTTGCATTGCTTTATGTCTTCATTGAGCTTAGCCAGCTGGTTATTGAGGTCCTCTTTTTTTCTTTTTTAACTCTCCTTCATATCATTTAATTGTCTTTGGATCCCTTCCTGGTCCTTATCTATTAGGTCTCATCTAGCGAGGACAGCACTCATATGATTATCGGCTCTTTGCTGCTTTTCTGCAAGTTCTGCTATTTCGCTTGGTCAGGGTTTCATGGCTTGTATTTTCATTTTGGGGTTCTGACCCTGTTGTCTCTTCTGCGTTTTGGTTAGAGACATCCCCTGTGAGACTGGGCAATCTTACTGGGTTTACTTGCATTTGATTTTTCATGTTATTCCTTTGTGTTGTGGTCTGCCCATCACAGTCTAGGAGTCTTATTTAATTTAGGAGGAAGCTGTAATCTACCCTGTGGGTCAAGTGACATGGAGGGGGCGGGGACTTGGAGGTTTCCTGCGGTAGGAGAGCCTAGGGAGAGGGTAACCCTAGCCTGCTGGCCTTGATTCGTGCATGGAGGGGCAGTGGTGTGTGGAGGTCTCCGGTGGCAGTGGGGGGAATGCTATCCTGCTGGCCTGGGTCTGCATAGGTAGGTGGAGGATGGCGAGTGGGACTCTGTTCGAGCAAGGAGGTCTCCTGGGGAAACACTAGCCTGCTGGCCTGGGTCTGCACACGGCAGTGAAGGGTAGTGGTGAGTGGGATGACATTCGTGCCTGGAGGTCTCCTGGGGGAATGCTAACCTGCTGGCCTGGGTCCATGCCTAGGATGGGGCAGGGGGGAGGGCGGTGATGAGTGGAGCAGCATTCACACCTGGAGGTCATCGGAGGGAATGCTAGATGGCTGGCCTGAGTCCATGCACAGGGTGAGGGGTGCTGGCGAGTGGGAAAGTGTTCACAAGCATGGGGGTGCACAACCTGGGTCCCCTTACCTGCAGTTAGTGTAGGAGGAACCTGTAGCAGGGACTATGGCTAGAATGACTGCTTGAGGGGATTGGCAGACTCCTGGGCTCCCCAAGGGCATGGGAATCAGCGGATTCCCTTTTCTTCTCCTCTGTGCCTTCTCTCTGGATGTCTATTTGAGTCTGCTCACCCCTAGAAGTCCCAATGAACTCTCAACATCTTGCCTTTCCTTCCCTGGTTGGTGTGGCACATCATCTAGACTGGAAGTCAGTAATGTCCACAGAGATAATTTTTTAACAAATACAACTAATGACAGAAAAGTATAATGTGAAATCATCTCATCCAGGTCAGCAGTAGATACTTCTGTTTTTTCATTTAATTGCATTGGCATTCAGGGAGAATGTTTCAAAGCTACATTCAATCATGTTATGGGGCAATGTTGCACTAATATATGTCCCAGACTTCAAAACCCTATAAGGGATTGTTTTAGAGACATTTAATGCTTAACTAAAATGTGAAAATAAGATTACTTGAATTTAAAATGTACTAATTATGTGATGAAATTACCTTAGGTGGAAGTAATTTAACTGTAGGTGAAATCTGTGTGAAGGGATAAGACAGGAATCCATGTCAAAGAACTTCTGTCCTTGAAAGGCAAAAGAGGAGGCAGAATACATTTTAACACATTATTTCAAGAAGAAAGAGGTGATATAAAGTTCCAATGAACTTGGATATTAAAAATGCAACACACTATACTCTACTTATTCATAAAATCATTGTACCTTATAATTTATAAATTCATATTTATCTATGTAACTATTACAAATTTTCTATTTACATTTTTGTTGAAACAGTGCAACTTTATTCCACTTGTCTCTAGGAATTATGAAATAACCCATAAGATTTGGCTTACCACAGTGTGATGCTTCCCTTGGCACAAGTAACAAATCCATGCATATTCCTCCAACACATAAGTTTCCGAGGACCAAAACCCACGGGATCAGATTCATCATGCAGAAACACCCACTTCTGTGGGTCTAAATATCTGTAGCAGACAGTTTCACATTGATTGCATGAACAGCCGAACCAGACAGAGTTAGGGGAGGAAAGGAGTTACTTCAGCCTACAGATCCAGGGGAAGTTCCAACACATGGCAGAAAACATTGGCTCCCATTCATAAATCCAAGCAGAGAGAAAAACCACCAAGGGCCAGCAAACACCAAAACACAGCAGGCACAAACCAGCAGCAACCAGGATCCCTCTCACGCCGCTGCTCCCAGAGCTTATGCTTACTTCTTTGTAGCATGCCCTTGGTTTGGAATTCAGATCCACTCCAAACACACCATTTGGCTGCACTGCAGGATCTACCCTCTTTGGCACTCCCAGCCAGGAGATTCAGTTTATAACTGCAATAACACACCTGGGTCTATGGATACATTCAAACTACCACAGTTGTTTTCTTTGCTTCCCCCTTCTATTTTTTGTGACTCCTGACTCAGCAGTGGTTCCATAGAAAAGGGTACTGTACACGCAGGCACTAGGATGTTCAGTGACCTAAGGTGGGAAAGAAAACCTCTGATTGGTAAAGATGCTGAGCAGACAAAAAGGTCAAACTTATATTACATCATTTCTTACATCTGAGACAAACTCTCTTCCTTCGGGGAAATGCTTCTCTCCTTCTCATAGCCCCTAGCATATTTAATTAATTAATTTATTTATTTATTTATTTATTTATTTATTTATTTATTTATTTACTGTGTGTGTGTGTGTGTGTGTGTGTGTGTGTGTACGTATTTTGTTAGTTTTGTTTTTTTCAAGGTAGGGTCTCACTCTAGCTCAGGCTGACCTGGACTTCACTAAGTAGCCTCAGGGTGGCCTGGAACTCACTGCTATCCTCCTAGCTCTGCCTCACAAGTGCTGGGATTAAAAGCGTGCACCACCACACTCTGTCCCCCTTGCATATTTAATGCTTAAAAGTAACACACGGGGGGGAAAAAAAAAGTAACACATGGGCTGGAGAGATGGCTTAGCAGTTAAGTGCTTGCCTGTGAAGGATAAAGACCCTGGTTCAATGCTCGATTCTCCAGGACCACATAAGCCAGATGCACAAGGGGGCTCATGCCTTTAATCCTAGCAGTTGTGAGGCAGAGCTAGGAAGATAGCAGTGATTTCCAGGCCACCCTGAGGCTACATAGTGAAGTCCAGGTCAGCCTGAGCTAGAATGAGACCCTACCTTGAAAAAAACAAAACTAACTAAATACACACACACACACACAGAGAGAGAGAGAGAGAGAGAGAGAGAGAGAGAGAGAGAGAGAGAGAGAGAAAGAGAGAGAGAGAGAGATGCATCTGGAGTTCATTTGCAGTTGCTGGAGGCCCTGGTGTACCCATTCTCTCTCTATTTACCTGCCTCTTTCTCTGTGTCTGTCTGTCACTCTCAAATTAAAAAAAAAAGAAAAGTAACACAAAAAAACCAAAGGTCAACATATAAAACATTTTGAGTAATTCCTATGTCCAAGTCTATTGCTAGGTTTGAAAGTAATATTAATTAACAAGTACAAAATTATATGATAAATGTATAGTAAGGTATATAAAGATCAGTTGGGAAGGTAGGATTTCCCTATATGTTTCAGTGAAATTGCTTTTCAGATATACATATCAATTTAAATTATACTCAATTCTAGCCTTGCCACATTTGAGAATGATTAGCCCTGTGATTGGCTATATGATGGGCACTAATAATCTAGCAGAATTGTAGATATCAAGTGAAAAATATTTGGTTAAATATAAAAAAGACTGGAAAGAATGGTTTGGGTTAGCTCCCCAGTTCTTGCAAACAGTACACCATACCATTGAGAGAGTTCTGTTTCCAGTTACCAGAATTATCTTAACAAACCAAAACAGACTAAGTAAATATGTGAACAGCCATTTCATATGGTTTCTGCTCATCTGGCAATGCTCCTTCGTGGCAGTAGAGGTTCCTGTGAATGTTCATAAGCTTAGCCACCTGGTTATGTATAAAAAAGAACTGACAAATGGCTGCCCTGCTGCCGCTGAATTTTTGGCTTTTCAGGTTAAATATTTCACTTTTATAAATCATATTTTAATTGTTTTAAAGATTGTTGCAGGTTCTGGTACTTTAACCTAAGTGCTTTGAATACATATCCAAATTCGCTTAAAGATTATGATGATTGGAAGTGATAATGCCTGCCAAATAGATAAAGATAGCTTGGCTAGTTTTAATGTTAGGTTTTAGTGGTACTTAATAAGTACATACCTGTTAGATATAAGTAGAAATTAGGTTGTTCTTATTACTGAGAATTATTTCAAGTAGATGTGTAGAGGTGAGTGTGTTTGAATGTGTATGTTATTTTTTATTCCTTACTGATATTTTATGTCTGAGAAACAAAGTACTTTTCAGGTTTTTTTTTTTCTAGTTATAAATATTTGAGGGGCAAAACAAAAGCACAAAGAATAAAGTAGTAATCTTTCCAAATTATATTTTGGAGAATAAAATATAAATATCTTTTATGTATACATGTCATTTAATATCAGCATTAATTTACTAATGACTCCATCTAAAGTATGACTGGTTTATCTTCTTACAAATAGGAATAAAATTTGTTCTGCGATTAACTATTCCCTTTTACTTAGTCAATGTTCATATTTCATACCAAAATTTCCTTGAAAGGATCCTGAGCTATACTCCTACTTTACTCTTATATTCTCTTAAAAGTTGAGAGATTTTATGTTTAATTTCTCCACAGTAAAACTAATGGCATACTGAAATACTGTGGCCTAATAAAGAAAGTCATATGATAGGAATATTTTTTTTTCAGGCAAATGTCAAGGCATGGCTTTATAAACATTTGATCAGTTCAGAAAGGTTGTGCTGGCTGAGTCAGTTTTGACAGGTAAGGAGCTTTCACTGAATACCCTTTCTTGAGAAGTACCCTTCATTAATATTTACATATTTCTCCTGGCAGTGCAGTTGCTGCAAGCAGAGTTGGGTAAATATAGCCTGAATTTCACAAATACACATAGTCGTGGACCAGCATTTGTCTAAGCCTCCAATTGCTCTGTATAAGAATATGGGTCTGATTGTTTCAGTGAGATTCCTGGATGGCAAGTGCACTAATTTAAGGAAATAATAGTCCACAGCACTTATTTGCAGCCCTACGAACATTTATAACCAGTGAACTTGTTATAGAAATAGAACAAACAGTGGCCTTGATTCCCATCTGATGCCTTCACTTTATATATGCACTTTCGTTGCTTTTATTCCTTTTTATTCTGCCATGAGCAGTCACTAAAAATATATCTGGTCAATAAAGGGCAAGTAAAATTGGAGGGGTTGCTATAGGAACCCACGGTGATGCAAAGTAAGAACCAGGCTAGTTCATACTGTGTTTTCATGCTGCATTTTCATTGTAGTGAAGTTCAACTCAGAAGGCATTCCTTAAGAAAGAGGCTACTTGAAATTCAGGAGATCTTATCTAAGAGAATTTTATACACTAACTTTGAAAATAATAAATGCCTAATCCAAAGTAGTACTACAAGAAGCAAGCTGAGATTTCTTCTATTTATTCCATTATATTTTCAATGCATTTTGACCAAATCGTTTTCATACCATGAAAAGCCTGGGAATGCATTTTCACAGTGATGAGAGTGTGAGTTGCTAGGAGTGTCGCCTGGGCTGCTGGGCTCAGGTTTCTTCAGTCTTCTCTTCCTCTTTGACGACAGCATCAATATTCCAACCTGCTATCCTCCTTTTTCTCAATTCCATTCCATTACCCCACTCAAGAGCTACGCTCTTCTCAAATCTTGTTTGTTCTGAAGGTGACAGACCCTACTGCCTTGTTTCTGACCTCCATTTGATAACACTAGTGTAATCATTGGAGGATTTTCAGATCGGCATACCAAAATAATTTCACATTCTCCAGACGCATGAGTGAAAGGACAGGGTCACTGCACCCATGACCACAGGGAACTTTCCAGAGGAGATGGGGACTTTCTTTGTGATTATAATTGAGTGTGCAATTAGTTCAACTTTACTTCACTAATGTCTGTTCATTCTCATGTGTCCAACTTCCAAGCCCAGACAATCCCCCCACCCACACTTTCATTTTTTTTTTCCCCAAAACGCTGGGCAGCAGGAGTAGTTTCTCACTCAATGATCAAAAAGCTCTACAGATCAAGATAGCTCCGGAAACAATATCTTCAGAAAATCATGCAAATGTCATGGCTAGACAGTAGTGGTTTCCTTCTTTTGGTGGTAAGTACAAGATAAAGATCAAGTCCTGAATAAACACGGTTCATGGTGGATGGGGGGGGGGCTTGGGCAGCCTACCAGTCTTATCTCAAAATTTTTTCTCACCTGTGGTATTTAAGGTGCAGACAGAGGCAAAAAGAAATCAAATCCTTCAGAGATAAAGGTCTCATTATTATTATTTTTTAAATATAAAGTGATATCTGACAGAGGCCAGTAATTAGTATGTATGCAAATTACACATTTTCTTATGAAACAATCAGGCATAACTTACTTACATAAGGGAAAACACTCAAAAGTTCAACAGTAATTTATGTGGGCCCCAAATGCTTAAATGGTGTCTGTCCAAGAGCTTTTAATCACAAATGTGCATGTATTTGTGTACAGAAAATGAATATAAAGACAATCACTGGACCGTGTGTTCCTAACCAAATAGCAAGACAGTTAAGAATCAAAGTGACGGTTGTCAAATACTGTATCCTTGCTCTATCCCAGCACCTAACACACGTCATAATATTAGTACTTCTAGTAAAACTATACATATAATGCTATATTTCAAAAACTTTTCCAAAGACTTCTGAAGCAAAGATCTGATAAAAAAAAAAAATCTACCCCAACTTGACAAATAGTGGAGTTTCCCAAACAGCAGAGCTCTAATGTCAAAAACTCCTTGTTCCTACCTCACATGAAAATCATAAGCTGTCATTTAGAAAAAGGAACAAAGTATACCACTCCAGGAAATATTCTGCTGCTTCCAAGGTCCCATTTCTAAGTAGAATAGTCTTTTAGTTTCAAAGAAATTTCAAGGCAAAATGGGTGAAGGGGAAAAAAAAAAAAGAAAGAAAGGAATTTGAGCCTTCAAAGGCAAATGGGGCTCGTTTATAAATGCTAGCTTTCATCTTCAGAGCTCTGAGCTGGAGGGCAGTGCCGGCTGTTTAGTTTATAAGTGAACCCCAATGACTCTACAGTCAAGGTTGCACAGTTAACTAACAGCCTTCGATATGGTGCTTCCCATCAGAACCCATCTTGCCTCTTTTAAACTACACTAAATCTATCTAATGAAAAGCAACGCTTTTGGGGGGAGGAGATGCTTTGAGAGAGGCATTTTAGATATCTACCATTGCATGTGCATATGGTGAAATAAAAAGCTAATGTTACGACAAATGAACTGGTTGATATACACGTATATTTATTTACTAATTCTAACTTCTGCTTTAGAGCATTTCTGTGGGGTTCACTTCAAATAAAAAAGCACCTGGTTCCTTCAGCTGCTGTTGAGAACATGAAGACAGCGTTGTTCAAGCTATGTGCTCTACGCATGGATTCCCTTCTCTTTCCTCCCTTTACTCAGAACCATTATAAAATAGGAAGAGTCTGACATACTTTACAAACTCTCTTTGGGGCTGGAGAGATGGCTTGGTGGTTAAGGTGCATGTTTTCTCTCATATGTGGATCCTAGCTATAAATGTTTGAACTTCTTTGTGAGTCAGAATAAAACCGCATAGCAGAGGCCAGTAAGGTAAGGAGGGCCTATGAGGAAGGGAGGGAAGGGGAGGACTTAGGAGGATGGAATTGTATATATGTAAGAGTGGAAAGGCCTAAGTGAGGTCAGGGGAAGAGATTTAGTGAAGAAAGAGTCGGGGGAGGGCTAATCAAAATCTAAGAGGGAATGAATAAGCTGTATGAAAACCTACTTTTTTGGACAATGGCATACCCAGAAACCAAAGGTTGTTACTAGAAAATTTTCAGTGCCAGGGAGATCCCTGATGCCCCCAAAACAGTACAGGTCATTGACAAGGCTGCCGGTTTCTCACCAGTAATAGATGGTAAAACTCTACTGCTGAAGACTCCACATGCTTGGGCTGCAAGGTCACTGAGAAATCTTGCTGGAGCTGAGCTGAAAACCTCCTCCCTGTAGATCAGCTGACAGAAAGCTGGAAAAAGCTATGCTGTGTGCAGCTCCATGGGAGAGAGAGAGAGAAGTCAACAGTGGAGATAAACAATAGTGGATACTTCAAGATTATGTTTGGCTAGCCAAGTCAAATGAGCCAACGAATGCAATAATTGCACATCTGTTATGGGGAAAACTAATCGCTCTCTAAGTAGACAGGATACCCACTCCATGGGGAGGATACTGAAAACCTACAATGCCTGATATTGAAAACCTATGATGGGAGAAATCACGAGCCCTAGCAGTGTAACATCTGCTGGGGTCTGGCTAAATGCATATATTATGCTCACCAAACTACACAGTAAGCACTTAACCCATATATTAATGCTTCTCTCATTTTCAGTTAGAAAACCTTCTCTTTTCAGATGGTGGTGACCTCTGGGATGACTCAAAAGCACTATAGGGCTGAGAAGAAGTGACAGAGAAGTGTTCAGCACTGAAACATCTTTATCACACCTTCCAAGGCTCTATCCATTGTGGAATCCTGTCTTCTAATTCCCATTGCTCAAAAGTTATTTCCATGTGGCAATAAATCCAAATACTTGAGCATTGCACATGCATGAGTGTGGATACTAACTGGTTCCCCTGGACAATCGGAAGGTCACAGGGCAACTATCTTCAGTATTAACTTCAGTCTTAGGAAACTCACTCTACGAAAATGAGCTAGTAGATTAGATGTGGGATTAGGAGTAAGGGACTAAAAACAGGAATTCATATTGACATGTAACTGATCAAATTGCAAAGCTACCCAGACCTTGGCCTACGACAGCAGTATTGAAGAAGACAGTGAACCAGGACAGGAGTTGAGGCACAGGTTTTGATCTAGCCCTGGCTTCCTCCCTGATGTAGGAGGTCTCTTTTCTGGGTCTCAGCTTTCTTGCCTATGATTTGGGAATAACTGAGCTTGCAGGGCTTCCCTTAGATAGACATGAAATTCATAAGATCATATGAAATACAAAGCCTCTTATTTATATTACTACCTGAAAGTGTCACCAAAAAAATTGTCCCTGTTCTTTTACTTTTTATTTTATTTTTTAAATTTTATTTATTTGCAAGCAGAGAGAGAGAGATAGAGAGAAGAGAGAGAGACAGAGAGAGAATGGGCATGCCAGGGCCTCCAGCCACTGCAAATGAACTCCAGATGCATGTGCCCCTTGTACATCTGGCTTATGTGGCTACTGGAGAATAGAACATAGGTCTTTTGGCTTCACAGGCAAATGCCTTAACCACGAAGCCATCTCTCCAGCCCCCTTATTTTTATTTATTTTTGATTTTTTTGTTTTATTATTTATTTATTTATTTGAGAACGACAGACAGAGAGAGAAAGAGGCAGATAGATAGAAAGAGAATGGACACACCAGGGCCTCCAGATGCATGTGCCACTTTGTGCATTTTCTTACATGGGTCCTGGGGAATTGAGCTTCAAACCAGGGTCCTTAGGCTTCACAGGCAAGTGCATGACCACTAAGCCATCTCTCCAGCCCCTGTTCCTGTTCTTATTGTTATACCCTCTAGTTACAGAGATCATGTCCCAGGAAGAGTCCTTATGTTCATGGTATCAGCTGTAAAGCCACCTGCTTTCTAAATCAAACATCCTATCACTGAGGCAATTAATTACCTGGATGACCACAGAACCCAGCAACTAAAACATCTTAAAATGAAACAACCACACCAAAATTTCCTGTGTTGAAGGCACAATGTCATTCTAAACTGACCATTCCAGATTCACTGCTTACAATAATCCCCTAAATAATAAATATTTCCTTGAATTCTCAGCTTTCAAAGAGTTATTCTGTAAGAACAAAAAATCTTAATCTGTAACTATAGAAATTTAGTAATGACTGCTTTGTCTATTCTATCAAAATTATTTTTAAATGATATAATAATATGTAGATAAGATCTTCAGAATTCTATTGGACTCATTATTCTTGATTTTAGGCAAATTATAGTCTTTATCAAGGTAGTTATTAAAACATATTACCATGTACACTTAAGAAGGAAGCATTAATTTGCCAGTGTCTATTAGATACTCAAATCACTAGGGTTATTTTGAAATACATTGGCCACTAAAGAGCTCCTTCAGCCCTCTTTCTAAAGTCAGCCCTCAGCTTACTTCACATGCAGACAGAGGAAAATGTGAAATTCAAATAATACTTTCAAGTAACCCATTGAACCAGTAACCCCTTTCTCTGTTTCTGGCATCTCATCTAGATAGGGTTCAAACTCTATAAAGAAAATAATAGACTGGGGATGTGGCTCAGTGGTAGAGTGCTGGCCTAGCTGTCATAGGCCCTGGGCTTGATCCCTAGCAATTTGTAATAAATGATCCATTAGGTGAGTCATTTCTGGGCTGTGAATCAAGTGATTTCTGCTCTAATTCTGGATGCTCCACTGGCTGGTTGTCTGCCACCTTGGCCAGGAAACATAACTTGTCTGATTCTCAGTTTCTAAAATTATTAATAAACAGATCATACCTGATGTCTAGCCCTGATATTTAATGATTCCTTCAATAGGAATATAAAATGCTTTTCTATGAATATGAACTTTACTGATTAGATTTCATTACTAGGGCTGGGGAGATGGCTCAATGCTTAAAGGCACTTGCAAACAAAGCTTGGTGGCCTGGGTTTGATTCCTCATTTCCCACATAAACCCAGATGCACAAAAGTGACATATGCATATGGAATTCATTTACAGGTGCAGGAAGGACCTGACATACCTGTCTCTCAATCTCTCTCTCTCATAAATTAAAAAAAAAAAAGATTTATTTAACTAAACTTGATATCACCAAATATCATCACGACACCAGTTACCACAAGTGAAGAACTCTACGTCAAATGGGACCAAACCACTAGAGTTGATGGTTTAATTTCTCTCTGCCTGCAGTTTGAAGTTTTAGCTGCAGGGACAAATTTTGTGTGGAAAAATAAGCAGCTGAAATTACTGAGGCCAAATAATAAGTGTCCCTGTTCTGCCCTCATTTCTCAAGGCAAAACACCTTCTGATGCACACAGGCATTCACTGCTGTGACCCACTCCCGATTTACTTCCATTGGCCGTAAGTCATGCAAATCTTTTGATACGAAGCAGCCAAGCAACCAAATGAGTCCCTTAATGACTTGCTCTCCATTTCATATACATAAAAAAATGTCTGCTTTTTTTTGTCACATTTTCCCACTTTGCTTGGGTTATTTTTCATTTTACTCTGCTCATTAATGTTATCTCACTAACACTCTTTGGATTCTTTATGGATAAAGATTGATGGATCATATTTTAATCTTTTAGTGGCTACTGCTTATCTCAAAAAACACCCCCCCCACACACATTCACACACACACACACAAAGTCAACCACACAAAATAAAACTCACAACCGATAGAAACTTTCCTTTTCCTGGAATATAATTTAGGATCATCTTGTCTCCTGTAGAAACACACAGAGAAGAGAAATAAAATATGTTTTTAGTTGGGAAAATATTGAAGCAATAAAATATTAAAGGTAATAAAATGTGGCATGGCACCAGGATGGTATATAACATTTATGCCATAAAATACTGTGCACACAACAAATTTGTCAGTACTTCTTGATCAGTCAGTGGGGGAAGGACAACATGACCAGTTATGCAACGTGCTGTCTTTATAAGATAAAGATGTGCCCACCGGCTCTGAGGAATTGCAGAGATCATTTTCTCCCTGGATCCCATGAGGAGGGTCCTCTACTGAACTGTGAGCCAGCAACTGAATCCCTACTGTGAATATGTCAAAGAGCCCCACAGGATGGTTTCTGATGATGCCCTTCAGTATACACAGATGGCATCGCCCAAGGAGACAGCATAATCAAACAATGGAACAGAGAAGTCAATGAAACATGGCGATCTGGTTTAGACCAGTGATGGATTTGTACGTGGCTGAGATTTGTACATTGAGGGCGTCCATGAAGATGAGGCATCCCAGAGGGCTCTGGAAGCACAGAGACTGGCAATGTTTATCAACCCCCCCAACCAATCTGAAGTGATGCCACTTCTTTTTTAATTAAATCGATATAGAGCAATCAATACCAACTGGTGGGCCCACGCACACTTGCAGGGACATAAGGGAGAATTCACTGCAGGGCAGAAAGGGTCTCCTGGGGAAGAGAAGTTACCACACAGACAACGGGGCAGGGGAAAGCACCAACTCATAGGCTACAAAATAGAACTGAAATTATATCCTTGAAAGCTTAAAGCAACAGAAGCGAAGCCATCCTCCTCATGGAAGTAAGTTATGGATCCATTCTCTACAAGACAATTGTTGTCAACCTAGTGGCAACTGCCACTTATGCTCTAGAGAGATAAAAGAAACTGTTGAAAGCAGCATTCCTAGGCTTCAATTGGATGAAACAGCCTATTGTAGCATGATTTATTTGTAAACCAACTTAAATGGAGGGTAAATCAAAGAAGCAAGCATGGCATCTTAGGTTTGGAAGAGTTGATACACTACCTTCTTCAGAGAAGGCTGCTTCTTGGCTGGTGCGTAAACCAAGTTGACTGCTCATTTGTGTAGGAAAACATGCAGCCTGTGGTATTTTAAAGTATTGTGGAAGTTGGAATTGGACTTGTCTCTAATTAGTGGTCATTATATTTCAGACGACTGGATACAAGAGGTCCAGAAACTAAGGTCTCAACAGTACTAAAGCGAGCCAGGCATTAAGAGCAGCACTGGGGACGGTGAGGTAGGATTAGTGAAAGCTGTCGCTCAGCCTGGGTTACTCACCAAGGCTCCGTGGTGTGTAAACAACCAAAATTCCACAGTCATAGAGGTTAACATAGGTCCTGCATGAACATCAGCAGCCCAAGGCCACAGTGCACACCCTGTCCCTACCTAGGACCAAAGGACAATGACACAGTGACACAATCCGTACAGACTGTGTCATGCAGAAACTAAGGAATGTTGTTTAAGATGGTAAGGTTGACAGGCTACTACAGGTGGCACACCTATATAAAAAAAATAATAATAATAACCTATTCTTCTTTCATAGAATGCTGACCTAAAACACTCAGGTTGTAAATCTTCAACCAAAGAATTTAAAAAAGGATAGACCTTGATCTATTAAGTCTGTAATTTAGTGGGAAACCCATCTATGAAGTAACTTAAGTGCACGCTGGATTTATATGCAAGTATGAAAGTATGAAATGCTGTCAAAGAGATGCTTGGAATCCACAAATGTCCTTTCAATAGAATTGAAGCATCTTACATAAATGTACTTAAAAAAAAACATTCTGTTTTGCTTCTTCATTCTCAAACAGTCTGTGAAGTAGGGTCTCAGGGTTCTACCATAAACTCCAGGAGGGCGGAAACAGCGATGCATTTCTCATTAACAGACAGGTAGAAAGATCTGATGAAAATACAGGTGGCATTTTTTTTTTTAATTCCTTTCTTTTGCTTTTCTCCAGTACCTCCCCCTTCCCCTCCGAGGTAGGGTCTCACTCTGGCCCAGACTGACCTGGAATTCACTATGTAGGCCTCAAACGCACGGTGATCCTCCTACCTCTGCCTTCCAGGTGCTGGGATTAAAGGCGTGCGCCACCACACCCAGCTCAGGTGGTATCTTTATGAAGAGCATCGCCCTCTGGACAGGACACTAAAACAGTTTTCCAGTAATTATTGGAAATGAAACTCTTTGCAAAGTGACATCATTTATTCATTTACACATCTATTGTGTTAGTTTGGATCCCCAGCAGGTGGTGCTGGTTTAGAAGGTTGTGGAACCTTTAGGAGGTAGAGGTTTACTGGAGGAAGTAGATGCTAGATTGAGGTTTGGTAGCTGGGGCCCACTTGTTCTCATATTTCTCTCTCTCTGTCTTTCTCCTCTCTCTGTCTCTCTTTCCCTCTCTCCTTCCTATGTTACAATGTGAAACCAGTCTCCTACTCCTGCTTGGTTTTCTCACTGTGATGGACTCTACCCTCTGGAACTGCTGTGCAAATTAAATCCTTTTCCTTGCACCAGTTGCTTCAGGGCAGATGTTTTGTGCCTGCAACAACAAAGCAACAGAGCTTAAGGTGAGCGCGTGAGTGAACAATATCACATGAGGATGAAGAGTCATGACGGAGCCGGGTCCTGATGTATGTGTCTTACAGGACACATGGAGCTTGGCAGTGTCCGAGTTATGCAGGGGAACAGTCAACAGAACAGAATCACTGCAAAGACAATGCATAGGAACCAACCCTTATTTTACTTTGAAAAGTATGACTTGCGTAAATACGCTTAGCACTTAGGAATCTTGGTCAGAGAGAGAGAGAGAGAAACCATGAAGCCAGTAGCTTTATTGCTACAATGTGCAATTATACCAGAGAATCATTGATCCTTAGCCGACTATGACGGTATCATAAAGCACGAGGATAACTCTTAGTTATCTCTCCTACCTGCTCATTCCTTGTAAGATAAATGAGCACATGGCTAAAATAAATGAGTAATTGTTAGCTTCCTCCCCCCACCCAAGCCTCTCAGATGGGAGCAAAGATAAGCAGCAATCTCTAACTGGGGTAACTTTTGCTGTGTGGGGCCTGATCGGGGAGGGTGAAACCTAAGGAGAAAATAAGTTTTCTCAGTCACTGAAGAATCGTGGTCCACTGAAATGTTCTAGCAGTGATCTCTTAGGATTTGATGGCTTTCCAGACAATTCCACTCCTGTTTTCCATGACTGCATTACTCCCCGTGATTATCTTGGGTTATTACTCCACGCATTACCCACCTTTCCACCATATCTATCGCAATTAGAACTAAAAATGCTTTAAGGTGAAGAGTATCCTTGTGCAGAACCATCCCATTTCAAGGAAATAAGGTGGAAACAATCCACAATTAGAGGCCAGAGGTATTCATGAAAAGGCTTGTGGTCTCCAGATTTATCTTTCACTCATAAATGACTTCATCATAGGAATAAACTAGCATAATTTATGCCATTAATTTGTTTCTGTGATGTGTGAAAAAATAATACCCCACAATAAATTAAACATACCTTTGTGAATGCATTTTACTAGCTTATTTACCCTTTTGTTAAGAAATATTTTGAGTTGCAAAGCCATACTAATAGAGTTATGGAAATGGTCCCTGGGTAGATGCCTTGCTCATTCATTGTCAGATGGTACTGCCTTATCTAAGTGACTACAAAAGTGTTGAGTTTGACCTGTTAATTAAACACTTGCCCAGTTGTTGAGCGGCTGTCTCCAGCCTTCCAATTTTGAATACTGGAGGTCACAGAGTGGGTTACTATCTTTGGTGTAAACTGGTCAATCACTCCGCCAAACAGATTCACTTCATTTGTCTTTGAAAGTGACCTTCTGACTTGTAATCATCCATATTCTCTTCATGCTTTATTTCACTGTTAGCTTACCAGGGAACATTTTAGAATGTTTGTATGAAAAGAGCCACATAAATATTAATGTATTGATAGCGTTATGGCTTCTAAAGCCTATATTTCATTTCATGGATCTTAAGAGCTACAAAATTCACTGACTGTACAGAAAATATAGGTATAATGGGCCTACTAAAATGCCCCAATGCGATAAAATATATGAATTATTAATCCCAAGAAACTTAGTAAGGACTTGTTTAAAAGCCAGATTCTCTAAACTAATCTTGACATTTTTTTTTACATAAAAGAGATAAAATTTGGGATGACAAGCAAATGTAATATACCCTCTAATCTTTGAAGTTTAAGGGTAATTTGGAGATAAGAATAAATTAAAGAAAAGCATGAATCGGGCTGCATCTGAAGTGAAGAGGCCTCTTTAACAGACAGCTGCAATATCACCTCCCAGGCCTTCCTGACCAGCAGCAGAGTCAACAACTGCCTTTTGACTCTAAACTATCTCCAAACAAAACGTCTGCAAAACAAAACAAGATCACATTTAAGCCATCTAGCCAAAAGGGATGGAAAGAATGACTCACCTTCTGATATGTGTGACCTGGGCAGTAGTGGGAACAAATAAAAGAAAGAATCTTTCATATTTTATAGATTCCAACTCTTCTCTTGAAGATTTGATACAAGTGTTACATGCAAGCCACAAAATGTTATCTACTTAACAGTATCAAGGTGACAATTCACTTAGTGTCTTATCATCATATAGCCAGTGAAGGGCAAAATCCTAGCACAGTAAACTGGCTTCTCTTTCTGCAAGGGATAATTAGCATTTGACACGCATTGACAGGAGCTGCATTGCCCTGAGCTCCGTAATGGTCACAGAATGAGCCTTTTAGGGCTCCATGTCTTAGTAAACTTTAAAAACTGGTAAGGAAGGGCTGGAGAGATTGCTTAGCGGTTAAGCACTTGCCTGTGAAGCCTAAAGACCCTGGTTCAAGGCTTGCTTCCCCAGGTCCCACGTTAGCCAGATGCACAGAGGGGCGCACGCATCTGGAGTTCGTTTGCAGAGGCTGGAAGCCCTGGCGCGCCCATTCTCTCTCTCTCTCCCTCTATCTGTCTTTCTCTCTGTGTCTGTCACTATCAAATAAATAAATTTTAAAAAAATATTTAAAAAAACTGGTAAGGAAAACAAAGCGAATGTGAAAATGCATGCGTAGAGAACAGACACAAGTTAATATTCTATCAGAGAAGAGGATAATTTGAGTTGGAAACAGTGAGATTTCATGGGGTGGGTGAAGGGTGGTCTTGAATGTGGTATTGTTGGAAACAATTGTAGTGCATTAATGAAGACATTAGATAATCAATTAAGTAAGCCAGAAAATGAAAAAAAGCACGGGAGATACCTCAGACGTCAAACTGTCCAGCCCTTCTTACATAGATTTTCAAATACTTCATTTTCATCTCTCATGATGAAATAAACATTTGTCTTAGGGCCCATATTTCAATAGTTGGGTTCCTCTTCCCACATGTGAGAGCCTTATATGGCACATCAAGTATAGGTTATAACCTATGTCAAGCAATTACAATATGTTATCTTATGAATGACTCAAATCAATGCTATTATGTCAATGTCTTGATTCTCCTCTGGCAGGTAAGTGACATGCAATTTACAAATTTTTAGATTTAGTTGGTGTAGCAAACAGGATAGACTGAGGGTGAAAAGACTTCATTTATGTTTTCCAAAAGCTTCCCAGAGTATGTCTTTGGTCCAGTGACTCAAATTCTTCAGATTTCTACTTTAAAATGTGAAGTTCTCAGTCTTGGATACACAAAGCCTTCTAACTTTGGTGTTTAGAAACCTCTCAAGTTTTACTCTCTCCAGTTTCCTTAGCTTTCTTCTACTCCTGCCCCTCACCCCCCGTCCCAACACACTCACCCTGCAAAATGAAGAAAACAATGGCAATGTCTTATACCAAATCTTTACCAAGGGGAGGTAAAGCAACTAGGAACACCATCATAATCTCATAATCAGCAGCTGTGCAGAAATAAATGGGAAATGAAAAAGCAGACTAGGCAGAGCTAGACGAGAATAGCATTCGACAGATGTACTGCAAAATGCTGACAAAATTCCATGTAATGGGAAAATTAAATATTGGAAAAATGATCAGCCAAGATATATCTTGCTTTGATTTCAAAGATAGAGATTTGAGGAAATTGTTTTTCTTTTTCTTTTTCTTTCTTTTTTAACAAAGAGAGAAAATATGGAATAGTATGAGGGATAGATAGGGAGGCTTGTCTATTACAGAAGCTCACACTTCCCCATAGCAACAAAAAAGCAACATTCTGAGAAGAAAATCAGTGCCAATCTACAACTGGTTCACACAGTCAGATATTCAAATTTAAAGAAAGCATTCTTAACAAATGTAGGCTGGGATATATCAGTGATAGAGAGCTTGTGTGGAAGCCCCGAGGTCAATCTCCAGCACACACAAATAAAACTAACATAGTTCTAATCCAAAACTACTAAACTAAGTTAGTAAAGTGTGATGGTTAATTTTCACTGTCCACTTGACTGGATTCACAACTATGTAAGGCATATCTCTGAGCATATCTGTGAAGGCATTTCAGAGATTAACTGAGGGGAAGAGACTTACATAGAATGTGAGTAACAGTATCCCATGGGTGAAGATTCAGATAGAATAAACTAGAACATGGGAGATAGTGTCTGTGTGTATGTGAGAGAGAGAGAGAGGAGAGTGTGTAGCCCAGGCTGACATGGAACTCACTCTGTAGTTCCAGGTTGGTATCAAACTCACAGGAAGCATCCTGCCTCTGACTCCTGCATGCTGTGATTAAAGGTGTTTGCCCCCATACCTGGCTAGTTCTCTCTTTCCTCGGCATCTTAGTCTGCTGGAGTGTGAGCAAGCAGTCTCTTCTCCCACTGCCAGAGTCTGCCACCATGCTTTCGCTGCCATGATGAGCATGCACAAATTGTGAGGCCAAATAGCCTCCCTTAAGTTTCTTATTGTCAGTTACTGTGGCCCAGTGACAAAGAAGTTAACTAATACAGTTTTAAAAAAACTCATGGGAAAGAAGAAGATGAGGAGGAAAAGGAGTGAATGGGGAGGGGAAGAGGAAGGGTTGGAGGAGGAGAAGGAAGTAGTAGAAGAAGAAGAGGGAGAAGAAGGAAGAAGAGAATTGGGTTGAACTCAGGAAAGAAATATGAATATCAGAAGACAAGTCACATGGAAGTAAAAATGTTAATGAATCAATGTTTCAAGTTTTCCATATGCATAAACATTTATATGCTGAAGGACAGTTATGGTAAATTAGGAAGACAGGCATAACATATTCTAACAATATAAAAAGATCCAAAGAGTAAAGGATATATAATTTGTCTTCTCTCTGCCTCTTTCTCTCTCCCTCTCAAATAAATAAATAAAATTCAAATATTTTAAAAGGGGAGACTGGAGAGATGGCTTAGCAGTTAAGGTACTTGTCTACAATGCCAAAGGACCCAAGTATGATTACCCAGGACCCATATAAGCCAGATGCACAAGGTGGCATATGTGCCTAAAGTTCATTTGCAACAGCTGGAGGCTGTGATATGCTCATTCTCTCCCTCTCTCTCTCTCTCCTTCTTTCTTCCTCTCTCAAATAAATAAATAAAAATATTACATATATACATACAGTTATCCTACATGCTAAACAAAATTATCAGAAAGACTTCAAGTTAAAAGATGAGTAAGAGATGTGGATCAGGTAAATGTTGTTAGGAAGAAAGTTGTGTCAATACTACTGAATTTAAAGAGAATATAATATGCATTACCAAAGTGCTAATGAAGCAAGGAGGACATGCAGCGAGGTTATAACTATAATAAATCTTTATACAACAAGTAGCAAAGCAACATATTATCTAAATAATGAAATGTCCAAGATACTCACAGAAAAATCGATAGAAAGAAGATATTAATTTATATCAATATGTCCATAAAATCTAATGAACAAAACACCAAAAATGTAGCAAGACTTTCTAAGGCATATATGTACTTTATGTCTGTTGAATCTTTTTTTTTTTTTCTTTCTTCTTTTTTTTTGAGACAGGGTCTCATTCTAGTCTAGACTGATCTGGAACTCCGTAGCCTTGGCTGGTCTTGAACTGAAGGTAATCCTCCTA
This sequence comes from Jaculus jaculus, assembly GCF_020740685.1. Taxonomy (NCBI): domain Eukaryota; kingdom Metazoa; phylum Chordata; class Mammalia; order Rodentia; family Dipodidae; genus Jaculus; species Jaculus jaculus. The sequence continues at coordinate 61,005,165 of NC_059115.1, forward strand.
CCCCAGCCTCTCAAGTGCTGGGATTAAAGGTGTTAGCCACCATGCCCAGCTACAGTTGTTAACTTTCTATTATTTTATCTATCAATCCCTACAACTTCGAAAGAGAATTTGTATTTTCTTTACTAAGATCATAAAACGTTTAATATGACCAGTTTCTTTTGTATATATTTTGGAGAATGTGTATGTGTGTGTGTGTGTGTGTGTGTGTGTGTGTGTGTGTGTGTGTGTATGTGTGTGTGTGTGTGTGTGTAGTATGTTCACAGTGGGTATGTGGATGTGTATTGTGGTGTGGGTGCGTAGTATGTGTGTTGTGGTTTGGGTACGTGGCTTATGTGTTGTAGTGTGGGTGTATGGCATTTGTGTGTGGTGTGCGTATAATATATGTGCTGTGGTGTGAGTGTATGGTATACGTGTTGTGGTATGGATCTGTAGTACGTGTGTTGTGATCTGTGTTCTGGTATGTATGCTGTGGTGTATGTGTGTGGTATGCATGTTGTGGTGGGTATGTGGTACATGTGTTGTGTTGCATTGTATTGTGTGTGTATGGGTATTGTGGTGTGTTGTGCTGTGTGTGTTTATGTGTGTTGTGGTGTGGGTGTGTGGTACATGCGTGGGTGTGTAGCATATGTGTTGTGGTGAAGGTATGTGTTAGCACATGCACATGTATACACAGATATGCCTGCCCCATGTGCACTTGTGTGGAGGCCAGAGGAGAACGGTGAGTGTCCTTCCTCTATCACTGACTCACAGGTTTCCCTCAGATCATCCCTCACTGAACCTGGAGCTGCCAGTGACAGTCAGACTGGCTGACAGTGAGCCCCAGCGCTTCTCTTCTCGCCCTCCCCATCAGACTGTGCTCAGAGCATGTGTGCTCACGCTCAGCCACTCATGTGGTTCCCAAGAATCTAACCCAAGTAGCTTCAAGCCCTCATGCTTGTACAGCAAGTACTCTTGCCTCCGAGCCATCTCCTCAACCCAAATGACCGCACCTCATGTATTACCAAAGTGCAAGCATGACCGTGTACGTTTCAATGTAAAAAAGTGCTTTCAAAAGTACAAGTAGAGAATCCTTCAAAAATATATTGCAAATAATCACCTAAAATGAAACACATCAATACTGGAAAAAAAAAAATAAAGAACATTGGTGAGGCACATATCAAGGCATATATATGATATTGCTAAGGCTATGCTCCATGATGAAATGTTGCTGATCCATACTAATTATAATTAAATCAATAAAAAGTAGAATGTAGATGGCCTTGAAAATTGACTACAGTAAAAATTTAATCCCATAGCAAAACAGAGAATAAATCTAATGAAGAAATTATCCACCAAACGGCAAAAAGCATTGCATAAATAAAGAAGTATGGGGTCAAAAGATGACCCACTGGGTAAAATGTTTGCTCTACAAGCAAAAGGGTCAGAGTTTGGACCCCCATCACCCACATAAAGATGACCTGAACCTAGATCCTCAGAGCTGGGAAGGTGGAGATAGAAGAATCCCCAGGCTTGCTGGCCAGGCATTCCGGTGAAAGCAATGACCTCTAGCTTCCATGAGAGACCCTACCTCAAAGAATAAGGTGGTGAGCAATTGAGGAAGACATCCGATGCTCACCCCTAGCCTTCACACACACATGCACATATACCATAAACACATGCGTTGTATGGTGTTTTTCCTCCCAGCATAAAGTGATACCATATGAAAATAGAGATTTTTTTTTTTTTTTTTGGTCTTGTAGCTATGACAACTTTGTAGAAGCATAATATAGTGAAAGTCAGGTCTATGGTAACTGTAATGGAGCTACTGACACTCCCTAATAGGAGGAGGGAGGGCCATAATAACTCCACCTGAGATTCCAGCTACAGCTTCTCCCTGCCCCCTCCCAGGTGCAAGCCATATTGGAATACGCTAAGGTATACAGGAAGTAGCAGGCCAACAGCAGATAGTACACTGCATGATGTAGCCTCCGTGAGGTCACCACCCAGGATGGGATGGGACTTTGCAATGACACAGTTGCCCTTCAGTAGCTACACTTCAGTAATTCACACCTCACTTGTGCTCTTTAAGTAACCTCAGTAGCCTTAGTTCATCAAGTTGGGCTTCGAGGTCATCATGCTTTGGTCTATTGTCTAAGACTTGTCTAAGACAAATAGCTGTGTATTTATATATCCCCAAGGGGGGAAAATATCCATGTGCCAACACACAAAGAAAAGAAGTGGTTCTTCAGAAAGAAACACATGCTAGATTAGAAATAATAAACAGAACATTAACCACAGCCTTTAAGGAAAGAATCATAATGAAATTTCTGAAAAGTTTTGTATAAATATCTTAAAGATTTGATTTTCTGCAAAAATAAGCTATAATTAACTATGGAAGCACATAAACACAACTATCAAATCAATGAGTTAATGTTAAAATTTCTTCATTGTCTTATGTGATAAACAATAATGATGCTGTCATACCATGGAGAAAGTGTAGACTCTAGACTTTTGGAAAACCACAGAAACTGAGATATATTCATAAATATGAGAATTAACAATTCTCAAAAGTAACTGTTAAGATTTAGTACAACTTTATATAATGGAAATATAGAAGCCTGTGGGATCACAAGAAGTTCATTATAGCTATATATTTTTTAAATTTTTTAAATTTTTTTGCAGAGGCAAAAATGGTTTACCCATTCTCCCTCCCATTCCCCCATCTCTCTTTATCTCTCACATAAATAAAATAAAATAAATCTTAAATGTTTTTCAATAATAGTGCCGTGGAATCCTTATCCACTGTTGTTGGCAAAGTAAATTCATGCAACCACTCTGGAAGCCATTTCGCAGATTCCTCAACAAAACAAAACCAAACAAAATACAAAAAAAAAAAAAATCTTGTGTACATTCCATATGGACTTAAAGTCATCTGCATACATATTTCATACATATTTTTATTGCAGCACTATTCACAATAGCCAAGTTATGAAATCAGTGTTAATGCCTGCCAATAGATGGACAGAACAGAAACCATGTGATATATAAACACAGTGGAGTATTAGTCTACATAAAAAGAATAAATCATGTCATCTGCATGGAGTAGATAGATTTACAGATCATAATTCATTAAGCAAAATGACCTAGACTCAGAAAGACAAATGTCACGTGTTTTCTCTCATATGGAGAATTTTACCAGGAAAAAAAAAAAAAGAAAGATTAAAAAAAGGGGAAGCAAGTGAGGGCAATAGGGAGTAAATATAATTAATGCTACATGTATGTATTTACATGTCACAATAAGTCTCCTTATGTTGTACAACTAATATGTGTTAAGAATAGAAAAGGAGAATTAAAAAGTGAGGGATGTCCCAGCAATGTGAACCTGACTGCAACAGTAACCTAGTCCTCTCACAGCTCCAGTTGGGCTTTCAAGTGCTGTGAGGGCTGGCCAGAAGACAGCTAGATTCCCTTTAGGTTCCAGCATGGCAATCCAATGTCCTGTAACTGCAGCCTGTGTGGCTTCAGGAATCGGGTCTTATCTTCTAGTTCTGGAAGGTAATCAAGCATTTTGGCAATGGCCTACATTGTTTTGAGGACCTCAGGGATCTCTCTGGCCAACAGCTCACTGTGGGGAACAACCCAACTCTGGGCCTGGGAGTTACCACTCAGAGTCATCCATAGTTTTAGGAAGATTAAACTTTTTCCAACTTCTGTCCAAACTGCCCCCCCTCCTTTATTGGTGGTTATAAATTGTGAAATGCTAGTCAGAATTAGGATTTCTATAGAACTGATTCATAGTGTCTTACCTGTTGTGTTAATTCCCTCTCTACCTTCTCTGCCCCATTCTTCCAAGACTCTCCCACCCCCGATATTCTGCCCTCCCCTAACTTGTCAGCGAACTCCTTCTCTCCCCTCTCCATGGCTCTTCTCTCTACTCATCTCACTCTAGTTTTATGGCATATTTTTGGTGCTATCATTTACATTTGTCTCTAATCATAACCAGCTGTTCTCTGATTGGACACGAGGTCTGCTCAGCCGAACAGAACTTATACCTGGCGCTGGAAGTCAAGTCAAATTCCAATAGTCAGGAAACTCACACTTCAGAGAGAAGCCTGCACTGCCCCCTGGAGAAGAAGAGTGGGCTTGCACACTAAAACTTCTCTCAAATAACTTTGCACAACCCCTTTAACCCAAGCTGCTCTCACTCTTGGTTAGAGAATCTGCTCTATTTTACAGATGGCAGAGAAAATGGAGGAGAGACAAGATCCCTCAATAACATAAGGCAACTGACTACCCACCATGAGACTTGCCATTTCTTGCACATCTGCCAGGGCCCAGGAGAACTAGCAGTGGAAATGGTATCATAAACACTGCTCTTACCGCTAACCTGACAACCAGCTCTAGGCTGATGGTGGCAGACGTGGTGATCAAGCAAAACCTATCACAGAAATTCAGAGGCTACAAAGAACTCAGCACTAAATCATACTGATAACGGCCTGCCATGGCTGAGAGAACATTGCGGAAGAGGGGTCGGGAAGTTTGTAAGAGCCACAGAACAGGGAGGAATATCCTGAGGCACGGTTTCCCCACTGTCCCAGTGGAACTGACTGAGTCTTTCATGGCCCACAGTAAATCCCACAGCCCCACAGAGGAAGGCCCCAGAGAAATGGGAACAGGGGAGAGGGAATGATAGTATAATGTTAAAAAATAAATAAATAATAACAGAAAAAAAGTGAGAGCTGGTGAGATGGCTCAGTGGTTAAAAGTACTTGCTTACAAAGCCTAACGGCTGGTTTGGTTCCCCAGGACTCACGTAATGCCAGGTGCACAAAGTGGTGCATGCATCTGGACTTTGTCTGCAGCGGCAGGAGTCCCTGGCGTGCCCAGTCTCATATTCCCTCCCTCCCTCCCTCTCTCTTTCTCACTCTCTCTCTTTCTCTCTCTTTCTCTTTCTTTCTGTCTGTCTGTCTCTCAAATAAATAAGTAAAATCATTTTTTTTTAAGTGAAAGGGAAGAGGCAAGTGGTAGTACCTCATAACAGTGCCTTGTTTCTGCAGGTAATTAAGCCTGACCTGACAGCATTAACATAAGAAGCACGTGTCTGGTTTTTGTTTGTTTATCCTGCTACCTGTTGACTTACAACCCACACCACTGTCCGCCCAGTTTCTCACATTCCTGATGGCCAAAAGTAAACTGGCATGCAAACTTGGCATACAAAGTTGGCTCGACCTTCCAATGAATGGAAACAAAGGGAGGGGAGAGGCAGCGGAGATGGGTACGTGGACTTCTACGGCAGCAGCCAGCTCTGCTATTTGCGCACGGATGGCAGAGGGCAGTCCCCGAGAGGATCAGTGACATGACTTGTTTCTTGTTGATCGCCTTTTGTCACTCTTCCAGCTAATCCATCATCTGAACGCCTTTTCTGACTAAAAGAACCCAGATCATGTACTCTTTACGTCACTGAAGAGTTCCAGTACCTCTGGTCAGAGGCAGAGATTAACAACACAAAACGATGCAGGGGGACACTGAATGAGAAGACAAAAGCCTCTTAGTGAGGCGAACGGACAGTCTACCCAGCAATCGGAAGAAACATCTGAAAAATATTAGAGATTATAGAAATGATTAAAATGTAATCACACCCATATGTAACGATGATTCATCACATGCCAATAATAAAAAGGGACTGTCCTATCGGTACAGACACTCACAAAGAATAAAACAGGACACAAGATATAACAATATGTAAGTCGTATATGAGTAACTCTACTAAAATATGCTAAATCACATAAAATGCTAGATAAGTAAATCGGAAAGACGTGTTTTCTTGGATATAAGGACCATAAAAGCATTAATTCACTCAAAACTAATATGTTTACAAAATGTGATTGTAATGGAGTGCCATAAGGAAAATGCTGTCAAGTTCCCTCTTGAAAGACAAAGGAGCAAACATCTTAAACAACTTTTAGAAAAGAAGACAATGGGGAGGAAATGATCCTATAGACACGAAAATATACACCTATTAAAACCTCTGGTACATTAAGATATTAAATCTACATGATGTCAGGATAGTAAAGCCTTTTGGAGCCGGAGGAATAAAATAATGGTTAAATGGAAGAGAGCAGAGGCCGAAACGAGTTCTAATAAAAATGGGATTTTGTGGGCCGTGGGGATGCAAATCAGTGAGGAAAAGTAAGAGGACACCGGGAGGCCTGCTCCATTGAATTACAGGCTGGCATTTGCGACTGCCTGTAGTATTTTTGTTTTTTTGTTTGTTTGTTTGTTTGTTATTTACTTTGTTTTGTTTTTGAGCTCTCGTCTCGCTAAGTAGCCCAGGCTGGCCTCACACTCATGACCCTCCAGCCTCCGCCTCCTGAGCACGGGCATTTGTTCCTTTCCCCTCCAGCCAAATGCATGCACCCGGGCTTCTTTTTCTCATGTTTGCTGCAAACCGTTTTCTAGCGGCCACCGGGAGCACCCTCACAGATATGTCACGTGGGACGGGACAGCTGAAACAAGTGACTTCTTGCTTTCTTCGCAGTTCTGAAGGCGGACAGTCCAAAATTAAGATGTGGGGGGGGGGGTCATTGAGTTCTCACTATGTGTGTACAGGGGCCGTTTCTCTGTTATTTTTTTTTCTTTTTTTAACGTGGCCTGACCTAATTCCTAGCCTTTTCTTCTTAGAAAGACACCACCGGGCTGGAGAGATGGCTTAGCGGTTAAGCGCTGGCCTGTGAAGCCTAAGGACCCCGGTTCGAGGCTCGGTTCCCCAGGTCCCACGTTAGCCAGATGCACAAGGGGGCGCACGCGTCTGGAGTTCGTTTGCAGAGGCTGGAAGCCCTGGCGCGCCCATTCTCTCTCTCTCCCTCTATCTGTCTTTCTCTCTGAGTCTGTCGCTCTCAAATAAATAAATAAATAAAAATTTAAAAAAAAAAAGAAAGACACCACCATAATGACTTCATTTTACTTTAATTGCCTATCCCAAATATAGTTCTATTCTTAAGTATTAAGGATTAGGACTTCACCATGTAAATTTTGAGGGGTGAACATTTCAATCCATAACAATTTTCATAATTAGGGAACACAGAGAAGGAGCTGTAATCTTAAAGCTTAGAATAAAAAATTGAGATGGGATCACTTTTTCTTTCTTTCTTTTTTTTCTTTTTTTGGTTTTTTGAAGTAAGGTTTCACTCTCATCCAGGCTGACCTGGAATTCACTATGTAGTCTGAGGGTGGCGTCTTTAAACATATTTTTATTTATTTATGAGAGACAGAGACTGAGAGTGAAAAGAGGAAAGGGGGAGGGACAAAATGGGTGAGTGAGTATGCCAGGACCTCTTGTCACTGTCAATGTACACTAAATGCGTGTGCCCTGTGGTGCATCTGGCTTTATGTGGGTACTGGGAAACTGAACCCAGGCCGTCAGGCTTTTCAAGCAAGTGCCTTCAACCACTGAGCCATCTTCTCAGCCCTTTCCATTTTTCTTTTCAAAATTTTTATTCTTTTTTTATTTATTTGAGAGAGGGAAAGGGGCCAAGAAAGAGAGAGAGAGAATGGACATGCCAGGGCTTCTAGCCACTGCAAACAAACTCCAGACACATGTGCCATCTTGTGCTTCTGGCTTACGTTGGTCCTGGGGAATTGAACAGAGGTTCTTTGGCTTTGCAGGCAAATGCGTTAACCACTAAACCATCTCTCCAGCCCAGCCCTGTCTATTCTCAAAGGCTAAAAAGTAACATTTGTTCTCAGGGTAAGGAAACAAAACCCTACCACATCAGAAGACAAATGGAAGACTGCAACAGATATTGTTAAGCTACATGACAAAGGAAGCCAAGATCAGCTTCCTCTATTTACAAAGGGCCCATCAGATAACTAAAATGACTGATATGGCAGAAATCTGAGAAGGCCTTTCATGGAATAAAGCTGTACAAGATACAGAAAATGTGTTAGAGCGTGTTCAACACCATTATCAGTGAATGCAAATTAATACAACCAGATACCCTTCATCAGAATGGTACAGTTATTTACGATGTTCGGGTCTAGCAAGTTTTAAGGATATAGGCAATTTAACACATTTGGAAGAAAACATATTCCTTTTTCAAATGATTTTATGATATCTATTGGATTTCTTTTGATGTTCCCTACAAAGTAAATAGTAAAAATTTATGTTCAAAATAATGTTAAGATATATGTGGGGCTGGGGAGATAGCTTAGCAGTTGAGGAGCTTGCCTGAAAAGCCAAAGGAACCAGGTAAAATCCCCCAGGACCCGTGTAAGCACAAGGGGGCACACACATCTGGGGTTCATTTGCAGTGGCTGGAGGCCCTGGCACACCCATTCTCTCTCATTCTCTCTCTTTCTCTCTACCTGCCTATTTCTGTATCTCTCTCAAATAAATAAATAAGATAGATAGATAGATATGAAGTGAAATAAAATTTCTTCCCACCTCATTTCCTATGAGAAAAACCAGAAAAATATAAAATAGCCCACCTGTGTATTCCTAATCAATCTAATATGAGCATCAATGAAAGAACAGGAAACAGGTATTACTAGAGTCTGATGGGTGTCTATATATCATTGTGGAATACTATTTAATGTTTCAATTAATGAAAACACACAATTAAAAGTAAGATTTTAATTTTTGTGTAAGTAAAATGGAGTGTACGCAAATAAAATATTTTTCAGGAAGTATTTATATGTAGCATCTGACAGTGAATATCTCTGATATATGGAGCTCTCAGGGTACGCTCTATCAGTATGGTTTACCTATTTGGGATACAAATATTTAGAAATACACATGAAACCTTCATCAAGCTCACACCAATGTGTATTATTAGGGTGATATGTGGAGGGGGGCATAGGGGTGTTATAACCAGTTTCCCTTGCTAGTGTTTGGCACAACCTCCTGTTGCTATTGTCCACCTGATGTTGGCCAGGAGGTGATGTCTGCCCTCTGCTCATGCCATCATTTTCTCCTTCCATCATGGAGTTTCCCCTGTAAGCCAACATAAACCCTTTTTCCCCCACAATCTGCTCTTTGTTGGGTGATTTCTACCAGCAATGCAAACCTGACTGAAACAGTGTGATTATGGTTTATTTTCATTTTTTAAATAAAAGTGTTCTAAAATATTAAAGTTATGTAGTTGGATAAAGGCATGAGAAAATTACCTTTCCTTTCATTGCTCTACAAACTGTAAGAAAGCAAAATCAGCAAGCCTCTTCTACTGTTTCCTTATTCTCGCCCGTAGAAGCAAGGATTCTGATTGAGCAGGCTTTGAATTGATCTCAGCCCTGATCCCACTCCCCTTCTCACATTTCTCCTCACCAGCTAATCTCCAATTAGCTCTCTGGTACATCCATCTCTATCACCACATATTGAGAGGAGAGGAATTAAGTTAGAGAAATGGAACCTTCTCATAAAACTCTGGTTAGTATGGCACCTAAATGAAGGGGCAAATCCTGTCCATACTATAAACAAATGCAATAATCTCCATCCCAAGAAAATCTTGTCTTAGAATTTGCAGAAAATCATCTTGAAATGATGCCAACTTAGTGGCCTGTGTGGCAGTTAGCATCTTACAGTGATTTGAGGGGTGTGGTTCTTGAGCTTTCAAACACAGACTGTCATTATGATCATTCACTCAAACATCTCAGCCTAGCCAGGAGGGTGAAGTGCAGGGGAGGAAGGATGTTGACACAACTCAGTGTAAACAATTAGCTGTGTGTCTGTTGTGTAGGATGGATAGAGGGTAAGAGCTCAAGCTTAGGGTCAGAGGCTGTGGCTTTAAACCCAGTGTCACCATAACTAAATTTACTGTCTGCAGCCACTCTCCCTAGTTCCATTTATTCCTTTAAAAGAGGGACGAAAACCATCCTACTTCTTTACAGGGTTATTGGGAGAATTAAACGAACTGATTCAAGGGCTTAGCACAAGCTTGATGTTCTTAAAACATCGATCATAAAATGTACATTACAAATACACATGGAATCCAGACTTGGACAATGTAGCAGTCAGGTTTACATTTCTGGTAGAAATCACTTAATCAAGAGCAGTTCGTGGGGGCGGGGGGGAAGGTTTGTTTTGGCTTACAGTCTCAAAGGGGATGTTCCACAATGACAGGGGAAAACAATGGCATGAGCAGAGGATGGACATCACCCCCTGGCCTACATAAGGTGGACAACAGAAACAGGAGAGTGTGCCAAACACTGGCAAGGGGAAAGTGTCTGTAACACCCATAAGCCCTCACCCAAACAATACACTGCATCTAAGAGGCATTAATTCCAAAATATCCATCAGCTGGGAACCTAGCATTCAGAACACCTAAGTTAATGGGGGGACACTTGAATCAAAACACCACAGACAATTACAGTTATCATACATGAAAGTCAGAAAGAGAAGTCCAAAGAATCGTGCATATAAGTTGCACCATAGCTCCCTGCAGGTTTTGAGGGGAAAACGCTTGCTCCAAGAAGAGTAATCACATACACTGGAGTGGTGTGAGATATGAATTGTGTGTTTTCTATGAAAAGGACTGATTTGTACTCCATATACTGTATTTGAACTTTTGATTCAGTGAAATGAGATGAAAGCCCATGGTTTAGGAAGCAAGACACAATTAAACATTTCCCCATTTTCCAGTATAGGATTATACTCTTCACATACCTAATCCATGTATTAGGTGCCCTTGGAGTTGCCTGGATTTTAGTGATAATATCAAGGATGTTTGACTTTCAAAGTCTAGTTACAGGGTTTATCTGTTTATTTGTTGGGTTTGTATGCCTAGGGAGACAATATCCTGATAGTACCTTAAATTTATAAAGTCGCCCTATTTGTTCGGAACTAGACAAATGCAGATTAAAACTCATTTTAAAAAAAAGTTGTCTTAAGATGAGTTATATTTTCCATTGGAACGTGTTAAAACAAAGTTATTGTGTGTGTTATATATGTACTTATTTTTCTTAAGCTCTTACTCAGACATTCTTTTAGAATTTAACAAGACATGTTAAAAGCTGTAATTGCCTGTAATCACAGTGGTAAGGAGCTTGAGGCAGGGGAAGGTTCTACCAGTTTAAGGTGATGCAGTGAGTCCCAGGACACTTGGCTTACAAAAAGCTTGCCTTTAACTCAGAGAAACCAAACAAAAGTCATGTTGAATGCCACTGAATGCTGTCTTGTTCTCTAAGTACAGTTATAGTATGAGAAATGTACAGAGCTCAATATGGGATCCACCCATGAAATAAAAACTTCCCGAATTTGTATGTATTAAATCAAGTTGGCATACCTCCCTTTGATCAAATATGAGTTATGAGTTGCAGTCCCACAACTTGCAAACTTCTATGTATTGGAGACTCCTCAAGTAAACAATGCCTGGAGTGCTCACTTCACAGATTGAGAGGGTGCCCTTGAAGGTACGCTAGGAAGGATGCCAGTCATGATTGGACGGAATGGTTCAGTAATCAATTTGCAGAGGGTAATGAATCCTGTGTTTGAAATGCAGCTAACTGTGGGAAAGTGTGTTGAAAGCTGAGGTCTTGGTTCAGCTCTACTCAGAAAGTGCATATACATAGCTGCTGATCACCAAACAAGCATGCTCCAGTTAAGATCACTTATGGGTTTATTTGCTGTGATTGTTGTTTATTTTTATTCTACTTCGTATTTGGCTTTAATTATCTATAGAGTAAATAAAACAAAATATTATTACAAATGTGTTTGTGTGTGTGTGTCTGTGTGTGTGTGTGTGTCTGTGTGTGTGGTGTATGTATGGACATGCCAGGGTGGTTTTTTTTCCCCCCTATGGCAAATGAATGCCTGTCTGGCTTGAGGTGAGTAACTAAAGAATTGAATCTGAGCTGGCAAGCTTTGCAAGCAAGCAAGTTTAACTACTAAGCAATCTCTCCAGTCCTGAGTACAATATGCTTTTAAAAGAAAAAAAAATGTCAGGTTCTAAAAATGCATGGAATTTGCAAGCATAAGTCATGGGGTTTCTTGACCCAGATGCTCCTTAGGTTAAAACAATGTTAACCATCACTGGAAAGCAGATCTTCCATGTGCAGCGGTACTCATAAATGGTACACGTCACTGGAAAACTGAGCCTCTGTCCTCTTGCAGCAGTTATTCATGAAGGAAGCATTGTGGGTTGGCTTTGAAAATTTTGAGGAATCATTAATGAACTCTTGTTATTTATAATAGGGACCTGGAATTCAACTGTTATGAAATTTGAGAACATATTCAGCACTTTTCTCTGAGGGTCTATTATGGAAAACAGTTGGAGGATTCCATCTAATCAGGTTTAAATTATGAATGTTTTGACTCATTGAGAGCATGTGAGACAAATTACATATCCAGGTCAGCACAGTCCTTTTGGGATGGGGTTGCCGGTTTCTATGATTGTCCATGCACTCATAAACAAATGAGGCTATCTTTTCCAATAGAATATTTTAAACATATAACTTTCAGCCTTGAGTATAAAATGCCTAGGAAAGAATGTTTACAGACAAGCAGCTTAAATTCCCTTCTGATTAGAGGTAATAAAAGATGAACTTACTATTTAAATATAGCTCCAGAAGAGAAATGGGAAACAGAATGCATTTTCTTATGGTACAAATGCCCGGTCTTACACGTTTGCAGAAATAATTAAGAGCATGCATCTTTCTGTGTGCATAATGCAAACACTTGATAGGAAAGGTTCTCCTGCGGTGCACTCACTCAGAAGTGGGAACAGGATGCCAGGGCTGTGTGTGTTAGGATGAATCTATTGAGACTACCCGTCCCAAAAGTGTTTTAGGGGGAATTTTTTTGTCTGTCTACCACCTTGCTGTGGGAGTTCTATGATTACAGATATTCACCACTGCACCTGATTTTATGTGGCTTTTGAGAATTCATACTCAGGTGCTGGAGAGATGGCTTAGCACTTAAGCTCTTGTCTGTGAAGCTGAAGGACCCGGGTTAGAGGCTCAATTTCCCAGGACCCACGTTAGCCAGATACACAGTGGGGCAGATGCATCTGGAATTTGTTTGCGGTGACTGGAGGCCCTGGCATGCCCATTCTCTCTCTCTCTCTCTCTCCTTATCTGCCTTTCTCTCTGTGTCTGTTGCTCTCAAATAAATAAAAGAAAAAATGAACAAAAAATTTTTTAAAAAATTCCTACTCAGGCCATTGTGCTTGCTTAGCAAGTTCTTTATTCACTGAGCCATCCCCTTGGCTCCCAAATAAGTATGGACACCTACACGGGCAGAATGGTGCAGACAGAGGTGTGTGCTTCCTACGCTCTTAAGTTTTAAAACCGTTCTTCTGATTCCTTTGAAACATCAATTAAAAATATTCAATTTTATGTCTATGACCCAATTTTTCTTTACAAAGGACTTTTGCTCCTTATCTCTATTTTCCTCTTGTCCTTCAGTGTGTACCTCTCTACTACATTAAACTTGTCAGTGGTTGATCACTAATTATAGATTGAAAATAAAAGCACCTTTAGTTCTCATTTATTAAAGCCTGCTGAGACACACACATGCACACAATTGGTTCTCTTTATCAGAGATTTCCTAATTCATGGATTCAATCAACTGTGCATTAATAGGAAAAGAAAATGAGTTGTGTGGAACACACAGGATCTATTTTTGTCATTATTTCCTTAGCATTATAATATAACAGCTATTTTAGAGCATTTCCATTGTATTACATATTTCAAATAATCCAGAAATTACTTAATGCTTTTAGGAGGACGGGAATAGTTGTGCACACCTGTAGTCCTAGGGCTGAGGAGGCTGACATGGAAGAATTGCTTGACACAGGAGTTGGAGATAAACCTAGGCATCAAGATGAGATCCACATTTCAAAACACACACACACACACACACACACCAAACTTTTCCAGTGAGGCATATGGGGAGATGGACATATACGTATCATGCAAATACTACCCTGTCTGCCATGAAGGTCTCGACCATCGATAGAGTTTGGTATCCTTGAGGGGATCCTACATCCAAGGTTCCATGGGATGGATATTTGACTTTTATCACAATGCACGTCTCCAGAACAACTTCTTTGAGAGACAAACTCTAAGCAATCTTTCTTCTCTGACGGGGGACATTAAGGGTGCTTTGCGTTCAGGGTTGTCTAATGAGAGCTCTCTCTCTCTACCTTTCCTGTCCCCTCTGTATGTTGCCAGTAAGGTTTCTAGTCACTTGTATCAAATGCGTTTTCATTAAGACACATAAATGCTAGAACTTCTCTGGGGTGACAAGTCCAGGAAGACAAACAGGACTGTTATATTGCCACCTAAATCATGTGCTAAATAATGTGCAGTCTGCCACCAGCACTGTCATCCATAACAAAAGACATACCTGTTTTGCTAGAACTGCTTGTCACGTCCATGAAAATTCATATGCAGTTCTTACTATGCAGATATTTTTCTAAAATGTGGACTTTTTGGATAAGCCATTTAAAGCTAAGCATTTTCATGCCCAAGTCAAAACAGAAGAGAATGTGTGGCTTTGGAATCTGTGAAAATGACATTGCTGCCAGGAATGTGACACCCAGGGAAAATGAACTATTATTCTCACCCTGGTGGTTATAGGCTGCATTCTAGAATGTAACTAAAGCAAGTTTGCTGGGCGTATTTGACCTAATTTGGCTACATTCTTAAGCAATTTCATAAAACAGTAGGCTACAAATTAATGCAATAAAAATATTTAAAATAATTCCTTATTTTCTTATTTGTTTTCAATGTTTTTAATCCTCTGCCATTTTTAGGCCATGAATATTTTTTTTTAATTTTTTTTTTTTTTTTTTTTTTTTTGAGAGCGACAGACACAGAGAGAAAGACAGATAGAGGGAGAGAGAGAGAATGGGCGCGCCAGGGCTTCCAGCCTCTGCAAACGAACTCCAGATGCGTGCGCCCCTTTGTGCATCTGGCTAACGTGGGACCTGGGGAACCGAGCCTCAAACCGGGATCCTTAGGCTTCACAGGCAAGCGCTTAACCGCTAAGCCATCTCTCCAGCCCAGGCCATGAATATTTTTATGAACATTAAAAGACATAACCTCACTGGTAACTAGCTGAGGTGTACTTCTAGGAGTGGTATACCCGTGCCGTTTCTGACTGCCATGGCTCTATATAAATTGTCTCTCAGTGACCTAAATATACCTGCTTGCATTTGTGAAGGTAGCAGACCATAAAATTCCAGCAGCTCTACACAACCGTCTTTGGTTTTATATTTTCTTCATTTCAAATGTAACTATCTTTATATGGTTTTCAATAATACAAATATATTTTTTCATTCTTAAAATTAAGAAACTGTTTTGGCTATTGTCAAGGCACTTATTTAGAACTTCTTTAAATCAGGAGTTAGAAAACTGTAGCTCTTGGTCTAGTCTAGCTACCTTCCTTATTTTTCAATAAATACTTATTTGAATCTAGCCACTTTTATTCATTTTTATAGCCTTTAGCTGCCTTTTCACTATAAAAGCAGAGGAGTTGTGATGATAATTAGGTAAAATATTTATAGTATAACCTTTATAGAAAAAGTAACAATCCTCATATTATAAGCAGATATTTTCCACTACCTACTTGATATTTAAACTCTATACTATATAAAATCTTAGATACTGAACATATAATAAAATTTTCTACAACTTTATAACTAAGTTATCCTAGGTTTATATCAGAAAATATGAGCAAAGAGTAAGAACATGTGGCAGATATATTATTCATAGAGACAATAAAAGCTCCAAAGAAGAAGACAATCTCAATTAATGGGAAAATATTAATAAGACTTCTATGTACTGATGAGTAACATCAAGAGGAACACAAACTTTAATTTACTTTAGTTGTCATGATTGCTGAAATTACTGTTAATAAATATCATATATCTAATGAAATAACCCACCATTAATCATATTTCCAAGTGATATCTGCTAAAAGGAGAGTGGTGGAATTATTTTATACAAGCATTTGTGCTTTTGTTTTACCTGATAATAAACTGACATATTTCTTCTACAAAATATCTAATTTTTCGTTGCCTTTGTAAAGGTTAAACACAAACAGTGAGCTTGGTATTACTGACATTTTGTGTAATTTATTTGTGTTCGGTTTCCTTGATGCAAAGGCACTTAAAGTGTATGTGGTGACTTTCAATTTGGTTTTGTGCCTATGACATCAATCCTGTCATCTTATAATTGCCCTGTACCAACTCCTTTAGGTATTGGCCTAGATGTTGTTGCTGTTGCACTGCTCTTCTCTTTTCTAGGATTAACACCCAACTAGAAGCAGCTTATGGGTGGATAGGGTTTACTTCAGGCTTACTGATTCCAGGGGAAGCTTCATCATGTGAGGGAAGCTGGCTCGTTCCTATCCATCCATAGCAGAGAGGCACCACTAACAGCCAGCAAGCACGGACAACCAGAGCTGAGACTGGCTGTCTACAAATTTTTCAGGTCCACTCAATATCCACCCTCAATGGTGTACTTCCTGCAGCAGAGCTCTGCCCACTGAAGCATGCAACTTAAATTTTCAAAAGAAAATCTAGGAGCTCAAGAGCCTGATATTAATAAAGTTTAATATTCATGTTTATAATTAGGTATTTCAGTTATAAATTTACTATAATATCTTCAATTCCTCAATAGCTATTGTTAAGAAACTAATAATAAACATGTGGCCACAAGATGTGTGAAAAGACTTAATGGGAGAAAAGATTCTCTTTTCAGATCTTGCTGATCACTGGGGTGATTCGAGAAGTGAGAGTGGAGTGTCAGCATTGAGACATTTCTATCACACCCTCAAATTCTCAGAGACAATTGCCAAAGAGGTGGCAGAATGAATGTAATAGTCAAAAGAAGAACACCGCTGACAATGCTGTCTTCCAGATACATAATGCCTTTGATATTCATGTCCTCATAGAGGCTGAGGTCACCTACACAAGATCTGCATAATGGGAGGGGGGTGACATCAAATAGAAGAGAGACTACTTGGAAAGAAGAAGGGACTCATTGAAGGGGAGTACAGAGGGTGACGGGAGGGGATTGTAATCATGGTACATTATCTATATTTAGGGAAGTTTCCAATAAAAAGTTTAAGAAAAGAACTAATGGAAGACTAAAGGTAATGAGTCATCAGCAATGTGGAAGAGATGGAGGTACCTGGTGGATTCATTTTTAGTAAGCTAATTAGCTTTAGTTTGGTGAGCAAGGACATTCGACTAAATTTATGGAAATATAATGAAAGTTATTTTGAATTATTTTGTAATAAGATTTGTAATTGAGTTCATAATATACTGTCTGGCACATTATGAGCAATTAAATATTTGTTAAATGAAAGGCTTGCTCTAATTCCAGTTTTGAGGATGTTTAATATACAAATTAAACACTAGCCTTGTCTATAACAAATGAGACATAACATTGCCAAAACAACCTTAAATGGATTTTGATTGTCTTTTGCTCGTAGACATACCATTATAATTTCCTTACATTTCTTAATGATTGCATACTAATGAAATTATAGAACATAATTGAGTTATGAGTAAGTACAGGGAAACCTACTTCTTTGTTAATTAGGAGAAAAAAAATAGAGAGTTTGGACAGTAGCTCCCTGTGGGGGTGTGAAAACTTCTTCAAGAAGCCCTATATTATTACAGAAAAATTTTAGTGCCACCTCACAGTGAGTTGTGGGTCAGAGACACTCCTGAAATCCCGTGCACAATATAAGATATTGCTACAACGCTTGGTTGCCCACCAGACCTACCATTGTATGATCATATTATTAAAGACACCACATGTTTACTAGAATTGAGCTGGAAAAGAAACCTCCTCACTGCTGACTAGCAAGCATGGTTCTGGAAAATGTCTGTTGGGGAAGCAGAGTTATTTGTAATTTTAACCAGAAGTAGACCCTGCAAGCTACACGAATGGCCATGTAAGAAGATGTCTCCAGTAGTGCAACCGTGGCATGCATGCTAGGTTAACCCAGTACTGTCTAAGGGATTTGAGGCCCATTTTATGGTAAGGAATTCAAGACCGATACTAAAACCCTAATCAAAAGCCTAGGGCTTGGAAGCCCTGGTAGGGGAGGAGTTACTACAGCTGTTTGGCAATGTGGGTATATTATGCCCATCAAATTGCCATCCAAATACTTACATTTATGCCTATATATTAGAGAAATTTCTCTTTTCACATGACGTTGAGTGCTAGGGAGATGAAAAATTCATGAAACTGTAGAGAAGTGACAGTTGAGTATTCTGCATTTAATGAGACATCTCTATCACACTCTCCAGTGATTCAGAGACTGTAGCAGAAGTGGTGGAAAGAATGTAGAACCGGGCTGGAGAGATGGCTTGGCAGTTAAGCGCATGCCTGTCAAACCTAAGGACCCCGGTTCGAGGCTCGATTCCCCAGGACCCACATTAGCCAGATGCACAAGGGGCACATGTGTCTGGAGTTCGTTTGCAGTGGCTACAGGCCCTGGTGAGGAAGGGCAGACAAAAGAGGATGGTGGAGGGGGATTGTGAAAATTATTAATAAGGTTTTTTTAATTTCAAAAAAGAAAATATTTGAGATAGCCATTCACTCACATTAAAGTACTAAAGCTACTATAATTACACTAATTATTTCATAGTCATGGAATCTGTGGCTATAGAGTTCCCATGTATATAAGGCGGGCAAAAGGAACAGGAGAGTGTCCCAAACACTATCAAGGGGGAGCTGGCTATAACACCCATAAGCCCACCCCAACAATAAACCGCCTTGAGGATGCATTAATTCCCAAATCTCCATCAGCTAGGAACCTAGGATTCAGAGCACCTAAATTTATGGGCAACATCTGAATCAAACCACCACACTAACTTTTAATATGAGTCTGTCTTTTTACTTAATAGTAACAGGAGCAGGCATGATGCACTCTCTTATATCTTACTCCATGGTTCAACATATTTTAAGAGTAATTTTTGGAATGGGTTATGGTCGTGATATCTGTTTGATTGTTTCATTATATCCATTTGCAAAACTGATTATAGATTGATATTTAGGCTGTTTGGGTACTTTTATGTTATAATAAATAGTAGCAATATTATTTTGTACATCCTCAGCTATTAGCAAAACTTTCTATAGTGAAAAGTTATTCAATTAGAAATTTAATATCTACTAGTAAAGTATGATATCAATTTAGTAGTACACAACTGATATTTTATTAAAATGTAGAAAAGGCCTAAAATATTTAAAACATTACACATAATAAAATAAAGACTATCATGTGGCATGGTTTGTTATCTCTGTGTATCTGTGAATGTATACATACTCAACATGTTAAACTTATAAAATAATGTTAAGAGTTTCCACTTAAGTATGTAACTCAGAATCAAGGCCATTTAGCTTTTATAAAATGAAGATATTGATGTATTCTAGAAGTAGTATTTTCCACTTTTCAATATTATCACCCAGCAATGATTTTTATTGTCAAAGTTCAACTTTTGGTGTCAAGATTATACTGGTCTTATAGAAGGAACATGAGGTATTCATGATATTGTAAATAACCAACTTATTTCTGAATAAACCTTCTCTATGACACCATTAACTTCTTCTCCTCTTTTTGTTTATTTTTATTTTATTTATTTGAGAGCAACAGACAGAGAGGGAAAGAGGCAGGGAGCAAGCAAGAGAGAGAGAGAGAGAGAGAGAGAGAATTAGAGCATCAGGGACACCAGCCACTGCAAACGAACTCCAGATGCATGAACCACTTTGGGCGGCTGGCTTAGGTGGGTACTGGGGAATCGAGCCTCAAACTGGGGTCCTTAGGCTTCACAGGCAAGCACTTAACTGCTAAGCCATCTCTCCAGCCCTTGTTCTCCTATTTTTATTTTATAATGACTGAATTCTAATTTCCATGCCAACTTTACAGATTGGCAGCTTGAAATTTTACTGATCAGGAGCAGCTCAAGTCACAAAGCTAACTGTGGGTAGCTAAAATGTACACTAGGAGATAAGAACACTGGTTCTAATGAAAAGAGAGAAACCAGAAGACATTGAAAGCAGTCACATAAAAATATATCATCTGTTTTGTAAGAGTTCAAGAGATACTTATGAATTAAGACACTATTTTCCCTAAAGCTAAACATCATAACACTATTACACACACACACACACACACACACACACACACACACACACAGGCTCATGAAATGGAGAATAGTCAGACAGGGGAAAGAGTTCTAACCTTAAGATAAGACTTGATGGTTTCATTTAGAACTATATCCTGATTTTTTTTACAGTATTGTTCTTATAGACAATACAGTAAAGAAATCAGAATTACCTTTCCACTAAAGACAACTCTTTAAGTTAGGCATGTCAGGTACATACCTAAAATCCTACCACTAAGAAAGCTGAAGCTGGAAAATTGCAAGTTCAAAGACAGCCTACTGTACTTGGTGAGCTCCTGGATCAAAGAGGAAAAAAAAAAGTATCGAGCACAACTGAATATAATTTCTTTTAAGAATTCAAAATCTACCAAGATTTCAAAGAAATATTGACCAGCCGTAAGGTGTTATTATAGCCAATGTGCACAAGCCTTTCTTTCAACCTTATGCTTAAATACTCTTAAGATGGATGGGACTCTGGGGAGTTGTAGGTATAAAGGACCAGCAAGAAAGACATTTGAGTCTAGGACCATTAGGGATGGAGCATTACTAATATTTTTCGTTAAGACTGAATCACAATTATTGTTCCAGCCACTGCATTTACACTTGTATTTAAAGGCTGAAGCGTAAGTTGCTTTAGAGGTGGTCTCTGGCTGTGGGCTCACCTTGATGTTTGCTAGGACTGAGACGTGCCAGCCTCGCTCAGGAGTGGCTTCGTTGTCAGTGGTGACAGTCTGCACACAGGAGCCAGTTGTCCTGTCAAAGGGGTAAAGGTTCCCGTCCATCCACGGTGATGCAGCTGTTGACGCTCGGCCTGCAGAAGCAGTCATGAGAGCCCAGTCCCTCAGTGGATCACCTGCAGGTGTACCCGAAGTCCGAGGGCCAAGGGAGGGAGTTCAAAGAAGGACGTAGGTGACATGTGATGCAAAAAAAGGAAGCATGTCAAAGTGACTGGGCTATTTTCACACAGATATCTTTTACTCATGAATTAGTAGGAAAATAAATATGGCTTCAGGAAACACTGAAATTATGAATTTTTAAGAGAAATCATCTTAGTAGTCTCTAAATGTAAAAAGAAGTTGTCAAGCCGAGATGAGGCATATTTCCTGAAGAAAATACATTGGTCAGAAGCAAATGAGAAATAGATGGGTGATTGTTCCTAAGAGCTACAAACGTTGTATATGATGATTCTTTGAAGTTTGTTTACTGTGGTAAGCTACTTGACAAACTGCTCTTGTGCTTTAAAAAAAAAAAAAAAAAAACTTAAAATTTAAGTTTATTCCTTTTCAATAGAAATAAAATGCATGAGCAGTAAGATATAAATAAAAATATTTCTACTACAATTATAAAGCTGCTTAAGCTATTTTCTTATGCCTGACATAGTATGTTTAACCTACAGATAGCGTCGATACATTGAGTAGTTAAATTACTTCAAGATGGGGCAGGAGAGAAGGTTTAACAGTCAAAGTGTTTTCCTGCAAAGCCAAAGGACCCAGGTTCAATTCCCCAGGACCCACATAAGCCAGATGCACAAGGTAGCACATGCATCTGGAGTTTGTTTGCAGCAGCTAGGGCCCTGGTGCACCCATTCTCCCTCCCCCCCCTCTCTCTCTCTCTCTATCTTTTTTTCTATCTCTCTCAATCTCTTGCTCTCTCGCTCTCTATCTCAAATAAATAAATAAATACAGAAAAAAT
Source organism: Jaculus jaculus (assembly GCF_020740685.1). Classification (NCBI taxonomy): domain Eukaryota; kingdom Metazoa; phylum Chordata; class Mammalia; order Rodentia; family Dipodidae; genus Jaculus; species Jaculus jaculus. Next base: position 61,026,956 of record NC_059115.1, read on the forward strand.
GAATTTCTTAAAGATGTTATTTGTGCTTTCTTACAAATAGAAATACAAATACAGACAAACACAATGGGCTCTTGTATAAGACTTTTTAAACATTTACTTATTTATGAGACAGAGAGAATGGGTGATCTAGGGCTTATGCCATTGTGAATGACCTCTAGACACACGCACCACCTTGCACATCTGGCCTACTTGGGTACTGGGGAATCAAATCTCAGTCCTGATTCGCGAGCAAGGGCCTTAGCCACTGAGCCCATCTCTCTAGCCCTGTTTTGTGAAATTTTTTTAAATGTCGACTCCTCTCTAATGGCTGGCTATTTGCATTATAATTCTATCCTCCAGAATCCATATTTTCCCAGTGACTGTCTAGGCACGTGTCCAAACTGCTTGGGACAAGACGCATTTTAATCCTGGATAGCTTCTCGCTGTAGCAGCATTCATAGCTAACATTCATGCTGCAGAAGCCCTGCCAAATATCTCAAACTTTAGAGGACGTCTGAAACTTACTGTTCAGCATTTCTTGGGACACCTTTGTGAATACTTGATTCTACTGCCAGGCACAGTGCCTGCGGGGTCTGCATTGGAAGCAGAGAGAGTGCCCACGACCCAACCTTGAAAGAGCTGTTTGGCCTCATTTACTCAGCAACATTGTCACAGAGGTCCTCAGAAAGAAATCTGGGAGTGTTTTATATATCACAGCCAGCAAACATCAAAATAATCTGTACTTATTATCCTCTAAAAAAATTGCCCGTCATAATGCAATTATGTAAATGAGGGTTTGCAATCACACTGGGTGTTTGTTCCAGTTTTGAGGCAGATACTTATTAGATCAGAGTAGTTTAGAGAAAACAAGGTCCCACCACCAACAGAATTCTGGGACCTTGAAAGAGCATGAGAAATTCTCACTGGAACTGTTCCCAACGTGTTGCATAAATGAAGGTAGATTTGTGGAGCTTCCCTCCCACCCTCCCTGGCTTCAACAGAAGCATGTTCACTGCGCGCCTCTTCTGTCCTGGGCTCCACTGTGTGTGCCTGTGTGTGTCCTTTTATATTCCCCAGCTTTCTCCCACTCCCCATGCCCTCCACAAAGGATTTCCAGCAGAGAGCAGCTGGTGCCAGGCATTGGCTGCCCTCCCCAGTCTGGGGAGGGGGCGGAGTTCACAGGAAATCAATGGCTGCTTATTTTGCCCTTGCTGCAGTTTTATGTGTGGACCGACGTGGTCCCAGCCATCCAGGTCCATTCTGCAGAGCTATTTCCATTCAAATGTGCCTCTTTGCAAATAGCGGAAATTAGTGGAGGGCCTGTGTCAAACTGCTTGTCACATCTTGTTTTCAATCTGTTGAAATCAGGTTTACAGTGCCCTTACTCAGAAGCCTGGGCTCCTTTTGACTTACACAATGCGTTTTGGGAGCCCCATCGGGTGATAAATGTGGAACTTCACATTGCTATTAAAAAATAATCAAAATGATTAGGCTTTTGAATTTTTTTTTAAGTAACGTATTTGCAAGGAATATGCTGTTTTAATTGTCCAGTGTCGTTTATTCCTGCTATTCAGCTCTCTAGTGTATAAAAGAATTCCTTGATCACTTGTCAGTACTAAAGCTGAAATGTTCGAATGTGTGCTGGTGACTTACTTACCCGAAATGAATGAATGACTGAGGACTGGCAGCATGAATGCAGACACGACCATACTACGCGATCGAGGGTTTCTTAAATCTTCAAACAAGTAATAATTAACATGTATTGAAAGCATACCATGAGTTTAGGCCACCATTAAATGCTTTACAACTCATTTAATTCTCACAACAACTCATTGAAGGCGTTGCTATTATAATCCCTATTTTATAGCTGAGGTAATGGAGGTTTAAAGTGATTAAGTGAGTTGCTCAGGGTCACAGTTTGTTAGGGGCTAAACTGCACGGTGTAAGAGTAGAGTCTCCACAGTTATCCTTGGGTAATATTGTTTGTGGGGGGGACAGTTTGCTTATCTTTGGGGTCACATTTGTGCATAATATACAAATGTCTTCAGGAATCTCAGAATAGTCTGCCTTTGAGTCTAATTCTAATTTTTTGATTGTCTATTGTTATTTATTTGAAAGTGACAGAGAGAGAAAGAGGCAGATAGAGAGAGAGAGAGAGAGAGAGAATGGGTGCGCCAGGGCTTCCAGCCACTGCAAACGAACTCCAGATGTTTGTGCCCCCTTGTGCATCTGGCTAACATGGGTACTAGGGAATCGAGCCTCGAACCAGGGTCCTCAGGCTTCACAGGCAAGCACTTAACCTCTAAGCCATCTCTCCAGCCCTGAGCCTAATTCTAGAACTGACTGGAGGCTTTGGACAGAGCCATAAGGCAAAATTAGCATTGGTGCCACCCATTAGATAGTATCGTTCAGATGGTACCAAAAGAACATGGCAGGATTTCTGGAAGCGGCGCCCTGGGATGACAGACAGAGCTGGGGCTTAAAGTAAGAGAAAGACCTGCACACATGCTCTCAGGACTGGACCAGTTAACGCGCTTGCCTACAAAACCTAACCACCTAGGAGACTCAGGTTCGATTCCCTAGTACCCCGGTAAAGCAAAAGACATACTCTCAATGATAAGTAAAAGCAGAAACACTGTTGGGAACAACCAGGTGTAACAAAGAGGGTCCAGTCAGACGGCCGGTGTTCATTCAGATGTGTGACTTCGCCATGCCATGTTGCCAAAAGAAACAGTTGCCAGGTAGTGAGTGCTGCTCACAGTTCTCACAGGGAGACTGAACACTGGATACTCTATGCTCGGCTAGAAAATACAACGATTGACCTGTAGTCTGAAGTGTTCTTCCTATGCAATACGCAAAAATTGTGTGTGTGTGTGTGTGGTGTGGTGTGGTGTAGTGTGCTGTGGTATAGTGTGATTGGTGTGGTGTGGTAGATGCACCTGCATGTGCCCACATAACACCTGTGCTCTAGCCTATGGCCACATGTGCTTGTCTGTGGTGACCCAGGAAAACATGTGCCATTCTGCTTTCTATTTGCTCTGCCCATTCTTGATATTTGATCCAGTCTCTTAGTGAGCCCAGAGCTTGCCATTCTGTCGATTTGCGGTAAGCAAGCCTGGCAGTTCTCTGGTCTCTGCTCCCCAACAGGACGGGGGTTACAGATGTGCATGGCCACACCAGCTGTTTTCTGTGGGCCTTGAGGATCAAACTGGAGCAACCTCAAGAGTCTTCTCAATGCTTCCCTCACGCTTTTACAGGAAGTGCTCTTAACAGCTGAGTCATCTCTGCAACCCAAAGTTTCCTTTGTTTTAAGAATAAGAACTAGCTAAGAAATTCTTTAGGGACAGGAAGCCTATGACAAATATCAGCTGTTTGAAGGTGTCCCCCCACTTCTTTCTTTTGTTTAAAAGTGGAGAACAAAGGCTGGAGAGATGGCTTAGCAGTTAAGGCACATGCCTGTGAAATCTAACGACCCAGGTTCAATTCTCCAGGTCCAACATAAGCCAGATGCACATGGTGACACATGTGTCTGGAGTTCATTTGCAGTGTCTAGAAGCCCTAGCACCCAGTCCCCCCACCCCTTTCTCTCTTTCTCTTTCTGGTGGTAATAAATAAATAAAAATAAAATCTTGAAAATAAAAGAGTGGAGAACAAAGTATTACCAGGTTAAAATGTTATTTGATCTCTTCCCTTTCTCTCCAGAGACAAATATTCTTACAAATACGAATTGGAGCTTGTTTTTATATTTTTAATAACTTCATGTGTATACAGAAACATGTGTTTTGTGAAGGTTACACATTTACCTTATTTCATTATACTCTATATTTTGGAAACCTTGAGGGAAACAAAAAAAAAAGCACTTTTTTTTGAGACATGGTCTTGTTCTGCAATCCAGGGTGGCTTTGAACTTACTATGTAACTCAAGCTGGTCTTGAATTCGTGGTAATCCTCCTGCCTCAGCCAGTCAAATATGGGATTGCAAGCATATATCACCACAGTAAATAAAGCTCTTACTTTAATGTAACATTTATATCATAAAATGTAATAAGCCATCAAATGTAGCTGCTGTTATTACTTTTTAAATTTTTTTGTTTATTTTTATTTATTTATTTGAGAGCAACAGACAGAGAAAAAGAGGCAGAGAGAGAGAGAGAGAGGGAGAGAATAGGTATGCCAGGGCCTCCAGCCACTGCAAATGAACTCCAGACCTGTGAGCCCTCTTGTGCATCTGGCTAATGTGGGTCCTGGGTAATTGAGCATTGAACCGGGGTCCTCAGGCTTCACAGGCAAGCGCTTAACCTCTAAGCCATCTCTCCAGCCCTGCTGTTATTATTTTTAATGCTGGTAGACATTTTTATAGTTTTCAAGGTTTACCTTTTACTTTATTCTTTTTACTTTTTTTTTTTTAAGGCAGGATTTCACTATGCAGGTCTTACTGATTAGGGATGGAATTCACTATGTAGACCTAGTGAGCTTTGAGCTTGTAGCAATCTGTAGTTGTTTGAATGTAAAACCTTTCCCATAGCTTTATATGTTATTATTTCATGTGAGTTGTTTATTTTTTTCTCCTTCATTGAGTGATGTTGGAGAAGCAATAAGAATTAAAATAAAATAGTGAATTGGTTGCAAATAATATGGATTCAAATTTCACTGGGAATTCAGCTTTAGACAAGTCAATTAACTTCCTTTAAGATATCATAACTGTACCTTGCCCTGACCAGCTAACAAGATTGCAATAGAATCAAATAAACATCGTTAAAAGCTCTAGGTCAAGAGTAAGGTATTTCAGTAACTACTTATTTAAGCAATCAGTACCTTTCATTGCTCATCTTACATCACAGTGGATTCTAAATTAAATATGCATCTACATGCATCCATACATATATAAAATTGAGCCATTAATAAACATGATAGAAGATATAACAGCCTGCTTACCATTCTTACCACTAATATTTATTTTTTCACAGTCTATTTTGGAATCCTGAATTCCTTAAAAAAAAAAAAAAAAAAAACTTTCCCCATAGAATTCATCAATTTTCCCCCAGATTTTTTTTTTAGCATCTTCTTCCCACACTAGCCAAAAAATAAATTTGACTTTTTCATTTTAAATTACTCCCAGCAACAAAATATTAAATAGTAATTTTCTTTTGCCAACTGCGAATCTTTCAATGCATGTAGTTTTGAGAAGTTCCATTTGCCTAGAATTTTATTATTCATGCCTATACATAGAATTCTTGAGGATAGAAAAGAGGAGTTTGGGGGATGAACAAATGAGCTTTCAGGTATTCCCTGTGGGGTTGTAGGGAACACATGCAGCCCTCCTGAGGAGGGTCCCCGATGGAATGGGGGCAGGGACAAGGGAAAAGAGGGTACCAACACATGATGTATCCATACAAAGGATGCTGTTAATAATTTTTAAAAATACATAAAAGAGTTTTCAAAAGAAAACTTTTTTTCATTTACAATCATTAGGTGTGTCCAAAAGACAGCTTGCCCAAAAGCTTTGGAACAATCTTGAATGAAATAACAGAATAGACTAAGTAACATTCTTATGCCATAAACCCCTGCCTCACATTATATTGTGATCTTATAGTTAAAATCCATTTCCTGCAAGTTCATTTAACAATGCCAATCTTTCCATTAAGAGACAGAAATTTTAATTATTGTATATTTTGAAATTAATCCTTCTTATAGAAGCTTAAATATTTTAAGCAGCACTTATTTTCAAGGAATTCTATGTCTAGGGATAATGGAAATATGTAGCAAACACCAGCCATGTTGAGTCACTTCTCAGGTACCAAGGAAGAGTCTCATCCACTTTACTAGCCCTAAATCCTGAATGGTTTTCGAGATCCATTTCAGACTGAAGGAAATTTACCCCAAAAGCATGTAAAGGACCTCATCTCTTCAGTTTTTCCATCTCAGTAGGGTCACATTAATAACTGCGGTCATTGTCACATGATGGGGTTTGCCAAGTAAGAAGTTTGAACAACATCTGAGCTGTAGAAATAGAAACCCATGTGGATCCTGGAATTGGAGAACCAGGTATAAGCAAGTTTAGATTTTGAAAGAAAAGAGAAAATTGTTAAACTTTAGTAAACATAATTTCAATCTACAATTCCCTCTATGCCCTAATACCTAATAAGGAGAAGAAGTTATTAGACATACAAAGATCAGAAAACATGTTGATTTATTAGCCTGTTCTGAAAAGAATTTCATGAGATTTAGGGGCAACAAAACAAGAGAAATCCAAAAAGGAGAAATGAATATAAAATTAAATTCAAAATGAATTCAAAAATAAGAAGAAAAGGCTGAGGATACAGCTTAATGATAATGCAGTTGCCTAGATTGTAGAAGACCCTAGGCTTAATGCCCAGCACAGAGAAAGAAAAAAGCCAACTAAACAAACAGATTTTTAAAAAGTAATCTCAATATAAAGATTTAGTTTATATATTGAATAAAAACATTCAAAATAAAAACTCACCACACCCCCAAGTAATATTTGACAAAGAAAGCCATGGATTATCTAGAATAATGGACATTATTGAGAAGATAGATTCTCCTCTAAATTTATGTGAATCATATTCCCCATTAGCAGGAACAGATCAATAACAATGGATATGTGTCCATCACTTGAAGCCTTTCACAGGCTTGCTTCTATAATTAACACTTATCATGTCTTACCATGCGTAGAGCATAGAAATAACTATTGTAATAGAATATTATGCTTCACTATACTATTACCAATAGAAGTAGAAACTTAAAGATAGATTTGTTGGAATGGAGACATGGTTCACTGAGTAACAGCCTCTTTGGTACAAGAGTGAAGCCCCGAGTTTAGATCATCAGGACCCAGATGAAGCCAGTGCTTTATGTATGAAGTATCTGTAACCCCAGGACACCTATGGCAAGATAGGTGGGAAAGACAGGAGAATCAGAAACTCGTGGGCCAGCTGGTGTATGTAGCAGTGAGCTCCAGAAGACCTTGCCTCAAACAAGATGGAAAGAGAGGACCAACATGTCCCTCACTGTCCTCTGACTGCCACACACTCAGCATGGCACATGCACACCTGCACTGATGGCACACACACACACACACACACACACACACACACACACACATTTTTATAAAGCTTTAAAATATGTATCTGTCAGACTTGGGAAGTCACTGGGGAGAGATGTTAGGAGTGTACCAAATGTATGTAACTAATATGTAATATTCTTCCTCCAGGAGTCAATGGATACCATGTAAAATAGATCTAGAAATATGAGATGCCTTATTTAGAATTATGGAGACCAGCAGCCCTATCAAAAGTATTATGAAAAAATGATACAAGGTAAAGGATAAGGTAAGAAGTTTTGTGATCTCTTATATACAGTAGTATTATAGTTTTAATCGTCTTATCCATTATTTGCTACTATAATAAAACTATAAAAGAACGCATTTTGATATTTTGATAAACTGTATGCATTGATATTTAATGTTGTACAATAAATCTTTTGAAATATTCCATTTCTATGTGGTCCAATATCGTTATCACTAGCTACATGCAGTGACCTTGCACTTGAAATATGTGAACCTAAATTCCCAGAAAGCACAACTGTGCGCTTATGTACATGAACACCCAGCAAGACTAAATAACTGATTAGTATTTCAATGACTGTGGAGAGGTTGGGATGTTGAAAATCCACAGCCATATTATCTTGGGCAACCTTAGACCTTTAACATCCATTTATTACAGTGTGGGTGTAAGATGACATCCTGTGACTATTAGTTAATACACTGTAGGCTTCATGGTGGGTTCCTTACCCTAACCTCTCCCAACAGTCTTCCAAGCAACCTCTTCTTCCGACACTCAGCTCCACTACAAAGAACAATAGACATGCTGCTTGCTTTGCCTGTTGTCATGGATGAAAAGTAGCATTCTTGAGTATGAAGTCCTGGTGCCATTCCATGTCCAATCTCCTCCGTACAGTCACCAAGAATTCACTTAAGCCCAGCGTGGTGGCGCATGCCTTTAATCCCAGCACTCAGGAGGCACAGGTAGGAGGATCGCTGTGAGTTCGAGGCCACCCTGAGACTACATAGTGAATTCAGGTCAGCCTGGACCAGAGTGAGACCCAACCTCAAAAAAAAAAAAAAAAGCAAAGTACAGAACAAGTAAGACTGATGCAGTCACTTAAATTTTTCAGCCACCTGGAGAAAGGGTTCTCTTCTATGTTTAGCTTCCTTTCTTCTTAGTTTCCAATATTGACATATAATTTCATTAAGTGGCATCACATAAATTTCCATGACATTGTTGGAATATTTGCAAAAGGACATATAAATAGCCTATGGTCTTTGTCCTCAAAAAGTATGAAAACAAGCAAGAAACATATTTTCTGTGTCTATCTTTCATTCTCTATTAATATCGAGGCTGTGCTTTCCATTCCTGTCACTGGTCTCATTGTCCCCACTGTCCCTCGGCCTCCCGCATCATACACATTCAGAACCCCAGTTCCATTCTCCTATCGATCTCCATTTTCATTCTCCTTGCCACTAGCTAGCTTCACTAAGCTATGGAATTATTTGAAGCCCCATAGCTAAGTGAATTAGGTGGATTATTTGAAGAATTTCTTGCTGGTTTCTCTCACCTTTTAAAAGTCTCCTAGCCCAAACTGTATGTTACAAAAGGAAACCAGCATCTCTACACACTTGCCAAGGTAAAACTGACAATGAAACTTAGAGATAAAATGATAACAAAGGTGATTCTTAGAGCAAAATGAGGGAACCTTGTTACTACTTTTTGAGGAAAAATTATGATTTTTTTGATACATTTTTATCATGTTTAATCTTCTACACCAGAGCTGCCATCCAGCTGCCTGCAAAAGAGACAGCATGTTTGAGGCACTTGTCCAGATCTCTACTTAAATGTAGACGGAGAACACAGCATAGCGGATCTTGCCACTAATTTTAATATTGCCAGTTGTTGAAGAACACTGAATATAATAAAGAGAAGGGCAGATTCTCTCTCTCCCTCCCTCCCTCTCTCTCTCTCTCAGATAGATAGATAGATAAATAAATAAATAAATAAATAAATAAATAAATAAATAAATAGAAGGGCATTAAGCCAAATTGTTAAATATGAACATATTACATCACTTTTTAAAGTTTTTAAAAAGTGTATGTGTGTGTGTGTGTGTGTGTGTGTGTGTGTGTGTGTGTGTTGTGTGTATTGATGTATTGGGGGGCAGGGTTTCTTGCCACTGCAAATGAAAGCCATACAAGTATAGCACTTTTTGCATCTGGATTTATGCGGGTTTTGAGAAACTTATCCTAGGCCAGTAGGCTTTGAAAGCAAGCACCTCCAACCACTGAGCCATCTGTTCAGCCCACATATTATTATTAAAAATATAAGAATTTGGGCTGGGGAGGTATCTCCGTGGGTAAAGCACTCGTTGTGAAAGCATGAGAACCTTATAGAAATCCCCAGAACCCACGTAAAATGCTGAGCTTGGATGTGGCAATGTGTAACTGTAATCCCAACCCTGGGGAGACAGGAAGATTCTGGCATCTTATTGGTTAGGTTGTCTAGCCCAACTGATAAGCTATAGATTCAGTGAAAGACTCTCTCTCAAATAGTAGCACCCACCACAATCCAGTGACACACCCAACCTCCACATGAAAGTGTCCACATGGTGCACAAGCACTCACTCACAAATATGACTGCATACATATAAACTTGTATGCACAACATACTTGTACACACATGTAGGAAAACTAGAAATTTTTAAACAATAATTGATTTGATTTCTAATGTAAATATACATGTATAATCATTTGAAATAGCTAAATATTCTGCCTCTGAATTCATTGTAAGATTCTTGAGTGCAAGGTCACATCTCATGCTTACTTGATGTTAGATGCTTGCTCTATTTGATATTGCTTACGTTTTATAGAAATAAAGGTCAATTTAAGATATAAAGATAGCAAGCCAAACACCTTATTTTGGTCATTGTTTACTTTGGAATGGCAGACATTCTCTAGCCCTAATATCAATGAAGCCATTTTCCCTAAACTAAAGGCCATGTGCAATATTTAAACATCTGTGGATAGTCAGGTGAAGCTTTTTTTTTTTTTTTTAATAATAGCTACACCTCATCCATTCTGTATGTTGTTAACAAGACCTGAGCCAAGTTGACAAATAATATTGGTTGGAAATGTGGAGGGAGTCTGCACAAGTCCAAAGGAGTTCATTCTTATTTAGTATTTCCTCAGGACATAAATAATTTTCATTTGATTCATGAGCCCATGAGGCTTAAAACTAACAAAACAGGAAGAAGCAGCCAAGTGGAGAGTGAGGGAGTAGAGAATGATGGGCCGATTTCCTGTTTGATAAAGAGTTGTTAAAATAGATGATATTTCCAGAGAACTCTTCTCATAAAGAAATCTACCTGAACCAAACCAGCATGCAGCACCAGCTTTAACGTACTGAGCACGAAATCAACCCCTGTTTCTGTCTGACTAAAGTGGCTTTGTTTTTATGTTTAAATGTAATGCTTTTTATTATTTTGTTTTCACACTGCTTAGATGTCAAAATAATGTAAAATGTCCAACCTTCACCCTCTCATTATTCAGTTCCTTCTCAAGGAAGCTCTTTAAGAATTTTTCCAAGGTTTCTTTATCCAATTGCATACGTATGAAAAACATATATTTATTTTACACCATTCCTATATAAAGTAAAAGTCTCATATGTGTCACTTAATGACAAAAATACTTCCTGAAAAACATACCATTTTGTCAGGTTATTTTGCTGTACAAATGTCATAACATGTACCTGCACAGGCCTAGGGACAGCACTGATGGAAACATTATTTTGTAGTCCTTAACTTAGTAGTTTAAGCTCAATGCAGAACATTGTACTGAATATTATTTTCAGAAATCTTTTCACAATGGGATGTAGTCATCCTCTTCAGTTACTTTCTAGATTCCTAGCATTTTATTACACATGGAAATGTATTTACGGTATGCCCCCAAGTTAAGATACTTTCTGGATTTTCCTATTTCACAAAAGAATGATCAATAATTTGGGATGAGCTTTGCTTTGTGCGTAGGCAGGTAGATATGTGAGAACAATTTCTAGGTATCCAAACAGGAAATATAAAAAATTTGACAAAGGGAAAAATTGGGACAGGACTTCAGAGTTTTACAGGGTGACCATCAATGACAGAAAAGAGTAGGAATTAGCTGATTAGCCAAGATTATCAGACCCATCCTTAGGATGTCATAGGAGTATGTCAACATTCTTAAGTACATCAACCTCAAATAGGTGCTGCCTTGAACCTTTTGATAAATGACCATTTGAAAGGTCAATCCTTTCTGTGACTTCAGGATGGGAAACTACAATAAAAATGATGGTGACAAAATTTGATTGTTTCTAAACATAAAAATATGCTTAAAGAAACTAAATATTAATATTGAGAATGTATAAACTATAATAAAACTAGTAAAATGATGAAGGAAGGAAGTGGGGGGCAATTTGGGGTTCTAATGTTTACACTTTCATAGTAAAGACTCAACCAGAATTATCTAAAGATAAAGCATAAAATTAAAAAGAAATAAAGATTTTTTTAAGTTTTTTTATTAAAACAAATGATTTTATTTTTTAAAAATTACAGACCTGGGCATGGTGGGCATGGTGCTAAAGGAAAGAAAGTCAGAAAAAGTAAGTTCAGTATAAATGCAATGATTTAAAATATATCACTCATGGATGGAAGTAGAAAGTGAGTTAATTAAAATTGTTTAGAACTATAAATGGAGTGATGTGGGTGTCTATTTTCTCCTTTCTAATGTTTTTGTAATGTTGTAGGGATGTTGGCTAGTTTGTTGGTTGGTACTTAACAAAAATAATATATTTATATTTAATGTGTTTAGCTTGTGGCTTTGACAGAATTAATGGCAGGAATTAATGCTATTACTTCCAGTCTAATACTTTGAATATAAATAAGTCCAAAATATGCTTTGTAATAATTTAGTCAAGTATTTATTAAAATAAACCTAGCAAGACAAATCACTGTTTTTATTTTTTTAACTTATGAACAAATCATCCTGGAAAATGATAAGAATGTATTAAGTGTTATGATTCACTCTTCTAAGCTAAATGAGAACAGCATTGGAAATAGTAAGAGCATATGCTTTTGATTGAAATAGTTTCTAATTTGGGATTTTTATTTGTAATACCCAGAGACTTAAGCATGTATTTAATTCAAATGGATCTTTAATTCAAGATATTGAAATCAAGTCACTAATTTTAAGTGACTTTTTTTTTTTTTTTTTTTTTGCACTTACAATGGGTAGAAGGGAGAAACAGAAATCTGTTAAGTGTCTCTACACCCACCCTGTGGTTGTCAAAGAAGGTACCAGATAGCAGGTCATTATCTACTCAACCTTGAATCTTGAATTTCATTGTGTGAAAGTTGAATGCAACCCATTATTTCCCACGCAACAATAAAGTAGCTACATACTCTGCATGATTTTTTTAAATTTATTTTCTTGTTCTGTGGCTTCTCTTTCATAGCACAAACAATTCTTCCAATAGTGCCACATGAACAATGAGTGTTATTGACATTGTTCCACTGCTGGGAGATGAATACCCAATGGTTGCTGAGGCATTTATGGTGCCTTCCGAGATATCCACAGTAAAACTGTGTTGATTTCTGCACACTTTTCAAGGTTTTCTAGATGCCCAGCTTGAACCGCATATACAATGTGAGCTTACAACGTGTGAGCAGTGAGAATGAGATGGGACTGAAAGTGACTACTATGTACCCACTGTCTTCAGTGACGAGGGAAGCAGAACACAAAACAAAGCCGGTGGGTAAAAGTCTCACCAAGGCATGAGTGTCTGTGTCAGCATCCCTCGAGCCATGTGTGGTGGTTTGATTCAGGTGTCCCCCATAAACTTAGGTGTTCTGAATGCTAGGTTCCCAGCTGATGGAGATTTGGGAATTCATGCCTCCTCGAGGCAGTGTGCCATTGGGGGTGGGCTTATGGGGATTGTAGCCAGTGTTTGGCACACTTTCCTGTTGCTATGGTCCACCTTATATTGGCCAGCGGTCATGTCCACCTGCTGCTCATGTGGTCATTTCCCCTGCCATTATGGAACTTCCCTCTGAGCCTGTAAGCCAAAATAAACCTCTTTTTCCCCCTCCAGAAGCTGCTCTTGGTTGGGTGATTTCTACCAGCAATGCGGACCTGACTGCAACACCATGCTACTCCGCAACCCTAGCAGAAGGAAGAAATTGGATAGTATCATCTCTCTTTCTTTCACAGACTGCCTTGAGGTTCCATTCTGAGAGAATTAAGCAAATCCAAATATTGAACGTGGTGGCTCACACCTTTATTCCCAGCCCTTGGGAGGCAGAGTTAGGAGGATCTCTGGGAATTCCAGGCCAACCTGAGACTCCATAGTGAATTCCAGGTCAGCCTGGGCTACAGCAAGACCCTACCTCAAAAAAAAAAAAAAAAAAAAAAAACACAAAAAATAAAATACTATTTTCAAACAAGCCTTCTGTGTACCACATACCCATTTTAGATAGATAGCATTGACAAATGGTACCAGTATAGAAAAAGGGAATGGGAGTGTGGGCATCTTAATGTTTCTCTTTTTGAAAGTATTGCCATATTTGTTAAAAGAACTGGAATGCATGGGGTGGAGCAGTAGATGCTAACGTTGAGGCCGTTCCATGATATTTCTGAAGAGCAGAATCCAGGGTTCCTGAAGGTGAAGTAAGCACAGAAAGGATAAGTGGAAGACTGGCTCCCATCATAAAGGAAAGGCTGCTTGTAATGAGCTCTCGATGTTACTTATTTCTCCGAGCGCTTATTAAAACTTGAAACCCTAGCTTTTTGTGCACTCAATACTAAGAAGTCTTCTGAGCCAACGAGCGAGGCTCTGAGACAGCACAGTAACTCTCCAGCGATTTCACACGTGGAGAAGGGTTACTAAACAGCCTTTGGCTTGGATATTCAAATACTGCAGATAGATTGAAAATGACAGCCTTGGCTTTGAATCGGAAGCCCTGTGAAAGCAGAACTAAAGTGACAGGATACTCTATTATTAGAGATTTTACACACGCACGAACCTAGCATTCTGATTTTAGCAGAAAGAAAAAAAGGCGTAGTGATATACCTAGCTTAAATCAATACAGAACCCCAAACCAAAACAAAACAACAAAAACATCACAACTGCATTGATTAAGAGAGGCAGCAAAGAAAGAGTCATTGAAACCTCTTTACTCTGTGTCAAGGACTATGCACAGTCATTAATAAATTGGTTGGATTTGGGTAATGAACAAATTTTAAAGCCAAATGTTCATGAAAAATTGCATGCCATGGTTGGAGAAATGGCTTAGCGGTTAAGGTGTGTGCAAAACCAAAGGACGCAGGTTCATATTCCCAGGACCCACGTGAGCCAGATGCACAAGGAGGCACATGCGTCTGGAGTTTGTTTGCAGTAGCTGGAGGCCCTGGTACACCAATTCTCTCTCTCTCCCTCTTTCTCAAATAAATAAATAAATAATAAAAAATATTTTAAAAATTTCATGCCACAGGACTCCTTGCCACTCAAGCAACATGTTTCTGGCTTGCACTGTCTATGAACCGTAGACCCACATAAGTACATTATCTGACTTGTTCTACTTGGTCAAAACAATGACCCTAAAAGTTCATTACTTTCAAAGTATGCTCATTACAGCAGCAACCTGGCAACAACTTCAGGCTCATCAAAAAACTCAGGACCTGGACTGGAGAGATGGCTTGGTGGTTAAGGGGCTTGCCAGCAAAGCCAAAGGACTCATACTTGATTCCCCAGTAGCCATGTAAAGCCAGATGCACAAGGTGGTGCATGTGTCTGGAGTTCATTTGCAGTGGCTAGAGGTGCTGGTGCACCCATTCTCTCTCTATTTGCTTCTCTCTCTCTCTCTCTCTCTTTCTCTCAAATAAAGAACTAAAATATTTTTTAAATGTCAGGACCTTACATCTTATCCTAAAACCAATGAATCTGAATCTACAGTAAAAGCAATATCTGCAGAAGACATAAGAACATTAGAGCTTGCAAGATGGTGGTCTGCTAGGCCCAAGGGCTTACAGCTTTCCACTCAGTGGTACCCACTGTCACATTCACCCACCTGACAATCATGTTGGGGTTTTTTGATACTTTGCACCATTTAGTGAGATGGCATGAGATATAATCTTTGAAAGAAATCAGGTCTGAGGTAGAAATGTAGCTCTACATTGTCACTGTGTTGCTGCACTTTACCTGGCCCAGCACACTGAGCGTACAAACCAGGCTGACATGGGCCTCGCAGAGATTCTACTCAACCATTCATTTAGAAACCACTATCTAGGGCTGGGGAAAGATTGCTCAGTGATCAAGGGTGCTTGTTTGCAAAGCCTAAAGCCTGGGTTCAATTCCTTAGCAACCATGCAAAGCTGGATTGGTATTCTTTTGCAGTGGCAAGAGATTCTAGCACACACACACACATACACACACACACACACACACACACAAAGAGAGAAAGAGAGAGAGAGAGAGAGAGAGAAACAAATACATTTTCTTCTAAAGCATGGCCTCGAGTATGACATCCAGGGTATGCCCAATAAGGTACAAAGCTCAGAAGATTATTACTACCCTTGTCCTTGTGTTATCAGTTTCATCACTGGCATCAGCACGCCATGAATACCACACACTAGTTGCCGGGGTCAAGATCATCAGAAATGTCACAGGGTCTTCACCATCATATGGATTATATTTATTATGTTCACCCAGAATATTCCTAACACAGTTTAGGGGACAAGTTGCAATCACAACCAGATTTACCATGAAAAATTATTTGATTCATATTAGCCTTTCCTCCCACCTCTGGGGCAATGCACAGATAAATAGTCAGGTGGAAGTGGATGGCATATCTGGTGGAACCCAGCTATTAGAAGGTCTGTTTAGGAATCCATCAAGTAGGTCTCTGTCAAGAACAGGGCAGCAAGTTTGGAAAATGTGACATCTCAACTAGATTTGTATAGAAAACATTTTTTGGTCATGAAGACAAAACTCCAAATTCAGAGAAAATTCAGTGAATTAGTCACTGAAAAAAAAAAAAAATCCTCAGTGAGGAAAACTTGCAGCCAGTAATTCTGGAAGAGAAAACAATAGGGTCCTTGATAACTGTTGCAGTCCGGTTCGCATTGCTGGTAGAAATCACCCAACCAAGAGTAGCTTCTGGGAAAAAGAGATTTATTTTGGATTACAGGCTCAGGGGGAAGCTTCACGATGGCAGGGGAAAACGATGGCATGAGCAGAGGGTGGACATCACCCTCTGGCCAACAGAAGGTAGACCACAGCAACAGGAGGGTGTGCCAAACACTGGCAAGGGACAACTGGTTTTAATACCCATAAGCCGGGTCCCAACAATACACTCCCTCCAGGAGGCGTTAATTCCCAAATCTCCATCAGCTGGGAACCTAGCATTCAGAACACCTAAGTTTATGGGGGACACCTGAATCAAACCACCACAATAATCAATGTGAGATCATCAGCTAGAGTTAGCTCATATAGTGTTGCTTACTTCAGTGAAATCACATATAGTAACCATGAAAATGAAAATAAAAGCTAATGTACAGAAATCGTTCAGCTGTACACAGTGATGTTGATTTGTAGGGGTCACTTGGCTCATGTTATCTGCAAAAGAAATGTGACAAATGCAACAGGTACCTTGTCTCAAGCTTAAGGGCATAGAGGAGATCATGATACTTAGATTCCAAGTTCATTAAACATTATTTTTCTTAAATTTTTTTTTGTTTATTTTTATTTATTTAAGAGCAACAGACAGAGAAAGAGAGAGTGGTTGCGCCAGGGCTTCCAGCCACTGCAAACGAACTCCAGACGCGTGTGCCCCCTCGTGCATCTGGCTAACGTGGGTCCTGGGGAATCGAGCCTTGAACCGGGGTCCTTAGGCTTCACAGGCAAGCGCTTAACCACCAAGCCATCTCTCCAGCCCTAAACATTATTTTTAAATCAGTCCTGATCAATGCCAACCCTTTCCTCTCATGTGGAATGTCACTGGCTTGTTCAGCAGAAGGCTTTGTCATATCTGCTATTATTAAAAATATCAACCAATTGTGGACTAGTTATTAAAATGTCATAAACACGTCCCAATCAAACTCTGACAAACAGAGCAGACTCCATGATGCCTGGGTGTCAGATTAACAAAGATTAACAAAGTCAATCATGTGAACCTCTGAAGTTGAGTAAAGCATTTATATCTAACAGACAAACTGTAGCCCAGTGAAGCAAGCAAACTTCAGGGGAGAGCTCCCAACAGTGCCCACCGATTAGAAGTGAAATGGCTCAAGTTCCTGCCTCTGTGGCAGATCGCCCAGGCCTGTCAGAAACCGTGTCCTAAACAGGAAACTCTGCTTCTTTGATAAAAGTGTTCCGCGTCCTTCCCGAGCTCCATGCCTTCTGACAGTCTGCTATTGCTGATATCAAGTCAAAGACTGTAATGGGCCCAAATCAAGAAAAGTTCTCATATCCCTTTTATAACTTCTCCCAGTGAAAATTCAAAGATCATTTCCTCCTCAATTTTTCATATTATATTAATATTCAAGTCTATAGAACAAAAACGCCCTTTCCTACATTCATTCCATTGTATTAAAACTAATTATTAATGGCGATGCTACTGTGCCAATCTCTTTTCTTTAAGAGCCTCACACACCTGAACAACCATAATAGCCCTTTGTTTCAGAGGGGGCAGACATCACAAATACAACTTAATAGAAACCCTTTAAGTTCAAGGGGACAGAGCTGCTGTTATAAAAAGAGACCCCCCTTATACAGCCTCCCTTTACACTCCAGTGGTTCCATTGTCCAAATAACATAGTGAGATAAAAGTTAGATGGAAAGGAAGTAAGAGAGGAGTGTGTAACAGCAGAGCCAGGACCTTTCAGTTAGTAACAATCAAGTACTACCACACATAAAATTATCTTGCTTTTCTTGCAAAACAATAAAGAGGTCACCAAATTTTTTTAAAGTTCAGCTATTTTTCTACAGAACTTATTATTTTCTTTTTTATAGAAAGTTTCCAGTGGTCTGAAGATGCTAGTACCATGTAGGGTGTCAGGTGAAGGAAAGTGCAGCAGGTTCACAGCTGACTTCTCCACACCCCCCTGCCTTCCCTCCCAAGGGACTTCTCAGTGCTTTGTCACTGCATTTTTCCCCTTCCCTGTAAGGTCTAGTTAGTTAGACACAACACAGGTTGTGTCAACTCCATACAACTTCTGCCCCATTTCCCTTTCTAAAACATACTGGGGGAAAAGTCACCAAGTATTAGAAATGGAAATAAAATTTAAAGTAAGGCAGTTAGTGCTAGTCAGACTTTTAATTGCTTTGACAAGTATCTAAGAGAACAGACTAAAAGGAGCAAAGACAGGTTCATGGGTTTTTAGTCTGCGGCCAGCTTGGTCTATTGCTGTGGGCCAATGGCAAGGCGAGAAGGACACAATTCAATGAAACACGAGCTTTCAAAGCACAAGCATCATAGGATTCTTAGCCAAGTGTGCTGCATGTCGACAACTTTTAGATGTTTTATTTTCCTCAGTGGTTTACTGGACTCACCATTTACTTTACTAGCTTCCCTCTTTTTCCTCCTTCTCCTTTTCCTTCTCATTCTCCTGGTCTACTTCTTTTGTTTCTTGCTGTTTCCAGCATAGCTCATTATCTTGAATAGGTCACACAAACCTTGATGCATCACTTGTTTTCTGGGCTATCTTTTACTGTTAAGAGTGGTGTGTGTCTGCTTTTCTCCTCTCTTGCTTCTAGTTTTATCTTTTACTAATTGAAAAAGTAGAGGTGCATGATTGCCTGTTTCCATAGTTACCATTATTTTATACACGCCCTCATCATGCAGAGCATGAGGAATTCACATGGGAAAGAAAGCATGCAGTCAGTTCTTGTCACTTGTACAAGTTATGTTTCATAAAGGTCCTTCAAACACTGAAGCAAGAAGTACTGAAATGGTACTCTTAGGAAACATATGGATAGATTCTTTCAAATCACAGGTCACAAAAGTTTTATCAACAGATCAACACACAACCTTTTAGATTATTTGTTTTTGTTTTTTGTTTATAGGTACTTTGTTTACGATACATTGTTAATTCAGTAATACTGAATTCATAGTAATTAATGCCTAAACAAAACCCATCTAACACAAGTCCTTTCTCCAGTAGGAATCTCAAAGTGTGCTTGAGCTTAAGACCACTGATTCATACTTTAGCACTATGTATAAAGGCCTTTTATATACAACATCACCCAGACAAGTTTGAAAACTGTGCCTCTAAATGGATTACAAAAGGGACATGTTTACAGCATGAAAGGTGAAATAAGAAGTGAGAGTTGCTCTGTCTGATTTTTTGTAATAATTGAAATTGTGGTTCTTCAGATTATTAGTGAGTTGGGCTCAGGATAAAATAATTGAATTAGTGGCTATTTTTCATCTCCTTACATAAGAATATTTATAGAAAAGCACCAGATGTTTTAGTCTATTTTTTTTTTCTCACAGGGTAGCTGTTCTGCATTATAGACAGTTGTCTGCTGTTCTATTAATCCTAAAGGAAGAAGGAGAGAAAAGGAGCTTGTTTCAAAATGTGGCCTACTAGATACAGTAGTCTTGAGACTAGAGATATCACGTCTGCACGCATATGTGTGTGTGTGTGTGTGTGTGTGTGTGTGTGTGTGTGGTGTGGCTGTGTTGTTACTATAATAAAATTCATGAATCTGGTAACTTTAAAAGTAAAAGAGGTATATATAACGATCAATATGGGAGCCTGAAGGTGTAATACTGGGTAGTCCCATTGGCTCAGACTCTGGAGACAGTTTATGGCATAAGAATAGCAGCCATAGCACACACAGGAGCAAGAGGTAAAAGCCAATGCAGAATTCTGGCTAGCAAATGGAATTCCATAATCCATGATCCATTTACTAAATATGTTTGCATGTGTGCATGCGTGTGTGTGTGTGTGTTAGAGGTTGATGGGTTAATGTCAGTATCCTCTGGTCTCTGCCACCCCAGTGCTGGGATTACAGACTCATGCTGCCATGCCCAACTTTTATATGGATGCTGGGGATCTGAACTCAGGTCCTCATACTTGTGTGACAAACACAAGTGCAGGTGTGTGTGTGTGTGTGTAGATGGGTTTCAATATCTCTCTTCTTCCTTGTCTTCACCCTTGGAGGTACCTAAACTTAGTAGAGTTACCCATTCACCTGTCTAAGGATGTCTCATGACTAGTGAGAAGTAGAGGAGAATTGGCTGAATACTGAATGCAAAGATCTATGACACCTAAGACCCTCAAATACATGTCAACATAAAACTAACACTATCCCATCTACACACACCCCTGCACTTATGCAATTACACTTTTGGATCAAATGTAGGATTTGGCAAAGCTGAGACTATACCCATGCACTGAATGTGTCTGACGTTAGGCGACAGAAGGAGGAGGAAGCAGTGAAATATTCAAGCAGAACAAACAAGGTAAATAACAGATAATAGAGAGGAGAAGGGGAGAGCAAAATACTAAGCTATCACATTCAGTGAAAAACCTTTTAAAGTAAAAGATACTATTAGGAACATCACAAGTTGTAAGAGATAATATGAAGACAAAAAAGGGGCTTTTATATCTGGCAATAAATTGACTTGGTTTGAAGAAAGTGAGCTCATAACCATAATGGGGAGGGCTGTGGGCTATGGAGTTGAGGTAGAAGTTGGGAAGGAAACAGGTGCCAGGCATGGTGGTACACGCCTTTAATCCCAACACTTGGGAGGCAGAAGTTGGAGGATCGCCGTGAGTTGGAGGTCACCCTGAGACTCCATAGTGAATTCCAGGTCAGCCTGGGCTAGATTGAGACCCTACCTTGAACCCCCTCTCAAAAAAGGAAGCAGAACAAAGTCCAGATACCCATAAAGTGATGTGGAAATGAAAGAAAGCTGAAAAACCCAACAGTAGCTGGGATGCCATACGTTTCCACTTCAGTCAAGCTCTCTAACTTTTTCTCATTTATAATTCCCTCAGGAAATTTCAGATTTCAGGTCACCAATGCAAATGAATAAAAACTGAAATTTCACTCAGGTAACTATATAATTATACCTGCACACAAAAGCAAAACATAATTATGTTGGGGATTAAAGAGCCATAGAACATGAATTTTTGCCTCAAGATACTCAATGAACCCACAAAAAAAAAAGTATGGTTTCAATTAAAAGCAACACCATTTCTTTTGGAATTTCTTACAAAATTTCATAGACATAATCATTCATTTGGATCAGTTGCTTTAAATTTTCTGTTTATAATGTACTACTATTACATAATGATATGATACTAAGGTTTGCATTTTTCAAAGACAAATTAGGGGAAAGTACTTATTTACATTTTTTATGTCAGTTCAATGTCAGTTTTAGTGCCTTTATATTCTGAGGACATTTTAACATCATTTGTAGAAATTGCCAGGAACCACAAAATGCTTACATTAATATAGTTAGGACTATACTAGTTTTATTTTTAAACATAACTAAAGTTAAATTGGCCAGGTTTCTTAGCCCTATCAATTACTCAAAATACAAAATAAAATTTAAAAAAAGGCTTTAATGGGAACTTTTTTACCCTTCTGTTGAGAATAAAACTGGTAAAACTGTACTGGGGAGTAATCTGGTAAAACACAGGGTAACTGTTCACATCCAGTCTGTGTTCCAGCTTGCCTGTCCTGAATGCGCATCTGACAGAAGTGCTCACAGCTCCACAGTTCATACGTGTGAATGCTTTCGACTCAGGGTTCTGCTGACTGTGGGTGCTATGACTAGTATGGTAAATATACCTCCACCAGCCCAAGTATCCATGGTTTCACTGGGCCATCGTATTGGAAGGTGGTGAAAATACAAGGTAGGACCTAGCTGGAAGTGTTTAGGTCCCTGGCGGCATGCTCTTAACAGGAATACTGAGACCTAATACCTTGTCTTCTCTCTTCTCTCTCCCTCTCTCTCTTTTTCTCTTTCTCTCTCCTTCCATGTCATGAGGTCTTAGTGCTCGGTCTTGACACCGGACCCCAGAGCAATGGAGCAAAATGAGCAGCGAAATCTCCAAAACAGAAACACAAAAGAAGTCTTGACTTTTCCTTAGTTGATTATCTTGGGCATGTGCTGTAGAAATGGAAAGCTGATTAATACCCAGGGAGTCAGAGCCAACCTCGACCTCTGTCCTGAGAAGCTTGGTAACTAGAAGAGCTGCAAGTATGCAATATGGTACTCATTGAAATAAAGACATTACTTTATGAGTTTCACTACATTTTTCAAGCATTATGTTAAATGAAAGATAAACTTGGCAAAAAGAACGAGATATCGTGGTATCGTTGAAGGAAATAAAGCACACATTATTAGAGTGTGTGCAAAGCTTCATAAAGTGAAGGAAATAAGAAGTAATAGCAGCAAATATAATAAACAAACTCAACAAGCCAAGGAGAGTGATTAAATCTGTGATATAATAAGTTAAAATTCTGGAAACTTAGAAATCACTGTGAAATATAAAATATTTAATATATTAACATAGGCCAGTGAAGAAATTGAAGGTGTGCTTATTTTATGCTCTATAAAATACCTAAAATCATTTTTATGAATGTAGAAGTATGTTATATTATATATATAAGTTTTAAGCAAGAAAATATATGTAGAAATTCCAAAGTTATATTGGCACAAGTAAAGAAATGTGTAATTTTAATGTACAGATTGTGTACTTTATAACCGCTGTAACAAAAAGTGGTTTTTAAGAATCCCAATCCTACTAAAAAAACAATTACAAAGAGATGTTGTGTTGGTTTGAATGTAAAATGTCCTCCATAGCTTCGTGCGTTTGGGATTAAGCCACATACTTGTTCCCTGGTTCATAGAGTTTATGGGAAGCAAAGCCTTGTAAAATTAAGTATGTCACTGAGGACCAGGCCTTGAGGCAGACTAGTCCTGCCTACTGGGTGTTCCTAGAGAGCTCACTCTGATGGCTTCCTCCCAGCTGATATGATAAATGATATTTGATGTGATATGTGAGATCTCAGCTATCTGTTCTGCCTTTTGTTTTCCCCACTACACAGATTCCTCTTGAAACTGTAAACCAAAATAAATGGGTTCTGTTCATCAGCCGCTTCTGGTCAGGTGTTTTATCCCTGAAACTAGAAGGTGACTGCTCAGCTGGCAATCACTTTTTTGTTTGTTTTTATTTACATATTTGAGAGCTACAGACAATGAGAAAGAGGTAAAGAGAGAGAATGGGTACATCAGGGCCTCCAGCCACTGCAAAAGAACTGCAGATGCATGTGTCACTTTGGGTATCTGGCTCATGTGGGTCTGGGGAATTGAGCCTCGAACCGGGGTTCTTCTTCACAGGCAAGCACTTAGCCACTAAGCCACCTCTCCAGCCCCTGGCATGCACTTTTGAGCAGAAGCATCACTCCTGTGCCTTCTTAGATAACAACCTTTTTTAAAAAAAATATTATTTATTTATTTGACAGAGAAAGAGGGAGAAGGAGGGGGGGGGGATAATGGGCACATCAGGGCTTCCAGCCACTGCAAACAAACTCCAGACACATGTGCCCCCTTGTGCATCTGGCTAACGTGGGTCCTGGGGAATCAAACCAGGGTCCTTTGGCTTTGCAGGCAAACACCTTAACCACTAAGTCATCCCTCCAGCCCAGATAACAACCTTTTAAAACATCAGAACAGGAATGACAATCACATTCTCTCAACTTTTCAGAAAGCAAAAAAAAAAAAAGCTCTCAACAGACTCTCTAAAAGCAATCCAATTGGAAATAGCTGATAAGCTGGCTTTATAATTGAAATACCAGTTACAAACCATAAAATTGTAGGAACTAAACAAATGCAATGATTTATATAGAAAACTTCACCTGGTAACTTGCTCAGTGCCTCCATGAGGCAGCCTTGCTTGCGATTATACATTTATTCTTTACAATATATGACAGTCACAGGAAGAAACATTTTAAAGAAGAAAATGTGGTTTTGAGATGTTTCCAAATGTAACATAACTTAAAAGTCCTTTTAAAAAAAAAAAGTTTGCTAACTGGTCCTGCCGTCCTGGCCCCCCACCACATTCTAAGGTCTTTGACTGATCCCTTCAACACTGACACATTTTGTTTGGAATCCTTATCAGTAGTTTTTAACTGCGAATTGAGCTTAGTGCTATTTCCTCACCCAGAACCCTCCCTCCATTAAGATAACAGTCAGAAAAAGGTACTATTTCAAACATTCACAATAAGAAAGTATGCATGAGCCAAAGAGGCTTAACTTTCTGAAAGGTCCTTGACTTCCTAACACACAAAAACCTCCTAAGACACAGCAGCATTGTGTTTGGTACCGATCAGGCTCACAGCAGTGAGATTCCGTTGCATTCGCCTGGATATGCGATACATCATGGAGATTTGCACAAGCTCTTTCTCAGCAATCAGGAAACTGCATTTCCTTGCTTTAGAGCAGTTACAACAACTGATAAGACTTTTGCTCCCTGCCTCATCTGCCCCCCTTGTTCACATTCAATTAGCTGCAATCAGGTAAATCCGGTTGGGATGAGGCCAGTGAGGAAGCAGGAGAGATTGCTATTGCTCTTCGTGTCAACTTCTAAGGGTGCCATGAATCACTTCTAGACCTACCCTGGCCTGTCAATAGCTCGGGGAATGGATGCCTTGCTCTGTGGTCTATACTCTGGCTTTCTGAGATTGGTTTTGTTCTTTCATGGATTAAAGAAGACTGTGCCATTACAATATCTATAACGTTAGCTGATCCTGAGCCGGGCGTAGGCTCTGATTTAGGCTTACAGCCAAAAGCATGACGGTGGCTCATACTTGTGGCTGTAAGCCTAGATAGTCAGTGACAATGAACATCCCAGATAGTGAAGGAAGACAGGAGAAAGCTGGCTTTGTAAATGCAGTTTTAGTTAAGGATTGAGGCTCAAAGAGAGCCAGGGGTTGCTACCTCTCATGCCGCATCTCCCCAAAACAAGAATGGAACTCTGTGGCCTAAACAGACCTGCTGTCTGACTGAGCGAGACTGCTCTACAGCAGCCTCTCCTGCCCACGGTCTGGCAGGCTACCTTAATGAAATGGTTGGGGTGGGCTGGCTCTGAGATCCAACCCCAAAATTTGCCAGCCAATCAGGTCTTCCCCTTACATACCAGAATCTGATGCTAGAAAGGCTGATGGCTTGGAGCCCCTGCCTCCTTTCTCTCCTGATAACCCCAGGGGTGTGCAGATCTCTCTGGTTCTTGCCCCGTGCTGCTTGAAACCACAAGAGTCTGACCCCCAAGGGTGGGAGAGCGCAGCAGTATTTCCTGATCTAAACTCTTCTGTTCGCCTCTGCTCTATAGTTTGGGGTGACTTCTCACTTTGACTACACACGATTTTCCTCTGGATCTACCACGTGGGTGCTCTCACCAACTCTAGACTTGCTACGTGTAGTTACTCTGGACGTGGGGTCACGGTGAGTGTAATCGCCTCCATCGCTCATTTCTCCTCTGGATTTCTTGGTCTCTGCTTTGATACTCTTCCTCCTCAGGACGGCACATTGGTGGATCCCTTGGGTGTTCTTTCTGAGTCTCTGCATAATAGAGCTAAGTTCTATCCTCCACTGGCTTCTACTAAAGTTCCCCCCACCAAATAAAACCCTCAGTTTCCCTTCTGCTTTGATACTTTCTGATATTCTTCCTTAAGTCACCATCATTTGCCCTTTCAACTTCTTTTAAATGGGTCTAACAGACTGAGCCGTGTTTTCTACATGTGTGTCTCCTACTTCCTCTGTGTTTAGCGTCCCTTCCTAGGTCATAAATATCCCTTAAAAAAAAACCACAATTTGTGATTTCCCCTTAAATAAACTTAACAATTCATAATTTAACCTTCTTGAACCCATCTTTATTAAGTCTTTATTAAAGATAGAACAGAACTCAAAAGTTGGGGTTCATAAATTCTGAAGAACTCATCTTGAACCTCAAAATCCTGCAGCAACAACAGATGGTGGTCAAAAGAAAACGATGGTGCAGAATGAGGTCTATTTTTTAGCTCAAGTGGAAGGGAGCTGGTAGTTAAGTCCCCAATGAAAGGAACTAATAACAAGACAGAAGCCTACAACCAGGGAATGGTCCCATCTGAATCCAGAATCTATATGGAGACTCTTCTGGGGATCTATATGCATGTCTCTTATTTATTTCATTAACTTTTTCTTCAACTTCCTTCTGATGCATTTGGAGCTTAAAGCTGTTTTCCCAAGATCTGGGCGACATCTCTGAAAATCAAGACAAATATCATTTAAGCCTCTTTACAGCTAGAGCTGCATTAGAAGGCAGGTGAGGCAAAAAATGCAGAGCTCATAGAACTTCCTTTGCCAAAACCCAGATAGGAAAAATTAGGCACAAATTTGCTTAAGTCAAAACCTACTAAACAACCCCCTGAAAGATAATTTCCTAGAAAATGAAATTTCATATTGAAACTTACTTTGGAGCCAAGACATCAACATTGAAAAATACTCCTCACTTCTAGTTAAGGAATTAATATTAAATATACAATAACATAAAAAACTTCATGTTATCTATATTCCCGAGTTATCAGGAAAATCAAACAAAACAACATCAAGTAGTGGGTTTTTTTTTTTTATTGTTTTCCTTTTTTGATTGTATGTGGTGTGTGGTGTTGAGTGTGTGTTGTATGCACATGCCTGTACCCATGCATCTCATGGGATCTTCTGCGGCAGGGTGCACTCACCTGAGGTGGTCAGGGCAGAATGTTTGGTTTCCTGTTTCACTCCTCTTCCACCCATTCCTTAGTTGAACTGCAGTCTTACTTATACCAGAGCTTGTAGGGTTTTGTGCACTCTGGTGATTATAGAGGTCTCTGCTCCCCTATCGGACTAGGGCTATAGACAAATGTGGCCATGCCCAATTACTTATGTTGGTCCTAGGGACAGAGCGCAAGCCTCAAACTTCCTCAGGCCCTAATACTTGCACTGTAAGTGTTGTTAATGAGTGAGCCATCTCTCCAGCCCAGCACACCAAGTGTTTCTAAGAACCATTGTCTCTACGTCTACATGGACATTATCTGGGAATTGAATAGACACATTAACTTGGAAGTTATTAATCTTTTGTTATTAAGATTTTAGTTTGAAAAGAATAAAACAGGTAGATGATGGTAACCAGATGGCAAGATGATTCTTTTTTGCAGAAAGAGTTTAGGATTTAGAAAACCTGAAAGTCAAACTATTAAACAAAGGGACGAACTGGCTGAAAACTCCAAGTTTGTCAGTAATGCCATAAAACATTCTAAAAATATCTTAATAGATAATGTTAACTATGAAAGAGGTTTTTCTGCTCATGATTAATACATTTTATCTTTTACTTTCTTTCTTTAAATGGTATTGTTTTAACCTAAAAATTGTATTTGCAGGACTAGAGAGATGGCTTAGCTGTTAAGGCACATGCCTATGAAGTCTAAGGACCCTGGTTTGATTCTCCAAGTCCCGCATAAGCCAGATACAAATGCTGGCACAAGCAGCTGGAGTTCATTTGCAGTGCCTAGAGGCCTTGACAGGGCCATTCTCTCTCAAACTCTCTTGCTAATAAATAAATAAATAAATAAAAACTTAAAAAAATCATACTTGCCACATTGATATGTAAAAAGGGACTTTAAAAAGAGATCCTTCTCAACACAAAGAAAAATCAACTCCTACCAAATCAGAGATCCAGAGACCCAGAGGCCCCCAACACCTCATCACTGAAGCCGACCAAAAAATGAACCCAACATGGCTCAGGGAAATTTTGTGGAAGAGGGGGCAGAAAGAATGTCAGAGCCACATGTTGGGTCATGATATGCAGACATTTATCTTACCCATAACTGTGGGCTAACTCCACAATGCATGACCCATACACCTCAACAAGGAGGGGCCAAGGGGAGGGGGTAGGTAATGGATGAGGCTAATAATGGTACCAAATTTACTGTATTCACTGAGTACAAAGCTAATTAATAAAAAAAAAAAAACGAGCTCAAACTAAGAATTGTACTAAATTGGTAAGATGTATATACCCATGATTCCAGTAAAATTTTAAAACCTCGGAGCCTCCCTGACTATTTTGAAAGACTGGGTTTTGTCACATATAGCAGAGACTGCCAGTTGTTCTTACTATCTTTATCTTCTTTCTCTCTTATTAATAGACTCCGAGTGTTTTAGCAGGCATGTAACTACTCCTGTAAACACCACATCGTTCAACTTCCATTAAAGCTAGCTGTCCCATTGGGACTAAGTTCTGTCCAGCAGGGAGGAACTGGAAACAGTGTGGAGGCAGGATGTGCAGTGAATGTGGTGAGGTGACCCCCTGCCTCCTGTGAAAGGAAGAGGGTGCTGTCCATACTCCAGAATGCACTCCCAATCCCAGGATCCTTCTGTCTTACTAGAGCAACTTTTGCTTTCATTTTCCTTTCCACCTAAACCCCAAAAGTGAAGAATAAAATTTTTTTTCAACCTTCATTAAAACAGAAACATGCTCTTGTAAATCATTTGAAGAAAATCTGTCTTGGGATAAATTTACATGTTAGATAATGCAACTAGCTAAAGGATGTATTATAAGGAGTTTTCCTAACATTTATGAGGTGAGAATAAGCACCTAGAATGGCTTAATCGCTACAGTGACTCTGAATTTCACTGTGAAAAATAGTAAATAAGGCAAAGTTCCCTGTGTCTGTCTATGCATCCCTCAGCAATCTCATCCTCCCCATCTTCTGTTCCCCAGCCTCAAATTATTTTCATTCTTGACTCATTAATAAAGCAACATGTTCACTGAACAGTTGATTTTTTTAAAATTTTTATTCATTTATTTATTGCTATTTCAGATCTCTGGTTCAGGGGTTCTTGGCTGTTTCCTGGTTTTTCAGCCATGTTCACTTATACCCATACTACCTTCCCATGCTGAAATCAGAAAAATAGAGCTAGAATTCCCAGAGGGCAACAGCACAACATGGATTTACCCATAAAAGGGCCCTAGAAATGTGAAATTGTCCAAAATTTTGATGTTCATTTGGCACTATTGAGCTGGAAAAGCTGCTGTTTTGACCATGTGGTTCTCCTTTGTTGCCAGGGAGAGGCAAGTTTCCACTCATGTCCCAACCTTCCTGTCCTTTCTTCTCTCTGTCCTGCCATACTTGCATATGTTGATAAAGAAAAGGACGAGGAAGAAAGAAAGTGCACATGTGATGTTCTGGCCTGTCTCTAAGAGGTTCATCAAATATTTGCTTCTTTTTAGTATTGCCATTTTGAATAAATCTCTTCAGATAATTAGACTTTGGATTTTAATGAATGGACCTTTATTTGTATGTTTTCATATATTCTTAAATCTGCCAGTGCTGGAGACGTGGCTTAGCAGTTAAAGAGCTTGCCTGAAAAGCCCAAGGTCTCAGGTTTGATTTCCCAGTATCCACATAAGCCAGATGTAAAAGGTAGCACATGCATCTGGAACTGTGTTTGCGGGTTGCAATGACTAGAGGCCCTGGTTCGCTCATTCTTTCTATATCTTCTCTCTTTCCCTCTTTCTATCTCTCTCTTTCTCAAATAAATAAATATCTTCTTAAAAAAAAAAAAATCTTCCTACCATAGTATCCTCTGTATTTCTCAACAATGTTCCATACCTGCTCTATTTCTTACCTTAGCAACTGGGAATCCTCTCAAGACAGAAACTCAAGAATTATCTTTTACTTCCCTTATACTTTAAAATTCTCATCTAGGTCATCAATATGTGCTACCAATTCTGGCTCTTCAACTTTCCCTGAAGTCACTGTTATGACTGCTTTCTTCTTATCCCAATAGGGTTGTAAGTTACTCTGCCATCAAAATTTATTTGTCCTATTTTTCATCTTACCAAGATGAGATGATAAATTAATTCATGCTAACAAGAACAAAGTGACGGCCCAAACAGATGTGGACCACAAACAGTAGCTCAGAGATCTCTCACTCCACAGTTTGACTAATTTAGGAGGATAAGAAAAACTGGAAATAAATGGAAAAATGCTGTTGACATCTCAAGAAGGCATCTGGGCAGTTTTTCTATAAGGACAGTAGATAGAAGGGCCAATTCCATTCAAATATCTTTAATTTATAAGATGAAAGTTGAGTAAACAGCCAATAAGAGTGAACAATTTTATGCTGACAATTGGATTAGAGAAATTCTAAGTTTCATTATGGCAATAGGATGATCTAGAGATGTCCACTTCCTCATATGTCAGCTGCCAGAGTGAATGCATGCATGCCAGGGATCCCTTCAAAATTACTTCATAGAGGCACTAAAACTGCTTATCAATCTAAAACAAAAATTAAAGTTAGAAAATAGCAAAAACCCTTTAAGAATCTCAGCTGTCTTCTTTTTGCATAGAGCATTTTGAGAAGCATTGCGACTCTACTAAAAATACGTGATAGACAACTGCAGCTAGAAATAAATGGCCTCCTTCTGATAACTTTCCCAGAAGTCTGTGCTGCCTGTGCAAATTGCTGCCATGACATCCCATTCTATGTTTAAAAGACAAACACAAAGCCTTTCTTATGACGAGTGATAACTCCAGAGACCCCAGCTTATGTGATACCTACTTTCATCAGGGCTATCATTACTTTTAGAAGCAATAGTGACAGTTACCATTTGGTTTTCTTTGCCTTTATGCAACCTGTATACAAACTATTTCTGTTGCCTTGGTGAGCCCACATTATCTACTTTGCACATTATATTCAATGTATTTTTAAATAAGAAAACTATGACAAGCGTCATTGATATCCTTAAATTCTGTATGAGACTTCAAGTCATAGAAAAATAGGTCTTGTAGACTTCAAATGACTGGCCAGGAAAATAATTGTGATCATACTTACAATAAGCAAAATATGCTTTTTTTCAAGGAACAATTAGAATGTGTTGTAAGTTAAAAAAAAAAAAAAAACAGTCTGTGGGCAATATCACCATTGGAAATGCAGGGACCATTAGTTCTATTCACTTCCTGAGGACTTTTATTCACACTATTTGTCACAGTGTTATATTTAAATACCGCACTGTTGACAATGAGCTAATTAGTCATTCACATGCTATACATTTAATAAGCCTGTAAAGGCTATTGGACTTTCATAAGCAAAGAACTTAACTAGTCAAAAGAAAATAAAAAATAACAAAAAGTGTATTTTCTATGATTAAAAGTTTTATTTAAAAAAAATGAAATGAGAACTCAATGTAAACCATTTCTGATTTCATAATATTTTATGAGCACAGCTGAAGCTGACCTTTAAAATCATGTTACTATTAAGATCAAATATGGCACTTGGCTGAAATTCGTGATTATAGCTTTAATATAATATGAAATGGAATATGGAATATACCCAAATTTGCCCTTTAACAAAACTAATACAGGCTGAGAGTGTATCTCAGTGGCAGAACACCTTCTTAGTAAAATAGAGATTCAGGGTATAATCCAAGTAAAACACACCACCCACCTAACCCCCCCCACAGAAAAAGATAATAAGCATTTTGACATTGATTATATCTGATTAAGCATATTTTTTATATGTTTATTTTGAGAGCGACAGACAGAGAGAGAAAGAGGCAGACAGACAGATAGTGAATGGGCACACCAGGGCCTCTAGCCACACTGCAAAGGAACTCCAGACGCATGTGCCCCCCTGTGCATCTGGCTAACATGGGTCCTGGGGAATCGAGCCTCAAACCGGGGTCCTTAGGCTTGACAGGCAAGTGCTTAACCGCTAAGCCATCTCTCCAGCCCTGATTAAGCATATTTTAATGAAGTAAGATATTCAAAATCTATACTTAGCTTTGCGCAGTGGCAGTATCGTAGCCAATGAGGTTTATCCGAGGCACAATTATTGCTAATTGAAAAAAAAAATCTATACTTATTTTCAATAATGGATACAAGCATTTTATTCTTGCCTTTCTGAGATTTTAATATCATTGGCATACCAAGGATATTCTATAAAATATAAAAATAACAATGTATTACTTAACTAGTCATTCAAATTTCCCAGTTATAATTGGTTTTGTGTTTTTATATTTGGGCTAATATGAAACCTGTCATTTATATTCTAAAACCAAAACAACACATCTTTGACTTCATAATTGCAATTATTTCTAGTATTCAAATGGTATTCTAATAGACCAATGAAAGTTAGATGCAAACTGGCATGTGAGCTGTAAAAAAATTACATATCATCAATATAATATTCTCTCTTAATTATAAAGCATCACATTGTTTAAGAATTTTTGGTATATGGAAACTATGTTTTGAAAATATTTACAAAATGCTAATTAAAACTTACTAATACAGAATGCATGGAGTATGTATACAGATTTTCTGTGAACAAAGGAATTAACAATTTACTAGAATTAGACTTTAAAAGAGAACTGATAATTAATAAATAAGTAGGATGGACAATATAACCTAATAAAAGTATAATAGCAAGAAAATTTTACCTCGTAGTCTAATTCTTATATGATTTTGATCCTGAATTTTTGAATTTTTGAGCATCATTTACACACTAGTATCACTGCTTATGAGATTATAGAATAAACATCAAAATATAAGCCTGGGTACTATGTACAACTGCCCTTTAAATTGGTATCAGGGAATATATTGGAATGGCTATACATCAATTATCAGTGCATAAATCATTGCAAATTGATCATGAAATATTTAACTATATACAACATACTACTTTAATAAACTCCATAGGAAAATGTAATACACTTTATGGCCATAATAAACTCATGAAGCATTTTATTAATATGAAGGAGAATTCTACACCCAAGTGTCTTAAAATTCATTCAGAAGGTCACAAAAAGTGGTAAGCCTCAAGTAAAGGTGTCACTAATACTCAAGCTTCATTCTTCTTCAAAGATCACTTCATCTTCACATATCTTCACTACTTGGTAACTTTACATGTGTGTTTTAGAGTCAGTTTCTCAATTTCTCAAAACAAAATGTATGTATCTTTGAGTTGAGCCAAACCTTCAGGTTAATTTGGCAAATGTCATAACCATTTGACCAGTGTACATATTTATATTTTGAAAGGTTAAGTCATTTGTATGTCATGACCTCAAAGTTTCAGTTAGCACTGTGCTATAAAGACTATTGTGATCCAACCTGGATTCCATCTTGATCTACTTCTCCATTTTCATAGATTCTCTTAAGACTTTTTACTAAATGGGCATGAGAAGTAGGTCAGGCCTAAAGCAAATGCCAAATCTAGTTCTGAAATTGCTTATTCTTCAAGCATCTAGATAGCATTTGGACATGACTAGTGATATAAGGCTATATTCTTTTCCCCTCCACCCACATGTTCTATGCTTTTCAGTTATGTTTCATGAGAAAATAGACAAGAACCATTTTTATATTTTGGCTATTTTCTTTTTTAGTTTAATTCACAAAGTTATTCTCTTTACATATGAGAGCGTGCTATTGTTTATTTTTATATGCTCTAAAAAGATTAGTAATTAGTCATAGTGAAGAGGAAGTTGAAAAGCCTTATACTTTACTTAGAGAAGCAGGAAGTTAACTCTCACTAACTGAGATAAAAGCCTTACTACGTACCTGCCCCGTGCCTTCAATGAAAAGCTCATATTAAAGTCCGTTTTTTTTTTTTTTTTTTTGGTAAGTTACATATGTTGAGTCATATATCTCACTTTTCAAAGAGATTGTTTTGGAACTGTGTTTTTACTTATGTTGTGGGTAATAAAATACTCCTTAGAAAATCACCACATAACATTTATCAGAAGAAATGCTAAAAATATTGATTTTAAGTTTCAGAGGCATAGCTGAAGCTGATTTTTCATATCTACTACTTGTTTGCATATAAATTCATGCATATATGCATGTGTGTGCATGTCAGTGGTCTGCAATAGGTATCTTCCTCAACTGCCTCTCCACCTTATTTTTGGGACAGGGTTTCTCACTGAACCCAGAGGTAGCAACTCAGCTAAACCAGGTGGCCAGTCAGTAAGCCCTAGAGATCCTCCAGTTTCTTTCTCGCTGGCCCTGGAATCACAGACTTTTTACATGGCTGTTGGAAATCAGGACTCAAGTCTTCACTGATGCACTTTACTGACTGAGCTATCTCCCATGAAGTGAATTTTTCAGTCAATATTGCCAGTTGTAATATAAGAAGATACAGTTATTTCCACCATATCATATCATATGGGTTTCCCTTTCTAAAATACATTTTCTTTTCCTCTTCAGCCAATACTGACATCATACTTCATAAAATAGCAAATTTTTCAAAGAACAATCTAGGGTTGGAGAGATGGCTTAGCAGTTACGTGCTTGCCTCTGAGGCCTAAGGACCCTGGTTCAAGGCTCAATTCCGCAGGACACACATTAGCCAGATGTACAAGGGGGAGCATGCATCTGGAGTTTGTTTGCAATGGCTGGAGGCCCTGGTGCACCCATTATCTCTCTTTCTCTTCCTCTCTCTCTCTGCCTCTTTCTCTCTCTGTCTGTTACTCTCAAATAAATAAGTAAAAGTAAAAAAACAAAGATTTTAAAAAGAACAATCTCACATATATAAAGTGAACTCATTTACTCACTCACTCACTCACTCACACATTAGCATTCAAATTATTGCATGGTATTAATATATACCAGACATAGACAAGAAGGATCTAAAAGCAAAGCAAATAATTTCAATCAATGTTTTAAAGGAGATAATCAGCTTCCCAAGGAAAGGGGGGGGGTGGGGAAGGCAAATGCACCATGGGTTTAGGTAGGTTTTTCAGGGAAACGATGTCTAGGGGAATGCTGTGCAGGTGGAGATGTGGCCTGATGCCTGAGAGGGCCCTGTCATGAGGCTTTGGGGGGCAGTGTAATGGCTTCTGCACTCTGGACGCCTTGTGAAAATGTTTCAGAGCCTACTTCTGACCTCCTAGAACTCACTGATGGGTGTTCAGGCTGTGAAAATAAGAATGGGGGTAGGCGACGGCGACAGGAGGGTTTAATCTAGATGGAAGCTCTGTGGATTTTCTTTCAGAGGTAGTCATCAAAGTCAGTTGTGTTAGACACACTGCAAAGTCAGTGGGGGGGGGGGGGATGGGTCATTTTCATCCACCTGAAATCAGAAACTTGACATTAGTATTTTCAATTCAGCAATTAGATAACTTGAGGATTATACAAAATGACTTCTGCTAGCAACCCAAATTAGTCTCAAGGATTCTCTCCTAATAGCTTTCTTTAGTGACGTATACAATGCAGAAATGAAAGGAATGAGCTGGGAGAAAAGAGCAAATGATAAAACCCATTTATCTCTCCCGAAGAATGATGCACATCAAAATACAGAAACACTGATCTGATTTATGAGTACAAAGAGATGGGCTCACTTACAAACGATAAATCTAATAACTCCATAGTAATGCATTTTCATGCTTAATACATTACCAGGCTTTCATATTTCACAGTGAAGTAAACTAGAGGATAATTCTCTTGCCACTTTTATTTGTTTAGCACAGAATAATGAATTTTATATAACTGAATACATGCCTAGACATACATAATTTTTTGTTATATTATTATCTTGTTACAAATTCAAGATGGCAAGAAATTGAAAGCAAAGAGCAGATACAGAGATTTCAAATCACTCTCAATAAGCCTACAAATTCTAGTTTACATTTAATATGGTCATAGTCCACAAAGTTGGCTTCTTCTTTAATTGCTTTAGGTGTTAGATTTATCTTAATCTTGAGTTGATTCTAATCCAGGTGCTTTGTTTCATTTTTATTTTTCATTATGACATGCTTATATAAATAATAAACTTGATACATTTCAGTGGTCTTTTAACTCAAATTGAGATTATAAATTCATATTGACTTTGAGATACTTATAACTAAATAATTGGTAATACTTTGGCATAAGGGAAAGGGTGCATATGAATTTACTAATATAAATCATTGTTCCAACTATTGTCCCTTGCTATGTGGATTCCAAGACCCCACCAATTCTGAAATCCTCAGATATCTAGTAACTTACATAAAATAGTACAGAATTTGCAAATAACCTATGCACATACTCCTATATATTCCCAATAATAGAAAAATGCTCTGTTAATAGTTATTAATCATACTATTTGTATAACAAAAAGGCAACATGAAATCTATACATGTTCAGTACAGATACAATGTTTAACACCTTCTATGTGCAGGTGACAAAATCTATTAAACAAAGAAACCAGACATAGAAAGCAGTAGTTTTATATCCAATGATTTTTAAAAAATTTTTATTTATTTATTTGAGAGCAACAGAGAAAGAGAGGCAGAGAGAGAGAGAATGGGCACATCAGGGCCTTCAGCCACTGCAAACGAACTCCAGAAGCGTGTGCCCCCTTGTGCATCTGGCTAACATGGGTCCTGGGGAATTAAGCCTTGAACCAGGGTCCTTAGGCTTCATAGGCAAGTGCTTAACTGCTAAACCATCTCTCCAGCCCTCAAATGTTTTGATGTATTTTATTCTTTCAAGTTACATTATGGGATTAATACCATTTAATAATTTGGTAACTAATTTCCAAGTCAAAAAATAGGTCTTGCTAAAGGAGGATATAACAATTTCTGAGGAGCTCCAAGAGTTACTAATTTCATAGATAGCACCTTATGACCTGGAAGACAGCTACTATGTAACTAAACAGCCAGATAGGAATTCAGTGTGGATAAGAGTTAGGAAGGAGAGGTGGGAGCTGTGGCCCAGCTTCTCTTAAAAACTAATTGAGGGCTGGAGAGAAGGCTTAGTGGTTAAGCGCTTGCCTGTGAAGCCTAAGGACCCCGGTTCGAGGCTTGATTCCCCAGGACCCACGTTAGCCAGATGTACAAGGGGGTGCACACGTCTGGAGTTCGTTTGCAGTGGCTGGAGGCTCTGGCGCACCCATTCTCTCCCCCTCTCTCCCCCCCTCTTTCTCTCTGTCTGTCGCTCTCAAGTAAATAAACAAAATACAAAAATAAAAAAAAACACTAATTGAGTTTTAAAATATAAGAAACTGTCTCAAGGAAAAAAAAAATGTGTTCAGCAATGCTACATGAACTTCAGACCCTAGAAATGTCTGTTACCACTCCCTAGTAGTATTAAGAGCTTATGCCAGCATATGTCAGTCATGTCTCATTTTCAGTCAGTTCAAATGGCATTTTTCTCCTATCAAAATTTGTTCAATGAGCAAAACTGTGCTGGTTTACGTTTGGATGTAATTTTATGTCATTATTAAAAAGGAATACCCTGTGGGTAGACCAGAAGCCAAAGATCACATTTTAAGTTGTACTAGTCCAGAAGGAATGTGGAATGTGTGCGATTTAGTCGAGATCCACTAAACCTCTGAATCAGAAGGAACTCCAAGAAGGGAATGCAGCTGTTCCATGCAGGAGGCCTTTGACTAAGTGACTTTCCTTGGAACCCCTGATGTATCAAATGTAAATCCCAAATACAGAGGAGTAAAAATAACCCTGAGGGGCACTTCATACAGACAGATATACACACAGTTACACTTTAAAAAGCCCCAAGAGACAGAGACTGCTAACTCTATTGTCAATTATAACAGAAAAGGAGTCAATGAAGGGCAAGGCATTCCTAGAGGGATTTTCAGGTGAGGTTTAGGGCTGCACCTGTCAACATGAAGGAAGTCAGATCGCAAAAGCGGAGCTCTGGTCGCCATAGTCTCAGACAGAAGGCAGCAACATCCTCAGGCACCACATGGTCCAGAATACATAAAGAGCCTATAAGCTGTGGCACGCGTGGAGGACTGACGGGCGGCTCTTCCCCAGAGCCAAGGTACAGCCCCTGTGAGGTGAGCGAGCGGTCTTGAAGACAGCAGAAATTTGCTGAGGAGAAAGGAGTCTTCTCACCAGAGGAAAGCAGATGGTAATGTTTATAAGGAAGCCCAGATACCAGGCACTCAGGCAGGTGGAGGTTGAGGAAGGGAATGGATACCACCGTGAAGATCTGGAAGATAAGGCCAAGGCTGGCTGTGGAGTAAGAGTTTACTGCTTATACATCTCAATTGTCTTGTCAAGCAACCTGCCGTGGTCAGGGAGAGAGAGGTGTTCAGTTCACCATCAGCCACTGGAGCAAGCGATGCTGACCCTTTTGTTTTGGATCTCAATCTTAATTGACTGATATTTGACGGCTTCTCTCGTTTACACTGCACACAGTCCTTGATGAGTCTCTTTCTCCCCTAGCCCACCCTTTGAAGTTGATTATGTTTACTATCAAAGCAGGCTCACAGAAGAGACCTAAAGAACTCGAGTTTAAGCTTCAGCCTCAGAACTTCCTTTTTTCCACTTTAGTATAAACAATGGCCTGAAGGAATAAGATGAGTCTGATTTGGAAGAGGAAAAGAAAAAAAAAAAAAGATGATCATCTGAAATAAAATTGTGCCTTGTGGAGTGGGATTAGCAGAGTCATGATTCAGCTCAAATATGGAAAACTTCCAATTTGATTACTGGCATTACTTTGTCTTACATTATAAAAAGAATTAGCTGTTTTTTTTTTTTTATTTGTTTACATTCATCTCATCTTCACCTGCCTCTCTCCTTTCTCCCTGCTGGGAGCAATAAAGCAGGAGGAATGTTTTTAATATAACCCAAGCTGATTAGGCTCTGGGTGGCTCTTTGAGAATGCTCTTAATATTTTTATCTTGCTGTGAAAGATTTGACAAAAAAAAAAAAAAAAAACTGATATTTATCCTGAAGAGAGGACTCGCTTTTGATGAAACACCTGGGAAGGAAATATGTTTCATACATAAACTCATGGTGGCCTCAAGTCCATCCCATTAGTGCCGAAGGATGAGGCTACTAATTATGCAAGAGCCATTGCCAGAATGTCTACCATACCATAGAAACCCTTTAAATAAAGGGACTGGGGCTGGAGAGATGGCTTAGCGGTTAAGCGCTTGCCTGTGAAGCTTAAGGACCCCGGTTCGAGGCTCGGTTCCCCAGGTCCCACGTTAGCCAGATGCACAAGGGGGCGCACGCGTCTGGAGTTCGTTTGCAGAGGCTGGAAGCCCTGGCGCGCCCATTTTCTCTCTCCCCCTCTACTTGTCTTTCTCTCTGTGTCTGTCGCTCTCAAATAAATAAAATAAAAATAAAAATAAAATAAAAGGACTGGCAAGCGGAAGCACAAACTCTCCCTCTACTTCACATATGACATACAGCCTAGATCATGCTACCAAATATTTCAATAGTGCGTTGAAAACCAACAGAGCAGTAATCACCCCAGGGTGTGTTATGCCCAGTTCTCGGCACCCCCAGTGAGCACCAAGGAGAACCAAACATGCATATAAGGAATATTCGGGCTTATGCTCGGTCCCTTGACTTCACCAACGCAGTGGTTCCATGCAAGGGCCCCGAGTAGTGGGCGGGTAGGGTGTTTATACGGATTTGAACATAGAAGAAGGGGATGGGCACACGATTGGTTGATTTAAACAGTATTTTTCTTTTCTTTTTTTTTTTAATTTTTTATTTATTTATTTGAGAGCAACAGACACAGAGAGAAAGACAGATAGGGGGAAAGAGAGAGAATGGGCGCGCCAGGGCTTCCAGCCTCTGCAAACGAACTCCAGACGCGTGCGCCCCCTTGTGCATCTGGCTAACGTGGGACCTGGGGAACCGAGCCTCGAACCGGGGTCCTTAGGCTTCACAGGCAAGCGCTTAATCACTAAGCCATCTCTCCAGCCCTAAACAGTATTTTTCTAATTGGCTTGGGATTTCAGAGGGCAAGGTTGGCGGCAGGGCGGAGGTGGGAGCTAGGGGAACCCCAGGCAGATGAGGTCATCTTCATTGTGATGGGCTGGGGCAGAAAGAGCAGAGAGGACAGGCCTCAGGCATGTCTAGGCTAGGGGTGACTCCGGGCTTTGGGTGGGCACCTTCCCTAACCATATGTCAGGGCGGTTGCCTTCTGCCTAAACGGAAAACCTGAAAGTTAGGCCCAGCCAGGGCAGCACCTTAGTTTCTGGGTCTTTTAGGTGAAGGATCAGAGAAGTCCATGCATAGCAAATGGATTGTCCGGGTGGACAGTGCCCCATTTCTATGATAGGAGTCACATTAACTTGATGTCATAATAGGAGGCTGGCTGGTAATGACATGTCTGCTGCGATGGGCACATGTGTCATTTTGTTCATAGACCTTACCACATTTTTAAATCAGTTTAGTTAAATAAAAGAGAATTAAAGTGGATCTATATCCTGCAGGTCAACTAAATTTAAGTTATAAATTTGTCATTTACCATATTTGTTTCAATTGAGATAAACTCATATTATTCTCTATAAAAACAATGTCGATCTCCTGACATTTCTAAATGTGGTGGTTTGATTCAGGTGTCCCCCATAAACTTAGGTGTTCAGAATGCTAGGTCCCCCAGGTCATGGCTATTTGGGAATTAAATGCCCCTGGAGGCAGTGTATTGTTGGGGGCGGGCTTATGGGGGGTAAAGTCAGCTTCCTCTTGCCAGCGTTTGGCACATTCTCCTGCTGATGCTGTCCATCTGATACTGGCCAGGAGGTGGTGTCCACCTTCTGCTCATGTCATTGTTTTCTGCTGCCATCATGGAGCGTCCCCTTGTCTGTAAGTCAAAATAAACCCGTTTTTCCCCCATAGGATGCTCTTGGCCTGGTGTTTTCTGCCAGCAATGTGAACCTGACTGCAACACTAAGCAAACAAACAAAATAATTTAAACAATACTGATACCAATCAAAGATCTTATTGAAAGAGCAAAAGTACAATCACACACACACACACACACAATGTGTTTGTATTAAGAGGACTATTTCTTTGAGTAAAACATTTTCAACTATTTGATGGGACCATTATTACTACAGGCCATAAGTAGGTATTAAAATCTTGACGATAAAATATCAGTGGATAGGACCAGGAATCATATTTGAAAAAAATAGCGTATCTCTTCAGTACACTTAATTTTGCACTAATCATATTGTTGCTAATCCTGTCATAGAACTGGAATTTCATTATAGTTAGTCAAATTACAGCCCGAGGGAGTATTAAAACAACAGGTGAAAGAAAGTACCTGTGCACCTTTGCTGCCTTAGCTGAGGTGGAAAGGCCCATGCCTAGGAGTTGAGCCTTATGGAAGCCTGAGACTAAAAGGAATCTGGGGGGCATTTAATCCAACTCTTTTCAGATGCCTTATTCTCCTTTGCAAGGTATCACTTCTCCTACACCACGCGACCTCTTCAATGCC
The DNA here is from genome assembly GCF_020740685.1 of Jaculus jaculus. Lineage (NCBI taxonomy): Eukaryota > Metazoa > Chordata > Mammalia > Rodentia > Dipodidae > Jaculus > Jaculus jaculus. Next base: position 61,068,253 of record NC_059115.1, read on the forward strand.
TTCAGCAATGGGGAGTTTTGTGGGTTACAAAGCCACATGGCTACCAACACTCATCACGCAAGATGTTTCTACATTAAGCAGACACGTGGGTTCAGAGAGCAGAGTCAGAATCTCCCTGCTTTCCTCTTCAAGAGGAAAAGAAAGGAGTTTTCTGCATTCTCTGTGAGTGTTGCCCATGTGGGTGTAAGTGGGGGTGGGGGAGGGAGAAGGGGAGGCAAAGATTTTCCTCTTGAACGGAGCAGTTTAATTATGTGAAAGCATTCCTTTTCATACTTATTCATATCCAGACTGAAAACAAAAACAAAACAAAAGATTCCTAGGAGGTAATTTTGTTTCTGGTCGAAGGTTGGATATTTATTTATGAAAGCAATCAGCTTCTCTGTAACCCACCAGAAAGTTTGAAAAAGACCCAGCTCAGCAGGTAGCAATCCCAGGAAGAAAAACAACACTTCAATGACTGACCTATAGACGTTCTTCCCAGCTCTTAGTTTCTCTACTTATAAAAGCCTATCAGTTAGTACCTTTGTTGGTTGTTGTTGTTGTTCAGACTGGTACTTAAAATACCATTTAGAAAGGTAATCCACAGAAAGGTTCTCTCATTATGTGGAACTCAGGAAAACAGCAATCCGATCTTTCAGCCTGTGTATGCAGCCAGGGTTAGGTCATCTTGAAGGTCAGTTTTTCTCTACGTAAAATCCTGTCTAAGCAGAGAAGAAAGGCGCAGAATGAAGGCTAAGGCTCGAACCTTCACAGACAGCCTCTAAAGTTAACCAGTGGCCCCAGCTCTGACTTAAATTGAAGAGTCCAACATCATATGGTTCTTTTATAAAAGATTTTGTTGTTGTTGTTGTTTTCAAGGTAGGGTCTTACTGTAGCTCAGGCTGACCTGGAATTCCCTATTTAGTCTTAGGGTGGCCTTGAACTCACGGAGATCCTCCTACCTCTGCTTCCCCTCCCCCTACTGCTGGGATTAAAGGTGTGCGCCACCACACCCAGCATTATAAAGAAATTTTAAACACATAAAGGAAGCTAGAAATGAGATGTAGCAACACATGCAGGGATGGATATAACCACAGACAAGAATTTTGGTAGGTCAGGGACCCCCTCCCAACTCCTCCAGGAGCTAAATTTGCCTTCCTTCTCAAGGGGAGCAAAAGGAAATAAAGCAAATTTTGTGGAGAAAATGGGAGACCTCTGACAGTGAAACGAAGACAATGCCAAACATATACACAGAAAATGCTGGATTGAAGAAAGCAAGGGAACAGAGTTGGTATTTTTCAAAATATTAATAGCAAACTTGAAGTAGGAAATATAGAAAGTATTGGAAGAATAGAATTACCAGGGCCTGTATTACTGAGGATGGTCCTCTCAGCTAACATTAATTTGAAGAAGGATATGAATAGCTCAGGTCAGTTTAAAAGCATTAGTATGCCTCCCATGAACCAGTCATTATTTTGGGGAGCTGGAAATATAAGGGAGAATGATGCATGGTCACTACCTCAGAGGAAATTGCATTCTTAAGACCACCAGACCATATACAGTTAATTTCAATTTAATATATCAAGTGCTGTTATAGCATGAGAGTGGGAATTCAGGCCACACTAAAGGATCAAGGAAGATTTTCTAGAAGAGATAACGCTTGAAATGTCTTCTATTTAGATCAAAGCTCAATGCTCTTTAGTTGTGTGCAATAGGGCAACTTGCATAATCCCTTTGAGTAGATGTCCTCACTAATTAAAAATGGGTGCAATGATACCGATCTCACAGGTTTGTTATGAGGATTAAAAGATTAAACATGTAGAGTTCTTGTACCCCACTTTGTAAATTGTAAATGCCCATTAAATGTTTCCCTTCCTGCTCTTATAAAATGTTAGTGCTAGAAAGTACCCAGGTTATAAATGACCTGTTATTATATTATAAATGAGAAAGCCAGGCTGGAAGGATGGCTTAGAAGTTAAGCGCTTGCCTATGAAGCCTAAGGACGCTGGTTCAAGGCTCAATTCCCCAGGACCCACGTTAACCAGATGCACAATGGGGCACATGCGTCTGGAGTTTGTTTGCAGTGGCTGGAGGCCCTGGTGTGCCCATTTTTTCTCTCTCTCTCTCTCTCTGTCTCTCTCTCTCTCTCTCTCTCTCTGTCACTCTCAAATAAAAAAAAATAAAAATATTAAAATAAATAAATAAATAAATAAATGAGAAAGCCATGGGCATGGAGCTTAGGTGACTTGCCCAAGGTCACGAGTCAGCCTTAGAGACATATCTTCTCACTTGTAGCCTGGTACCATCTGCACAACACCACTGCATCATCTCCACATAGGAGATAAGAATGAAGGGACTGTACCAATAGGAACTGATCCAGGGGGAGATATATCCACGATCAACACAGAGATGCTGCAGGGAAATACAATTCCAATGTCTAGAGGTAACTATGGAGTCCATCCAGTTCCATCTCATACCTTTGGATCTAATTATATTTTAGGTTGATAATTCCTTTAATTTTGAACACACTGTCGTGAAGGGCTTCTCATAGCACCCTTGGATCCTATCCTTAAGGATCAGAAGCTGTCCATCCAGCCCTGAATTATAACAATTAGAAATGGGCACAAAAATTACCAAATGTCTACAAGATAACAGTCTCCTCACTTGAGAATTCTGCTTTCCACATTAAAAGATCAACCACTGGGGCTGGAGAGGTGGTTTAGTGGTTAAGCACTTGCCTGTGAAGCCTAAGGACCCTGGTTCGAGGCTCGATTCCCCAGGACCCATGTTAGCCAAATGCACAAGGAGGTGCATGCATCTGGAGTTCGTTTGCAGTGGCTGGAAGCCCTGGCACACCCACTCTCTCTCTCTGTCTGTTTCTCTCTCTCTCTGTCAAATAAATAAAAATAAATATTAAAAGATCAATCACTGACAAACATTTCCTGAAAGATAATAGCAAAGATGGAAATCTGTGTGCATTTGAAGCATTTATCTCATCTGCAAATGGTTCTTAATCACTCAATAGCTTTTTTACTGAACTTGAATTTGCTCTTCCTTTTTTTTTTTTTTTTTTGCCAAATACATGGACTTTTACCTCTGTTGAAATATGCAGAAACTTTGAGGTATTATTGGCTTTCAAATTTGGAAGCGGTCCTCACCTTTTCTTTCACATTTTCTTCTAAATGTCTCTAGCCCATCTGATCTCTAGCCGCAACACAAGATTTCAAAAGTCCAAACCCACCAGAGCTGAACTAGATTTCTGGAGATTCTCGCTTTTATCATCTAGGCATTTTCCACTTTGCCAGCATAGCTCACCTCAGGGTGGTCACCCCAGCCTTTCCTAGTGAGCAAGAAAAATATGAGCCAGAACCACCCGTTGGTTAATGAAGGTCATACTAACAGTGAATCAGGGCAGGGACCAAGACCAGGTCCCTGTTTCCACTTGTGAATCCTCTTACTTCATACACAATACTTGTCCTCAAACGAGCAGGGGAGCGAGGCTTGCTGGGAGTGGGGAAGGACCGTCCTCATTCTCAGCATAAATTCCTTTTGATGAAAAATTATTCCAAGACCATTATGGAAGGGATGGAACAGGCATACACACACCCTTCTCCACTCTTTCCCAAAATGCTTCACACCACAGCCTGAGCCTTCAAGAAAATCATTAAACCCCCATCATCCAGTTCTGTTCCTCAGGTTCCTTGGCTCTAAATTAAATGTCATTTTCACAATTGACTCAGTAGGGCGGTATAAAGTAATATAAGACAAATGTAAAATAAATGCAAGTATAATTACATGATCATAGTGATAGGTTAAAAACATTCCTTTTCTACTTTTCTTACAGTCACTGGGCTGGGTACCATAACAGGTCAATTTAACAGAAGACCCATGGCTGATGGACTCATCAAAAGACAAAGATACAAGCCCAAAGTGAGGAAGTCTAGTCTAGTATGTCCAAGCTTAGGAGACGCATTTTCCCTAGAGAGAACAATCTAGGTGCAATGAAAGTCTTCACATAAACAGGTGTCAAAGATAAGCATAAAATTTAGAGAGCTTTTTAGTACGATTAGAGTCATGTGTCAGAAAACAGCCTTATTTTTGTTATTTCTATTAAAACCAAATGTTGCTTTTGCTTTCGGGTTGGAGGGGGATAAATTTTACTGGGAGTAGGGAATGATCCCCCCACATAACTAAAAACAGCCTATGTTTAAAAAACTTTTTTTTTTTTAATTTCAGGACTGATAAAAATGTTATGAATTGTTTTACAAAATAAGGTCCTACACTTTAGGCTCACAGGATCCATGTTTTCATCTCATTTACTTTGTTTCACACTTTAAAATATGTGAAGAGGTCTCTAGTCAGTTTCCTTTATATTCTTCGTCATAGAAACCTCTTTATTTCTTCAGTGTGTGTAAGCTGGGCCCTGCAAGAATCCTCTAGGACAGCCAGGGCCCTAGAGCATTTCCCAAGGAGTCCTCTTTTGTTTCCATGCACTGCCAAATGTTAAATAAGCGTCCACTCTGCCATGAAGGCAGCCCTTCATTAGTCCAGCTCAAGAAGACTGTCTCCTGTGACCTTCTGTAGAGGAGGCGTTCATGGACACCAGGTGGACTTGTCACCTAGCTCCGAGTCATTACTTCTCACCCTATGTCATGCTGCTCCGGCGCAGGCTTTGGTTCCTCATCCGCGGGTTTCGGTTGTCCTTAATTAGCTTGCCCACATCTCTTATCACCCTGGAAGCCTTCCAAAGCACCAACAGCAAGCCCTTGGGTGATGCCCGCCAAGCAGCACTGGTGTGGCGTGGCTGGCTTGGCAGAAAGATTCCCACATATTGGCACTACAGCCCTCGTGTGTCTGTACACATTTGGCGCATGTCAAGAGACAGAGAGAAACAGCAAAGCCCCGGATATGTGTGAAAGTTAAGTTGCCTGTTTTAGAACTCCTTTGCAATCTGGGGAGAATTTCCCGTTTCAGGATCTTGGCAGAAGTTCGGATCCTGACTCCCACTCGTCCCTGGCAGCCGGGTGCAGACGTGTGACCTAGAATCAACCCACGAGCTCCGTTACCTCAGGACTTAGAGCTTGGAGAGTCGGCCACAAATGCAGAAATCATCTGCAGCCACACCAAAGAGTGTACAAGTCAGCCAGGGAGCTAGACAAGTGCCAAGTGTGTCGCTTAAACAATCTTAATTGTGGCCTGAACTTGGCTGTGATTTCCTGCTTCTTGGAATGGCTTGTCTATGCTTACCAAATCCATCTCTAGCCTTTGATCGACTTTGTGAACGAGTCAATGCATACCCTTCCTGTAATAGCCATGGTAGCTCCACCCTGACTGCTTGTGTGACCTTGGGCAAATACTTGGAACACTGTGGCTATGGTTGGGATTTAGTTTGTGTTTTCTCCAAACTCCATGCGTGAGAGGATAAGCTCCCAGTGTTGCAGTGTTGAGGTGGCAAAACCTCTGAAGGGTTAAGACTCACAGAATGTGGTGAGATCACTGGGCATGCCACACTTGGAAGCGATACATGTAATTCAGTCACAATTCTAATTAGTTGTCATTGGAATGACTTGTAAAAAGTGTCAGCCTAGACGGGCGTGGTGGCGCACACCTTTAATCCCAGTACTCGGGAGGCAGAAATAGGATTGCTGTGAGTTCAAGGCCACCCTGAGAATACAGAGTGAGTTCCAGGTCAGCCTGGGCTAGAGTGAGACCCTACCTCAAAAACACCTCAGCACTGAAGCAGACCAAAAATGAACCCAGCATGGCTCAGGGAAATTTTGCGGAAGAGGGGGCGGAAAGAATGTCAGAGCCACATGTTGGGTCATGATTTGCAGAGACATTTATCATACCAATAACTGGGGGCTAACTCCACAATGCACGACCCATTTTCATTAACAAGGAGGGTCTAATGGGAAGGGGTAGATCACAGATGAGCCTAAATAATGGTACCAAACTGCCTGTATTTACTGAAAAGAAAACTAATAAATTAAATTAAAAATAAATAAATAAAACCAAACAAAAAAAAAAAAGTGTAAGCCTCTCCCCTGAGCTCGTCTCACTCTCATGCCATTTGACCACCTTTTCATCTCGTAAGCATTTTTATTAAGATGTTTCTCACTCTTTTGTGATACAATTGGAAGGCTCTCTGAAGATCAAGCCAGTAATATCACCCAGTCTCTAACTTTCAGCCTTCTAAACTACAAACTAGAATATTTTTCTTCTTTTATTTTTTTTCCAATAAGGACCTAGCTGCTGATACTTTATCTTAACAACAGAAAATAGACTAAGACAACAGTCATTGATAGATGTGAAATAAAATAATTCCTATCTCTAAAGTGAGTTGTGAGAATCAAATGAGACAACTCTGAAGGACTAGTTTTCCCTAAGGTTTCAAGCACAGCAAACGTGAACTAGATGCCAGCGGTCATTATGCCCCATGATTAAAGCCTGAGTTCTGGGCTGCAGAGATGACTCAGCAGTAAGAGTACTTGCTGCACAGCCTTAGGGCCTGGGTTCGATCCCCTGCACTCACATAAATCCCAGGCATATCTGTGTGCTGTAACCCCACCACTAATAGAGATAAGATGACCACAGAGACCCACTACTCAGCCAAGCACAGCCAAAACATGGCCAGCTCCACGTTCAGTGAGAGACTCTGACTGAGGAAAATACGGCAGAAGAGGAATGGAGGAGGAGAGCTGATGTCTTCCTCTAGTATGTGTACGTAGATAAATGGGCTGCATGCATCTGTTCCCACACATGCATATACCATGCATAAATACACACAGCACAACATACTACACATACACACACATTAAGAAAATAAAAAAGTGGGCCTGCTGGGCGAGGTGGATCACGTCTTTAATCCCAGCACTCAGGAGGCAGAGGTAGGAGGATTGCTGTGAGTTCGAGGCCACCCTGAGACTACATAGTGAATTCCAGGTCAGCCTGGGCTAGAGTGAGACCCTACTTTGAAAAACCAAAAAAAAAAAAAAAAAAAAAGAGGGCCAGAGAGAGACATGTCTTGAGGGTTAAGGTGCTTGCCTGCAAAGCCTAACGCTCGATTTCCCAGTACCCATGTAAAGCCAGAAGCACAAAATTGCGCATGCACCTGGAGTTCATTTTCAGTGGCTGGAGGCCGTGGTGCCCATTCTCTCTGCATCTCTTCTCTCTCTGGTTCCAAATAAATAATAAATAAACAAACATTAAAGTGAAAATAATAAAAGATTGGCTTCTTATTTGTATATAGAAGTTTGGTTCACTATTATATCCCAACTAATTATTATTTTTTAAATTAAAAATAGGAAGCCAGCTCACTGCTGGCTAGCCCTCACAGTACTGGGAAGCACTGTGCAAACTTCTGGGGAATCATGGTCTCCAGCAGCATGAATGAGCAGTGGAGCCTATAAGCTACAAAATCAACCAGCCAGGCAACATGTATATACCAGGGCAACAGTGGCAGACAGACTACGAGGTATTCAACTGCTCTCCGACTGGATGAGGCCTGCTCAGTGGGAAGAAATTCATACCTGATACTGAGAACCAAGTCATAACCCAAGATCTTAGAAAACCGTAGACCCTAGAAAGAAGCTGCTACTGTTCTTCAGCTCAAAGGAGAGGTTATGACCATCAAAAGGTTTTCTAAATGTCTGTGTTTATCCCTTGTGATCCATGCTGCTCTCCCTCTTTGTTTTTATAGATAAATACTGACAGGAATCCCAAGATCCATCAGGACAAGAAAACAAAGCGATTGTCTCACATGAGAGGAGTCGTCTCTATCAGATCTGTCAAGGCTCAAAAGGAAACAGAGAAGATGGTGAACTAAATATGAGTGCTGCCCTCACAGGAACCCGGAGAACCTCCTCCAGGGAGATGGTAGTAGACAAGGAGGAAACTCAAAACTCATCAAAGCAGAAATTCAGAGGCTGCATAGAGCTCATCACTAAAGGAGACTTACAATACACCCTCCCAGGCTCAGGGAACATTGCAGAAGAGGGGTTGGATACTGCAAGAGCCACAGGCTAGAAAGGTGTATTCTGAGATACTGTTCAACAGAGACTGACTGGTGCATTCATGACCCCCTAGTGAATGCTGATAACCCCAGTGAGGAAGAACCTTAGTGGAATAGAGGTAGGGGAGAAGAAACATAAGAGTATAACATGATGGGAATATGGTCACTATGTAATTTGTTCATTAAATAAAGTCCTATTTAAAAATTAGGATCATATATCCCTTATACCTGAGAATATATTCAGTTAGCTAAGAAGCCTTTATTTAAGCAGTTAGGTATCTTGTAAGTAAATGAAAAAGTAAGCAAAAAAAAAAAAACTTCTTTTTTTTTTTAATGATGACAGTTCTATTGTGTGTGTGTGTGTGTGTGTGTGTGTGTGTGTCTCTGTGTGTGTGTGTGTATGGCTATATATTAAATAGTGTGTGGCTTAACCTTGATGGAGAGAGAATCCCTGAGGCCAAGAGGAACTATGAACTGGGATCTCAAGACTGAAGAGTTAACTAACACGGATGGGCTAGAAAAACAGTCCAAGTGAAGGAACCACAAACCTGAGATAGGAGGAAGTACGGCGTTTTCAAGGATGACGGATAAAGGATTATCAAGGACCAAAGTGAGAGGAGTGTAGCATGGGTCTTTGCAAATGAGCAGGGATATCTGTGTATTTCATTAAAATATTTTATTTGTTTATTTATTTATTTATTTATTTATTTATTTATTTATTTATTTAAGAGACAGAGAGAGAAAGAGGCAGAAGGAGAGAGAGAATGCATGTGCTAGGGCCTCTAGCCACTGCATGCACCACCTTGTGCAGCTGGCTTACCTGGGTCCTGAGGAATCGAACCTGGGTCCTTTGGCTTTGCAGGCAAGCACCTTAACCATTAAGCTATCTCTCTAGCCCTATCAGTGTATTTTAAACACCATGAGTGATGATATAAGGCGGGTGATGTGAACAGTTTTACCCTGGAAGGGGCTCACTGTAGCTGTAATCTGAAGCATGTATCAGAGCAAATGACAAGTAGTGATGTGGGGAAACAACGTAAGAGGCCCTTCTACGGGTGTAAGGTTAAGATGGTAAGAAGACGGATTAAGTCCTGGCAGAAGAAAGTAAAACAACTGAATGAATGGCAGACTTAAGACAAAAATTTGATCAGATGTTGGGTGGGTTGGTTATAGGAGGCAAGGAGAAGGAAGTGTTTAGGACAACCCTCACTTTCCTGCCAACTTTCCAGTTTGGTTTCAGCGTGGAAGCTTAGAATGCTTGAAGAGGTGCCTGTATGTATACTCAGATAGGCTGCCATGCAACACCACTCCCAAGACCTTACCACACACGGGGGGTTGGCGTCCACAGAGAAGTAGGAAAGAAGCTTACTCACTTTCTTACTCCATTCTCACTAAGACCGGAGTAGTTAATTGGTTTTGAGTTTGCAAACAGTGGGACCAGAGACCTCATCTTCTGCCTGCTGGTATCCTGGGTGTTCTGCTCCACACAGCTCACGCTGGCCCCTATCTAAATACTTTAGAAAAAAAAATGTCAACTGGACTCTTGAATTCTCTTCCACAAACATATGATCTTTCACATTTACTGATTTTTTTTTATTTATTGTTATTTTAAAATATTTGGACACAATGTTTCCTGATATCAAAAAGAGCCTGGATAATAATTCTTTCATTCCATCCATAGTGAATATCCTATATTGGGAATTCACTTACTTTTCTTTTCTTTTCTTTTCTTTTCTTTTCTTTTCTTTCTTTCTTCTTTTTTTAAATTTTTTAATTTTTTTTTTTTTTGTTTTTTGAGATAGGGTCTCACACTAGGCCAGGCTGACCTAGAGTTCACTCTGTATTCTCAAGGTCGCCTCCAACTCACGATGATCCTTCTACCTCTGCCTCCCCAGTGCTGGGATTAAAAGTGTACACCACCATGCCTGGCTCACCATTGTGTTTTCTTTACATGCAATAAATAAATAAATAAGGAAGCTGTGGTGGTTTGATTCAGGTGTCCCCCATAAACTTAGGTGTTCTGAATGCTAGGTTCCCAGCTGATGGATATTTGGGAATTAATGCCTCCTGGAGGGAGTGTATTGTTGGGGGTGGGCTTATGGGCTTTATAGCCAGTTTCCCCACGCCAGTGTTTGGCACACCCTCCTGTTGCTATGGTCCATCTTATGTTGGCCAGGGGGTGATGTCCACCCTCTGCTCATGCCATCGTTTTCCCTTGCCATCGTGGAGCTTCCCCTTGAGCCTGTAAGCCAAAATAAAACTCTTTTTCCCAGAAGCTGCTCTTGGTTGGGTGATTTCTACCAGCAATGCGAACCTGACTGCAACAGTAAAGTGGTACCGAGGAGTGGGGTTGCTGTTAGACACCTGACTATGTGGCTTCAGCCTTTTGTAGCTGAATTTCAAGAGGAATATGGAAGGAGTTGAAACCTTGGCCTAAGAGATGCCTTGCAGTGCTGTAAGTACAGCTTGATGGTCTATCCTGGTCAGAGCTGAAAGACCTGAAGGCAGTAAGAACTATGGACTGTGAGGTTTGGCTTATGAGGGTGAGAAAGAGCTGTGCCTGGACTGGGCTAGCAGTTTGTGTGAGAAGCTTGCTCTTGTGCCCATGTCCTGAGAAGTTGTGCAGGGTTGCTTAGCGTAGAAATGAACTGGTGTGTGCAGAGGGATATGGCACAGACAGGAACATCTTTGGGTGAACTGCTGCCTGTTCAGCTGCAACTGAGAGATTACAACCTTTGAGACTGGTCTAGCTGACCTGCGCTGGGGCAACAAGAAGAATGTCAACTCTTTTGAAGGGGTCTGAGTGCTCAAGGAGTGTCCTGTTCTTCAAAGTCTGCTTTAATCCCCCCTGGATTAACAAATTGGCACCCTACCTGGTATTGTGGAGTATAAGAAATGCTGGAAAGAGGGTCATTGAGTTTGCAACACGGTCTTGTGTTTTGGAAATGGCCATGGTCAGTGTGAAGCGGGTTTGCTGGTTGCCTGCATAGAGACCCCATGGGGCCATGAGGACGAACCGTGGCTTGCAGTGGAGACCCAGTGGAGATGCCGGGACCATGAGATGGCTGCCGAGGAGCTGCCGGCCCCGGTGAAGTTTCCCAGGACTGTGAGTAGCCTAGCTGGAGGGGCGGAATTGGAATGCCAGAGACTTGTTGCTGGTTAGAATTATCGGACTTGAAGATTTGTCACTGGTTTGAGTTGCTGGACTTGAAGCTACAGAGTTTGATGTTTGCCCTGGTTGTTTTAAATCTTGTATTGGTTGAATGTTTCTTTGCTATGCCCAATGCCATCTTTTGCAGTGTGAAAATTAATTCTGTGCCATTCCGGGTTTTTTGAGGTTATATTTTGGTATTATGGCTCAGTTAGAAGATCTTGAACTATGGGGATGTATGAACATCATTGGGATTGATAAAAACTATGGGGACTTTTAAAGTCAGACTGAAAGCATTGTATTTTACATCATGTATGGCTATCAGTTTATGGGGGCCAGGGGCGGAATGTGGTGGTTTGATTCAGGTGTCCCCCATAAACTTAGGTGTTCTGAATGCTAGGTTCCCAGCTGATGGATATTTGGGAATTAATGCCTCCTGGAGGGAGTGTATTGTTGGGGGTGGGCTTATGGGCTTTATAGCCAGTTTCCCCACGCCAGTGTTTGGCACACCCTCCTATTGCTATGGTCCATCTTATGTTGGCCAGGGGGTGATGTCCACCCTCTGCTCATGCCATCGTTTTCCCCTGCCATCGTGGAGCTTCCCCTCGAGCCTGTAAGCCAAAATAAAACTCTTTTTCCCAGAAGCTGCTCTTGGTTGGGTGATTTCTACCAGCAATGCGAACCGGACTGCAACAGAAGCTAAATGTGGTTCATAGGGCAATAAGTAACTGAAAAACATTGGAACTAGAAAAAATATAATTACATACCAATTCTGGCCATTATTTGTGGCTGGGTGATGTCCAGCAAGTTTCTGAGCCTTTCTAAATATGCAAAATAAGGTTTTTATAACAACCTCTTAAAGATATTTTAAGGATTAAGTTTAATTATGAGGGTACAGCTTGCTACAGGGACTCTCAAATAATACCAACAATGAGAGCTCACACTTCTGTGGGAACCAATGTTTAATCAAAAACTGCATGTGACATTGGCAAAGAACAAGAAAAGGAAAGAGGCTGGCTTACCATATAATAAAGTCTCTCTGTGGTATTTTTTTTTTTTTGATAGTTTTAATGGCATTTTATGAATCTGAGAAAGAGACCTAGATGTCCCCAAGGGAAGCAGAATTACTAAGTTTTCCTTTGTTTTTCACAGACTACTTAATTGTGTCCACTGGAGACTTGGACCTGGACTCCCCAAGTGCTCCTTGAGAATATTACGTCTACAAATTAATCCCACATCACGAGCTAGAGACAGCACAACCATGTCTTCATGGTTATTCAAATGTCTGCATAGACTTCTGTATCAATGTGGAAGAGACATGACCTTCAGTCTAAGGAGCTGAAGCACAAACTTGTTCTCAAGTCAACTAAAAAAAAAAAAAAGAAAAACAACATTTTGAATCAGGCGTGGAGGCAGAGGTAGGAAGATCGCCGTGAGTTCGAGGCCAGCCTGAGACTCCATTGTGAATTCCAGGTCAGCCTGGGCTAGAGTGAAACCCTACCTTGAAAAACCAAACAAACAAACAAACAAAAATCTAAAATCACCACCTTTATCTGATAATATCTAGAACCTGTGGGGATGAAATAGACATACAACCACAATGTTCTTTTCCAATAAAATTCCAATACCAAGATTTCAATGTCTATTTCTCCCACGAATTGAATGAGGATATAATATTGCATGAATCTTGTGAAGGATCTTTGAGTGCTCAGGCAAGTATGCCATTATCTTCTGTCTTTACCACTGATGATTTTGCAGCCTATTGGGTTAAGACAAAGAAAGGGTTAATTAAATGTAATGTGCCTGAATTTTTTAATATATTTTAATTCATTTTTAAAATATATTTTTATTTGTTTATTTTAAAGAGAAAGAGGCAAAGTGTGTGGTGGGGTGGGGGAAACAGAGAGAAAAAAAGAGAGGTGATGGGCAAGCCAGGGCCTCCAGCTGCTGCAAACAAACTCCAGATGCATGCGCCCCTTGTGCAACTGGCTTATGTGGGTCCTGGAGAATCAAACAGTGATCCTATGGCTTTGCAGGCAAATGCATTAACTACTAAGCCATTTCTCCAGCCCTGTGTCTGAATTTTTACTAGATGAACTCTCTAGCATAAAAATAGTATGAAATGAGAATCTTTTTTTTTAAATTTTCTTTGCATCTGAAAAATTGAAGAGTACAGCCCACATGCCAAGTTTTCAATAAATGTTGTGTGTATGTGTGTGTGAATGGAAGGGTGATTTAGACACCAGCATGAAAACTTCAGGATGGTTTCCTATTTAAGGGCCACAGACTATGCACAGTCTGAGAAGCTTCATCTGAGGAGAGAGTTCATAGGTTACTGTTAAGTAAAATACCTCTCCTTTCTATGCACCTGTAGACAGTGGAAGTTTCCAGCAACTGGAGAATAGCATGGGTAACTACTGGGTTGTGAGATCTGGGATGGTTAATCTTTGGCTGTCAATTTAATGGGATTCAGAATCAATGAGGAAACAAATCTCTAGTCCTGTTGGGGAGGAGTTTTGCTGATTATATTAGTTGAGGCAGCAGGACTCACCCTACATATGAGTTGTATCATCCAATGAACTAGGTTCTTGAACTTCTTAAAAGGGGGGAAAAAAAATGAGCCAATGGGTGCTGTGGCACATCTGTTATGGGGAAACCAACCACCCTTTAATTTGACTGGAAGTCTGCTTCATGGGAGGGAATACATCCCTGATACTGAAAACCTACAACAGGAGTAGTCATGAGTCCTAGGGGTGTAACGTCTCCTGGTGTCTGGTTAAATGTACATACTATGCTCACCCAACAGCCCAGTAAGCACTTCTGTTAATGTTCATACCCATATATTAATGCTACTCTCACTTTTGGTTAGAGAACCTTCTCTCTTCAGATGGCAGTGACCTTGGGATGACTCAGGAGGCACCATGGTGCTGAGAAGTGACAGAGGAGTGCTCAGCACTGAAATATGTCTATCACACCTTCCAAGGCTCAGGATCCATTGCAGAAGAGATGGCAGAAAGAACGTAGGAACCAAAGGAAGGGTAGGACTCCTTACAACATGCTCCTCCAGACACAAGATGGCCTGGATATCCATGACCTCACAGTGCCTGACACTACCTACACAAGACAATCAAATTAGGAGGTTAAGATCATAACATCAAAATAAAAGAGAGAATGATTGAGAGAGGGAGGGAATATGATGGAGAGAGGAGTTTCAAAGGGGAAGTGGGGGGAGGGAGGGAATTACCATGGGATTATGTTTACAATCATGCAAGTTGTAAATAAAACAAAACCATACTGATCATTTAACATACATCTCACTCTTTTATCTTCATGAAAAACTGGTTGGATATTTTTTCTCAGCAATGAAAAATGACTGTTACAACTTGGCCACTGTTGTCTGAATCTTGTTTCTCAGGAAGCTCAAAGAAAAATAAGTGCCTAGGACAAAAATCTGGGCTAAGAATTTTCTCTTAGCACATGATAATTACTGTTATTGAGGGAAACACATATACCGTATCACATTTTTGTGTTGTTTTTTTTTTTTTTTTAATCTTGAATCAATGAAGAAGTTGTTCACATTTTCATACTAAGACAGGCACATAGCAAGACCTAACTTTAGACACCGAATCAAGCCCTTCTTTCTCTTGTGCTACCGGTGACAGAGATGCATGTGAATATACTAAATGCAAGGCAGTGAGCAATGTGGTAGTCTGAATGTGAAATGACCGCATGGGCTCATGTGTCTGAATCCTTAATCCCCAGATGGTAGCGCTGTTTGGGAAACTTATGGATCCTTTAGAAAGTAGAGCCTTACCGGAAGAAGTGTGTCACTGGGGTGGGTCTTGAGGTGGATTTAGCCCAGCTCCAAGCCCAGTTCTGGCTCTGGCTCTCTCCCTCTCTCTCTCTCTCTCTCTCTCTCTCTCTCTCTCTCTCTCTCTCTCTCTCTCTCTCTCCCTCCTTCTTCCCTGCTGATATAATGACATGATGTGGGCTGTCTGCTCCTGCCATGTTTTCCCTGCTATGAAAGACTTCCAATCAAAACTGTAAGGTGAAAATAAATCCTTACCTTCCCTAAGCTGTTTGTGGCTGGGTATTTTGTTCCAGTAATGAGAAAGTAACTGATGTAGAAAATTGGTACTTAAAAATGAGGTCATTGCTGTGATGAACTTAACCATGTGGATTTTTAATCTTTGCAGAAGAGCTATGGAAGGATTTGGAACTCTGGAATAGAGAGGCCTTACAATGCTGTCAGCAGAGCTTAATGTGCCATTTTGGTGAAAGTTTGGAAGACCAGAAGGATGAGAAAAATGTGAATAATGAATAATTGGTTTATGTGGTTTCAGAGGGAAGAAAGAACTTCATTGGGGTCTGGGGGATAGGCAATGCTTGTATATTCTGGGGGAAAAAAATGGCTGAATTATTCCCATGTTGTGAGAATTTGAGCTAAGCTGAATTTAAAAGTAATGAGTTAATGTATTTGGTGAAGTAAATTTAATGACAGAAAAGCTTTGATTCTGTGGCTTGTTCTTTCTTTGCCACTCCTATTCAGTCCTGCAATGAAGAGAGCTGAGAGAGATGAAAAGTGTGAAGTTTGGCACAAAAAGAAATGTAAGCAACTTTGAAGTCCCAGGCACAGAAACTTCAGCAGCTCTGGCTGAAATGATTAAAAGAGATCACCACCACTAAAAGGAAGCCAACTTCTCTTTACTAGGCCAACAGGATGGATGCCTTGAGGGCAAGGCTCAACCCACTCAATGTGAATTCTTCATAAAGGAAGTAGCCGGAAGGGGCAATGAGGGGTTAACTGTTCTCTAAGGCCAAGCTTCAGCCAGATCTGGTGGCAAAGTTTGGCAGCATTACCCATGTAGTGCTGCTTTGGGAATAATAATATTAATAATACAAAAAAGAAAAATAAATGAAGGCATCAAAATAGAAGAGATTAGTTGGAAAGAAGGAATTCAGTGGAAGGGGAATTTGAAAGGGAGAAAAGGAGTGATGGGAAAGGTGTATGTTCATGGTATATCGTCTGTATTTATGGACGTTATTAATAAAAAGTTTAAAATAAATAAATAAAATTCTCAAGTAGAAAACATGAAGGGCTGGAGAGATGGCTTAGTGGTTTAACTGCTTGCCTGTGAAGCCTAAGGACCAAGGTTTTATTTAACAGTACCCACATAAGCCAGATGCATAAGGGGGCACATGTATCTAGAGTTCATTTGCAGTGATTAGAGCTCTTGCTATGCCTATTCTCTTCTCTCTCTCTCTCTCTCTCTCTCCCTCTCTCTCTCTCTCTCTCTCAATCTATCTATCTCTCTTTCCCTCTCTCAAATAAATAAATAAAATATATTTAAAAAATATAGAAGGTCATGGGATATTGCACCACAGTTCCATAGAGCCACTGTGAGGGTTGGTTAAAACTCCAATGGGTGGAGCTATGATGGAGAACCTTAAATTGCTATAAAGCCCTCTGCATTTCAGATACCCTGTAACCATGGGACATTTTCGGTGTTTTCCCTGCCATAACAGACTTCACTCCAAGACTGTAAGCTGTAAAATGAACCCTTTCCTTCCTTAAGCTACTTCTGCTCAGGAATTTTTCACTACAATAAGAAAGTAGCTGATAGAAAGAATGAGTGGATGGATTCAGATGGGCAAGTGATGAAACTCTAACATGAGGTTGGAAGTGATCGGTGGATATTGCACTTGCTGCACCAGCATGCGTACCTGAGTTTAGACCTTTAGAATGCATGGTGAAGGGGCTATAACTGGCATCTGTAATCACAGTGTACCTACAGGGAATACAAGAGAATCTCCCAGAAGTTTGCAAGCTGCCTAGCCTGATGATCACAGCAGTTTCCAATGAGAGAACATGCCTCCAACAAGGTGATCGCTGAAGACTGGCATCTGAAGTTTTCCTTCGACCTCTACACATGCACCATGGCCTGCACACAACACCCCCCTCCATACACAACTGACACAGATCTGTTGTATATTTTAAAAGAGCAATATCTCCATTCTTTAAAAATTATCAAATTAACAAAATAATCCAAAACTTCTTCTGTGTATCTTATAATTTTTGTGTTTAAAAATGTCAAACTTGGAGAGATTGCTTAGTGGTTAAGAAAGTTGACTGAAAAGCCAAAGGAGGGTTTTTTCCTTGCTGACTTGGCTCAGGACCTATGTAATCCAGATGTACAAGGTAGTTCATGCATCTGGAGTTCAAGTTCATTAGCAGTGGTTGAAGACCCTGGCGTTCTCATTCTCTCTCTCTCTTTCTCTCTCTCTCTCTGCCTCTTTCATCCAAATATATGTAAAAATTTTAAATATCAAGTATAAAAATATAATTTATAGATATATTTCCATTCAAAGGAAACATATTTGATGGCTGATTTTCTTGGGCAATATCCAGTGGGGTTTAAGACCAATTGATTTTTAAGCCCAGTGGCAAAGATGTCAACTTTCCATGTGATTTGGCCCATTTTTGCCCCAGGCTAAAAAAAAAAAAAATAGACTCATCCTGGTAAATCAACTAGAAATGTCAATTGTCCTTCACCCAAGCTGCGCAAAATAATCACTGGGTGAGATTTTAAAGGATGCTAATACTGTCTGAGCCCCATCCTAGACCAACAAAGTTAGATTCACACAAAATACATCCTAGTCATGTGTGTTTCTAAAATGCTCCCCAAGTGCAGTGTTCCATTCCAGGCCCTCCTGGCTTTCAGGCTTTCCATCGAGAAGTCTGAAGTAATTCTGATGGGGCTACCTTTAAATGTGATGTAATATTTTTCCCTAGCTGCTTTTAGGATTATCTCTTTGGTGTCAATGTTTAGAGTCTTAATGACAGTATGTCTTGGAGAATTTCTCCTTTGGTCCAATCTGTTTGGAGTTCTGTGAGCTTTTTGTCTCTCGATGGGCCTTTCTTTTGAGGGGAAAGTGCTTTTTCTAATCTGTGGTCTGGACTAAGAATGACCGAGAACACTCATGTCCACCTCTTGGCCAGCCAGAATGCAAGTGCTAAGCAGAGTTCTCCAGCTCAGCCACACACAAGTCACCCGGGGACCTTGTTTAAAATGCGGGTTCGGATTGAATGGGACTGAGGTAGGGCCTGGATTAGGTCTTGATGAGAAGTCCTAGGTGCTGGTATGATGCCACTGATCTGCACACTGCCCTGGAAAGGCAAAGTGCACAGTGACTCCTGGGTGGTGTCCTCCCGCAGGTAGCTGGAGAGTGAATAGAACTCTCCAGGAGCATCCTCCACCGTGACACACAGCCAGCATAGACTCGGGCCCTACAGGGCCATTTCAGCGAAGGTGAAATATGCGGCTGACAGAGTGATAAAGGCTCTAGCTCCGAGCTTCCCCATGTGCTCACCTGGGTGTCTTCCAGAGCCTCCCAAACCACAGGCATTGCAGCAGCTCAAGGGTTAATGCCTGCTGCGCCAGGGAACCACTGGGACTCAGTTTTCACCTTAGTTACCTATTTTGTTGACTTTTAGCTTTGATGGGTCAGAGTTCTCGCCGACTTGGCTATTAAATCTTTTCAACGTCACTCTTGAGCACCATACAAGTGGTGACCCCTGTAAGGGTCAGACCTGGAAAATGGTCTGATTGCCACTTTGAGGATGTGCTATGCTGAAGAATGACCCATTTCATCACTAATATCTTTGATGAAAGAAGACATGAGAACAGTAGGGTTTTATGACAATAGAAAAATTAATTACAAAAAAAACATGATTTGAATTAAAAAAAAAAACTGGGGTCTAACAAAAAGGGGAAAATGGAGATGCTTCGTGATATAAATTCATCCTGAACAGAGAGACTGAGAAAAAGTTTGCTGTAATTAAAGGTTACGATGATAGAAACCAGAAAACAATGGGAAAGATTTGCTATTGTCATCCACAGAAACCACAGGCCTATGCATACATAGCATATTATTATGAGGCATTCATTGCCTTGGCCTAAGAAACAAGTAATTACAATGCACATGTATATGTTGTAAGAATCACTTCCTGTAAATTCAAGTGGAACATTTGGTTTTAGGAGAAAAACGTTGATGCTTATTCATGTACACTTATTATTTTTTTTTAATCCAGTTTAGTGGTTTTAACTCAGTGTCTCTACATGCGCTAAGAATTCTTTTAAAAACCTGGGGAAAATAATATCTTTGATCATTACTTTCTGACTTTCTGTATATTTCTCCCAAAAGAGTGTTGTAACAACAACAACAAAAAAAGCAAGAGGAACAAATAAAAGCAAATTGAAATGAAGATTACGCCTTGGGTGTTCAGGAGGCATGTCTGAGAGACACAGTCTTCAAACTCCTTGACAGCTCTACCCGCATGTTTGCTGGAACTAGACTATACAGACTCCGCCCAATGCAACAATGCTTGGATTAGCTCTAACTCCCTGTTGTGTCTAATTGAGGCCACGGTGTCGTGAAAGCAGTGCTTTTAAAGCACCTTAACATCCATCCCCTGGGGCTGGTAATGCACGTTTCAGGCTCTCTGCTCATACCTCTGCATGCACAGAGCTGACAGAAGGTGGCCATCCAGTGTGACAGGAGTCTGCCTAACCTGGTCTGACTTCATTTACCTCAATTTTTGCTTCACCTTGAAGCTTTCAAAACTACAACAGAATGGTTAGTACGACTTCTGGTATTATTTTTCTCTTGTCCCATGGATCTGGGTCAAATGCTATGGTGTTTTTAATGTATTTAGCAAAAGAGATTTGGAAGCTCAGAATCAACTAGGGCAAATTATCTGTAACCAAAAACGATTTCCCACATCCTTCTCCTCTTTCCTGCCAGGGGCATTCCTCCCGCCAGCCCCCACCCCTTACCCCCTTGCTCACACTTCTAATATCAGGACCTGAAAATCCTCCCACCATATGTCAGAGATATTCGATCTTTTTCTGTCTAAGCCTGTGGTGGGGCTTTTAGTTCACGCTGTCTGCTGTGTCTCGGGTCATTCTCGGGGGAGTCTGAGCTCACATTCTAACTGTCCCAGATAGACTTAAGAAACAATGTTTTCTTGTTAGACGGAGAAAAGAACAAACAGGGAGAAGAAAGAGAAATAAACTCTTCAGCTAGAAGACAGAGATCGCTGTGTGGTCAGTTCCTATCTGCTGTCTGCAGCTCCTCCAGCCGCTCCCTTCCAGGGGGGAGATGGAAGCAGAGATGTACTATCAGACCTGCCAAGCTGGGACAGATGGAGCCAGTGAGCACACAAGCAGGTATTTCCAGCCTCCTGCATACTGCAGCCCAAATTAACTTGAAACCTAAAACTGGAGCTTTCCTAGCTAACCTAGTAGGAAAATGTGTTTAAAAAAAAAAAAAAAAAAACCAGATTCCATAGGTTTTATAACAGCTGTGACCAGACTCAAGGGAAACATCTATGTAACCTGTTCTCAAACATGATAGTGGCCTCCGTTTTTTCTCTCCATTTGTTCCTGACGTCTGTCTCATGTTGGAGGGACGGGCAGGTGGTGTCCCCTCCTGCTGCTTCTGCGCAGTGAGCCACCCTGCGATGGTGGATGAATTCTCTGTGAATGCTGGTGTGGAGTTTTCTTGTTCTGCTTTTAACCCGAGCAAAGGCTAATTTAAACCACATTCTGCCATCTCGAAATTATATACAACTGAGAATCTAGAGGCTTACGTTCCTTCTGTGCCCATTAGACAGTCCAGATACCCCCTTGTGCAAATTCTGAGGGGTGTGTTTTAATTTAGGCTGGGCAAATAACAGCACATGGACACATAAGCAAAGGCTGCTCGCGTGTGGCAGTGAAGAGAGCCTACGGCGGATAGTAAAGGAGAGTTGCAACTGAACCGAGTGTAATGGTTTTAGGGGGAGGGCTGGGGAGGTTGGCCAGACCTGCAGTCCACCAGGGTTCTGGAGGCAGGGGTTTCTTCACGCCTACTTTAGTCTTCCTCCCACCCCCTCCACACGGTAGCGTCTATCACCCAAGCTACCTGCAGACAGAAAGCTTCTCTTACTGTACTGGAAAGCGGAGGACAATCCAAAGGGACAGTGCACAATTTCCCAAGAGGCTGTGCAATGTGACTATTTCGTTGAAGGACTTGATACACGTCTTATAACCCCAGACTCCAACTTTACACGCTAGGGTCATTGGTGATCTCTCGGTGTTTTAATTATATTATGTGAAACTTAAACAATATACTACATACCAGGTTAATAACAAACTACCAACTAACACAAAATAATAAAACTACCAAAGGAGTTGGAACAGTCCAATTATAAACAGCTCAAGTCTCTCTGTGCTGTAACTGGAAGCTAACAGATTCTTAGAAACACTTTGGACAGCACCTTGGCAATAGTGCTGTTGCTATTTAGTTTCTGGCCAAGCACTGAGGGTGGATATGTTTGCCATAGTCCTCCAAAAAGTAAAAGGTCCATCATGGTCCCTACCAGTTGGCTGGCTTCATGTACTTATGTGGCTTGCTTGACCTCCAGGTACATTTGGTTTGTACTCTTCTGTTTCTTGGCACTGTTTAGATTTTCATCATCATGAATGTCCAGGATCTGAATCTGGTGGTGCACACCTGTGATCCCAGCTTTTTGGGTGGATAAGACAGGAGGATCACAAGTTTGAGGCCAGACTAGGCTACAAAGTGAGTTCAAGTTCAGCCTGGACAATTTAGCAAGACTGTTCTCAAAACAAAAAGTAAATTGAGGGATATAATTCAGTGGTAGAACACTTGCAAAGCATGTGTGAGGACCTAGGTTCAATCCCTAGTACCACCAGGAAAATAAAAGTACAAATGAAAGAGCTACATCCTTAGCCCCCTATTTTTTTGTAATGGGGATACCATTAAACACAAACACACAAACACAGATATATGCAGCCATATAAACAGGAGGCTGGAGATGAAGCTGTTTATAGAAAGTTTTTGTCTAAGATAGAGGAGCTCCTGTATTCCATCCCAACACGACATAAACTGGGCATTGTGACACACACCTGTGATTCTAAAACTCCAGAGGTAGAGGCAGGAGGCTAAGATGCTCAGTGTCAACCTCAGCTACATAATGAGTTCAAGACCAGCTGGGGCTATAGGAGACACAGTCTCAAAATTTATAAATATATATATATATATATATATATATATATATATATATATATACACACACAAAACATACACACACACCCCTACATTCAGTAGAAAGCTGTTGGGGAAGGTGGCTTAGATTGTGACAAGGACACCCATGGAAGAAAAAATAATCAATAATCAGGTGGCTAGATTACTGAAAATGAACTGCTTCATTTGCAAAGGAAGTGAAAAATCATGAGATGAGAGAGCAGTACTAAAGGCTTTTGTTTTGTTTCCAGGACCATGAATCAAAGCAAAGAGTCAGAGAAAGCAAAGCAACCTCTGGAGTTAGATGAAGAAATCAAAACAATGCATAAACAATAAATTAATTAATTAAAAATTAAAAAAATTAGAGGCAGAAAGGAATATCAGCTGTTCCTCAGAGGAAGAATCTTGTGGTTTGAGATAAGCTGAGACATTCTTCAAACCATATTCTTTATGAATGAATATAAAGATATGTGTGTGTTCTCAGCTTGCATAAATTTTTTTCAATTTTACATTTCCCCAAGAAGTTTTTTCTCTGCCTCTCTTCATTCTCTGTTTTCTTCTCCCCCTGCCCTGGAAATTCATGCTAATCTCCACTAATAAAAAGGGTTAACTGGTCTTCACCGTCTCAACTCCAAAGTCAACATACTGAATAGACAGCTTCCTAGTTGGACTTTATCAAAGGAAAATAAAATAGGAAGCCACGGACCCGGTTTTTGCACTGATGAAATCCATTAGTAATCTTAAATGGCATGGCCATTATAACCTCAAACCAAAGCTTTACTTTTCTTGTGAGTATGAGATTTTGGAAACATAATAATCGCTTTCTTTTACCTCCACCCACATGCTCATAACTTCATTCATCAGGAGCTTCCTAGAAAGAAAGTGTGGCGAGGTTCTTATCTTTAGTCTCTCCTGATGGAGGCAGATTCTAACTCATTCTACCACTCAAGCTAATCTGTATCTGAGTCTAAAGCCATTCTATACACAGGTTGGTTTACCTTTAAAACGTTCCAAGATTCCCATGTTTGAACCATAAACTTTAAATGTTGTACCTCTGCATGCTCCTCCAAAGTAGTCATTTTAAGTACAGCAGCGGGCAGCAGTTCTAGCTCACCCTCCCTGCTGCAAGCAGATTGGCTTTTCAGGCTGTACCAGTGCTTTATTTTTTGTTGTTTTGTTTTTTCTTTTTTCATAGCTTTTATTATATTTGTTTAATGCCCTCTGATTTGGCACTGTCTCCAAGGACCAGACAAGTCGACATACTTTCTGTACAGTTTCAAAACACAAGGCAATCGACATCTGGGTAGTACTGGGAGCCACGATATGTCACCAAAGAACAGGAAATTAAATTAGAGTCATCAGTCAGCTCTAGCAGGCCTTGTTGAACTTAGGTGCTAGAGCATAAAGCACTGGGTTCAGGGGCATCATGACTCTCTTTCCACCCCCAGCTTCTCTCCTTCTCATTACCTTATAACCACCTAACCATGGTTAAATGGATTTCACGCTTTCCTGTTAGGTAGAACATGTTATAGATCTCCTGTTCTTTCCACCACCATTTCCTCTTGTTACAGAAGTGACTTCCTCTCTGCACTGTTGCTTCTCCAATATATCCCACACGTTTCTGCCGAATTGATTTCCCTCCAGAGAAGGGTTTTCCATGCATCTCTTCTTGATTTAACTGACAAGTCAACTTCCCCTTCCTCAACGTTCCAGTCACAACCTGACTCGGAGTCTCTGCTCACTAGCTCCTCAATTCTTGTTTGTAAAAATACTCTATACATCCTCCCCTTTGAAGGCAAGGTCAACTCACTACTTTGCCAATCTTTCCCTGTGACCCCAAACCCTTAGTGATGAATGAATGAGTAAGTCTTTCTTGCTTCCATTAATATTCATAAGTATATTCAAGTGCAGTACATGCATTATGACTTACAAGTATCACTACAAACTAAGAAAGCACTGTCAGTCCTCCCTATCTATATATGACAGAATGAAACGAAGTCACCTGTGTACTGTCTTGAGGGTCCACCCTTCCATAGCTACTAAGTTGCGTGGCCACTGTTCAAACCCTTATTTCCTTCATGGTAGTCCTTCCTCCTGATAACTTGCTGGAGGTGTCCCAAATTTACTAACTTAACTACATTAACTTGTGTTATATTTGTTTTCTGACACTTAATATGGGTCATAAGCATTTAAAGGAAGGTATCTTTTCCTAGTACTTTTTATGTCACAGGAACTAGAATGCTAGGACAGTTAAGCTTTACCCTCCATAAAGCACTTCAGGTTTTCTAGAGCACAGAGGATGACGCATAACACATCTGTTCTATTTTGACATATACTAACTGTAGCCAGTGAAGTGTGGGTAGAAGTGCCTCCCCTCCCTCAGGTGAGGCCAGCGTAAAAGTCACCACTCCTCCTTCCCCTGCTGGGGTTCACCAGCAAGGTTCAGACACATGCCCATGCTGTTTAAAGAGAGGAGTGCAGAGCACATGGACCAGAGCACAAGCTGACCTATGACGCCGAGGGAAACTAACCTTTGTGACTCTTATCGCTGGATCTTGGGGTTGCTTATTACCATGGCACAATAAAACCCTCTAAGCAACACATAAGAGCATATGACAGGAATCTATGGTGGTCTGGGATATTGAGATGGAGGGATAACAAAAGCCAGATGAAATAACCAACTGCTACTGAACATCCATGAACACACCAGAATGTTTGCACAAAAGGTGGTAAAACGAAAAAGGTTTTCACTGAATTTGGCCCTTGAGAATTTTTGCTAATGTGGTGCTGCACTTGGGGACTAATAATCTATCAAAGGAGACTCAAATAAGTCATCTTTGCATTTCAGACTCTTAGAGGTTGTGTATGTATCTGAAGTCTCCTGACTAAAGCACCTATTACTATCTAATTTTTCTTCCAGCCAATTCTCAGTCCAGCCTTACCCTCACTTTTTTTGTGTGTGTATTTGTTTTTAGTTTTTCAGTTTTTAAGAGTCTCTAAGAGTATACAATAAAATTCCACATCACAGAGATTTCTCTATATATGACAGTTCAATTTTTAGCCTTTCCCAATGTATAAAAATAAGATAGGAAACTACATGTGCTAAGCTTCAGTTTAACTGTGGAGAGTAGAATGCTGTTCATAGTTGACTTTTCACATTAATGAATGGAAATGATCAGCTTTTGATGAAATACATTTATTTACTTTTTTGCCTTATGTTACAATTATAGAGAATATATATATCCTATTACATTATTTTCATATTTTATCAAAGGCTTCCAGATAGCCACTCTCAACATTATTAGTAAATATTGTATGGTACTATACATATAATTAAGAAATAATATAAGGGCTGGAGAGATGGCTTAGCAGCTAAGGCACTTGCCTGCAAAGCCAAAGGACCCAGGTTTGACTCCCCAGGACCCACATAAGTCAGATGCACAAGGGACACATGCATCTGGAGTTCATTTGCAGGGGCTAGAGGCCCTGGCATGTCCATTCTCTCTCTTTCTCTCTCTACCTGCGATTTCTCTCTCTCTCTCTCTCTCTCTCTCTCCAATTAATAAATAAAAATAAAATATTCAAAAAAGAAAAAGCCATGTGTGGTGGCACATGCCTTTAATCACCCCCCAAAAAGAAATAATGTAAAATATTTTCTGAATAGGTATTTAATCTATAATCATTTTGAGAATAGCAAAAATTTAAAATTCAGTTATTAATCTTTGCTTATAATTTATAGATTAGATCCATAATAAAATATGACTACAGGAGTCTCTTAATTTTAAGAGTTCTAGTCGAGTGAAGCTATTTTGTACGGAAGTTGACATAGGAATTCACAAGATACCAAGTGGACTTTTATGTAACTATTCCTAATAATAACTTGTAAGTCTTCTAAAGGCAACATGTATGCTGATTAGGCCTTTCAGAAGACCAGAAAAATTCATCACAATTCATTACATAATTAAACTATTGTAGGCTTACAATGTATGCATAAGTAATGAGATAAAGAAGTGGGGAGCCAGGGGATAGTCCTGTGGGAGAACAGTGACTGACATTGACAGTGCTCTCTGGATGCAAGCCTACGACGGTCTTAGCTTCCCACAGCAAGGATGCACAGCTGATTCTCAGCTAAGGGTCATTACAGACTACAGCATGTTGTGTGTGCTCCTAACAATTTAATTTGGGCTATCTCAGCCAGCCTTATTGAATTCTTTCCAAGCCCCAGAGGCAGAGAGGTACTGCAGTACTTAACTATTCAATAAGGTTTACTTTAGGCCTCGCCGGGGCAGCACAGTTATATATTCAGCATCATCTAGTTTAAACATATTGAGCAATCAATTTAAACTTGTTATTGTCATTGGGGTTTGAAAATTTAATAAGCAATTACCTGAACACATTCCTTTATGTTTTTAATTTCTACTGAGATGTTGTTCCATTTTCAGACTTAAAGCAATCATGCCTTCCAGAATGTGTAATTGAATGAGTCCATAATGTAAGCCTTTTCTTGACTGTATTATTCGAGTGTGATTTATGAAGCTGAATGAAGCAGTGTCTTCATAAGGAGAGAGCCAAGAATAAGCGAACACTTCAGAGACCTGACATGGACGGATGTCAGCACTCATCTTGCATGTGAAGGAAGCCAGCTGACCCATCCTGTCCCTCACATAGCAACACCTTTCCTGAGAGGAAACCTGAAATACTTTCCTATTGTTGCAGTCAGGTTCGTATTGCTGGCAGAAATCATGTGATCAAGAACAGCTCTGGGGAAGGAAAAAAGAGTCTATTATGGCTTCCAGGCTCAAGGGGAACCTCCACAATGGCAGGAGAAAACAAAAGCATGAACAGAGGAGTGGACATCACCCCATGGCCAACTTAAGGTGGACAATAGCAACAAAAGAATGCGCCCATCACTGGCAAGGGGAAACTGGCTACAGCACCCTTAAGCCCACCCCCAACAATACATTGCCTCCAAGAGGCATGAATTCCTGAATCTCCATCAGCTGGGAGCCTAGCATTCAGAACGCCTAAGTTTATGGGGGTACCTGAGTCAAACCACCGCACCTATTTTAGATAGTACTGAAGAAGTGAATCCATCATTCGTCTTTGGTGTTGGAAGTCCTGTGTTGGTTCCAAATAATGCAGGAGTGGTCAGAGAGCCTTGTTTACAGACGTGATGTAGAAAATAACTCTAGAAATTCAGTCAGTTCATTTTGTTTAATAATTAATTTTCCGTTTGTTTTACGTCTAAGTCAAGGGTCAATAGACTCTTCTCATAGATGGCCAGATGATAAGTATCTTCTGCTTTGCAGCCATGCTGTGTTTGTCCTGACTACTCAACTCAGCAGTGTCAGAAAAATAGCAGCAGCGATAGAGGACACACAGACAGTGGGTGGGATCTGCTCCCTTGAGAGCTTGTGTGCTAAAACAGGGATCAGGATAGATTTTGCTGAATGCCTGTAGTAATAAATGCTAAAGTAAGGAACAGTTAGTGCAGTGGTTATTGTTCTGTGTGTGGTTTTTCTGGATTCGTTGACTCATTGAGACTGATTGTTTGCTTGTGTGCTTTGACCAAAACATGAACTTCTTTCCCATCTCTCTTAGGAAGTTTTCTCTAACTACCCCAGAAACACTAACATTCTACATGTTTTCCTTGACTTTTTTTTTCCCCCTTTGGGGTGGAGAGGTATATATGGTTTAACCCATCCCCATTGCTTTATTTATATATTTGAAAGAGAAAGAGGGAGAGAGATAGAGAGAGGGCACGCCAGGGCTTCCAGCCACTGCAAACAAACTCCAGATGCGTGCGTCCCCTTGGACATCTAGCTAACGTGGGTCCTGGGGAATCAAATCTGGATCCTTTGGCTTTGCAGGCAAACGCCTTAACTGTTAAGCCAACCCTGCAGGCCCCCATTGCTTCACTTATTAACTGAGAACTCTTTGTCTCGGATTTTACCTTAAATCCAGGTCTCCCTCCTAAATACCAGAGTACCATACCTGACAAAGTCCATCTACCCAGCAGACCTGCTAAAGAGAGCTCAAAGATGGATCAATCTAACTGCATCAAAATTAGAACTTATTTTTCTTCCTACCAACATCAACTCTACAATACCTCCGATCTAGCAATAGTTTTGTAGCTCTGTCCTGAGGCATCCTTAATGCTGCCCTTTCCTTAGGACCCTGGGTCACCAGTGATGGTGTCTTGTCTCAACATCGCTCATATTTCACTAGAAATTTCCACTGTTTTTACAGAAACTTTGCATCTCCTTTTACTGAACTCTGTTCTCTGGTCTCTTTGCTTTCTCACAAGGATATCACACTGCCATCAGCTCGAACTCTAAAATGTCACTCTTCAACTGAAGAGCTGAAGTTATGATTATTTTTTTTCCCTACAAGATCATCCTAGAATAAAGAGTCACATGCTTATCTTACTGTGCCCATGCTCAGGCCCACCACAAGCCCCTCCCACCTAGGAATTCCATGCTGCGGAGATATTGACTAGCATGTGAACTTTCCCAGACAGCCTGGTGTTCAAGATTACACCTTATCTATGTTCCACTTTCATGTTGGAAATATAAACACAGAACATGAAGAGACCGTATATGTAATTTTTTTCTAAAATAAGTAAATATTTATATAAAGAGATGATTTGAGAAGCATCATAACGTAGTCATGTAGACATAGCATGTACACAGTGACAACGTGTCAGGTTGGGCCTTTCTGGGCCCTGATGCCTGGGTGCCAAAGCCAAATGACCTAGAGAAGGAGGTTACCTGGAGTTTTGTCCACGCTAGCTTCTAGAACAAAATACCTTGTACTCGTTCAAGCAAGTGTCTTTAACCACTGAGCCACCACTCTAGCCTATTTTAGACTAAGTCCAAAACAGCTAAAAAAAAGTTCTTGCTCACAAGTCTGAAGTTGAGGAAGGTGAAGATCTGGCCCCGGCAGATTCTGTGTCTGGTAAGGGCTGTCTGAATCAGAGAAAAGACCTTCTGTGTCCAAATTCAGCAGAAACAGGAAGGAGACGCCCATCCTTCCAGGCTAAGTTCGACGTTACTTCCTCTCTAGTGAAAGCTGTCTTCCACTGAGCATGGAGGGATGGGCGTCTCCTTCTCAGTGCACAGCAAGAGACTGGCGCAGGCATTACCTGTGGACACACGTGTACACACAAAGAGTCACGTTCA
The DNA here is from genome assembly GCF_020740685.1 of Jaculus jaculus. NCBI lineage: Eukaryota > Metazoa > Chordata > Mammalia > Rodentia > Dipodidae > Jaculus > Jaculus jaculus. The sequence goes on from NC_059115.1 coordinate 61,097,666, forward strand.
CAAATGTTAGTGGCTTCCAGATCCCTCCTACCCTGCAAGGCCCGCCTCAAGTTCAATCACATCTGTGATACCTCCTTGCCCTCAGCAGCAGCTGGTATGTAAATTCAAGTCATTCACTTTGCGCATTCCTGAGACATTTTGTTCAAAACACCTGGTGGGATAAACTGTCCTAAGACCTTCACTATAACACATTTTAAAGTCTCTGAAACACCAGTTTATTTATTTTCTTTTTTTACTCTGGGTTATTTAACCAATTATACAATGAGTTAAAAGTATTAAGTCATCTGGGGGAGGGGAGATTTCTCAGTGGATAAGAGTTACAAGTGTGAGTCCCCAGCACCCGCATAAGAAGCCAGGTCTTAGGAATGGCAGTAAAACATGGAACAAATTGTGTTTTGTAAACCTTTAATATCAATTCTTGTGCCAAGGCTTTCTTTTTTAATCTGAAAGTGCCATTTTAAAAAGTAAATATATTCGTTGATTGACTTCAACCCACTCAGTAACTCCACTGATCTTTGCCAGTTCAGCCCGCTTCAGTTACTTGCTGCTTTAGATAATTTGCACTGGAAGGGATGATCAATTAGGTGAATTAACTTTGAGGTTAATAAGAGATTTTATATTCTAAGATACACCCAAACATAAGTCAGGGCCGCCACAGGATTGATGGGGTTGGGAAACCAAAGGAAAGTTGTTTATCTGACCAATCACTGTCCTGAAAATTGTTTATCTAGCCAATCACAGTCCTGAAAATTGTTTATCTAACCAATCACAGTCTTGAAAATTGTTTATCTAACCAATCACAGTCCTGAAAAAAGCAGTGACTGTCCTGGCAGACAGAGTCCATTGCCTCCCTCTGAGCCAGAGAGAAAAGCCATCCAAATGAGAGATGTGAAGACTGGAAAGTCCTTACAACCTGGGTTCCTCCTCCCTATGAAATTTGTGACAAGCTGGCATTCTGGAAATACATCTTTCTTTCTTTTTAAAACTTTTTTTTTTTACATTTCTTTATTTATTTGACAGTGAGAAAGAGAGAGAAAAATGGGTGCACCAGGGCCTCCAGCCACTGCAAACGAACTCCAGACGCATGTGTCACCTTGTTTTTATGGCTAATGTGGGTCCTGGAGAATCAAATTTGAGTCCTTTGGCTTTTGCAGGCAAACGCCTTAACTGCTAAGCCATCCCTCCAGCACTGGAAATACATCTTTCAATAAGAAAGACAGTATCCAGACATTAGAACCTCTTCCTAAAGCCTACTCTGTTTCCTCATGTGCCAGAGATTAACAATACCGTGCAAGCAAATGGGTGGCTACTCCCTTAATCACCCCTTGTGATGGTTGCTGATCTTCATTGCCAACTGCATGGGATTAAGTGCGGCCATGGAAACACACCCTGGGTATGTCTGCATGGGTGTTTCCAGAAAGCTTTAACAGAGCAGAGAAGACCTGTTCTGGATGTAGGAAGCTTCATCCTATAGGTTGAGGTCACAGGTTGGATTAAAGGGAGGGAACAAGATAGTGCCAGCAACCAGCTCTCTCTGCTTCCTGAATGCTAATACAGCTTGCCAAGGTGTCTCATGCTCCCGCCAACCATGAATTCCCCAGCATGATGCATTGTACCCTCAAACTGTGAGCCAAAATGAAACCTTTCTTCAAATTGCTTTTGTCAGGTATTTGGCCACAGCAATTAAAAAAGGAGTACACCCTATAACAAATACTTCATCATAAATTAGCTCCACAGATCCAGAAAGTGAAATATTTCCTGGGTCTTTCAGTAGAACTTAAATTTGGTCTTTGAAATGGCTCCACTATACCCCAGAGATCATTGCTTCTATCAGACTCTTAGAAGAAACCCAATCATTGTATAAGATACATTGCTTCTGGTGTTCTGGTGTAGCTGCAAGTTGTCCCTTGACGTTAAACTGCATGAATCTAACAAGAGCCAGAAAGGCTTGGCTGCTTAGGCAGCCTAAATGGCACTTGCATTCACCCGTGTCGCTGAACTAGTAAAGGCAGCAGATGGATCCAATGCTGCCTGCAGCCAGAGCATTTTCTGGCTGTCCAGACAAGTCTCACCAGCTCAGCCCTCACTCAGCAGGCTGAAGTCTGCGTCATATGGCTCATCTTCATGTCAGGGGTGTGCCCCAAAACCAGTCTTACCATATTGTCTCCTGCACATTTAATGCCATCAGATCTCAGCATGACCATGGCACTTTGCATTATTCATGTATACGTTTCTGCTGGTGCCTTCAAGCAGACAGAAGACACACAAGGGGAAGGAAGCCTACTGATCAGTCCTTCCCATGTCTAATCTCTCAGGCAGGCTCTGGCTCCTTCTCCATAAACAAAGCATTTCCTAACCCAGTGCACCTTTTAAACAAATAACCATGAAATAGCCCTCCATTCTGAAATACAACCAAAATAAATGTCTTCATGTTCATACATTAGCATTCCAGACTACTAGCTCTAAATACTGCTCAGTGCTAGGCTATGATATCCCATTAAAATGTGCTTTGTTTTGCATGCTTCTGAGCTGAGCCATGAAAGCCTCTCTGGGAACCTTCACGTCCCCTTTTCCTGTACAGCGTCCTTTGCCATGGGTAACTGACTGCAGATGCTAGATGGGGAAATTGTAGTCCATGCTACCTTCTCTGTAAGGCTTGGGATCCGTCCCTGCAAAAGATATTAAGATGGGAGGGAGATACCAAGAGTAAATGAGAGTTTCTATGAACAGCCTTCAATGCATCCCTCAATCTTTCATTCATGATGACAAAGATACCATTGATATATTAAGTAGATGAAGGGCCAAGTGTGGGGAGAAAAATATCTATTACTCAACTACTTCAGCTCTATGGTGATTTGAATTAGGTGCTCCTCATAAATTCATTTGCTTTGAACGCTTGCTTCCCAGCTGATGACAATCTGGGAGCCTCTGTGGAGAAGGTGTGTTGGTGGGGTGTTATAGTCAGCTCTCAGACCTTGCTGTTCTGCTCACTCTCTTGCTGCTGTTTCCAGCTGCTGTAGCATACGTTATGTCCAGCCTCTGCTCATGCCAACTTTTACTTGTCATCATGGAGTTTCCCCTTGAGACTATAAGCCAAAAACTTACTTTCCTCCCATTATCTGCTTTTTGCCAGGCAGTTAGTGCTAGCAACAAAAAGGTAGCTTCATCAAGCTCACAGCTGGAAGCAAGGATGAGGAAACATGGAAACCAGGAAGGAGACAGGAAGCTGATTCCCTTTGTTATAGAAGGATGTTCTCTGACAACCACGGCCAGCCGTCCAACAGTGAGATCAACAACCTGAGGAAACTCACAAGTAAAACATTTGAAGTTGGGCTGGAGAGATGGCCTAGCAGTTAAGCACTTGCCTGTGAAGCCTAAGGACTCTGGTTTGAGGCTCGATTCCCCAGGACCCACGTTAGCACAAGGGGGCACATGCATCTGGAGTTCGTTTGCAGTGGCTGGAGGCCCTGGCATGCCCATTCTCTCTCTCTCTCTCTCTTTCTCTCTCTCCCTTTCCCTCTTTCTCTCTCTGTAGCTCTCAAATAAATAAATAAAAATTAACAACAACAACAACAAAAGAAAAACTTTTGAAGTTGTACCATAGGAGGAACCCCTGCCCATGGTCAAATGTGACCACCATAATGTCTTGTGACATATAGCTGAAGGAGCCTCCTTTGTACTTGTAAAAATCAAACTCATCAGTTCAACACCCACTTCCATGATTCACAGAAATAAAGTTATTTAAAGATAAACTGACCATTTCAACACAGATGTACATGGCAATCAGTAGAATTATGCACATTATTACTGATAGTTACACCTGTATAAATGGGAAAATAATTGCTATCTTGTGATAAAACCTTGTATCAGAGTTCTTTTCCATTAGATATCATAAAAGTATCTTTCCAAAGAAAAGTTGGAGAACACAAGGCAGCCTTCCTCTTTGGAAACTGTTACTGATGTAAAACTCTCTGAACACGAGATGTCCCTGTGCAGACTGGTTAACTGAAAGCCACTTACCCACATGTACATCAACTCTGCTCGTGATCTGTGGATTTGATTGACCTCTTGGCTTGTTGATTCTTGTTCCTGGAGATCTTACATTCCTTTTTTCTTTGCCCAACTTTGCCTCTCCCCTACAAATGAACCCAGATCTTTCTTTGCTGTCACCAAGTCTACAGATCTTTAGGGAACATAAGAAATTGGGTCTTTGAAAAATTGCTGGCCTGGGCTGGAAGGATGGCTTAGTGGTTAAGGCATTTGCATGCAAAGCCAAAGGACCCAGGTTCAATTCCCCAGGACCCAAGTTAGCCAAATGCACAAGGGGACACCAACATCTGGAATTCATTTGCAGTAGCTGGACTGACAAATTCCAGAAGATTTTACACATCAGTCTTTTTAATTTGTGAAAGATGGGGCAGACTTGACAATATTGTGCTGAGAATGTAGTCATGTCCTTTATAAAAGGGTCATATTCTGATATCAACATACTACTCTATGAAGAGGTCTCTAGAGAGAAGGCAAGATGCTCCAGTGGATAAGAACACTTGCTGTGCAAGCAAGAGAATGTGAGTTCAATTCCAGCACCATTATGAAAAGCTGGGCATAGCCACTTATGCCTGTAACTCCAGAGCTGAAGGGATTGGAGAGCAGAGGATCTTGCTGGTCATCCAGTCTATCTAAAACCCAGCAAGCTCCAGGTTCAGTGAGAGGCTCTGTCTCAGGAAAATAGGGAAGATGAGTTATAGAGAAGGACACCTCTGCCTTCCATGTGTGTGCACATGGGGGGTGCACAGCTGCACATACGTGCATACAACACACACATGCACAGGACACATATAAAAGAATGTGTGAGAGAGAAAGATTTAGAAGGAATCTAAGCAAATCTAGGCATATACATGTATACCACACACACATGATCATGTTACATATAATTCCAAAACTCTGAGTACCTGAAGCTTCTTTCATAAAATCTTACCAAAAGGAAATTCATGAATGTTTTCAAGTAATGTTTCTAAATTATTGAGATTCTCATATGTATAAATTTGAAATGTCTGTCTATGTAGTTTGTAATTGCTATGGAAATTAATGGAAAACTAGGTAAGGAGTAGAGGACCAAATAGAAATTTGTAGGCAAAAAGAAGAGTGTGGACAGGAAAAAAAAAAAAAAATTATTCTGCCTGACTGAACAGAAGAAACACTACATAACATTGATAGATATATAAGAATGCCACATACCTCAGAGATGTTGTGCATGCCCCATAATATAATAATTTATCTGAAAGCAATGACATTTTTGAGTTTTCCATCCAGAATTTTGCCTTCCACTTGCCCCCTGGCAAAATTACCCTTTGAATTATTGTCATTGCTATCAGTTGCTTCAAGGAGCACCAAAATTCATCCAGGTCAAGAAGAGGCATTTCTTGGCTTAATGTGAAGCTTCAGGTTGTGATAAGCATTTTTAATTTTTTTAGATATAGACTCCCATGAAAGAGAAAATGATTTTCATAAATATAGGAAGGAGGGTTTCAAAAAATATATCATATTATAGTCACCACTCATCTTCTGTCTGCTTTACAATAAGGAAGAGAAAAGAGACAAGGCAGGGGCAGATATATAAAAGGAGCCTTTCTGATACTGAGAAAAATAAGAAATGTAAAATGACAGAGTATTTGATGTAAGCAACATTGTCTAATATATGCTTCTCTCCAAACTCGAAGTTGAGCATGAATGGTAGAAAAACTCTAGATATAGCTAGATGGGTTTGGGAAAAACCCTGACTCTTTGGCATACTGCAAGCTTCTTGAAGCCCCATTCTGATATCTCAGATCTCTTCCCTCTGGGCCTGATCTACAGGTCATTATGGTTTGCAGCAATCTATATCCTTTCCTCCTTCAATACTGTGATGAGACAAAAGTGTGTGGAATTGGCTGGGGAGATGGCTCAGCAGTTAAAGGTACTTGCTCACGAATCCTGCTGGCCCAGGATCAATTCCCTGGCTACTTGTATTAAAACAAGATAGGTATTCATTTGTAGTAGCAGGAGGCCCTAGGATGCTCTCCCCTCCCATATACTTCCAAATAAATAAAATTTATAATGTGCTTAGAATTGCACAATTCCTTCAGAGTGGCTAGGACACACTCATACCAGCCAGCAGACGAGTAAGAAAGCTCCATTTCCTTGACCCAAGAAAAATAAATTGGAGGTAAAATGTGTAAACCCCGTGAGATTTGCCTGCGGCTGGGACTTCCCCTGAAAGTGCACACCATTTTATGTTCTTCTTGCATATAATTCTCCTAATCTCTCCTTGCTCCCTCCTACCAGCACTGTTTTTAATAAATCACTTTGGTCTTTCTTCCCTGAGATATGCTTCTGGGAAGCCTAAGAAAACTGGCAGAAGAAGCAGCTGATTTTTGGAGACTCTATGAACGGGGGTTCCTGAGCTCAGACTGCATGTAGGACAGATATGAAAGATGATCATATTCCAGTGGCATGTGGCACAGCAAACCCAGGCGGGCACCAGTTGTGTTATGATGATTAGGAACCTGTGGCTAATTAGAAAGATGTATAGAGACAACAGAATGCACTAGCTTTGTTTCTTTTTTTAAAAAAAAATAATCTTTGGCACTTGACAGGTATAAGGGAAATAAGATATATACATAAGAAATGTGAAAGTAAATAAGTGATTCTTGCTCGATAGCACTGCTTTAATGAAGAGAGAAGTGACAAACACTAGCCAATTACCAGGTTATAGGGACAGGTGAAAATCAGCATGAGGGTTTGACTGTCAAAGGCACGATAGACGTATGTGTTTGAACACTTGGTCTCCAGCAAAGTGGCACTGATTGGGGAGGTTGTGTAACCTGCACTAGGTGGGGCCTTGCTAGAGGAAGTGTGTCACTGTGGGCCAGGGCAGGTCTTGACATGTTTACAGTCCAGTGTGACTTGCTGTTCTCTTCCTCTGTTTCCTGATTAAGGAGGGAGGCAATGTGACCTCAGTGTCCCTCTCTGGTGTGCCTTCCCCACCACGATGGACTCTACAGCATGGAACTGTCAGCTTAATTAAACCCTTGTCCTTCCACTAGCTGCTTCTTGTTTAATAATTTGTCCCAGCACTGAGAAAGTTACCGATCCTATCAGAAAGCCTCCAAGGCAGTAATTACCTAAACCATTCACTCCTGCAGGTAGAGAAGAACCCAAGTTAAGACCAGGCACAAGGCTGAAGGATGAAATATAGCATCTCAGATGAAGGAATTTGCAAACTAGTTGTCTTTTAATCCAAAGTCTCCTCCCTAGTAGGGGAGTATTGAGAAATCTGCTTCATGTCAGGGTCCATCTCCATTTGTTGTTATTTTCACTGAAAACGGATAACATATTTATGCCTCTCCATATTCCAAGTTAGTTTAGATCCTGGACACTGTGAATGTATGTTGTGCAGACTCTGGGTTCCGTCCTGTTATTCCCAGAGAGTACAAATATCTGCTGCTTGTTTCATTTGGAAAGTAGCATGATGAGACTAAAACTAGAAACTCTGACACCCAGTAGCAGCCCATTCATTGTATCACTTTCCTTCTTTTTTTTTTGTCCTAACCAGGTAATTTGGAGTCTTGCCCACGTCTGTATATTTCAGGAATTATCCACAGATGTTTAGCATTTTTATACATATTCATGAAGCTGGAGACATGGAAATCCTTTACTCCCTCTATCCAGGCACTCATGATCTCCACCATCTCCGCATGTGTTTAGCTTTCCTCCAGTGATCACACCATCAAGCTTCTTTGGAGGGTCGCTTTTGACCTGCAGGAGCAAGGTGCACTAAACACTATCACCAAACTCATACCCCCAACTCTTCCTCATGTCCACTGAGTAGATGAAGATGAATAATTAAAAAGAAAAAAAGACACTTCCATGTTGGATCCTTGCTTGTTTACTCCCTCATCCAAATCCTGCTTCCTCTACTTCCTTATCCTTTTCTTTGGGTAGGACCTCTTAAAAATTCACCTGCATTCAGGGCTGAAGGGATAGCTTAATGGTTAAAGCATTTGCCTGAAAAGCCAAAGGACCCAAGTTTGTTTCCCCAGGACCCACTTTAGCCAAATGCACAAGGTGGTGCATGCTTCTGGAGTTCGTTTGTAGTGGCTGGAGGCCCTGGCGCACTGATTCTCTCTCTGTTTTTCCCTCCATTTTTCTCTTTCAAACAAATAAATAAATAAAATATGTTTAAAAATTTACCTGCATTAAAATTCCTATCTCAAGATGCATTTCTGAGAGCCTTTAATGTGAAGCATACCATGCTCAGTGCAACTGTCTCCCAGAGGGCATGGACATAGTGAAGTGTGGAAGCTGAAGGAACTCATGGAATTCATGCTTGTATCAGAACAAGTGAAATCACAAACTGACACTGAGAGATGAGATATATCTCTACACATATAGCCAACATCCAGACCAGCGGATATAGGAACTTGCTGCACAGTGGCAAGCCTATCAGTGGTCTCGAGAAGAAAACACTTCACCAGCTGCCCACATGATTCCAGGACCATCCCTGCTAAGAAATTTTCAGAGGGATACAAGACATTTGTGAGGGCATGGAGGAACATGGATGCATAAACTGGGTTTCCAGGGTGGCTCCATTGTCCAACTGACTCTCAGTGCCAACTCCACATTAGGTGGCTCAATAAGCACGTACCAAGTCAACAGCATGCTCCCTCCTCCATCTCCTTCCACAAGCATTCAGCACTGAAGATGAAGTAGATAGCCAGACTCAGCAGCAAGCCAAGGAACAACCTTCCTGGTGACACAGGACACACTCCAAGACATTTGACTATGAAGAAACTCTGAGCATTGTTCCCACAGTTTCCCTCCAATAGCAGAAAGCCACCCTCCAGGTGCTGGGGAAAGCCACAGAGGTGCAAAGTCTCTCTGAAGACTGGCTGCACCGGCTTCTGGAAGGAACTACGCCAGTAACCTTCCAGCTCACAGATCTTCCAGTGCCTAGCACACCAAAAAAACCTTGACACTCCCCTGACAAACCACTTCCATAGCCCAAGAACCACAGTTGTCTCCTGACAAATGCTGGGCCCCACCACAAGTTCATCCATTGGTCTGCCCAGGTAACCTTCATGAGGAAGTAACTCAAGAGATCCAAGAAAAGGTGAAAACCAGGCATGGATGAAGTGTGTGGGGGCCTTAGACGAATTTGTCACTGGAAACCTGCGATGACAGCTTCCAGCAAAAGTCAGTGACCCTGGCCTACCATTTTCAGCCCACACAATGAGACATGGAGGTAGGCAAGACTTCAACATTCCTACAGTCCAGAGGATGTACCACCTATGGGTGATCTAATCCCATTTCCTTATGAGGCAGGATTACAGCTAGCCTAGGGGCAGGGTAGCTCAGTCTAATGAACACTGACAGGAAGATGTTTATAGAACTCTTGCTCATCTGAATATCCACACACAGACACACCTGCTGAACTGCCATCACAATCCATAATCTGAGAAAAGGAAGAAAGGAAAACATATATATGACCAGTTCCATATGCAAATCTCTTGGGAGTTTGTTTTGTTTCTTCATTATTTTTGTTGCTTTGCCAATAGCCTTTATTTTTCTATTTTTTTAAAATTTTCATTCTTCCCTTCTTTCTTATGTTATCATTTTGATTTTAGGCTTACAGTTTTAGTCTTTGTGGACCCATTGTTCTTTGTTATTATTGCTGTTATTGTTCTATATTTCATTTCTTTTTTTTTTTTTATTTTTTCGAGGTAGGGTCTCACTCTAGTCCAGGCTGACCTGGAATTCACTATCTAGTGTCAGGGTGGCCTCAAACTCATGGTGATCCTCCTACCTCTGCCTCCCAAATGCTGGAATTAAAGACATACCATGCCCGGCCATATATATATATGTATATTTCATTTCTTTTGTTAATTTTTGTTTATTTTTATTTATTTATTTGAGAGTGTCAGGCAGAAACACAGGGAGAGAATGGGCATACCAGGGCCTCCAGCCACTGCAAAGGAACTCCAGATGCGTGCACCACCTTGTGCATCTGTCTTATGTGGGTACTGGGGAATTAAGCCTTGAACTGGGGTCCTTAGGTTTGACAGGCAAGCACTTAACCACTAAGCCATCTTTCCTGCCCCCATGGTATTTCGTTTCTTGCTTATGGTTGTCAGTGTACTAGTAGTCTAGCCACTCAAACTGCATATTTGTATTGATACTTAAAATTTTATGCATTAATTGTTCAGCTGCTGTACTTAAAACCTTTATCTCCTGAGAATAGACCTTCATGACTGTCCCTTTCTTTTCTATGCATACAAAAATCTATTTCTGTACATTTCTGTATTTACGATAGTGTCCAGACTGTCACTCTCTAGGGTTTGGGCCCATTTTCTCCACTAAATAAAGAATTAAGAGGCAAGATGCTGTTTAAAGGTAAAGCAGAGTAGAGTTTATTCAGAAGCAAAGTAAAGAGGAAGAGAGAAACAGGTTTCCCTTAGAGGAGATGTTCCTGGAACCAGAATCTACTGGCCCCAGTGTGATCCTGTCTTTTACTGAGAGAAGCCCTCCAGCCCAGAGTGCATGATTGGTCAGCACTTGTTGGTCCAGGATGTATCCAGTACTATGCATGTTCTAGAAAGCCCAGCAGGTAAGCCTGCCATTAGGAAAAGTTAGTCACACAGGGAGGAAAAACCAGGAAGGGAACAGTCTTCTCTGCCATATTTGGTCACCATTTGGGATACTTTAGAAAGAGAACACAGCCACCTACCTAGAAGGCTTTCCCCTGTCTATCAACCTAGCCAAAAAAACTACATCGCTCCTCTAGTCTCTCATAATTCTAACCCATACACTTAATCTCTTCAACCAAACTTCATCCTCCTTGCACACCTTCTTTACTTCACCACTCAAATATTGCTACCCGTTACTCTCAGAAGTCTATAGACCAGGCTGGTGAGATTTCTCAGTGGTTAAGGCACTTGCCTGCAAAGCCTAACAACCTGAGTTTAATTCTCCAATACCCACGTAAAGCCAGAGGCACAAAGTGGCACATAGATCTGGAGTTTGTTCACAGCAGCTGGAGGCTGTGGAATGACCATTATCTTTCTTTCTCTCTCCCTCTCTCTCCCTCTCTCTCTCTCTCTCTCTCTCTCTCTCTCTCTGTGTGTGTGTGTGTGTGTGTGTGTGTGTGTGTGTCTGTGTCTGTCTGTCTGTCTGTCTCTCTTCCTGTCTTGCTCTCCTTGCAAAGAATATAGTATAAGCCACACCCTCTGCAACCAATAAAAATAATAGACAGTGCCTCTGTAAATCAAACAAAATAAAACTGTAATACAAAAGGGAATTCTATAGCTGGGCAAAACCAGAACTACCAACAAATCTGTGGGGTTCCACCCTGGGTTGACCCCCTAAAACCTTGAAAGAAACACACTTCCTGCTGAAGACATCTCTGTTCCTAAAAGGACATATATAAGACAAAACATTACAAAATAGAACTTGAAAATAGGAAACAAACATAATTATAGGCTACATCTACCTCCACAAATGCACAAGATACAACAAAGAAATACAAAAATGGAGAAAACACACCACTACAACACAACCCCAACCTCTCAATTTTCCTATACTTTAAGCTAAAAATGAGATAGCTAGAGCTCTACTTCTATAAACAATTAATGACCATATAGACAACTTAAATAAGCAGGTGAATAATCATATGTATGTGTGTGTATATATGTATATGTATGTGTATATATATATGTATATATATATGTATATATATACACATACATATATATGACCTTAACCAGTCTTCAAAGTCAATCAAACCAAGAACTTTGAAGGAAAAATTCATAAATATGGAGGGAAAAGTTCAGTAAGGAAATTGAAAGACTGAATGCAAATCAAACAGAAATTATGGAAATGAAAGCAATTAGCCACCAAATAAAAAACACATCACAAAGCATTATTGACAGGCATAATCATACAGAAAACAAAATTTCAAGGATAGACAAAAACAGTGACATAATAATACATGCATACACATATAAAGACAAATATTAAAGAACATAACCAATATTTCCAGGAAGAGCTACAGACAAATATCTTTAATGAACATAGATGTGAGCATTCTCAGAAAGACGCTCACAAACTCAATTCAAGAACACATTAAGATGATCATCCTTCATGACCAAGTTTGCTTCACACTAGGGATACAGGGCTGGTTCAACATATGTAAATCAATAAATGTAATACCTTATAAATAAATTTAAGGACAGAAGCCACAGGATTGTCTCAAGTGATGCAGAAAATGCATTTGACAAAATCCAACATGGCTTCATGATGAAAGGCTTGGGAAAAGTAGGAGCAGATGGAATGCACTTCAAGATAAAAAGGCTATAACATGATTAACGGCAAGTATTATGAAGATCCTATACAATCAACCACAAAACTCTGAGCTCTAATAAATACTTTCAGTGAATTTGTAGGATACAAAATCAACACACAAAAACCAGTAGCTTTCAAATACACCAACAGTGAACTTGGAGATGAAGAAATCAAGAAAAATAGTCTAATCATAATAGCTTCACAATAGTTAGAAATGAACCTAACTAAAAATTTGAACTCTACAATGAAATCTTCAAGGCACTAAATCAAGAATTCAGAGAAGATACTAGATGATGAGAAGATTTTCTATGTTCCTGGATTGGCAGAAAGTGATCTACCAGTTCAATATAATCCCCATCAAAAATTCCAATGACATTCCTCAGGAAACAAGAAAAGGCAATCCAAGAATTCACATGGAAACATAAAATACCATGAATAGTCAAAATAATCCTAAATTTAAAGTATACAGCCAATAGAATCATAATACCTGAGCTTAAATTATACTACAGGGTGACAGCAGCTAAGACAGCTTGGTACCGGCACCCAAAGAGAGATGTAGACAGAGGGCCTGGAAATAAAGCCGCGCTACTTCAGTTACCTACTCCGACAAATGAGCCAAAAGCACTCAGCGGAAAACAGGCAGCCTATTCAACAAATGGTGCTGAAAAATGTAACTATGCACCTGAACAAGAATGAAACTCAACCTGTATCTTTTACGTTGTACAAATATCAAGTCAATGTAAATTAAATACCTTAACCCAAAACATGAAACCCTGAAACTGCTAGAGAAAATGGTATGGAGGACATGCCAAGATACTTCAAGACGCAGGCAGGGACATTTGAGCAGGACTTCAATAGCCCAGGACATAGCCTGAAGAACTAACACATGGCATGACATGAGATCAAAACGCCCCTGCAGCCTCATTTGTGCTATAGTACTGGGCAGAGCTGCCTTTGAATCAGTTTTCGCAGAGCAAAAGAAGCCATCAGCAAAACAAATATGAAGCCTACAGTATAAGAAAAAATATCTTTGCCAGATATGCCTCAGACAGGTGGCTCATAAACAGAACGTACAAAGAACTGCAATAACTAACCACCAAAAATGTAAAACTGCCAATAGCCAAATAGACTAACAAAATGAACAGACAATCATACAAGAATAAACGTAAATGGTCAATAAGTATTTTTTAAAGTATTCAGCATCCCTAGCCGTCAGGGAAATTAGAATCTCCTTGAGACCGCATCACACTGCTGTCAGAAGTCAGAATGTCTCTTGCAGAAACAGCTGACAACAAGTGCTGGTGAGGCTGTGAGGAAAGAGGAGCTCTTCTTCATTGCTGGTAGGAGCAAAAACTAGTACCTCTACTGTGGAAATCAATGTGGAGGTGTCTCAAAAAAATTAGAGATAGAATTTCCAAATTATCCAGCTAATCAACCAATCCTGGACACATGCCCTAAGGACTCCATATGCTGTTACCGAAAACTGCTGCTCTATTTACAATAGCTAAGAAATAGAATCAGCCTAGGGGCCCATTGATGGATGATTACATAACGAAAATGTAGCACGTAGACACATGGAATTTTAGTCAACATTTTGGAAAAATAAAACTATGAAACTTATAGAAAAATGGATGAATCTAAAAAGAATTATATTAAATGAATCAACCCTAACTCAGAAAGACAAAATCTGCATATTGTCTCTGATATGCAGATCTTAGCATATAATGCATATATGTAAGAATATAAAGGGGCATGGGTGTGGTGGTTTGACTCAGGTGTCCCCCATAAACTTAGGTATTCTGAATGCTAGGCCCCCAGCTGATGGAGATTTGGGGATTAATGTCTCCTGGAGGGAGTGTACTGTTAGGTGCGGGCTTGTGGATGTTATAGCCAGTGTCCCCTTGCCAGTGTTTGGCACATTCTCCTGTTGCTATTTTCCACCTTATGTTGGCTAGGGGGTGATGTCCACCCACTGCTCATGCCATCATTTTCCCTGCCATCATGGAACTACCCCTTAAGCCTGTAAGCCAAAATAAGCCTCTTTTTTTCCCAGAAGCTGCTCTTGGTTGGGTGATTTCTACCAGCAATGCAAACCTGACTGCAACAATGGGTAAAGCCTCTAATGCTAGAACGGTAGCAGAGTGTGTATAAAGAGATGATTGGAAGAGGGTAGGGGAGAGATAAAGGGCACCTGAGACATGTAAACAAAAGGGGAGTTTAGAGGGCGGAGGGAAGGGGCATTGGATTAAGAGGTAGGGTTTTCAATGAAAAGAAATTGTATTTGAGAATGAAAGCATGGGTGTTAACTAAAATCCTATAATCTAACTAAAAATAAAATTAAAAAGCCGTTCAGTGAAAAGAGCGTATATGAAAACAACTCAAAATTTTCTCAAAAACATGATTATGTTTTTAACTATACAGTGTCCAGGAGACTACTGTATAAAAATGTCAGTTGCAGCGAAATATACTGTAAGGCAAGAAAAAATGTTATTTTCAAGAAAATATAGATAAAAGGCAAGATAAAAGTTTCCGGGTTGCAGTCTAAATTTTCAAGTTCAAGCATGCATTAGAATGAAGTTGGTGATGTTCTAAAAAAATTTCTCCCATCTGAAGGGGAAAGGCAGATGGGTTTAAGTCACTGAAAAGAGGGAAATAACAACTGAGACTTGAACAGTTCAATGGCTTGCCTAGGGTCACAGATGAACTAGGTAAGTATAGGAAAGGCTCTCCAAACCAATTTTCTAGCCAAATTAAATCCCGCCCTGCTCATTCCCAAACCTTGCTTACAATATGGGACTAAATCATTAAAATCCGACATGTCATTTGATTCCTGCTTTGCTTATGTGTGAGTACCCTATTGTAAAGTCTTGAAGCTGTATCATCTGAACGGTGTGCGCGTGTTGTTAACAAGCAGCAGTGGCTACACTTACTTCAAACTAGACTGTGTGTTAGAATTACCTACAGTATTTTTTTCTTTCATGCTGATATCTGGAATCTATCCCATCACACAGGTTCAGGCTTGGTGCATTCGTTACGCTGAGGACTGGGTCTGCATTGCGCCTGCATTCTCAACATTCTCTCTAGGTGAGTTCTCATGCAAAATGAACTTTGAAGAGACTCAATATCAGATTTGCCGGAAGTCAAGCTTGCACTCATTTATTTCTTCCTTGGGCTTCGGAGCCTTGTTTGACATGAATCGCATTATCATGATTCAGCTCATCACAGGGTCAAGTCTTCCTTTTCCATCTGATGTGACCAGAGACAGCGTTATGTTCCTGTCACTCCCCAGTTGGTTTGTATTAACAAGTCAAGTACTTGGATCTCTGTAGCTTCCCACCCTGAAGGTATCTTGCTTTCTTCACTCTTTCCCAATGGAAATCAAGAGCCTATGCATGACAAGGAAGCTAAAATCTCTCAGAGCTTGTCTGTTTTGCTAAACTGTGCTTTCCAAATGAGGTGGGTTATGCCTTCAAGGCAGCTCTGTGACCTGTGACCTTCAGGAAATCATTCCCCAACAATCCATTTACCTACCACCTCAGCAGTAGAAAAAGAAAATTGTTACATGTCAAGTAACGTTAAAAGCTAAATATTTTGTGAAATCTAAAATAGGCCACAAAGACAGTTCACTCGCATTCTATATAATTACACTGCTTCTGAGATACTTTGGGGTCAAGTCTGATGTTTTAGAATTTTATCCAAGAAAGTCCTATCTTTTACCTTGTGCTTTATTGACAGGATGAGAATGAATCACAGATGTATTTACATCTTTAGTTCTTTTAATATAAATATAATTCAAGGAATTTTAAAAAAGTATTTTGTCAATTACTTGGCCACTTGATTGATGGCTACTTATGACTTCCTGTTTTGTACTTAACATTTTGAACTTAGAGTGATTCAAAAGACCTTCTGGTCTAATTTGTTCATTTATGATGCCAAGTAACAAAATTCTTTCTGGTATCTTTTCAAAATAGGTGAATTTTACCCAGTAGAGTAATATCTGTGACATACTAAAGTGAAGTGTAAGAAGAATGGCTTCTCCTGTTGTGTGTAGTTATATTGTGTCGGGAGAATAGGAACTTGGAAGAACTACACCATGGTCAACATATAAAGGAAGAGAAGACAACAAGAAGATTGGAAACTTTCTCAATATTGGGACAAA
Organism: Jaculus jaculus; assembly: GCF_020740685.1. Taxonomy (NCBI): domain Eukaryota; kingdom Metazoa; phylum Chordata; class Mammalia; order Rodentia; family Dipodidae; genus Jaculus; species Jaculus jaculus. The sequence continues at coordinate 61,114,203 of NC_059115.1, forward strand.
AGAGCATGCGTGAAAACAAAATGTCTGTATTATATAAAATGCAAGAGGGGTGGTACTATGTAAACAGCATGAAAAGGACCATGAGGCTCCTGCTTTTGGGTATGTCATAAGCCCATACCTATTCTCTGAAGCACCCTATTCTTCCATTTTTTAACTTTTTTATTGACTGCTTCCACATTTAGAAACAATAAACCATGTTAATTCCCTCTCCTCTCCCACTTTCCCCTTCACAAATCCAGCCTCCACCATATCCCCTCCTTCTCTCAGTTAGTCTCTCTTATTTTGATGTCATCATCTTTTCCTCCTATCATGAGGGTCTTGTGAAGGCAGTGCTAGGCACTGAGAGGTCATGGATATCAAGGCCGATTTCTGTCTTGGGGGATTGCATTGTAAGCATTCCTACCTTCCCTTTGGCTCTTACATTCTTTCTGCCACCTCTTCCACAATGGACCCTGAGCCTTAGAAGGTATGATAGAGATGTCCCAGTTCTGCACATTCCTCAGTCATGTCTTCTCAGCACTGTGGTGCCTTTTGGGTCATCCCAGTGGTCACCCCCATCTGAAAAAACTCTAACCAAAAGTGAGAGTAGCATTAACATATAGGTATGAACCTTAAGTAAAGTGCCTACAGGACAGAGTAGTGGGCATAATATATGCATTTAGCCAGATAAGAGCAGGCATTACACTCCTAATGCTCATGACCTCCCCACCATAGGCTTTTGATTAGGTTTTCAGTACCAGGCATGTATTTCCTCCCATAGAGCGAGCCCCCAGTCCAATTCCAGAGCAAGTGGTTTCCCCCATAGCAGACATGCTACAATTGCACCCATCTGGTCTCTTTCTTAGTAAACTCTCCATTTACTTTATTGTGTTTCTCTCATGTAATTCCTTGTCCTGGGACACACAACCAGTGGTCCGCAGGTGCCCTCCAAACTTGGACCCTTGTCGGATTTTAGATGGGACTGTCACCTCTTCTTTCTGCTGTGAATTATGGGGTCCCGGTCAGAGGCTGAGGGCATGCCTGGGGACCCTCTTTTCCACCTTACTGGGACATAAGATGGGGCAAAAATAGTGTCATGTTGGCTGACTGCTGCCTGTGTGGATGACAGTGACCCAGTGTTGGGTCCTCCGTGCTCTCACAGACCCTCTGATGACCCACCAGCACAGCTGTCCCCTCCTGGCTGCTCAGGCCCTGCACCCCGACTTCCTTTCTGCGGCACTTCTCATCCTCCTTCCTTCCATTTCAGCTCCCGCCTTCCCAACGTGTTCCCCAGGGTGACAGGGACAAGTCGCGTGGGACTCCAGTGTTACGTCACCAGCGCCTCGGATGGGGAAGGATGCTGTTGTCCAGTTCCTAAAGTCTGCTGGCCAGGCCCAGTGTACTGCTTCCTCCAAATGCCTCCAAGCTTCCTTTTTTCTTTCTCCACCACCACCACCACCCCCCGCGTTCTCTATATAGACAATTCCTGACAAGAACAAGTAATTGAAGCATGGGACCTTATTTCAATGGACCTAAAAGGTCAAGTATGAGACAGGAGCAATAACACAGCACAAAAGGGAAGAAAAACCGTATTAAAGTTGTCTTGCCTTCCTTTCCAAAGGCGCAATGCTCCGCTCTGGGGAATAATGGATACTAGTCAGGCTCAAAAAATAGGTTCCATTTTTTTGCTGTCAGGATTCTTAGTTAACTACATGTGGTTTGTTCATGTTTTATCATGCCTCAACTGCTCTCAGATTCTTTCTATCCATTCATTACAGGTATTCCCAAAGATGTTAATTAATTCCCCAAATTAAAAATTAAAAAAAAACAGCCATTCCCTTAAACATCACTTCTGAAATAGAAAAATGAAAATAAAAATAAAACAAAACGACATGAACCTAAGAGCCTACTAGGTCAAACTTTTTTTTTTTTCTTTTTCTATGTCTTCATTTTGAAATCCTTTTTTGAGCTTCTTAGGAGAAAGAGCTTATTCAACTGTGGTAAAAGAAACACCTCATCCTGGCTAACAGCAGGTAATTATGTTCAACATTTTGGAACTTAATCGAGAGAGGGGGAGACGACACCTTGATAGATTAGGTAATAGATGGGAGAGAGAGAGAGGGAGAGAAACAAGAACATAACCAACTATCTTAAGCCCTCTGTCGGGACAAGGTAAGAGAAGGTGTGTTTGGAAGATCGGCCAGTATTTCTGAGTCTCCTGTAACTATGCCTGTCACCAAAGGATGCTCTGGTAAGAGACTGGAAGGAAGGCTCTTTACCTGTCTTGTCTGAGACTTAGAGCAACAAAGAAGTGTTCTTTTCCACCCTAAAGGCCCTAGTGCAAATTTTCTCAATAATACACAAACCTCAAGCCTTATAGATTCAGCTCTTGGAGGCAGAGAAAGTGACCAAACCCCAACATGACTGCCCTGCAGGACTGGACGTACTCAATGAAATAGACTGCCAGACAGAAAAGCGAAACACAGACTCGCAGAACCCACAAAAGTTAATCTGGTTAATGCCAAACTTAGAAATAAAATCTTTTCATCTTGCCTATGCCATTGTATAATATATGCTTATAATTGCTTCCATGTGGTCATATGTATTCTGTGTTCAAACACCATCAAAAAGATCCCAACAACAACAAAAACAACTTAAGTCTGCCCCTGAAATTTTCAAAATAACTAAATGAAAATTTGTGACCACATCAATATTTTCCATTGTATATTTTAAAATATTTTTTTCTTGACATGCTAATTTAAGATGTATGAATGCATGTGAGTATTGGGGATATACAAAATGACCTGATAAGTAGGAATTTATAAACTTAGGTACACTTAATGTAGTAAAACAAATCTATTAAAATGATATCTTTGTGTCTATTAATGTTTCATAAATCCTTAAAATGCCATTTGCTTATATAAAAATATTCATGATGTCATAGGACAGAAGTTTTATTAATATATAAAATTTAACATTGTATACATAGACTTCAATAATTATTTCCTTCCAAAACAGGTTTAAAAACAATTCTATTTTATTTCTAATAATAATGGATACCAAAATACAATAAGACATAAATAAGCTTTAAGGTGATTAAAATAGCTTTTACCAATGTACATAAAAATTATTTTTATTAGATTAATTTCTATTAATTTCTTTTGTGGGAATATTTTTAGTTTACAAATAAATGTAAGATTTCATTAGACTGTGATACATATAAAATGATGGATGATATGTATGCTAATCAAAGCTCTTTATGTTAAATTTCCCTGTCACAATAAATATTATAGGAGGTCTGGGTAAGCTTACTCTATATGCAATTAAAAAACACTATTGGGCTGGAGAAGATGGCTAAGCACTTAAGCCATTTGCCTGCAAAGCCAAAGGACCCAGGTTCAATTCCCCAGGACCCATGTAAGCCAGATGCACCAGGAGGTACATACATCTGGAGTTCCTTTGTAGTGGCTGGAGGCCCTGATACACACATTCTCTCCCTCTCCCTCTCTCTTCCTCTTTCTCTCTCTCTCTCAAATAAATAAATAAACAAATATTTTTTTTAAAAAACACTATATTATTAAGTCTTAAAGTAATATCTTACCTTTTGAGATAAGTTCTAATCTAAAATCAGGACATTATGGTATAAAGAATCTTGCCTGTTCAGCAGCCCTCTTCTCTTTCAATACAGATTTTTTCAGATTTCATTTGAACCATTTTTTAAAAGATAATTTTAAAACTAAGCTGTTTCATTTCTTACTGTTCATCCTGCGTAAAATTTAATCAGTGACAAGGTTAGACTGTTTCTTTGATATTTAAAGACTTCTGCTTTACTTCTATTAAAAAACATGTCTTTAGCTACTTATAAATAAGCAATTTTAATCAAGATTTAATTTCATAAGTCATTGTCTCTGTTCTGATTTCACAAGATCACCCTAGAAGTATCTATTACTTTAAAATAAAAACCTGGTCCTTTAGACATAATGGATCCTGCTCCTGCTCCAAGTTTAGCTTCACCAGAGACAATTGCGCTCATCTTGAGGAAGTGATGGCCCTTGAGACTCCACTCTTCCTAGAATCCAGTGATTAAAGCAATGATGTCTCTGATTTCAGCTTTTCTTGAGTAATTAGTATTTTTATCTATAGAGATATACAGAGTAACTGAAACATAATTTTTTAAAACATGCTTTATTAAAGATATGCCAGTATGTTATCCTGCTTTGATTGCCTTATGAGCCTAAATGAAAAGTGAGTGCTTTATTAAAAACAAAATAATAAATAAAATAAAAGAGATTTTTAAATTTTTTTTAATAATTTTTTTTTTTTTTTTTGAGAGCGACAGACACAGAGAGAAAGACAGATAGAGGGAGAGAGAGAGAATGGGCACACCAGGGCTTCCAGCCTCTGCAAACGAACTCCAGACTCGTGTGCCCCCTTGTGCATCTGGCCAACGTGGGACCTGGGGAACCAAGCCTTGAATCGGGGTCCTTAGGCTTCACAGGCAAGTGATCAACCGCTAAGCCATCTCTCCAGCCCATAAAAGAGATTTTTGAGAGCACAGTTCTCAGGAGAAAGTTGTCTTGGGACAGTAGGCACTTGGAGATGACAAGTAGAAGACTGGAAACCCTCCCAGTCATGACGACATATAACCATAGAATACACGTGACAAAAACAGCTCACTACATACAAACACAAGAGAGATGGGTACATGTCTTCTGAAGTTCATGATCCCACTCCCATTCTCTGGAATGTCTTTCTCTCTCTTAATAAACTGTCTCTATTTCTATTACCTGACTGTGGGTCTCTGGTACAATTCATTGTCCTGAGACACAAGACCCTGGAAACTCCAGTGGACAGCAGGTGGCTTCCATTTGGTCCCTTCTCCAATTTCAATATAGTTTCAATGTTTTGTGTTTCCCATGAATCTCTTACTTATATTAGTATCTAAGGGTCTTAAAATAGAGTAACATAGAAGCATGCTTTCTAGGAAAATAGATACTCTCTTAACAGTTCACACCTACTATGGCATAGATTAATGTTTGCATATATAGGTTAGAGGTAGGCAACAGAAAATGTTATAAAGAGTAAGGTTCTTATATTTTAATATGGATTTGTAAAGCAATTGTCTTATTCTCTTAAAATTGTTTTGAAATTAATTCACATTGACATCTGTAATCTGGTTATTAATTTCCTAAATAACTCATAATTTAGTCAGTCATTTTTTGATTTATGGAGTTGGTAATAGTCCATTATTAAACTCAACGCTGTATAAAAACATTCACTTACATACATATTTGCCAATGAATTTATGACAAACTATCCTTTTCCCACCCCTGCCTTTAGATAATGAGTAATTAATGCAGGCCTGGGGGAGTACTTCCTTAGTGCAAAATGAAAGCTCTGGGGGATAGGTTTTGCTTCACAGCCTCTGCAGAATCAGACTAAAATTGATATGCCTAACATTGAACATTAGACCCATACATGTTTTTCTTTTATCTGTATCTTTCTGGTGAAGTGTGTGTGTGGGGGGGGGGGGGCTTTGCTTCATTGTTGATGCACAGTTAGTCTTACAAGATATTATCAAAACTTTTGCAGAAGTTACTCAGGTGGTGAGAATAATGAATCCTAGTGAGTGTGTTACTCTGTGGTTTTTGCAATCTTAATATTAACTATGTGTCTTGTTCCCCAATCGGATGCATCAGAATATATCATGCTATGACTTTAATTTTCATTTCCTTAACTACCAGTGAGCTCAAGATCTTTGCTTTTGTTCTTTATCAATTTCATATTCTATGTTTTTGTTTGCTTTCGTGTGTTATATCTTCTCCCAGTCTGCAATTTGATTGTTAGATTTTTGAGTCGTGCTTTTTACTATTTTTCTTCATCATTTGTGATTTTATAACCTAAGAATACTTTACTATCCATCATAGTAAAGTTTCCTATAGTTTTTCTTTAAATTTATACTTATATTCATATTATAACTTCGTTTTTTCCTTTTGAGACTTATTTTTGCAGATAGTGCCAGGTAGAAGTCAAATTTTAGTAATTATTTTTCCTATGTGAATAATGAATTGGCCAACTACCATACATTGAGTACTTACTCCTTTTTGCCATTGTTTTGTGAAGGCAGTTCTATAATATACCCAAGCTCTTATGCATGCATGTTTCTGGACTCTGCCTTTTCTTTTCATGACATATTATCCTCATTATGAGCTAACAACACAAATGATGGATTTTCCATAATAAATTAAAGGTTTTAGGAAATGTTTTAGCCTAAGTTGCCCAGATCAAATATTCAGTTCCCATTATTCACTGAAAACTGTTCCATAAATTTTCTTTGCTCACAGCGTGTAGAGCAACAAGCACAAGCCTTAGTTCAGATTCCCTGGGCTAATCACAGGTGGCCACGGATCATCAACATGTGCTTACCTCTTCGCTGCTTCAACATCTGAACTGAAAAATTAAGGAGTAGCAAAACATTCCTCTGCCTGCCAATAATCTATTATTAATTTGCTTATTTCCTTCCTTTCACAGCCCTGGTCATAAGCTGTAGCTGTTTAATTCATTTATGTGTTTACTTGTCTCTTCATACAAATAAGAATGTAGGCCGAGTCTACTTACCAACATATTCCCAATATCTGATATGTAATATATACCATTTATAAGTGCAAGTCAAATGGAAATGTGTGAATTTTAGACTTACAGAAATAACTTTAAAGCAAAAAATTCTTAATAAATTTGCTACAAATGTATATGTCACAATTATAGAATTTGTATTAATATATTTTTAGAGCCCTGTATTTTAAGGAGATGGAAGCTAATGTCCTTAAATATTTCAGTAACACTATAAACCTCATTATTTCTTGTGAAAATGACTCATTTAGTATCTGCCTCCAAAGATACTGAGAAATAGAAAAGTACAATGTGAATTTGAATGGTCTTGTAAAACCACATTGAGATGTGGAAAAATGGACAGGCCAAAGATAAGCACTGAGAAGTGACATTAATCACTATCAAAAACTGACAAAAACAACTTCCAGGGACAGGAGTGGGTTAGGAGGTAGGCTATCACCTGGAAATGAATACACAGAGACTGAGGTAAGAATTTCACTAAAGAGCTAATAGGTATGAAAAAAAAGTGTGCATTAATGTTAACGTTTTCCCTAGTAAAACACTATCTTTTTGTGGTAAGCAAGTTGGGTGAAGGGTTGAAATTTTATATTCTCTCTAATGTCAGCATATGCACAGAACAACATTAATAACCCAGTGACCTTCAATCTTAGGGAAACCAACCATTCTTTTGAATTTCCTGCACTTCCTGCTTCCTAATAGGATGTGCTCAGGGCATTTAACAATACTACCGAAGTAAAAGAATTGTTGTGTTCATATTATTTTAGCATTGACTGTGCGTACCAAGGTAAATTTTTATAGACTTTTAGTGTCCAATCAAATTAACTTAAGTGGGCTGAGTTTTATGAAATAAAAAATTTAATTATAAGAAGACAGATTCCTAAAATGCTTTTGATTTTCACAAAATCCTTATTTTAACTCAAAATTTGACTTTTTCACCCATGATCAAAATCAAAGTAAATTTTACTTGTGTTTAGTAAGAACACAGGATTTCATCAAAGTAATAGGATAAAGATAACACAGCAAACTCTATCACCTGATTAATTAGAGTGTCAATGACATTAACATCTGCATTTTTGCTGACTCCAGATGAGACATTTTATAGTTGGTTCTCTTTATATGATAGTCTAGTGGCCTCTGTCTCATATCTCCTGCTTCTACCAAAATTGAGTCAAAAATCCTTATTACTTATATATTAAATAAAACCAAGTACATACAAAGATTTATGCAAAGAAGACAAATTTGATTCTTACTAAGTAGTAAGGATTTTTGACTCTAGTAGTCAAAATTTGAATAGAATTTCAGTGTTAGCACAGGATCAGTTCTTATAAAACCTTTAACTCACTAAATGCCACTAGAAGGCAATGGAGGAAACTAAGCAGTTCCTATCACGACACACTAAAAATGTTCTCGTGGTGGGTGTTTATTTAAATTTTTGAATAAAGCTATTATAAGATGAAAACTAGCTTTCATATTACGAGGAACGATGTTGAGCAAAATAAAAGACTGATATAAAATTAAATGCAAGTGAAGTGGGAATATATTTTATAAAGTATTCCTGAGGATTAAACTTTATTTGAAGTGGAGGCAGCTCTCCTCGACATCATAAAGGGCTAGCACCCAACTCTCCTGGCTCTCATTTCAATGTTCTGTCTACCATACCAAAGAGGATTTAGTAATCACTGACCAGAGATGCCCCTTAACTATCAAACAATTGGGGTATCTAAAGTAAAGACTGGAAGAACATGATAATATGATCCAGAGATGTTTGGCGCATAGGGAAATGGCATTCCATAGTGCATAATCAAATAACACAAAAATCTAAATTCCATCCAGACTACATTGTGGGAAGAGCTTTGTGACCATCTTGAACACCAGCCATAGTGCTGGTTTATTTTCCTACCTAATGTTTTAAGAAGGATATTGTGTAAATCTACCAACCATTTTCATTTCAATATAAAAATGAACATGTAAAAATACTTATTATATGAAAGTAACTAAAATGTAACCCGAATGGGACAAAAAGGAATGATTGACAATGTTGCACCCTAGGTTGACTTTATAAGAAGTCTATAGTATGTAAATGTGCTTACATATTTATTTTCAAAGAGAGAGTAAATAAATATAGATGCACCCAGATCTCCTACCACTGCAAACAAACCATAGATGCATGCACCACTTTACACATCTGGCTTTATGAGGGTACTGGAGAATTGAACTTGGGCTGTCAGATTTTGCAAGCAAGTGCCTTTAGTCTCTGACTTACCATTAATCTCTGAGTCATCTCTTCAGCCTATCTATAACTTTCAAGCATCACTTTTAAAGGAGTATTCAGAAATAACCACCAACCTAAATGCAATACCTTCGGTTGGTTCAGGTTAGTTTATTTTTTTAATGTTATTTATTTGTTTTCTTGTCTGTGTAGAGAGGTCCAAGAAAAATCTTTCTGCTACAAACACCATACTTGCACCACTTTTGGATCTGCCTTACTTATTGGCTTAAAATTGAACCCAAGCCAGTAGGCTTTGCAAGCAATTCTCATTAGCCTCTAAATCATCTTCCCAGACCCTCGATTTACTTTGTAATGCAATGATGTAATATTTATGGAAATCATTTTCACTTATCCAACTCTTTGAAATTGGGATGGATTATAGAAAATGGTATAAAACTATAGCCTCTTTGGAAACAGTGTTTTTCAAGGTTGGGTCTTGCTCTAGGCCCAAGCTGACCTGGAATTCACTCCACATTCTCAGGGTGATTCTCCCGGTGATCCTCCTACACCTCTGCCTCCCAAGTGCTGGGATTAAAGGCATGTGCCACCATGCCAGGCCCAGCCTGTTTTTGTTTCTTCTTCATAAGTGTCATCTGGAATAATTTCCAATTAGCCATAATTGGCCTTTGGAAAAACCACATTGCCACTCGAGATCTTGCTTTCTTTACGTTTAGCTTAATGGGATAATGAGCAAAAAGGGGACAAGATAAAAATAAATGTGTCCGGTTAGCTTTTCCCTTCCAGAAGCACAGAAAATTTCATAGCACACAGCTGAGCTAGGATTGACAAATTTCCTGGGGCTGAGGCAGTGGCTCAGCAGGTAAGAGCACTTTCTATTCCCGCATGAGAGTCGGCGTTTCATCAACCACATAGAAAGTGAAGCCTGGCGGTGCATGCTGATCACCCCGGGCACTGAGACCAATGGAGACAGGAGGATCATGGGAACTCCCTAGTCAGCTAGTCTGACTGAAATAACAGTAAGCTCCATGTTCAGTGAGAGACTGTGCATGGTGGTATGAATCAAAAATGTTCCTCTAGGATCGTGTGCCAGGACAATTGGTCTCCAGCTGGTAGTGCTGTTTGGAAAGAGTGTAAGAACTTTTGGAGATGGAATCTTGATGGTAAAAGCAGGTCACTAGGGAGTGGGCATTGAAGTCTTATAGCCTAGCTGTATTTTCTATTTATTCCCTGCTTCCTAACTCTGGATGTAGTATGACCAGCTGGCCACCTGCTCCTATGCCACACCTGCCCTAACTAAAACCATGATCCACAATGAGCCCTTTGCTTACTTAAGTTGTGTCCTGCACGCTATTTGTTCACCTTGACAGCAACAAAAACACAATGTGAAATGAATGTGAATTTAAACAGTACTGAAATAACAACATTTTTCACTTTGGGTATTAGCAAAAATTAAATACAGGTATGAAAAAAAAAAAGGAATAGAAAGTCTCACCCACTGTTAAACATTGCTGTATACTTCCATGAGATAATTCCACAATGACTATGAAATTTTATAATATAGTTACTTTTCACCCCAACAATTCTACTTTTAGAAATTTATTATTTAAAAGATATAGAGAAACAAGGATATTTGCAATTGACCATATTGATTATAGGATTAGATTATGGAGTACGTTGTTGGAACTTCTCTGTTTTCTTTATCTATTTGTTTATCAAGGCACAGTCTGTGGTAAGGGCTAGGACAGAGCACAATCAAACTGGAGTTCAGGTCATTATCCCCCAGCGCAGGGCATGCTAGCTTGCAGAGCACACAGAAAAATAAACCCTCTGAAGCAAGATAGCCCTGGCTTTCTTCTGCTCTGGTTTCCTGCCTCTCTTTCTCCCTAAGACATTCAGAAAACCCAGAATTCATTTCTCTGAGGTAAGTCAGAGAAACTAGATTCATTCTCCTCCAAAGTAAATGAAAAGCCTTACAAGGATGAATCTCCGCTTCGCTCTTGTAACACTTTGCTGCACAGGCAACTGGACTGGTCCATACTTCAGAAGATGGAAACTGGAAGAAGGAATGCTACAAAGAGATGAAAACAATGCTGAAAGGAAGGCCTTCCGGGCCACCTCCTCAGCCTTTCATCCTCACTTGTTATCCTTGTGCCCGGTCATGGGTCTATACAGCTGTTGGAATTCATTGTGTACACACAGAGGAGAAAACCTCCAGTGGGTCTTCAGCTCTTCATTTGTTTTTTTCATTTAGAAAAAATATTTATTTTACTTATTTAAGAGTGCGAGAGAGAGAAAGGAAGGGAGAGAGAGAGACTGTGACTATGAGGGCGTGGAGATCTCCTGCCACTTCAAACAATATCCAGAAGCACGTGCCACTTGTGCATCTGGCTTTACATGGGTGCAGGGGAATTGAACCCTGCGCTGTCAGGCTTTGCACAGAAGCGCTTTTAACCGCTGAATCATCTCTCCAGCCCCAGGTCTTCATTAAATGAAGTCTCTCACATCACATAAAACTCTGTTGTTTTATTTTGATTTTACTCTTACTATTCGGTGTTTGAAATAGGTCCTTGCTACCTAGCCCAGGCTTGCCATGAACTCACACTCCTTCAGCCTCCGGCTCTCAAGTGTTAGAATTAGTCTAACTTGTTACACCTTTCTGGGCAAACATGTCTTCTGGTACATTTTTCCTGGGTGAGGAAAGGAACCATACTGCTAACTCTACACTGGACAATGTGCTTGTCACAGGGAATCTATACTGTAGCAAAAAGATTAAGTGAATGTATAAGACAAATTACCAGTTAAGCTAGTGTTCTGCAAATAAGAGTGACTTTTTTTGGCACTAGATAGTCAAAGAGACTGTCACTGAGGAGATGCACTTAAGATGAGATCCGAATGTTAAGGGTAATTCAGAAAAGAAGGTAATGAATAAGAGATTTTGACTCATCATAAAGGTAATGGGAATTCACTGCAGAGGTGTATAAAACTTCACTTTAGAACCATCACTATTATTACTACATTAATGAAACGCTTTAGAGGGCAGCAGTAGAATTCAGGAGACAAATGTGAAGGTTCGCGCCCTAGACTTAGTGGAGTGGTAATGCCTAATATAGAGAAACAGAGGAAGAAATCAGAATATATTGCAGGGGTAAAACTGATAGGGCTTAAAGACTGATTTAATATGGGGGGCAGGGGAGGAATTTTAAAAGACAAATTGTTTGAAGAACTAGAAGAAATACTGAGATTTTGACTTAGAGGAGAACTACGGAGAGGTGTGCTCCATGAGACATAAGACATTAGTGAACAATGGTCCTGTTTTAACTAGTTCTGTCTAAGATGTCTCCTCTATTCTCTGGGGTAGATATGTCAACCCTGAGCATGCCCATGGGATGCTGGGGCTAAACACTGTAAGGAGTCACATAATTTAAGACAAGAACTCAGAATACAGGCTGAGGGTGTAGCCTCATGGTAGAGTGTTTGCCTAGCATGTTCAGGACCCAGGTTTGATGACCATCACGGTACTCAACAAACAAAGCAAGAGAGTCCCCAAGGAAACTGGAGAACTGAAGCACAGAACAAGCTCACATTACACATTTGGTGGGGGGGGGGGAATAAGAAAGAAATGAAGGTTCTGCGATCTTCCATCTCCACGGTTTGTGCAAGTTAAAATCTCTGTTCATCCCTTTTGGCATTGGGAAGATAGCAATGACCAGGTCGACTGGAGGGTAGTGGAGGTCACCAGCAGTAAGGACAAGCCCTCTCTCATACACACACAGGAAGCACTCAGTGTTGCTCGCCTTCAGCCTCGGGATAAAATGTCTACAGTTTTAAAATGAAAAAGTACGAGCAACCTACATGATTTTAGGTAATAAAAGACACCATTAATAATCAGTGGGAACAAAGCTAAATGCAAATCAGGGATAAGAGTAAACAAATAATTCTAAGTTGTTATCTAATTAATAGGAATAGAAAGCTATTACAGGAAATAAAGTTGGGTTTATTTCTAACTAAAGGATTATTGAAATTTACAAAGTAGTAAAATCAAAGGCAGTTAAATGAAAAGGAACATTAGAAAGTAACTGGATGGTATTTGAAAAGCTTCCAACCTTGGGAAAATAGAAGGCCTTCACATTAATTACTTCATTTTCATACAGCTTGTGGTTCAAACTAAATATTTACCATGGAGCTCTAAAATTCTGCTGTAAAGACGTTTTTACAATTTCCATTTAATACTTTTGAAGTTATAGCAAGCTTGTAGTAACATTTTAACTTTTAGTACTTCATGGCCCCAAACAAATAAAGTATTAATTGCATTAAAGGGAAAAAACCTCCTCATATTTTATGATTTTGTGAGGTCACTATAGGAAATGAAGTGTACCCACAGCTTTCTACAAAGTTTGACAAGACTTAAGGCAATTAGAAAGAAATCAAGATTTGGAGCCTTCGACAAGGGTGTTCCCGTAGAATTCATTGCTTTTTCTGTTAAATTTACTTATTTATTATTTGAGAGAGAGAGAGATAAAGAAGAAGACAGAGAAAAAGGATGGGTGTGCCAGAGCCTCCAGCAACTACAAACAAACTCCAGATGTACGCACCACCTTGTGCATCTGGCTTTATGTGGGTACTGGAGAATCGAACCTGGGTCCTTTAGTTTTGGAGGCAAGCAAGCACCTTAACTGCTAAGCCATCTCTTCAGCCCTTGATTGCTCTTTGAGTCAAAGTCTATGAAATGATGTCAACACAGATCTGAGTTCTTTTGGAAAAATAATGTCTTCCCTCTACTCAGGAGTAAAATAATATCATCCAATACCCAAAGAACTGAAGAAAAGACAAACTTTTTTTTTTTTTCCTATCTGTGCAGTGACAGGTGCAACTGCCAAAGTCTTGCAATAGCAGCTGAAAATTAGGCCTGTCACGCCTGTGCTATGAAACAGTGGGAACAGCATCTGCATTTGGGTTAGAGATGCAAGGGTTCCTTTGTTACCCTTCCCCTTCCCTGTCCAGTGCTTCCTGCTACCAAACCCCACCCCTTATGGCCCAGTGCAAAACTCTTCCAAATCCTCACAATACATTTTTTTCCCTTAGGAGGAAAAATGCTAAAGTTTCTATCAAAAACAATTTTTTTTTTTTTTGGTACCAGTTGCTACAATGTTTCTGGGACTATTAATGATTCAGTTTTTATTCTGTATTTCTCTACTTCTTTCACAGCTATTTCTCGTATTAAAGTGACGAACATAAGATTTTGAATTTTGCACCATTGTGGTGGATAAGCAGAGAAGTTGCAAAATATTTTAAAAATTATTTGAAAAGCTATGTGACTTGCTATAAATTTAATCATATGGAATTTCTACTCCTCTCATGTGAAATAAAGTTTTCATCTGTGCCATCCTGTTCTTTGATCTTGAGATGACATCCTTGCTGATTAAATGTGACAAGCCCTTATTTTTTTTCTATACACCATGAAAATGAGAAACTCGTTCAGCTCTGTACTCGAGTCATGGCAGAGAAAGAGGGTGGCTAGAACCCCAGTGTGTAACCAGCCTAGTGGTGACCCCACTCTTTACCTTGTACCTTCTACCTGTATCATTCTCCACTGCATTCAAATGTCTTTCTCTTTCACTATTAAACAAGTCAAAGGGAGAGAGGAAGGGAAAAGGAGAGAAAAGCAAAACCACAGGGTAAATTACATTTTCTTTTCTGTGAATTAGAAGGCAAAAAATGTTATAGGCTTCCATTATAATATCACATATCTTTTTAATTTACTTTTTATAGACAACTGCCATAATTGTCGACAATAACCCATGGTATTTCCTTCCCTTCCCCTCCCCCCACTTTCCCCTTTGAAACTCCACTCTCCATCATATCCCTTCCCCCTCTCAATTAGTTTCTCTTTTATTTTGATGTCATCATCTTTTCCTCTTATTATGATGGTCTTGTGTAGGTAGTGTCAGGCACTGTGAGGTCATGGATATCCAGGCCATTTTGTGTCTGGAGGAACATGTTGTAAGGAGTCCTACCCTTCCTTTGGCTCTTACATTATCTCTGCCACCTCTTCCACAATGGATCCTGAGCCTTGGAAGATGTGATAGAGATGTTTCAGTGCTGAGCACTCTTCTGTCACTTCTTCTCAGCACTATTGTGCCTTCTGAGTCATCCCAAGGTCACTTTCATATGAAAAGAGAAGCTTCTTTAACCAAAAGTGAGAGTAGCATTAATGTATGGGTATGAGCATTAAGCATAGTGTATATATCAGACCTGAAACTCTGAAACTGCTAGAGAAAAAAACTAAGGGAAACCCTTCAACATATTGGTTTTGGCAAAGACTTTCTGAATATAACCCCAATTTCTCAGGAAATAAAACCACAGATCAACTGCTGGTGCCTCACGAAATTACAAAACTTTTGTACAGCAAAGGACACTGTGAATAGAGTAAAGAGGCAACCTACAGAATGGGAGAAAATCTTTGCCAGCCATACATGTGAAGGATTAATATCTAGGATATACAAAGAACTCAAAAAACTGAACAATAAGAAATCAAACAACCCAGTTTAAAATATGGACTATGGAACTAAATGGAGAGTTCTCAAAAGAAGAAATACAGATGGCATATAAACATCTAAAAAAATGTTCTACATCCCTAGCCATAAAGGAAATGCAGATTAAAATTAAGTTGAGATTCCATATCACTCCTTTCAGATTGGTAACAAATGACCATAAATGCTGGTGAGGATGTGGAAAAGGAGGAACCCTTCTACACTGTTAATGGAAATGCAATCTGGTCCAGCCATTGTGGAAATCAGTGTGGATGTTCCTGAAGCAGCTAAAAATAGATCTACCATATGACCCACCTAAAGCACTCCTAGGAATATATCCTAAGGACTCATCTCACTACCTTAGAGATACTTGCTCAACCATGTCTATTGCCACTGTATTCACAATAGCTGAGAAATGGAACCAGACTAGATGTCTCTCAACTGATGAGTGGATAATGGCTCATTTGCGCTATCACATATATTTTAACATATGTACATGTATATGCACACACATACATACATACGAGATGTTTAGGAAATCAGTTGCTACAGGTTTGGTGCCATAATCTAAAGGTCACATATTTGGAAAGTAAGAAGAAAGATGATTAAGACCAAAGGTCTGACTTGGTAAATTCTTAGCCTCACACATCTTTAATGTCTTCCTCGGTGGTTACTATTGGCAAATGGAACAGTATTGTTTTTTTCACTTACTTGGCTGCATAGGCCTTCTCACTGCACATGTCTCAGAAGTTAGTCTAGTTATGATGTCCTCAACAATCCATTTCTAACTTCCAGATTCTTCATCCACCAGACAGGAGAAACCCTATAGCAAGAAACTTTCAAGTGAGCCATTGGTGGAAACTGGAGGGAAATCGGAGTTGCTAATGCAGTGTGCAATGGAAAACTGTGCATGGATACCATAGTGCCTGTCTGCATTCCCTCAGAGTCATAGCATCGGTGGCTCCCATTGCCTTAGACAGGGTGGGAGCATGGGAGTACCCCAAGAAAGATAAGCAAAATGAGTCATGGCCTTTGCCCTACCTCTTGCTCACTACTCTGAGGCTGGAGTCAGAGAAATGAAGACCAAGTCTCATTACTTGATAGTCTAAACATTTTAGGAGAGAAGAGTCAGTATTGACGTCTTTAGCTTAATAGCAATTGCATTTCAATACCTGCAAGCGATCAAGATGGCTTACACACTGCCCCAAATGCTCCACAGAGAAAGATTCAGCATCTCGCGGTAGCAGTAGGAGATGAAAGCAAAGTACGTTTCCTCTCACATACAACTTCTGATTCGCCAAGAAGCTATGTAACTATCTGAATGCTCATTACAAGTCAATGAGTTATCATTGCCACATCTCAGGTTGGGCAACAGACCTCGTGAGATGTGTAAGAACTTGCCAGACAAGAGTAAATGATGGAACCGGATTCCAATCTGGGATTAATAAACTACAGGACCTGTTGCAAACCATTAACAGACATTGAAATATTATAGTTAATAGCACACATTCCAGTGTCCCATTTTAAATTATGTGTAGATTAATGAGGCCAAATTATGTACTATTAAGAAACCTTGAGAGAAGCTATTTATATAAAACTTTTTAAATTTGAAAATATGTATAATGTAAAAGAAAAATAGTGTGTGTCATGACATGACCATGAAGTAATAACGCACACTGAGAAGTGAATAAAGGGGCTTTATACTACATGAGAAAATGATTGGCAATGACAGGTAGTCTAGAGGACAAATGTGTTAGGTGACTTTTTCCCTCTTCTTTATATTATTGTTTTTTACAAACTTGCTAGAATGATCTATAATAACTTAATAACTATTTAGAAATTTAAAATCTATGCCAGGCACAATGGTCCACACCTGTCATCCCAGCATTTGGAAGACAGAGGAGGGAGGATTATGAGTTGAAGGCCACTGTCCTAAAAACTGACTCTCAAAAAATAAAATAAAATGTAAAAGGCAGAAACTACAAGTCTTTGGAAGCTTTTACCACAAATCATTTTTTATATTGAATTTAAAGTATAATAATATATTTATTTAGCCTTTTTTTTTTCTTTTTTTTTGGTTTTTCGAGGTAGGGTTTCACTCTAGCTCTGGCTGACCTAGAATTCACTAATTGTCTCAGGGTGGCCTTGAACTTACAGGGATCTTCATATCTCTGCTTCCCAAGTGCAGGGATTAAAGGTGTGTGCCACCACACCCAGCTATTTAGCTTATTTTTAAATCACTAAAAGCAAACAAAAATTTTAAAGCATGTATATTTATAAAACAATTTAGCAATCTGGCAAGGAATACTTAAGAGTGTTTAGGGTCTGGGGAGATGGTTCAAGTGGATCAACTCTTGTCCCTCAACCTGGAGTGACTAACTTCCATCCACAGACCCCATGTCAAAAGGAAGCATGAGGCTTCTGTCATCCCAGCACGCTAAAACAGCTGCTTGCTGGTAATGAGACAGGAGGCAGAGGTAAGATCTCCCAGGAGCTCATGGTGAGCCCAACAAAGAACAGCAGAGCGAGAATCCAGAGCCAGAAACCCAGAGCCAGAAACCCAACCTTAAATGAGGTTGATAGGAAAGGACAGAACTGGCCTCCACACATGTGCTGTGGTGTGCATCCACACACGCTCACACACACAGACACCACATACATACACACATGCATACACACATCTGATAAATACCAGAGTATCTAAGTAATCTCCAATTAAGTGCTTATAACTTTCATTCTACCTCTTAAAAATGCAATGCAACATTTAAATATTGCCATGGTGCTAGAATTTTGTTGCGTTGTTTATTTCAGTTATCCACTTTGAATGAGCATTCTGCAAACAGCTTTATAATACAAAGATAACAGTAAAAGGGGGTATAAACTTCATTAGCAACTTTTCTAAGTTGATAAAACATGGTAGATAAATTTCCAAAACTCGCTGCTCATCACAGGTTGGAGGTGTCCTCTTCTGCTGTACAAGGATGAGCACACGTTTATTTCAAGCAAGGATTAAACAACAGTCCATCCGCACACATAACCACCACACAGAAAAGCTCCCAGGGCCTCTTGCAGCTGTCTGGAAGCCACTGAAAAGTGATTAGAAGCCAGAAAGCAGCAAGAGGCCCTGGACGTCTTTTTGTGTCAACATCACATTCCTTTCTAGCCCCTCTCAAATGCATTCTCCCTCATGCAGTACATGCTGCTGTGAATGATGCCCTAGTGAGGGTCAGAAAAGCAATCCAGTGACAGCCATTTGGGCAACCATGAATGACAAGTTTCCTATGCGATAGTGCTGGACAGCCTGGACATTTGGCAAAAAATCATTTTAATTAGACCTTTATCCTACCAAGCATGTTTCAGGAAAGCAGCCCGACATGAGAGCCACGGGTGCTCTGCGGCTCCAACAAGGTCATATGCGAGGAAGGAGCCTCGGGGCAGACAGAGTTGTGCCATTGACCTGCGCACTGCACGCAGAATCATCTCGCTGGCTTCCCCTTCCAGCTGCTTCCCATCCAGTCACCCCTCAATTTCCCAACTCATAATACAGGAAGCAAAAGTAAGTAACCCCTTCTGGAGGGTGCGGCAGGACTGGCACCCTGGTTTCCTAAGCATTCTTCGATGACTTGGTATCATAGGACTAACTGAAAACCAGCAGAGATAAGGGCCTTGTCCTGTGAGGTGAGTGACCTTCTTGGTCCTGGATCTAGCCTGAAATAGTGCTTACGGAGATGATTTGAAGCTGTTGCCATAAATGGTTTTCTTCAAACAGTAAAATATGTATCCTGATGGAATATTTTTTCTCCATGGCCCCGGATCCATTGCCCTTGTCCGCCACACCGTCTTTACTTTTAGCAGTTTTATGGCTACATGAATAGCAGAATTTACTTATTTTCCTTGCCCCAAAGAATTTCTAATTTAATTATGTGACTTTCTGCATAACATTTCTGTTTAAACATCTTTAATATAAATGCTAGCCGCAGAAATTTGCTACTCTAGATTTTAATAAATGCAGTTGAGTTTAGATTCAGAAGATAGTTGAATAATGGTCAACACATCACTTAATTTCTCTTCCCTTTACTGGAACACATAGCTATTGTTATATTTTAGATTTAAAGTATGTTTTCTGGAAAAATAAAGTCGGACTATAAAGTGTATTTTTAAAGAAAAACATTAGAAATATGTGGGAAATAAAATATTAAATAAGTGAAAAAGTTTATATATACATTTTCTATATATATCTACTTATATATGTATATATATGTATATATATATGTACATATATATGTGTGTGTATAATATATATATATATATATATATATATGGAAAACTGGGTCTTGGTATCTGTGATATACAAATGTTATTTCACTTTCACATGATTAAGAGTGAGAAGGAACTGGGTTAAAATTTCGTATCCTGGAACTTAGAGGAAAAATGTGAAGCAGCTTACATGATGAAAAGTTGGTAATAAAACTGTTGAAACAGGATCTGTTAACTGTAGATAACTATATTTTTCAGACACTAGACCCTAGTTTTGCTCACCAAATAATAAAAGTTAATGCTTATGCATCTTAAGTTGTTGAGCACGTCAATAGCCTGCCATGAGATAGACAAGGAAAAGCTGCTTGGCCTGGTTTGAAGACAATTCTACTACACAATGAAAGACATAAATACCCCTAAGCAAAAAACACTTCCAAGAACAGCTGGGTAGCTTTATAGCGCTCTATAACTCACATCTTTTAATTCTAAGATTTAGTGTCTGAAGACTTATGAAAACAAACAATGAATTGTCAAAGTATATAAGAGTGAACAGGACCAGGCCTGCAGCAACCTGCCAGTCACCCACAAAGTGCCGTGTGACCTGCGTGAACAGGTCGAGGCTGCTCCAGGCTCTCCAATGTCAACTGAGACAACTGAGATCCTGAAGATTCTCCATACCTCGCTGTGACACTTTACAGGTTGAGTATGTTAAAAAGGTGTCATATTCATAATACTTGATAATGAAAACAAGCAATCACATAACTGGCTAATTCTTCGATTATCTCATACCTATTACTGTCATTTCAGAGCGTGTGCATTCTGCTTATAATGCTTAAAGTGTAATATCATAACTTCACAATCAAATCTTAAATATTCAGTTATTGCCAACTGAGTTTTCTTTTATCCTTTAATGCCATCTAATTACATGAAATTCTTCATTTTCTAGCCATCTTTTCACCAATGAAGTTAGCCAAATGAATGATATTCATTTCTATCCTTTCCCTGTGAAAGCAATCCTGACGCCAGTTCCTGTTAGCTGACTTCCGAAAAGTTTGTGTCCATTTTGCCGAATCTATTTAGAACCATCTACTTTTCTCCCAAATATTTTCTAACTTCTGTAGGACAGGCTACTTGACATAGACTTTTTCATTATTGTTCAATAATGGACTATGTAGCAGCCCACAGTGAAGAAATCAAATCAGTTCAACTATCAACCCAATGTTTATTTACATTTCAAAGAGTTTCAAATTTGAAAAGTCTAAAAAACTCAAAACAAAAACCAAAAAACCTTCCCAACCCAGCAAGATCAGGATACCATGACAAAGGAAGACGCGACACCTAGTTCACAAAGATTAACTGAGTCAGCCGTAAAAAGAAATTTGCACATGTGTACCTGAAAAATAAGCTGCTGAGAACGGGAAGTAAGATGAGTGATGGTGGGATTACTGCTTGTACCCTGGAAAGACTAAGGATGAGAATTTAAGTACCGAAACACCACAGGACCACCCACCACCCAACCCGTCCCTGGAGAACAAGGCCTCTCTGAGGAGCACGCCAAGCCCTGCTGGAAGATAAGAACAGAAGTCTGTTGGGATGACCCAGACTTGAACTTGGAAGCGATAAAAGGAGAGCTACACTCAATCACCACAACGCAAGAGAGCGTCAGTGAACTGAAGCACCATCAAGGCTCGGCATCCTAACGAGTTTTGGAGCAGTGTTGCTCTGAGCATTCATTGTCAGGCCCAGGGCTGCTCTCTGGCTGATACCATCCGGCTGCATAAGCTGAAAGAACAATTACAGATAGATGAGGGCAGAGATGCGAAGAGAGCCTAAATGCTAAAGGAAAGGAAAATAATAAAAGGAGGAAGCAAAAAGACAGAACAAAAATGAGAGACTATGACACAATTCAAATGGGAGGGTGATTAAAAAAAACTTAAAAGAATCTAAGAATATTGGAAAAGGTTCCATAACTTAAAGCAAGAGGAAATGCCATCGCTGCTCAGTTCTAAACATCAAAATAATTTAATCTCAAATGTTCCATGAAAAGGAGTGTGTGAAGTCATTTCACCCATCCAATTATTATTGTAGAATATCAATCTTCAGGCCTTCTAATTGAGCAATTTAATAGCTTTCCTGTTAATACTTAGTTTCTTAAGGAAAAAAAAAGTCAATGAAAATCCAGGTTTCTTTTCCTCACAGGTATATTTGAAAAGCCCAAGTCTCCGTTTTCTAGAACTCCATTCTTTTTTTTTTTATTATTTTTAATTTATTTATTTGAGAGCGACAGACACAGAGAGAAAGACAGATAGAGGGAGAGAGAGAGAATGGGTGAGCCAGGGCTTCCAGCCTCTGCTAACGAACTCCAGACGCGAGCGCCCCCTTGTGCATCTGGCTAACGTGGGACCTGGGGAACCGAGCCTCAAACCGGGGTCCTTAGGCTTCACAGGCAAGCGCTTAACCGCTAAGCCATCTCTCCAGCCCTAGAACTCCATTCTTAATGGCAGAACTCGCTTCAGAGCTTGGTGGGTGTCTTAATCAGACACCAAGAATGAGGCGCTGGCTCCTTATGCCTTGGAGCTGTGTGACGGTTCTGTGACTATCTTCATCCGTACTAGTGCAAGTTGCAGAGTCAGGGGCTCACTGTTGAGCTCTGAGACCCAAACACAGGACTGGTTTTCACCAACTCTCCTCTTTTCAAATTTCCATGTCATTTATGGAAGACATTACTCAACTCATCCAACCAAAGGGTTTCCTGGGCTACTTGCTAAGATCCAAATTTGTTGCCCCATTCAAGAATTAATGGCTCAGAAGCCAGAGTGAAGGAGAACTGGGCTTTCCAACCCAGGTCCCCAGTGACTCTAAATCCCCCCACACTTAGAAATGGCTGCAAGCAGGGGCACTCATAAAATATGAATCATGTGTGATTTTATTTTTCCATTCTGAGTGAAATACTCAGAAAAAGAAATATGCTATGAGAATCATTTCAAGAGACTTATAAGACTTACACTGAGAGTGTTTTTTTTTTTAAATTATGCATCAAACTGTCATTTGATCACATTCAAGACATCTATAAAAGAGCCAAGTAGTGTTCTAAGGGAATAAGTAGACAAGAAAAAACTGGACCCTCATTGCTTAATAATGGATCCAAGAACCAAATGTTCACTCCAGCCACCTGTGAACAATCCATGTTTGACATGTGACATGGAAAGTAGTCATTTGTTTTAGATTCTGTGGCCAGCACCTCTGTAGATTTACAGTGCTGGAGATAGCAATTCATTTCCTTAGCTTTTAGTCCAATGGACGTTAAATGCTCAGCACATTACTTTAAGACCTTGGCCAAAGAAACTAGTTGAATGCTATAAATAGAAAATTCTTTCTTCAATTATTCAATATGTAGCCACAGAAGATGAAGGGCACATGAAACAAAAGGCACTTTTTTTCTAGCTTAGTTTATTTATTTATATTTATTTATTTATTTACTTTTGCAATGGGGATTGAACCTAGGGAATCATTGCTATGCAAGTATTCTGCCACTGAGCTGCGTCCCCAGCTTCTGGCGGTATCTGAATGCAACTGAAGGAAATAAAGGATGATATCTTAGATGACCTCAGTATTGACTGAAATGCTTCCTAAATTCTTCCAGAGGTATCAGCTGCTCTAAAGCTTTTACACGGCAGCACAGGAGCTAGTTGGCATAATCGTTTTAAAGATCTTCACCTGTAATTAATGGTCTAAAGTGGTGAAAGCGCGAAGATTTTCAGATCTGAATTTTATCATCCACTGGATTTTAGTGTACTTGAACCATTAACCTCTTCTTCCTATATGACATTCATGCACAAATGAAAGTAATCTGCCACACCACGTGTTGTATTAATTGGCTCGATATCTCACTAAAGAGCTCGGATGTTGCATTCTTAGGTATGCTTTTGAGCCCTTTATCCTATTTTTCTTTTCTTTACCACCGTTACTCTCTTGGAAGACATTAAACCTCACCTTTGTCTTACTGCAGTCCCTCGGGACAGCAAAGACAGACAAAGTCCTCTATGTTACTGGCTTCATAAAAGATTTGCTACATAAAACATGCTACATCTTACACTGACCAAGAGCTCAAAAGACCACCTCAGAGACAAAGATTGTTCTTTGCTTTTACAACATGGTCTTATGGTGCTCATTGCAATTTTAGTATAAAATAAAATCTGAGGTTTAGTATAAGATTTTAGAACACTGAGGCAGTCTCACATAAATATTATGTAAAAATCCATTTAACACCTATGTAGATTAAAATTATGTCTTCTCATATTATCCTTTCAATAACTAAGAAAGTATGATATAAAATAATGAATATAATATAAAAATAAGAACCATCATTAATTAAAATATGCTGTATACCAAGAAATAGTCTATAACTTTATATTCATCAACTTATTATATATATATTTTATTTTTATTTATTTATTTGAGAGTGACAGACAGAGAAAGAGGCAGAGAGAGAAAGAAGGAGAGAGAAAAAGAGAGAATGGTTGTGCCAGGGCCTCCAGCCACTGCAAATGAACTCCAGATGCATGCGCCACTTTGTGCGCCTGGCTTATGTGGGTCCTGGGGAATCAAGCCTTGAACCAGTGTCCTTAGGCTTCAAAGGCAAGCCCTTAACCACTAAGCCATCTCTTCAGCCCCAACTTATTATATATTTACTTTACAGAAAGTCCACTATCTTAAAGAGATTAATTTGTCCCAAGTTATCATACTACATGTTAATGTTATTTAAATTCAAGTCAATCTAACTACCAAGCTTATTTTCTTAAATATTAGGAGGGTTAACAAATATTAAAGTCATAAAAAGTCACATGAAAATCTACATCTTTTCTTTTTTAGGGGGGGTTAAAATCTACTTCTTATTAGCTAATTTACAATACAGTAAGGTGTGGTGGCACATGCCTTTAATCCCAGCACTTAGGAGGCAGATGTAGGAAGGTCACCATGAGTTGAAGGCCACCCTGAGACTACATAGTGAATTACAGGTCAGACTGGACTAGAGTGAAACACTACTTCAAAACACACACACACACACACACACACACACACACACACACACACACACATAATTTTTAAAAGGTAGAGTTAGGGCAGAAGTATGTGGGTCATGCTATTCTCAGAAGCCAAAGGTTGTTATAGGAAACTCCCACTGCCAAAAGTAAGATATCTTCCTGTGAGTTGTTGGTGAGGAAGGACTCTAAGGCACAATTCAAGCTATTGTTCCCAAATAGAACCAGATGGTAAGACCCTTATTGCTAAAAACATGTTAGTTGCAGGGCACTGAGAAATCAAGTGGGAACTGAACTGGAAGCTTCCTCCCAAATGGCTAGCTGCCACAGAGCTATCACATGCAGTTCAGGCTGTTGGGGGAGAAAAGTCATCAGTGGCCTTAGTCACCAGTGAACCATGAAAGCTACATGACAGACCAGCCAGGCAAGATTTTACTTCTAGTGCAGTAGTAGCATGGTTACTATGGGAGTAACCAACTGCTCTCACATTGGATTTGGGGCCCACTCCATGGGAGGAAATTCATATCTTGTACTCAAAACCTAGGTCAAAAGCCTATGGTGGGCTGGAGAGGTGGCCGAACAGTTAAGTCACTCACCTGAAAAGCCTAACAACCAGAGTTCAATTCCCCAGTACCAATGTAAAGCCAGATGCACAAAGTGACACATGCATCTGGTATTCATTTGCAGTGACTGGGGACTCTGGTGTGCCATTCTGTCTGGCTATCTCCCTTCTATCTCTGTACTTGCAAATAACTAAAAATAGTTTTAAAAAAGGAAAAGAGGATAATGTTTTAAAAAACACACCTATGGCATGGAAGATCATGGATCCTAGGAGAGAAATTACTGAATGGATATATTGTGTCCCTCACATTGCCCTTGGAATATTTATGTTGATGCCTATAGCTTAATGTTCCTCACATCTTTCATCAGATAAGCTTCTTTTTGCACATGATGGCTACTATTGGTGAGTTTCAAAACTCAAAAGTATTGAGAGTAAGTGGCTAGTGAGTACTCATCATTAAATCAGACTCCTCTAACACATTCCTAGAGGCCAAGGAACATTGTGGAAGAGGAGCAGAAAGGGTAGAACAGGATTGGAGGGATGGCTTATCAGTTGAGCTGTTTGTCTGCAAAGCCAAAGGACCCAAGTTTGATTTCCACAGGAGCCATGCAAGCCAGATGCACAAGGGGAGTTTGTTTGCAGTGTGGCTGGAGCCCTGGCACACCCATTCTCCCTCCCTCTCTCTCTCTCTCTCTCTCTCTCTCTCTCTCTCTCTCTTTCTCCATCTCTTTCTCCCTATTTAATTTAGATGGTCTTTTAAACAATGCAGTTAAGTATCTAAAAAGAGGTTAGCTAAAGAAAGGTATTGTTTTCTGACCAAATCGTAATGAGTGAGTCTGGACTTCTGTGGGGCACAGTAATGTGGAATCTATTAAAATAAAAATTTCAGGACCTTGTCACCAACAATGTCCAGCTGTTCTGTGATAAGCCTAGCTATTAAAAAGACAAAACAACATTTGTGTTGATCTCCAGAGCTATCAGTTGGTGCAAGGCTAGTTTGTGAAAAACACCTAAAATGACAGGTTAATTTCCTGTCAGACAAAGTGGATCTTCAGTGGACGTGAAGTTTGAGAGGGATCAGGCCACCCTAATCAAAAGTTTTGTAATGAAAACTGAGGAGGAAGTATTTAAATTGATTTACGTTGAAGATAGCCCAAGCAAGGGACCCATTAACCAGAAGAATGGGGAAGAGGAACAGAAGAGGAGGAGGAGGAAAGGCGGATGAGCGTAGAAATCTCCATAGTGCTGCAAGGCATGGAAGCCGCAGTCCAAGCTGCAGACGCTTGCTCACGTGCTCACCTTCTCCTCGCAAGCTGTCATTCTACCATGGTAGTAACACCCCAGGCATGTCACGGAGGTAAGTTTTGAGTGACCTGGGACTTAGAATAGAATACAGAATACAG
The DNA here is from genome assembly GCF_020740685.1 of Jaculus jaculus. Lineage (NCBI taxonomy): Eukaryota > Metazoa > Chordata > Mammalia > Rodentia > Dipodidae > Jaculus > Jaculus jaculus. Next base: position 61,140,836 of record NC_059115.1, read on the forward strand.
CTTCAGAACCTCACCCTCTGTACAAAAACAACAAATACCCGATAATGAAAATGGAACGGTTGTGTCATATGTCATCTATCTTGTCTATATATCTTGGAGAGGGTGGGAGGGAGAAAGGAAGAGACAGAAACATGGATGGTTAGTAAGGAGCGAAGAGAGAATTGCAGAAATGGAAATAGACAGACAGATAAACAGAGATAAATAGGAAACTCCTGGATACAAAAGCAACCAGTATCAAGGGTAATAGGATCAGGAAATACACAGTCACTTTTTACTAAAAATGTGACAGGATGAGCTGAAGAGATGCTACAGTTAAAGACGCTTGCATGCAAAGCCTAATGGCCCAGATTTAATTCCTCAGTACGCACATAAGGCCAGGAGTACAAAGCGGTGCATACATCTGAAGGTCTCTCTCTTCTCTTTCTCTCAAATAAATAAAAATATCTGGGCTGGAGAAATGGCTTAGCAGTTAAGGTGTTTGCCTGCAAAGCCAAAGGAACCAGGTTCAATTCCCCAGGACCCAGGTAAGCCAGATGCACAAGGGGCACATGCATCTGGAGTTCATTTGTAGTGGATAGAGACCACTGGTGTGCCCATTCTCTCTCTGTCTTTCTCTCTTCTATCTCTCTCTCTCTGCTTGCAAATAAAATAAGTATGGACAAAACTAAAAGTTTCATTCAAAATTCTCTTAAAAATGTTAGTCAGAATTACATATGTTGGCATTAATCAGTCTGGAACAAAAGGGTGATTATAATACAGAGAGCTTCATACTTTACTAGGAATAATTTTAATTTCATCATTTACTATTCCACACTTACTTCATAGCTTCTGTAGTAATAAAAAATCATCATGTAATCTTATCTTATAAAATTTTTATCTATATAAAACCCTGTAAATCACTCATGGTCCTGTTGTAAATGTCCATTATAATGATTTTGCTGTTTATCTTCTTTAAATTATATTTTATATAGTCTTCATTCATTAATTTTTATCACATTATTTAAACATTTTCATAAGTCTTAATGCTAGCATAACATTGTATATATATATATATATATATGTATATATATATATATATATATATGTTCAATGTTTAACATAGCTCATAAATTTTGAAATTTTATAAATGTATAACTTTCTTTTCTAACAGTTTGCTCTTTTATAAGTAAGGGAAATCACTAGGGTAATATGTATCATGGACTCCAAATTGATTATTCTAGTTAAGATTTTAAAATGTGGAAAGAGTCATCCATAATATCTTAGATCTTAAACCAGCTATGGAACAATACTAAGCCAAACATGATTGATGTGAAGATTTTATAAAAATAATTAAAAATTTAAGAATGATTAGTTCTAAGCTTGTTTCTTGAGACTGGAAGGCAGTATGACTGCCAGCGCCAGACGGTTCAGTCAGCAGAGTGAAACAAAATACTGTAAATATAACCACAATTGTCCATCCAAAGACGAATTTGACAGCATCGAATACATTAAAAATACTTCTATGTGTTTCTTCTATTTGCCTTGGATTGGTTTGATGGAGGTTAATGGTAATAAGAAAGAATGACTCTCTCCAACAATGAACCCATACAAGAATAACACAATGGGCTGGAGAGATGGCTTAGCGGTTAAGCGCTTGCCTGTGAAGCCTAGGGACCCGGGTTCTTCGAGGCTCGGTTCCCCAGGACCCACGTTAGCCAGATGCACACGGGTGTGCACGTGTCTGGAGTTCGTTTTCAGCGGCTGGAGGCCCTGGCGCGCCCATTCTCTCTTTATCTGCTTCTTTCTCTCTCTGTCTGTCACTCTCCAATAAATAAAATAAACAAAAAAAATTAAAATAAATAAAAAGAATAACACAAGTCCAGCCAGGCATGGTGGTATACGCCTTTAATCCCAGCACTCGGGAGGCAGAGGTGGGAGGATTGCTGTGAGTTCGAGGCTACCCCGAGACTATATAGTTAATTCCAGGTCAGCCTGGACCAGAGTGAGACTCTACCTTGAAAAACCAAAATAAATAAATAAATCAATCAAAACAAAATAACACAAGTCTAAAGCTATTTTCAACAAGTCTAAGACAAATACAAAGAAACAAAGTGCAAAAGTACAAAAGTATAAAACTAATGGGATAGCTGCCAGGTTTTTCACATGCATGCTAAAAGACTGGACTTAAAAAGAGAGGTTTGACCCATTGCTTGGGGCAGATGATTAAATGCTAACAGAAAACAGAATTGCTATTCTCCAGACAAGCTATCAGGGGTCATAATCATGACCCTGGAAAGGAGAGAGCAGACATGGTTAAAAGGAAATTGGCTTCCAAGATAAGCAAAGTGATAGCAGGTAAACACCCAAACTTTTTACAAGGCCATCACTAGACCCTTACAAATTACTTCTTTGGCTATGGAGAAAACTTTGAAAATGTGATTCCTGGTCTATTTGTGACTATCTTTGAGAAATCAAGTGAGAAAGTTTCAGGGAGTGTTTTCTGTAGTCTAAAGGGCAGATGTCAGGCATACAAGTTGGCTTAATAAATGGAATCCTTGAGAAATTCCAGATTTTTTCTTGAACATACAGGAAAACAAAAAAAAGGTTGGTAAGCAGTAAGAGATTGTACACATGCATGGAGAATAAGAAATGGATTCTTTGAGATAAGACACTGTGTGGCCATAGCAAGGCAGGCCTGTAGACACAATATAATATATATCAAAGCAGGGATCTGACAATATCTTCAGCAATATCCTTGTTTACAAGGTGAGGCAACATGGCTAAAGGTTGAAGTAGTTACTCATAGCTTCAATCTTGCTCAAGGCTCCAATAATGTACCGTGGAATTCTCAAATCCCATGTTTTATTAAATATATACTTGACAAAGTCTTGTTGAGACAGGTAATTGATTAAATTATTGAAGCCTAATTTTGAAAGTTCGAAAGACTAGGATAGTAGGATAGTGAGTTGTTTTGTTTTGTTTTTGGTTTTTTTGTGCTAGGGCTCAGACCCAGGGCCTCAGGTACTCATGCTAATTAATTAAGCACTCTGTCACTGAGCCACATCCCCAGCCTGGCACTATTTAAAAATAAAAAAGAATTCAGGTAGGTATAAAATCTCATTATAGGATTATCAGCTTATTTTTCTAACTAATAAATGAAAATGAAAATTGGGGGTATTTTGTTCAAGAGACATTAGGCTGAAAGGTACCCAGGGAAATCACCAGACCATTAGTTCACCATCTAATACACAAATGCCCATTCCAGACTCTATGCTTTTTTTTTTTTTTAGTCCAGCTGTTACCAGCTGTGCTGCCAGTTCACACCAGCGGGTGAGCCCCTGGTTCATACCATGATCCACTTCTCACCTGAATCAGACAGTGGGAAGGTGGGAGAGGGAGACACGAACCGAGCCATGGCTTCTTGTTCTTCTCGTACTGGCCCTTTGACTATTTCTATTTCACAGAGGAGAAACTGGAACTTAGAGAGTCGACAGGTTTGTACATGCTTGGCAGTCAGACCGTAAGCCACAACGTGGTGGTTTAAGTGTAAAAATGCTCCCTCCACCCCACCGACCCCCATAGACTCATGTGCTTGTGATTTAGCCTCGTACTTAATCTCCAGCTGGTGGAGCCTTTGGGAGGCAGAGTCCTGGTAGAGGACGTGTGTCCCCGGGGCTGGGGCTGAGGTTTATTAATCCAGCTCCGCTGGATTTCTGTAGTTCACTCTCTCTACTTCCTCCCCTGCCAACGAGGTGGGATGCCTGGCCGTCTGCTCCTACTATGCTTTCCCTTCCCTGAAACTTGCCCTCGAAATAAAGTGTAAATTAACCCTTTCCTTCCATAAGCTGCTGCTTCTGTTCATGTGTGTCACCCAGCAATGAGAGAGTAAATGCAACACAGTAGAATGTGTAATTGATCTGACTGGCTGTCGGGTTCCTTAGCCACGCTGCTCCGTAGCAAGGATTCTCCATGTACTTATAAATGAGATCTGTGGTTGGTTGAATCTAACGCACAGTATAGCAATACAGAACTATAGTACGCAACATGTGATGAAACACATACAAATATTGTCAAATGGCCAAATCTAGTTAATTAACATGTCTGTTATCTTTCAGACTTATTTTTTTATGATAAGAATACCTGAAATTTCTCTGAAGATTTTTAGGTATATAATTACTGTTATTAACTATGTTCTCTATACAATAGGTATCTTGAACGTCTCCTAGCTTACTGGACATCTCGGTCCTTTGACAGCATCTCCTCAGCGCTTCCCAACTTCCACCTTAGTACTCTGGTAACCACTCCTCTCTCCCTCTGTTAGGCTAAATTTTCTAGACTCCATGAATAAGTAAGATTATGTGATACATCTGTCTGTCTTCTCGTGTGTAGGGAGTTTTTGAGATCTACTGAGAAACCACGTGTCACTTTTAAATCCACAGTGAATATCAACCTTATCTTTCATTTGATTGCCCACATGCATTCATTATGATGATTACTAAACATCTCTCACAAAATGCTTCTTCACAGGTAGTAATAGAGTGCTCTGCCATCACGTCCACCCTCAGCGGACAGGAGGGACGTCACACAAACAAGTGGGAGCTTCCTGCTGGTGGCCTCCTGCTGCCAGTCATAGGTTGCTAGCCACCTACTGCTAATAACAAAATCCTGGCCTCCAACTTACAGCCAGTCAGTCAGAAGGTGGATAGTGTTAATCAGGCCCCAGCGCAAATCTCTTCACTTGTGAGGAAAGAGGAGTGCAACTTCTGTCTCGTCAACTTGACTGAGCTGAGGAACATAGTTTAAACAATCATAAGAGACAATTTGAAATTTTTAACTCAGTAGATAAGACATAGTCTACTATAAAGTTTAGAGGTATATTTCATTGGAAGAGAAAAAGTAATCTTTGTAATATTCGACAATTTTCAGCAGAGCTAAAGCTCGGAGCGTCCTTCTAACAGTGAGGAAATAGAAACTAAAACAACCTGGAGCATAAGGGAAATGTTAATGGAGGAGGAAGTAGCAAATGACAGTTATCAGGAACTGGTAAGGAAGACAGATTTTGGAACTTTGAGACTTTACTTTGAAAGGCAAAGAAATTGTAGTTCTGAGCTCTGTGGAAATCAAGGATGAGAAACTTGGATAAAATTAATAAAGCACAACAAACAAAAGCAGCAGGGTGACAGTTCTCTTATTTTTCTAGTTATTAATTGCCAAAAACCACCTTGACAATATACATTGCTTCAACTCTGTTATTTCCTCTTTATCTACAGAGAGAAAAAATTATGAATATAGGTTTCCTCATATTATTTCTTCTCAAAATAATACTACACTTCTTTTTCCCTAAGAACTTACTACTCTAATGTTGTGGGGATAGACTAGGTCACTCAGTGTGTGTGTGTGTGTGTGTGTGTGTGTGTGTGATTTCTAGTAAACCAAAGAGCTATGTGGTTTATGAAGGCCTTATGCCATTCCCCAGGCTCTATATATACAGGAAGTGAAAATGATAAAATGAAGTATACCAGGAAAGCGACAAATGCATAAACCAATGGTATTTTAGAAGGTAGTACAGATCCAAGAAGGCTAAAGGTTAAAAAAAAAAAAAAAAAAAAACTTTAAAATGCAACAGGTTGCCAAAGGCTGACAGGTGATGATTTCTGACCTACCTATTGGAACACAGATTTGTGTGATACTAAAGGAAATGCAGAGGTGGATACTTGGCACAAGTGCTGAGAAAAAAAAAAAACAAAACTCACTATTGCATGCCCAGTCCTAAAAATGCCACCTGTATCACATTTCAGAAGGGCGGGGGGGGGGGGGTGACAAAAGTATTGAAAGAGCAGATAACAAGGCAAAGTGCTGAGGAATGATGTCTTCAGAACAGGACTTGGCTCTTATACTCATGAGCTCAAAGCAGTTGTGGTTAAGACTGGACCCAGCAACATTTGATTATGGAAGGGAGAAGGGCTCCTGAGACTCCCATACCTCTCTGAAGAGCGAGTTGCAGTTAGTCATTGCTCAGAGAAGGGAACTAATGTTCTTCAGTGGTACAATTTGCCCGTAGTATAGTATATTCCCCAATTATAATCATGCAAGCAGCCCTAATAAAGTTGGTGGATTTGAATAGAAGACACAAAATAGAACAGTGATGAGTTGGGAAGATGAAGGAGTTTATTAGGGGGATAAAAGAGAATTATGATGGTGAATATGATTAAAATACACTACATAAATATATACGATTGTCAATGGAAAGACCACACTGTCAATGTCCCCTGAGCATGTATACCACAGCCTATATGGAAAAGTGAATCAGAAAGGACTTGTGTATAACATACCTGCCCTCCCTTGTCCTCAATGCCCTTACTCAACGAAATCGCCCAAAACACTGTCACCTAAGTGTCTTGGGCTCAAACTTTGCGTGTGCTTTTTAAAATGTGCAAATACGACAAATACAATATTCTACAAATTCAGATTTTCACAATTCTTTGTCAGCCCAGGTTCTTGCTAAATTAATGGAAATGAAACACAAAGTAGGTGTGGAGGAGGACCAGTGGAAGGTTCAGGAACCCACGGGAGTCCAGGAGTCAGAGTTCAGGCAGCCACATCAAGGCTGCAGGAAAAGTGAGTCTGAGTTATGTACATACAAGCTTCCTTAAGAGCTGTAAGAAGACCATGGATACAAACAGCCAGAGAGCAAAAGGATAGGACCATTCAAGAAGGTACAAGTGTGACAAAGTTCTGCTATGGTGTAATTTATTCCACAGTCAAGGTCACAGTTGCCTCACCCCATAAAGAAATGAATAATTACAGAATCTATACGAAATTTCACCATTTAATATTGACAACAGATATAAAATACTTGAATGTGAATGAAGACAGCCAGGATTAAGAAAAATATGTGCAGTAAATCATCTGCTTTTAAAGGTCAGAGAAAATTAATTGATATGCTGCTTCGATTCATTCATAAGCCGTGATTTGGGGACCAGAGCAGTTTTTTTTTTTTTCCCCTCAGTCTTGAGCCAATTATCAAGAATTATTGCTTTTAAGATAAAAGTGAGAATAAAAAGTCAAGGAAGGGTGAGTGAGGAGAGAGGGGAAGGAAATGCAAGCCCTGTACCAGGAACCAAGGTGTGCAGAAACCAGCCCAGAAGGTTGTTTAACAGACTGATTACACGCCTGGGCCAAGGATGACCTAATAATTCTGGAAACTTCCACTGTAGCTTTCCAAACTAGCCTCCGAGTGTCCTGCTTTTCTCCCACACCCATGGCCTTCACTGGCTCGAGAGCTTTCCTTCCTAAGTTGCAGAGCCCAGCTTTGTGACAGTGAAGGAATGTGAATGCATCAACATAGACAACAATCAGAAAAATCATTAAACCTGAGAAATGATGTGGGCCGGCCGGGGTGAGGTCTATAGGTGAAGGCTGGGGTCCCCAGAAGGGCTTTTCGTATTCATGATGTGAGAAGGCCATGAGTGTTACTACCTTTGAAAAGGAGATGCAGGCATGAGTGGAAAAGCTGGATTCCAAATTCTACAGTTCTATGGGGAGTTTGAGAAGCATGTTTTTAAGTGATTTTCCAGATTTTCAGAGTAATTTCTTGAAACAAATAACCTCATTCTTAATTTCCACATGCAAAATCACTTTCTGCAAATCTTAGAAAGAGACATGCATATGAAAATACCAGTTCATCCTCAGACCTTACAGCTTTGTAGAACAAAGTGCTAAATGTTTTATGTAACCCTCCTCAAATGGTTGCATTTTAAAACTTGAAGGCAGTATGAAATGAGGATGTCCCTCCTCTTACTTGCTCCTAGCCTCATTTTCCCAGTCTATTGGAACAAAGACACTGTTTTAAAAAACACATCATGGTATCTTCTTTCTCTGACTTATAAATAACATTCCACTTACTCAGTACAAATAAGAAAATGAACTTCTAATGGCATCCATTTGCCCGGTTGCTAATGGCAACCACAAAACTTTGAAGAACATACAGGATCACTGTATCTTTAAACAAACTTAAATACAATTCAGAGAATTCCTAAAGGATTTCTGTGTTTGGCGCCCTTCATTACTTCCCCATCACAAATTTATGAGTTTCCTTTTTATTTTTTCTCTACCAAGTTGTGTTCTCATAGTACTTCTAATTGTGGTAACTCTATTAGTTATAAATGCTTGCAGCTTTATTTTTAACCCTTACATTTGTGCCCTGTTGCATTTATAGAACAGAAATCTGTCCTATAGAACAAATCCATTCTTCTAAGTTCCATGCTGGCATTTCAAACTGTGGCCAGTTGGACAGACACTTCATTCAGTCACTGACAGTTCATTCCAGCCAGACTGGTGCAGCTGGGGATTAGAATTTCTCAGTCATTTAGTACTTTTTTTTTTTTGGAGAAAGATTTGTAGTGTTGTTAAAACAGGCTAATTTATTCCATATATCTCTACAATGCCATAAGCAATCTAAGAATTGCCCAATCAGTATATTGTTCTTGTTACTGAGGGGAAAATGTGGCAACAACAAAATAGAAGAAAAGCATACTTGCGAAAGAATATCCACAGTGGTTTTTATATGACATATTTCTTGGAGCCTCTCAGTTTTCACTCTGGGATAACTGCCCTAGGACAAAGTCAAATATGCCTTATCTGGCAAGAATATCACAACTTCAACATTTAATTATGCTAGAGACAATCAATGAAAATGTGCAATAGAAAAGATAATGTTCCCATCTTATATATCCTCAGGAAAAACATCAGGTTTTAACCAATATTCCAATAATTTCCACTGCAGCTTACAGTGAGTGCTGTGGAAACAGAGAAAAGGACTTAGTACATTTTGGTAGATGGGCAGGAAACATCTTCAAAACTCAGTAACTAAAGAGTATGGAACAGGACTGGCCTTCTTTACACGGAGGGAAAGATGGTGAGAAATGAGCACTGATAGAGACAAAATACTCAGCTAGAATGAAACATGAATCTCGGAAACAACGTTGTCCTCATACATAAGTTGTTCAGATATCTGGATCTAAAAACAGGGTCAGGGACTGTGAGCGAAGGGCTGAAGACATCAGACTGAGAAACTGGGACTGAACCCCTAAGTTAAGGGAGATCAAGATGCGACAGACACACATTTTCGACAGATCACATTACTGAGAAAACAAGTATTACAGGAGAAAGACTGAAGAGAAGACTTGTGGTCAGGACAGTGCAAAGAGCAGATGGAAGACTGGGGAATAAGTCAGGAAGGAGAGGTGGAGACGAACAGCCCATAGCGTACACACAGAGAAAAGTGTGATAACAACTGGATGGACTCAGCTGGGGGTTCCCAGTACGTGCAGCTGCACACAGATGGCACTGATGGGTTAAGGAGCATATCATGAAAAGGAAGCAGGGCTGGAGGGATGGCTTAGTGGTTAAGGCACTTGTCTGCAAAGCCAGAGGACCCAGGTTCGATTCCCCAGGACCCACGTAAGCCAGCTGCACAAGGTGGTAGATGCATGTGGGGTTTGTTTGCAGTGGCTGGAGGCCCCGGTGTGCCTCACTCTCTATCTGCTTCTTTCTCTCTTTATCAAATAAATAAATAATTTTTTTTTTTTTTTTAGGTAGGGTCTCACTCTAGCTGAGGCTGACCTGGAATTCACTATGAAATCTCAGGGTGGCCTTGAACTCACGGCGATCCTCCTACCTCTGCCTCCCAACTGCTGGAACTAAAGGCGTCCACCACCGTGCCCGGCTTTTAAATATAGTTTGTTTTTTTTTTTAAAAAAGAAAAGAAAGCAGTCTTGAATCTAACTTTAACTTTACAGTAGAGAGGCCCCAGGAAGAAGAAGAGGTTCTGAATATGAATCCCTAGAAAGAAGTTGTGTCTGAGTCCAGGGTCAATCTTTCTAGGTGATCAGAATGATGGGTATGACTGAACTCACAGACTGATACAGAGTAGAACTAAAATCAGAAGTGGCCACAGTCAAGAAACTTTGAGAAGGTACAAGGAAGACATATCAGAGGCAAGTTCTCAACTCAGAAGGCTTTGGAGATACCAAAGCCACTGAGAAGTGGGAGTTTGAAGATAGTATGGTCAAATTGTTTCTGGCACAGTACAGACTGGAGCCTTTCCATAGCAATTTTGTGATTCAGAGGTCACGGAAGATGGGAGAGGGTTGTTTGGGTTGGGTTGGGTGAGGACATTTTCATTACAGCAGAGTGGAAAATATTAGTAGTGGGAAAACAACAGAGACTCATTTGAGGAACACGTAAAATAGAAAATATATATATATATATATATATATCCTCCAGCTAAGAAAATGTAATCAAAGAATTTGACTCTCTAACCCATCACCCCATGGAAGGCCCATGTTCTTTTTGGTACGGGAGAAGTGGAACTCGCCCACTGGGTTGGAGGAAAGAGCACAAAAGGGAAATCATGGATGACAGACAAGAACCAAGAATCACTAAGAATCAGTGGGTGGAGAGGCACACATTCCAGAATGGATGTAGAGGACCAGGCCTCGCACACGAGACTCTGCGGGGCTGCTTAGTGGCTGCGCTGATGTATCAGCTCGTGTGAATTCAGTCTGCGGCCCTGTCTCTGGACCTTTAAGTGAATAAAACCCACGCATCTTTCTTTGACTATCTTCCTGCTCTCAAGTATTTAAGCACGGATGACTGAAATAGCAAGGTCAAGTTGCGCTAACAGAGCAGCGCGGGAAGAATAAGGTTAAACCACAAACATCGATACAGCAGGAAGATGAGGCAGCCTTGGAGTAAGTATGAAGTGCCTATTCTATATCAGGCACTGTGATGAAGATTTTGCACTGACTATGTGGAACTAGCTTTGTGGGTTGTTTTTTTCTTTTTATTTGCAACATTTAACGTAATGTAGTCTTTTAAAAAGATTTTATTTATTTGTTTATTTGAGAGCGAGAGAAACAGGTAGATAGAGAGAAACAGAGAATGGGCACGCCAGCACCTCCAATCACTGTAAACAAACTCCAGATGCATGCGCCACCTTGTGCATTTGGCTTTCTATGGGTACCGGGGAATCAAACCCAGGTCCTTAGGCTTTGCAGTTAAGCACCTTAACCACTGAGCCACCGCTCCAGCCCACAAAATGTAGTCCTATTAGTATCCCCATATTATAGATGGAGCAACAAAGTCTTGGAGAAAGGAAATGAATTGACCAGCAGCTCACAGTGACTAAAAGCTACTTAACACCTCTACAGTGTCACCATCCCATGGCCCAAGTCAACTTCCAGTCACCTCTGTCTCAATGTCGTGCTTCAACTTATGACTTTTACTTGTGATTTAAGTAAAAGTATTGACTGTCCTGCCCTACATATACTTGTTTTTGCATAGACACTTATCATTCTCTCTTCCACCCAAAGCTGGCCTCTCCTCTCACTGCCCAAAGACAGAGAGCATGGGCCCCTTCTCATAGCGGCTTAAGATGGCTTACGACGGTGCCTCCATGAGGAAAGCCGGGCGTGGTGGCACACACCTTTAATTCCAGCATTTGGCAGGCAGAGGTAGAAGGATCACGATGAGTTTGATTGAGGCCAGTCTGAGACTACATAGTGAATTCCAGGTCAGCCTTGGCTTGAGTGAGACTCTGCCTTGAAAATATAAATAAATGAGAATAAAAACACTTGGGAATATTAGAAAACTCGAGAAACCTTGGACAATGTAAATAGTAAGAACTCAGATAAAAACTTAAACAGTATGCTTGAGAGATCCTGTGTTACAAAACAGGAGGCAGTGTTTATGTGCAAGCTGATCTGTGGAGTAAACACACAATAGCCCCTAAAACCAAACTTGTACTGCACATTCATTCACTGAATTGAAAAATAGTAAATCAAGAAATATTTTGTTGTTAACTCCTTGTGCTATGCAATTGAATAAATTCACTGAATAAAATGATTTAACAAATATCATTTCATAAAACTGTAAGTATTTGTGTGTGTGTTCTTTTAATTACTGCCCCCCCCCAACAGAGCAGTTACTTAATTGCTTTATTGTTGGAAATTCCTGACAGAATTTGTTTCTCTCTGTTTACCAGTTCTCTCCCTGAGTTGTTCATGAGTTGGATTGTTGCGGAGATGTCAGACGTGACATGCCCTGAGCTATACAGCACTGCAATAATGTATATAGAGTCACACCACGTGGCAAAACATGCACTCCAAACCCTGACAATTGTCTGGCAGTGGTGGCACAGAAAGATTTAATGCATCTACAGTGGCTCACAGCACCAGCAGGCAGAAGTGCTCCGCAGAGAAGCTACTGGTGAAGAAGGAAGGAGAGGGACCTGGGTTTAGGAAAGGAAGCACCGTTGCATTTCCACCATCTGAACCCGGTTTGAACAGGAAAATCCTCACCAGCAGCACATTTCTGTCCTCTTCGTCACTGTTGTTGGGAGCTTTTCTTCCCCCCACCACCCAATCTATTTAACTAGTTCACTTGAAACTGTTGAATTTCTAGTCAACCTGTTTTGAGAAGCCTCTTGCAAAACCTCTCGCCTTTCCTGTGCAGGCTAGGTAGGGTTTTCTGTCTTCAGTCACACAGGGCCTTAGCTGCTGTGATTCATTCTGAAGGACACTGTGAGGTTGCCTTTCTCTGAAAGGAGAAATCCTTTTTCTTGCTTTAACTTGAGTCTGCCTGATGAAAAAAAGTTAGGGGGAAAAAAAATCAACTCTCAAGATCTCTTGATTCCGATAAATGTAAGTAGTCACTCAAGCTGAAGAGCTTGCCATTCTCAGCATCTTGAAGAACTTCCCTGTGAGCACGATGCCTCTGCCACCTTTTGCTGACAGTACAATATGCCTACCTGCAGCTTTTTCATTCATGCTCATTAAGGAAGAGAAACAGTTATGCCTTTTCAAGCTGTTGAAATTTTCTCTTCCACATTCACTACTATTTTTAAAACAATGGTTCTGAGGAACTTTTGAAAGTAGGCTTTAAAAATTTATTAAGTGGCTTTTAGAAACTATAGGTGATTTGAATGTCACTTCCTTTTGTTTGCTATTGGGAAGAGTGGTTCTGGAAAAAAAATGAATGATTGAAATCCTCTTATAGATAAGCTCAACTTGAAAACTTCCAAGTAACAAAAATTTATAAGCTAACTTATGTAATTCTGACAAAATTCTTGTTTATCAATTTCTAGAAAGGGCAAAAATGTTTCAAGTTATAATTCACTGTATCGACTATCTATTCCTATTGAATATAAACATATTTATATATCAAGACAAAAATCGCTGTATGTATGATAGATCCATGGTAATAGGCCTCCCAGGAATTATATGCTAAATGAGCCCTATTCTATTGGTTTCAAGACACAATTACATTTTGTACAATCATATATACTTTAGCACTGCATATTCATTAGATAAAAATGAGAGAAAATTGATTGATTCCAATTAAATTTATGTGAAACAGAACTGTGGTTTATGAAGGTATTTCTAAAATAGCTGCACATTTGGCTATATTTTTCTTAATTGACAAGAATAGGTTGATGTTTGATATATATTCAGTTTTTCCTTTCCTTTTATGCTTTCAATAAAACAAATTGTAAAAGTTGTCTCAATCCTAAAGATAACAGCACAGAAAAAGGAACAAAAGTAATCATGAAAAGACAGAAATTATTGATGTAAAATATCAGATTAAAAATATTAAATTTACACCACCTGACCACATAATAAGTAAGTTAATCTCTGCATACAAAATGAAACAAAGGATGGTGGCAAACTGATTTGCATAATAACAGCTGAAAATGTCACTTTTCCCTAAAATATTCAAATTATTAATGATAGATGTTATTATATTGTATTATGTAAATAGTTATTCAAAGCCTGACGTTTTTAAAGAACATCTACATTATCTCTAGCTTCACACCTCCATGACTTTATTTGAAAACAGATATGGAGTCTGTTTTGAAGAAGTGAGGCAAGATAGTAATTTCTAGTATAAACATATTGTGTGAAAGTCAGTTTGTTAGACAAGATGTTGCAAAACTAGAATTAAGATTGCTAGCTAATGAAAAATTTAGCTTAACGAATTAGTTTTTAAGGGATTGAGACACTAGGAAGATAGTCTACCCACTGTTACTATGAATGAAACTTCTAAAATCAAATATATACTTAGCCTTGCAAAGTCTGAAGACAACAGACCCAGGAGTCTGTCCTGTCCAGATCAGGTGCTTTCCCCTGGTCAGTGTGAATCATGGTCCTCTTTCAGCTGATACCTTGATTCTCTGTATCTGGTTTCAACTCCAGTTGGATTTTTTTTATTCCAAACTTCTTGTTATATGTTTGACTTTTCAAATAATTTACTTCTCATGTCAAGGGTTCTACTATAAGCCTCTTGGTGACCTCCACAGTAACTACTCATTTCAACACATGTAGATTTTTGGATATGGTTTGTCAGCTTGCATAATATCTTTCAACAATGGCTGTAAGGCCTAATACCAACACTTTACATACTGACCAGCAACAAGAAACACTCTATTACTGATGAAGAGACTTGCCAATAGCCACAACTGGGAGTTTTTCTTTTCCCAGTTTTCAGTTTTTTTTAAAAAAAGGATATGTTGCTTTAAATATCTTCTGCTAACTCTGACTAGCTACTCAAGAGGATCTCAAAATGATTGGAAAATGTGATGTCCTAGGCCCAGAACTATTCACAGGCATTTATCAGAATTCATGAACCAGCATTTGCATGACTTTGAGGTGTGAGATGTTCAGGGCAGAGAATGCTTATTTAATGATGCTTAACAACTAAAATTGTAACTAATGGGAGTTTAAATAGGTAGTGTAGTGACTGTACACTTCACTGCACTAGTAATACTTATTGATTCCACCACATGAAAAGCCTGTGGATTTGAATCCTTGAGCTCTTAGAAAGGTCAGAAAGAAAAGAAAACCAACCAGGAGCCCAGAGATTCACCCAGGTAGATCTGAATGAGCAAAATAGGAAGAAATAAGGTTTGTCTCTACCTCTCAGAGTGAAGAATCCAAACAAACAGAAGCAGGCAAAGTATCTGTGACCATTTTTCCATATTTGAAAATGTTCTATCAGCTCCTCTGAAGACCACACTCTAAACAAGATGTCCAGATCCCCACAGCAGCACAGAGCCTTTGCTGAGGTCTGGGGACGTAGTGTCAGCCTTGGGAGATACTACCTTGGCTAGAGCCCACAGGAAGAACCAGCAGGTAACCTGACTTTCCAACACTATTTCTTCAGAAGATGACACTTTTTAAAGATTGTGACTTTCTCACGAAACAAAGCTGACCGATGTTATAAATGTTTTCCTTTATAATAATTATACTACAAAAAAGCAAGAAAACCACACATACAGCATATTAGCATTCTCAGATTCTTAGCTTTGAAACATAAGCAGCACTTTTACTAACCACCTATTTTAAAGCATTTTTTGTTTTTAATATACTTCATACATCAAAAGGAAATATGATTATGTCATATAAAATTGAGTCTGTCATATTTGCATATAAGTATGTATGCATGCCTGTAGGTAAACAAGATATCACAAATATCTAAGAATGTGGTTTCACTAAAATGTATGTACATTTATACAAATATGTTCAATTGATTCTCTGTTACATTTTTTAAAATTTTTTGTTTATTTTTGTTTATTTATTTGATAGCGACAGACAGAGAGAGAAAGAGGCAGAGAGCGAGAGAGAGAATGGGTGCACCATGGCCTCCAGCCACTGCAAACGAACTCCAGACGCATGCACCCCTTGTGCATCTTACTAACCTGGGTCCTGGGGAATCAAGCCTCAAACCAGGGTCCTTAAGCTTCACAGGCAAGCGCTTAACCGCTAAGCCATCTCTCCAGCCTCTCTGTTACATTTTGCTGTCTCATCATCTCTAATAACAGTGTCAAAATCAGCATGTGGGGCTGGAGAGATGGCTTAATGGTTAAGGGGCTTGCCTGTGATGCCTAAGGAACTAGGTTCAATTCCCCAGTATCCTCTCATAAGCCAGATGCACAAAGTGGCACATGCGTCTGGAGTTCATTTGCAGTGGCTGGAGGCTCTGATGATCCTGTTGTCTCTTTCTGTCTTTCTACCTTCCTTTCTCTAAAATAAATAAACAAAAAGTTTTTTTTTTTAAACATCAGTATGTGTGACATTGTTCACAACAGTCTTAATTCCATTGTATGAAATGTGATGCTGAGGAGCCTTTGGGACAAGCTTGCTGTCTAACTGAGGTGACCCTCTTTTCTGAGCCAAGTACTGCGGTCATTGTCTTCACTAAGCTCCTCCGATTCCATGTATACAGTGCCTTACTGTGCACATAAGCTAGGAAAGGACAGGGACTCATCGCTTTGGGTGCTGTTAGTCCACCTATCCAGGTGACACTCCTGGTTCTCTTGCCATCCACACTGACCTCATTCCCACACGGCAGAGAACTGGGTTGAGGTGACTAGCTACTCTGAGGACAGCAGCCTAACGTGGAAAGGAGCAGATGTAGCAGCATTTCTAGAGTGACAGCATTCCACAGCGTTCACTGTCTTGTTCAACCAGAATCTGTGTAGGCAGTTTCACATATGTATTTATAAGTTCCATGAGTGAGTGATCAATTCTAAGCTGCTTGTTCATTTGGCATTCCTCTTTCTCCCTCAGAAGAACAAGTTGCTTAGGCCTAAAGTTGACCAGATGGACCACACAATGCTGCCCTGATATCATTTGCACAGTGAATGGAAGAGATGATTACAAGGCCCCCCTGTTCTCAAAGACGTAGGCTTCCATCTGTTGGGAATGACCAGAGCTCTTCCTAATAGTGGGGATTGGAGCTGAATTCATTCAGTTATTTAGAGAGTCCACTCACCAGTGCCAGTCTCTCACTACTTTGCAGTTTTATGCCACAGTTTTGTTCATGCTGGCAAGGCAGTTAAGGTCACAATAGGAAGTATATGACAAATTATCTAAGTAAGTACATTGCTGCTGTCTTAAGAAAGAAAAGGCATGCTGTGGTTAGTATTTTTGCTCAGGGGATAAATCATGGGCAGAGCCTGGATTAGTAGACAGATTTTTCTAGTTCTCACTTAGGACAATACCAAGTAGTCACACAAAAGAAAAGCTTTATTGCCTGTAACAGCCGCCAAGTGAAATAAGACACAGCAAGCATCAGCAGCTGATGGTCTTGCCAGTTACCAACACCCTTCCCACAATTGTTTAAAGTAATATCATTTGGTATTAATAACTCCTGGAAAGCCACCCATCCTTTTCTATAGACATGATTGTCTAGTATGCCCAACAAACAGGACCCTGACCAGCCTATCTGGGCTGGAACTAAGGAGGATGAAGAGGAGGAGGAAGAGGAGGAGGAAGACTCCCCCACCAGTATTAATTGCAAAAGATGTCATTGAGAAGAGCCAGCTGTTCACTCAGACCTTGCCAGCCCATTTAAAAGAGAATTTTACATGTATGAGCTGACACACTCAGAAGAAAGTAAGCTATGCATAGAATACTAGATAGACTATGTATCCTTGTGAAGCTTGGAATTTAAAGTAAAAGACCACTGACATTTAACCTACCTCAGTGACAAAGGCAGGAAGGATATTGGTGTGGTTCACTCCACTCCCCCCCCCCCACCACCGCACACACACTTCTCACAATGAAGGGAAAGTAGAAAGTGATGAAAATTAGCCTTTGATGGGCGCTGCTCTCTGATTCTTGGAACACATTCCCTTTTGGAAAAGGAACTGGGTGAAGAAGAGTTTTCCTAGCTGGGCCCAGTAGTATCTTCATGCATTATCTTCATGTAAACAAAGCCGATAGAATATGACAAGCAATACAGACCCAAATCTCACTGAACTGCAGGGGACTTCCAATTATGTCCCCTCATGAGGACCCTGTTGAACTTTCTTCTGGGAATAGGTCTGGGTGACCACTAATTAGGACATATACTGGGGCATTGCAGCAACTCTTCTATCCAGTAGTGCCCTTTAGTCAAATGGAATTCTGTGTCCGAAGGACAGAATGCAGGACATAGCGACAAGTACACATGGTCGAGGCAGGCAGCCTGCCTCCTGGCCCTCGGCGGAGCAACTCGATTCCTGTCACTTCATCCCTTTAGCCCTCTGTACTAATGCCTGTATAGGAACTTTCTGAGGCGTAGATGCACTTGTGTGTGCAAAGGACTAAGAACCACGGCTTTGTGCCTCTCGCCCCCCTGCCACGAGTATCTACCTGTACTAGAATGTTCTGCCGATGAGGTCCTCCATAAGGTTCACACATAATTCTCCCCATAGCTACTGTTTTGTAAACTCCAGACATTAAGATGACAGAGTAGCCTCGAGGCCAGAGAGCTAGGCTAGGTTTCTATTTTCTTACATGCAAAATAGGCATAACAATAACTAAATCTGTAATGTTTCATGACGTGAGACAACAGCTGCTGGGTTCTCTGTGTCATGAAGGAACCAAGTAGATTAGTTCATTACCATCCCATTTCATCCCCAGATCCAAAATATTTCCAGGACAAATGGAAAGCAGAGAGTTCCTTCATCTGCTCTCATTTGCTTCTTGAACAACTGCCTCCCAACATGTGTTCTCACCACTGCATGACAAAAAACATGAGTAAAGCTCTGCTGCATGGAGTATTTGTGACCTAAACTTGCTGCAGATTCGTTAGTTATTAAATGGGACTATGAACCTCATCCCGCAGCAAGCAAATTTAAAATCGGTATCACACCTTTCT
The DNA here is from genome assembly GCF_020740685.1 of Jaculus jaculus. Lineage (NCBI taxonomy): Eukaryota > Metazoa > Chordata > Mammalia > Rodentia > Dipodidae > Jaculus > Jaculus jaculus. The sequence goes on from NC_059115.1 coordinate 61,159,520, forward strand.
GCTCTCTCAGATTCTGTTTGGTTGGATTCGGGCTTGTTTCTTTTCTCCTGCAGACTCCTCTGGCCATTCTTTCTCCATGAAGATTTCCGTCTTACATTCTGTACCTTATGGTTCTCAGCTATGTTCTAGCTTGACTTCAGAACACCACACTTGGAATAATAATTTAGCTCTCCTCACAGAGACGCCCAAATTTACTTAAGACATCAAGACATACAAATGTTTTTCCATTCAACAACATCTTTATCTCTCAAAAGTCAACTGTCATTATGAGTAGAATTTTCAGATAATTTTACCATAGCGTCTCCCTCAATTTAACAGTAACTAAGAAAATGGTAACTGTGGCTAAATTTCTAACTGCAGTCTATTGCTCAAAAACATGTGAGGACTAGTAAATTCTACTAGGTGCATGTAATGATTTGAGTGTAAATTTTCCCTCATAGCCTCATGTATTTGTGATTAAGCCTCATATGTGATCCATGGCCGGTAGAGCCTTCGAGGGAGTGTGTCACTGGGGGGAAGACTTTAGATTTTATTAGCACAGCTCTATTGGGTACAGATAGCTCAGCTCAATCTCTACCAATACTTCGCTGATGAGATGTGACCATGTGAGCCAGCTTCCATGTCATGACATGTTTTCCCCACCATACTGAAACTTCTCCTTGAAACTGTAAGTAAAATAAACCCTGTCCTTCCATAAGCTGCTTCTTGGTGGGTGTTTTGTCCCAGCAACGGAAGAACAGCTGCTACAATGCACTGTAATCAAGAGTTTATGAAATAGCGTATCCATATAAATAAGCCAGTGGCCATGTGTGACAAGCAATCCTCTTCAGTTCTATTGACCTGGCAGAGACAATGACTTACAGGAGACAAAATGTTCTACATTTTTTTCAGTGCACACATTTTCAATTTAGACATATTCAGTCTGCTAAAAAGTGTAGGAAAAAAGCATACCCCTGACTTAGCCTGACTTTTCAAAGCATATGCACCATCGATTGGTGTTCCTCATTCCTTAAGAAGCTCTGCAGCAGGTTTGCAGCGGGCTTGCAAACAGCCTCTTGTCCTGAATCAAGTTATTGCTGGTAAATACATGCTCATGAACTGAATCTTAGATGGTTCACAAATACATTTACTCAAAAAATTTGGACATGCCTTGGCTCTCTTTAGTTTAATCCTCCTGCAAACATTTATCCAGATGCACTCACTCCACCCTGTCGCAGGAAGGAACAAGCCATTGTTTCTCTGTGCTGATGTGCTCTTGTAATGAAGGCTTTGGGAATGAAGCTGCTCGGCATAATTAATTCAAGTTTGTACGAAATGTGAAGCCAAGCAGGCAATGTCAGTTGTGCTCCGTGTTTAACACAAAGAAACCCAGGTGCTCAAAAACGCATGCTGGAAGAAAGGAGAGGGTTATCACATACCAAAAGGAACATTGTAATTCAGTTATCAAGTTCCACAAAACACGGAAAGCCAAAGTGAGCAGACAAATGCATTTTCATAAATTAATAAGATTTATCAACCAAGCTAGAGCTGTTCATATACATAATGCTAAAGTTTAGTTCCCAATCTTGAAACTGAGCATTGGAAAAATGTAGGAAGCCAAGTCACCAGAGATGTCACTGCTCAGCACATGGAAAGATTTCAAGGTTGAGAAGCAACAAAGAACCTTCCAGGGGCCAAATATAACAGATTTGAAGCAAAAATATAAAAATAAATCAATGATGGCATAATTATAATTATGGATTATAACCTCCCACCTCCAAAATTAGAAGTCTATGAGTTCATATTGACATAAGGAGCTTTTCATTTTCAAAATTAACTGATGGGGGCTAGAGAGATGGCTTAGCAGTTAAGGCTCTTGCCTGTGAAGCTCAAGGACCCAGGTTCGATTCCCCAGTGCCCATGTAAGCTACATGCATGAGGTGACGCATGTGTCTGGAGTTCCTTTGCAATGGCTGGAGGCCCTAGCATACCCATTCTCTCCTTCTCTCTCTCTTTCAAATAAATAAATCAAATAATTTTAATAATTCGTATATGTATATGTGTATATGTGTGTCCATGTGCCTTGACATATGTATGAAGATCAGAGGACAACTTCAAAGGGTTCGCCCTCTCTTTTCACCATGTTTTTTAAAATTTTTTGACAGTCTTCATATAAGTACATAGTACATTTTGATCATAATCCCTTCACATTACTTCCCTTTGTTCTCTTTCCTTTACCCTCCTTCCTCTTGACCCCTACTTTTTCCAAGCTAATTCCTCTTCTATTCTGATGTCTTTTTATTTTATCATCCATGATGATAGGTTGATGGTCCCAATATCATGCAAGTATCAGAAGCTGCTGTGAGGCTATGAAAGTCATAGCCCGTTATGAAGACAGCATGCCAAAGCACTCCTCCCCGTCCTCTGCCACCTCTTCCATAGGGTTCCGTGAGCCTAAGAGTGTCTGACAGAGATGCCTCACATAGTGCTGAGCACTCCACTGTCCCTCATTTTCAGCACTTTGGTGAATTTTGAGTCTCCCTGGTAGGAACAGCCATCTGCAAAAAAAAAAAAAAACAGCCTATCTGATCAAAGGTGAGAGCAACACTAATCTATGAGTGTAGATAAATATGTAGAAGATAATTTGATGGTACAATATATGCACTCAGCCAAACAACAGTAGCTTCCTTCTTAGGCCCTTCCAAGATATTCGCTTTTTGTTGTTTGTTTGTTTTGTTTTGTTTTGTTTTGAGGTAGGGTCTCACTCTAGCCCAGGCTGACCTGGAATTAACTATGTAGTCTCAGGGTGACCTCGAATTCATGGTGATCCTTCTACCTCTGCCTCCCAAGTGCTGGGATTAAAGGCATATGCCACTAAGCCGGGATACCATGGCTTTTGATTAGATTTTCAGTACTGAGCATGACTTCCCTCTCATGCGACAGACCTCAAATCTAATCAAGGAGCAGCTGGTTGATCTCTGAACAGTCATGCCACTATTGCACCAGACAGCATATCTAGCCAGGCTGGTTGTTTTTGTAGCTTGCAGGGTTCACTGCTGGTTAAAGACTATTGATGACTTTTCTCCCCCTGCTGCCTGCGAAACACTTTGCAGCACTGTAACATCTAGACGGCATGTGGGATGCTTCAATCTCAGTTTCAGCTCGATTCCTTCCACTTCCTCTGAGGTAAGGCTTCTCTCATTGTTCTTTTGCCATGGTGTCAGCACGCAGCGGAGCTGCCTGGCCTGCCAGCTTTGTGTTCTTCTGGCCTCAGGTTCCAGTTCTCTAGGCAGCTTGGGAATCACAGATGCAAAGACCGCTTTGCGCTGGATTTGCATGTGTCCTGGGGAGGACCAAACTCGGGTCAGCAAGCCCTCACTCAAGCACTTTTAGTCCCCTAGACATAATATAAAGAATTTTGAACAATAAATGCACAGGAGAAAGAGGATGACTCTTTGGGGGGATAGAATCTCAACTTGAAAATAAAGAAGGATAGCACTTAGCAAGTGCGCAGTGATAAATAATCCTAATAAGGATTATCGTTGGAGTCTAACCATGAGCAAAAGTGTCAGAAGAGAAATGGTATTTGTCTAACCTCAGTGTAACTTTTCATGAAACTCTTAATAATTGAGAAAAGAGAAATAATTGCTGTGATGTTCTCCTAACACCCAGAGTCCTGCCAGCACCTCAGCATGTCACTAGTATAGTTTGGATGTGCTTTGCCAACTAAAGGTTCCAGATCTCTAGTGTGGCATTGTTAAGTGGAGTATGAGACCATCCAGAAGTGAATCCTGATGGCAACTGTTCAGTTCATTTGGGGATACATACTGCCCTCGGAAAGGATTAAGGCAGTGCACATGGGGCTCAAAATTCACACCCTCTAAAGGCTTGTTATCAAAAGAGCAGGACTGGGGGGTGGAGAGATGGCTTAGCAATTAAGGCATTTGCCTGTAAAGCAAAAGGAACCAGGTTCGATTCCACAGGACCCATGTAAGCCAGATGCGCAGGGGCTCATGCATCTGGAGTTCATTTGCAGTGGCTATAGGCCCTGGCATGCCCATTCTCTCTCTGCCTGTGTTCCCTCTCTCTCTCTCTCTCTCTCTCTCTCTCTCTCTCCCCTTGTAAATAAATAAATAAAATTTTAAAAAAAGATTTAAAAAAGAGAGCAGGACTGGACCTTTTCCCCCTCCCTTTCTTACCCTTTTAGACAGCACCCCACTGTGGTTCTCTGGGTCCCTTGAGCATATAAACCTGTGGTTTACATAAGCTGTTGCTGCTGCTGTGTATGTGTGAGTTTGTGAATGTGTGTGTGAGTGCGTATGTGTGAGTGTGTGTGCATGCAATGCTGAGGGCAAATGTCTTTCACCTGGTAGGTGAGCCTACCTACAGCCCGCCACCTAGCCCAGTAGCCACCTTAGCTTTATAAACTCTTCAGCCTCAAGTATTTCATTACAATAACAAGAGCCTGGTGTGCCCTTATATAGAAATAGAGTCCTACAAATGTAACTAAATGAAAATAAGATCACACTAGACTAGGTTAAGCCCTTAATCTAATAGGACTGGTGACCACAGGAAGGACAAAAGTGACAAAGAAACAGACATGTAAGGAAAATTCCACATGCCCATGAAGACAGGGATCAGTGCCTTGCTGCCAAATTGCAGAAAATCCCTCAGCCCGCCAGAGTCTGGAAGAGGCAGGGGAAGACCTGGAGTAGGCTCGAGGGGAGCCCTCCCCTGAGAGGCCGCGTGGGGAATATAGCCCTGAGCAAAGTCTGATTGCGGGGTGCCAGGCTAAAAGGACAATGAGGAGAAACATCCTCATCTTCAGCCTGTAGTACTGCTATAGCCACCCTAACAAACTAATGCTGGAACCTGTTCTAGAGAAAACGTGGGCAAGCATCACCATCGCCAGATGAGCAAAGGGAACATCGCCAGCGAAACCAGCGATACTGTGACCTCCCGACGTGATCAGCTGGAAGGACGCAGCATCCCTTTGGCAATAAACTTGATGAAAATGCACATTGTTATAACTACTCTAAAACATCAGACCGATTCAAACTGATGAAGATTCCACAAATGAATTACCGAGTACTTTAAATGAAAGGTGGCCATGATCACTAAGAGGTGGAGGGAAGCTGATAAAATGGCTCAAATTAAGGGAAAAAAAAAAAAAAAACATGGCTGGAGAGATATCTCCAGTGGTTAGGGCATTTGCCTCCAAAGCCTAACAAGCAGGCTTTAATTCCCTAGTACTCACGTAAGCCAGATGCACAAGGTGATGCATGCAGCACAAGGTGGTTCAGGTGTGCCCAGTCATGTTTCTATCTACCTCTCTCTTTCTCTCTCAAATAAAGAAATAACATATTTAAAGAGAAAGGGGGAAATAAAGGTAACATAATAACTGAGTGGAATGTGGAAAATAAGATTAGTTTCTGAGCCAGAAGAGAAACAAGGTACTACTGGGAAAAGAATGTCCATCTATTAATTTAGTTTCAGCTTATAGTTCATTAGCATGAGAGTCTGGGCCAAGGGCTTTCAGGAAGCATATTCTTTCCTTATTTCTTGTAGGTTTTAAACAGGGTCTTACATTGCCCAGGATGGCTCCCAACTCCCAATCATCCTGCTTCCACTCTCCTTGGTATATACTTCTTAAAACTCTAATGATCAAAAGTATCCCAAAATAAAGTAATTTTAAAGAGAACTGCAAATGAATTCTAAGAGGGAAAAATGGTCAGAATCAGTCATGAAGATAAGAGAAGCCATGTCAGAGGAAGGCTTGGACAGCGGAGGGTTGACAGAGAAGACAGCCACATGGACAAGTGTGTCAAGTAGCAGGAGCAACCGCCTCAACATAGCAGCATCCTTCTGGGTCAGAAGATGCTCCCAAAAGGCACCTAGCATGTCACATGGCTGTAGAAGATATTTGTTTTGAACAGGATGTGTAGTTTGAGGGAACAGTGATATTAGATTCATTGTCAGAAGGGCACTGTGGGGAAAATATAAGTGGCTAGTCATTAGGAAACAAAACTAAGAAATCTAAACCAAAAACGAAAGAAATTATATGGGTTACACCAATGGATGAATCAGGGCCAAAATAGTCATGCCATAGAGAGAATACTGTAGAGAGAATTCTTGAAGAATTTGGACAATAAGAACAGTAAAATTACTCTCTCTTCCTAAAATGGCCTGATTCTTTCTACATCACATTTCAAAATTTAGGCAATAAAAGCAGATAAAAAGAAATGGGTGGGAGAGATGACTCGGCAGCTAAGGTGCTTTAAAGGCCCAGGTCAACTCCCCACTACTCACATAAAGACAGATGCACAAATTGGCATCCGTGTCTGAGTTTGTTTGCAGTGGCTGGCGTCCCAGGTGTGCCCTTTCTTTCTTTCTCTCTCTTCCACTCTCTCTGTGTAGACAAATAAATACATAAAAATAAATATTTTCAAAATATTTTATTTATTTATTTGAAAGAGAGGAAGAGGGAGAGAGAGAGAGAACACCAGGGCCTCCAGCCACTGCAAACGAACTCCATATGCATGCACCCCCTTGTGCATCTGGCTTAAGTGGGTCCTAGAAAATTGAACCAAAAACCTTTGGCTTTTCAGGCAAATGCCTTAACCACCAAGCCATCTTTCCAGCCCCAAATAAATATATTTTTTTAAAGCAGGTTTTAAAAAAAGATTTTAATGAAGCAGGATTAAAAGAGTTTGGGCATCAAAAATTTAGAGGCTTCAAAAATATGTGGAAATAAAAATTTGAAACTATTGGAGAAAACAGTAATTAAAAACAAACCTTACTATGGGAAAGCTTATTAATTTCAGTTTAACTAATGATACTGACCGTAGCATACCTTAGAATAGATCTAAATTTACCTTACCTCAAAGAAATACTTTACTAAATAGATTAATACTACAAATAAAAGGATCAGTTTAAAATCCTTTTGTGGAGCTGGAGAGATGGCTTAGCATTTAAGGTGCTTACCTTACTCATGTTCAAATCTCCAAGTCCCACATAAGCCAGATGCACAGTGACACAAGTGAGCAATGTCATACCAGTGTATGAACAACATGCCCATTCTCTCTGTCTTTCTCTGCCTGTTCTTTCTCTCTCTCTCACACACACACAAAATATATATATATATAAAATAAACACCTTTTGTGGATCTAGACTATCCAAACTGTAAAGGCAGCAATATTAGAGCAAAGATTTCAAGATTGCAAGGCTTGTTTGACATGGCTCTTTCCTACTTGGAAGGAGGGTCGTGTCTTGTCCTGACTGACTCCATTTTGCTCCTCTGACCTATTTTCTGTCTTTCCCAATTTATCTCAAATTCCAGGAGCAACAGGGCACATGGATTGACATCTTGCATTTTAAGACTGCTCCAGGGGCAGTGATTGTCATTTGACCAAACTACATCATCTCTCCTCGGGGCTCAAGAGATGGCTTAGCAGTTAAGGCACTTGCCTTCAAGGCCAAAGGACCCAGGTTTTATTCTCCAGGACCCACATAAAGCCAGATGCACAAGATGGCACATGCATCTGAAGTTTGTTTGCAATGGCTGGAGGTCCTGGTGTGCACCCATTCGCTCTCTGTCTGCCTCATTCTCTCTCTCTGTCTCTCTTGTTTGCAATAGCTGGAGGTCCTGGTGTGTATCCATTCACTCTCTGTCTGCCTCATTCTCTCTCTCTTTTTTTTCTCTCTCTCTTTTGTAAATAAAAAAAAAACATATTTTCTTCCTCAGGTACTGAAGATTTTCTTGGTGCCCTGGGTTCTAAACAATCAAACCCTGAGGTAATAACCAACCAGACCACAATTTGACCAAAAATGCTAAGGGTACATACTCTAATTCCTTTCCTAAGTCTTCTCCTGTATTATCCTAGAACTTTATTGTCAGATTCACAAGATAGGTCTTAAGATGCTGGTCTTCTGTTCTTCCCAGGGTGTCTACCTGGGATAAATGCCTTCCCTGCTTCACCACTCAGCTGCT